>NC_133797.1:38669129-39324129 GCF_043250625.1 Sebastes fasciatus
TTTCTGTGTGCAGAACCTCCCATTAAACACATGGTGGCAGCAGCACTCCACTGACAGGAGTCAGTCAGCCGGGCATACATGTCACTGCAATATTAGTATTAATGTAACTAAGCACATTTACTCAAGTACAGTACAATTTTGAGGTACTTGTACTTTACTTGAGTGTTTTCATTTTCTGCTACTTTATACTTCTACTCCACTACATCTCAGAGGGAAAGGTTGTAGGTAGTTTTTACTGCACTACATTTATTGGACAGCTTTAGTTACTTTGCAGATTTATATTGTGTATTAATAATCTGAATCAACTAATACATTATGATATACAGTATATATACATACATATATATACATATACATATACATATACATATATATATACATATATATATACATATATATACAGTACATAACCAGCTGCAATATTAATGTGATGTTTACAGTACTGCATCAAGACATGTACCATTCAGCATAATAATAATAAAAGGTACTTTTAGATACTTTAAGTACAGTATTTTTACACTGTGGTATTACTACCTTTTCTTAACGATTTTGGTAACATTTCATTTTATAGGTCCGCAAATTTCATAGTAATTAGCTGATAATTAGCAAGTAACCTATTTGAAATTTCTTTGGAATTACTGCCAAATTACTCAATTTATCAAAAATGACTTTATTATAAACATGATTTAATAATTGTATGCTAAAATAGCATATAATGGTTAAAATAGGGCCCTTAGGCTTGAGGAGCGTCTGCTCTTCATCGGAGGTGGAAAACTAATAGAAGACACATCTGATCAGGCACAAATCTCACCAAGAAAATGTATTTTAGATTTGTGTGTGTGTGTCTAGCGATGGCAAGATGAAGCTTCATGAAGCACTGAAGGTCTCCAGCAAATTGGTTTGCAAAAGGGTTCATCTCACGCGGCTTCATGTGCTCAGGAAACCACCTGTTGGTCAAAGAGTGTAAAGCAGGCAGATCTATTTCAGATATGTAGCAGTGGTTTAACCGGGCAGAGGACAGTGAATGTGGTTCTGTAACTAGAGGAAAATGATAGATGGGAGACATTTTTCGTTTTTCTTCATGGAGCTTTGATGAAGGGATTATGATCAGAGTGGATCTAGCTGTGTTGTGAATTATCAATATAAGTCAAACTGGTTTGAGTTTCATTCTATAATGTGTAGTGGTAGTAGCAGATATGTTGAAAAATAAATTAATAAATACATTGTCCAAACAGCCTGGTTAATTTGAAAGGTTTGGGCTTGTACAGGCTTTTAATAAATCAACAAATATGATTAAAATTCCCAGATGTTTGTGACATTGTGGGTATTATGAAATTGAACTTTTAACATTAGATCAACAGCTTTAGCAACAGTTTAGACTGAAGTTTTAATGTCATGGTTTTATTACAGTTATACTTTGTTTACTGGTCGTTTTGGTCATGTGTGACGGCGAGGTGCAACCATGAGTGAGAACGATTGTCCTGTCAATGACTTTCTGTTTTCACCCTCAGAATCACTAAGACTATACTTTCAGGGATCATTTCTATAGTTTCTGACTTGAGAAATGTGTTTCTAAAGTGTTTGGTCTTGCTAACCACGATGATGAGTTGTGATATTCCCTTCAGAGTGTGAAGCGGATAGAGAATAATGATTCAGTTCATAAGTTCTCTATCATTGATGATTGTTCATTACTTCTTTATGGAGCTTTGATGAAGGGAATATGATCAGAGTGGCAGCAGGACAAATGTAAAAATAAAAATGTTGTATTGTGATATTTGAACTTAAGCATTATTGCTTTTGGTATCTACTTTAGAGCAATGTTGAAAAGATTTTTAGAGTAGTTGTTTGAGAGACTTTTAAGGTTTAATGAGGAAATAACTAGATTATTATTGTGTTAGTGGACTGACAGAAAGGTAATCAACAATTTTAATAGTTAATCATGTTATTAATATAATCACCTCTGGAGGACTTGACATCTAGTAATGATTTAAAAAACAGATCAGTTGAAAGAAATAAAGCAACAGTTTTACAGCATCATGAATGTTTATTGGGACTTGAACACATCTTCTTCCAATCAGTCAGAGAAATTAGTCTTTTGTCTTGCCAGTATTTGAACCATCAACTTTTCCTACTTTGATTCTTACTTTTCTTGCTTTCTCATTATCGTCCTTCAGTTGTGCTTTTCTCTTCTATCTGTGTGCTGTCAGAGTCATGCAGGGATTGGCTGCTGTGACACAACAACTGGAGGAGCTTGTTGATGGCAGAGAGGAACCCTCAGTGAGAATCACTTTGCAGTGAATGAGATCCAGTTGTGGAGTATTGAGGTTGGGAATATGATCAGAGTGGTTTCCTTAAATTGTAAATGTAATTAAACACATCTATTTGTGGAAAAAAATAACTTGATTTAATTCATAATAATATATGTCAGAAAAACTTTTACCAGTTCAGAAGAGAAATTAGCTTTTTGTATTGCCAGTATTTTTGAACTTTGACTCATTGTGATCAGTGTACATTTTTGTGCTTTTCTTATTTTGTTACTTACTTCAGACCTTTTATACAAGTGTTTTCTTTATCTCAGTTCTGCCTCTCTGCCTCGTCTGTGTGCTCTCTGTATCACAGCTGTGCTGTCAGAGTCATGCAGTGATTGGTTGGGCTCTTTCATTTATATAAACACACATGTCTGGACGAGACGCAGCTACTGGAGGAGCTTGATGATGGTAGAGAAGAACCCTGAGCGAGAATGATTCTCCTGTGAATGAGATGCAGTTTTCACCCTCAGTCAAGCTAAGACTATACTTTCAGGGATCATTTTTATAGTGTCTGACTTGAGAAATGTGTTTCTAAAGTGTTTGGTCTCGCTAACCACGATGATGAGTTGTGATATTCCCTTCAGAGCGTGAAGCTGACAGAGAATAATGATATACTTCATATGTTCTCTGTCATTGATGATTGTTCTTTACTTCCTTGTGGAGTAATGAAGGAGGGAATATGATCAGAGTGGTAGCTTTAAAATGTTACATTCAAACATGTGGATATCAATAATGGATTATGCAGTAAATTTCTAAATGATGATTATAAAAGTGACATGAACTTTTTTCAGTCAGTAAGAGAAAATAACCTTTTGTGTTGCCAGTAGTAATGGCAAGATGAAGCTTCATGAAGTAATGAAGCTGTCCAGCAAATTGGTTCACGAAAGGGTTCATTTCACGAGGCTTCATGTGCTCAGGAAACCACCTGTTGGTCAAAGAGTGTAAAACATGCAGATACTGTATATTCCAGATATGTAGCAGTGGTTTAACTGGGCAGAGGACAGTGAATGTGGTTCTGTAACTATGGGAAAATGATAGATGGGAGACATTTTTTTGTTTTTATCCAGGAATAATAAGTTCTTAACTGTATTTCGTCTTTGGGCTTCTTCAATGACGTCATTTGTCTAAAACGATACGAGCCTCGATACGTGCTTCACAGAAAACTTCCTGGATTACTCAACACACGCGCTGAAACCTTGGCACAGCACGTAACATCACTAGGAATATGATCAGAGTGGATCTAGCAGTGTTGTGAATTATCAATATAAGTCAAACTGGTTTGAGTTTCATTCTGGTATAATGTGTAGTGGTAGTAGCAGATATGGTTATACTTTGTTTACTGCTGGATGTTTTGGTCATGTGTGACTGCGAGGTGCAACCATGAGTGACAATGATTGTCCACTGAATGACTTTCTGTTTTCACCCTCAGAATCATTAAGACTATACTTTCAGGGATCATTTTTATAGTTTCTGACTTGAGAAATGTGTTTCTAAAGTGTTTGGTCTCGCTTACCGCGATGATGAGTTGTGATATTCCCTTCAGAGCGTGAAGCTGACAGAGAATAATGATTCAGTTCATAAGTTCTCTATCATTGATGATTGTTCTTTGCTTCTTGATGGAGCTTTGATGAAGGGAATATGATCAGAGTGGCAGCAGGACAAATGTAAAAAAAAAAATGTTGTATTGTGATATTTGAATTTAAGCATTATTGCTTTCGGCATCCACTTCAGAGCATTGTTGAAAAGATTTTTAGAGTAGTTGTTTGAGAGACTTTTAAGGTTTAATGAGGAAACAACTAGATTATTATTGTGTTAGTGGACTGACAGCAAAGTAATCAACAATTTTAATAGTTAATCATGTTATTAATATAATCACCTCTGGAGGACTTGACATCTAGTAATGATTTAAAAAAAACAGATCAGTTTAAAGAAATAAAGCAACAGTTTTACAGCATCATGAATGTTTATTGGGACTTGAACACATCTTCTTCCAATCAGTCAGAGAAATTAGTCTTTTGTCTTGCCAGTATTTGAACCATCAACTTTTCCTACTTTGATTCTTACTTTTCTTGCTTTCTCATTATCGTCCTTCAGTTGTGCTTTTCTCTTCTATCTGTGTGCTGTCAGAGTCATGCAGGGATTGGCTGCTGTGACACAACAACTGGAGGAGCTTGTTGATGGCAGAGAGGAACCCTCAGTGATAGTAAGTTTCCTGTGAATGACTTTCTGTTTTCACCCTCAGTCAAGCTAAGACTATACTTTCAGGGATCATTTCTATAGTTTCTGACTTGAGAAATGTGTTTCTAAAGTGTTTGGTCTCGCTAACCACGATGATGAGTCGTGATATTCCCTACTGAGCGTGAAGCTGACAGAATAATGATTCAGTTCATATGTTCTCTATAATTGATGATCGTTCATTACTTCCTTGTGGAGTATTGAGGTTGGGAATATGATCAGAGTGGTAGCCTTAAAATGTTAAATATAATTAAATACATCTATATGTGGGAAAAAAAACTTGATTCAATTCATAATTATATATGTCAGAAAAACATTTACCAGTTCAGGAGAGAAATTAGCTTTTTGTTGTGCCAGTATTTTTAACTTTGACTCATTGTTGTCAGTGTACATTTTTGTAACTTTTCTTATTTTGTGACATATTTCAGACCTTTTATACAAGTGTTTTCTTTATCTCAGTGCTGCCTCTCTCCCCGCCTGTGTGCTCTCTGTATCACAGCTGTGCTGTCAGAGTCATGCAGTGATTGGTTGGGCTGTTTCATTTATATAAACACACATGTCTGGACGAGACGCAGCTACTGGAGGAGCTTGATGATGGTAGAGAAGAACCCTGAGTGAGAATGATTCTCCTGTGAATGAGATGCAGTTTTCACCCTCAGAATCATTAAGACTATACTTTCAGGGATCATTTCTATAGTTTCTGACTTGAGAAATGTGTTTTTAAAGTGTTTGGTCTCGCTAACCATGATGATGAGTTGTGATATTCCCTACTGAGCATGAAGCTGATAGAGAATAATGATTTACTTCATATGTTTTCTGTCATTGATGATCGTTCATTACTTCTTTGTGGAGTATTGAGGTTGGGAATATGATCAGAGTGGTAGCAGAAGATATGTGATAAATAAAATAAAGGTTTGTATATTATGGTTGATTAAGTATCAATTTCAGAGCAATGTTTATACGATTTTTCTAAGTAGTTGTTTGAGAGACTGTTTAGGTTTGGTGAGGAAACAACGATCATTATTGTGTTAGTGGATTGACAGCAAAGTAATCAACCATTTTAATAGTTAATCATGTTATTAATATAATCACCTCTGGAGGACTTGACATCTAGTAATGATTTAAAAAAAAAAAAGATCAGTTGAAAGAAATAAAGCAACAGTTTTACAGCATCATGAATGTTTATTGGGACTTGAACACATCTTCCAATCAGTGAGAGAAATTAGTCTTTTGTCTTGCCAGTATTTGAACCATCAACTTTTCCTACTTTGATTCTTACTTTTCTTGCTTTCTCATTATCGTCCTTCAGTTGTGCTTTTCTCTTCTATCTGTGTGCTGTCAGAGTCATGCAGGGATTGGCTGCTGTGACACAACAACTGGAGGAGCTTGTTGATGGCAGAGAGGAACCCTCAGTGATAGTAAGTTTCCTGTGAATCAGATGCAGTTTTCACCCTCAGTCAAGCTAAGACTATACTTTCAGGGATCATTTCTATAGTTTCTGACTTGAGAAATGTGTTTCTAAAATGTTTGGTCTCGCTAACCACGATGATGAGTTGTGATATTCTCTTCAGAGCGTGAAGCGGACAGAAAATAATGATTCACTTCATATGTTCTCTGTCATTGATGATCGTTCTTTGCTTCTTCATGGAGCTTTGATGAAGGGAATATGATCAGAGTGGCAGATATGTGGAAAAGTAATTTGAGTCAAGATATCAGAAAGTTACATTAAGCACTGTTTGCAGTTAATATGCAACTTATATTTTTAACTTTGTGTTTAGAAAAGGCATTGTAGGGAGATTTTAAGATGGCTGTGTGGGGCTGGCTAAGGTTTAGCACTGAGTCAGTCGGTCAGTTAAACTTTCTCAGTCGACAGAAAAAAACAATGACGACAATTTAGATAATCATTCATTGTCAGTCCTTTTTTGTTTCCAGCTTCTGAAATGAGTGTATATTTGATAATGAAAGTAGTTGTTAGTTTCAGCCCTGCTCAGGTTACTTGAGGGACTTTCAAAGTGTATCGTCTGCTGACCACAATGTTGAAGAGTATTTATACTCCTGTTTGAGTGTGAAGCCGACACTAAATAATGATTCAGTTCATCTGTTCTCTCATTTATGATCTTTTTTGAGTGTATTTTGGGTCTTCAACACAGCCTGTAATCTTTGAACAATATCAGCTTACTTTTCTTTAGTAGAGTAGATGGATACCTCCATACTGACCATCATCTACTGAAAGTAATACAAGGACTATGAATAGGTACCTCATACAATCCTACTTTAAAACACCCAGACTATATCTTTAATCCTGCTCTGTGCAAATAAATGAATGGTGCTTTAATGTAGAAAACAAGTAGGTTGAGACAAACGGTGACTGAAAATCTAATTCAATTAAACATATTAGTCTTCTTAAAAAGCGAAATCGATTTTTCTCTCCTGAGTCATGTGACGCACGTAATGATTATCTTCTGTACCTCTGAACCCTGAGTGAGAATCACTTTGCAAAGAATGAGATGCAGTTTTCACCCTCAATCAAACTAAGACTATACTTTCAGGGATCATTTCTATAGTTTCTGACTTGAGAAATGTGTTTCTAAAGTGTTTGGTCTCGCTAACCATGATGATGAGTTGTGATATTCCCTTCAGAGTGTGAAGCTGATAGAGAATAATGATTCAGTTCATAAGTTCTCTGTCATTGATGATTGTTCATTACTTCTGTATGGAGCTTTGATGAAGGGAATATGATCAGAGTGGCAGCAGGACAAATGTAAAAATAAAAATGTTGTATTGTGATATTTGAACTTAAGCATTATTGCTTTTGGTATCTACTTTAGAGCAATGTTGAAAAGATTTTTAGAGTAGTTGTTTGAGAGACTTTTAAGGTTTAATGAGGAAACAACTAGATTATTATTGTGTTAGTGGACTGACAGAAAGGTAATCAACAATTTTAATAGTTAATCATGTTATTAATATAATCACCTCTGGAGGACTTGACATCTAGTAATGATTTAAAAAAAAGATCAGTTGAAAGAAATAAAGCAACAGTTTTACAGCATCATGAATGTTTATTGGGACTTGAACACATCTTCTTCCAATCAGTCAGAGAAATTCGTCTTTTGTCTTGCCAGTATTTGAACCATCAACTTTTCCTACTTTGATTCTTACTTTTCTTGCTTTCTCATTATCGTCCTTCAGTTGTGCTTTTCTCTTCTATCTGTGTGCTGTCAGAGTCATGCAGGGATTGGCTGCTGTGACACAACAACTGGAGGAGCTTGTTGATGGCAGAGAGGAACCCTCAGTGATAGTAAGTTTCCTGTGAATCAGATGCAGTTTTCACCCTCAGTCAAGCTAAGACTATATTTTCAGGGATCATTTCTATAGTTTTTGACTTGAGAAATGTGTTTCTAAAGTGTTTGATCTCGCTAACCACGATGATGAGTCGTGATATTCCCTTCAGAGCGTGAAGCTGACAGAGAATAATGATTCAGTTCATAAGTTCTCTATCATTGATGATTGTTCATTACTTCCTTGTGGAGTATTGAGGTTGGGAATATGATCAGAGTGGCAGCCTTGAAGTGTTGAATACAAAGAAATGCAAGTACCAGGAAAACATTTTGTAGTTTTATTTCATAATTCTTATTAGAATGACTTCTTCCAGTTTAGGAGAGAAATTCGTTTTTTATTGATGATTTATCTTTTAAAGTCCATTTAAATTTTTAAGATTTAAAGAAAAAGCATTTATAATGTGTGTGTGTTACAGTTTTTCTCTATTGTTTACACACATTTTCTGAAAGGATGCCTCATACTCTCAGAACTCTACACACAAATCAAAAAACACACACACAATGGGCAAAATCCCTCAATTCTCCTGCAAAATGAAACTTTACATTCAAAACAATGTTATTTCTTCTCAAAATGGTATTTTGTTTTCAAATGACACACACAAACCATCATATGAATAGACATTTATAAGAACCAGTTGAACACTGATGTGCTCAATGTAAAACACTATGATGAATGGAAAACACTTCTTCTCCATTCATCATAATGACTTAGGCCTTTTTTTTTGTTCAGTGTTACACTTACTACAGACAGTACATACATTACTACAGACAGTACATACATAAGTGTGTTGTAAAATATTTTAGAATATTGTTTTTATACTCAGAACACACAAATACACGGTAACAAATATATTTTATTTTCCCCACAAAAACAATGTACACAGTGTACATCCCAACCAACACAAAGTTGCACATACAGTGGTCTACATACAAAACAATAGAATTTACTGTATACAGTTACTGTAAAAAAAAAACTATGCTGCATCCTCTCTTCTGTTTCGGTCTGGCCACAGCACCTCATCCACATCACAAGCAATGTTTTCCCTGGCCAAGCAGCGGGGGAAATATCGCTTAGCATGTCGAATCCAGCCATGAAAAGCATCAACTGCTATATCTCCACATGCGTCTTCCATAGCTTGGAGAAGGGGTATACGCGTTTGTGGATTTCGGTCATACACTTTCCATGATTGCTAATTGTAACACTGTGTGACAGGTGTTTGCCCATGTGATGAGTCAGTGTGCATAGTAGGGCAATTGACTTTAGAATTTTGAATGACAGTGTGTTCCTTGTGAAAACGAGATTTTCTTCATGAAAATTGTGCCAAATGCAGAGAATTGTGTGTAGTGTTTTGAAAAAAGTGTGTTTTAGAACTGCAATTTGAGTGTAAAGCAGGAATTGTGCTTGTAGTTTAGCAGAATTGGTTCAGGGGGTTGCTGCATGAGTTACATGTTGTGGTCATTGTGTGTCAAGTACCAGTATTTGTGTGTAAACAATTGAGAAAAACTGTAATAGTGATGGTAAGATGAAGCTTCATGAAGCACAGAAGCTCTCCAGCAAAGTGGTTTGCAAAAGGGTTCATTTCACGAGGCTCCATGTGGGCTCCATGTGCTCAGGAAACCACCTGTTGGTCAAAGAGTGTAAAACAGGCAGATATATTCCAGATATGTGACAGTGGTTTAACCGGGCAGAGGACAGTGAATGTGCTTGTGAAACTAGAGGTAAATGATAGATGGGAGACATTTTTCGTTTTTCTTCTGCCTTCTTTATGGAGCTTTGATGAAGGGAATATGATAAAAATAATGAAATATAATTATCAGCAGAGTGTGTTGCATTATTACGTAATATTTATACAAAGTACAATAATTACTTCCAGGTCAGGAGAGAAATTAGACTTTTGTGTTGCCAGTATTTTGGACTTTGACTCATTGTGATCAGTGTAAATTTGTATAGCTTTTCTTATTTTGTGACATATTTCAGACCTTTTATACAAGTGTTTTCTTTATCTCAGTTCTGCCTCTCTGCCCGTCTGTGTGCTCTCTGTATCACAGCTGTGCTGTCAGAGTCATGCAGTGATTGGTTGGGCTCTTTCATTTATATTAAACACACATGTCTGGACGAGACGCAGCTACTGGAGGAGCTTGATGATGGTAGAGAAGAACCCTGAGTGAGAATGATTCTCCTGTGAATGAGATGCAGTTTTCTTCCTCAGTCAAACTAAGACTATACTTTCAGGGATCATTTCTATAGTTTCTGACTTGAGAAATGTGTTTCTAAAGTGTTTGGTCTCGCTAACCACGATGATGAGTTGTGATATTCTCTTCAGAGCGTGAAGCTGACAGAGAATAATGATTCAGTTCACAAGTTCTCTATAATTGATGATCGTTCATTACTTCCTTGTGGAGTATTGAGGTTGGGAATATGATCAGAGTGGTAGCCTTAAAATGTTAAATATAATTAAATACATCTATATGTGGGAAAAAAAACTTGATTCAATTCATAATTATATATGTCAGAAAAACATTTACCAGTTCAGGAGAGAAATTAGCTTTTTGTTGTGCCAGTATTTTTAACTTTGACTCATTGTTGTCAGTGTACATTTTTGTAACTTTTCTTATTTTGTTACTTACTTCAGACCTTTTATACAAGTGTTTTCTTTATCTCAGTACTGCCTCTCTCCCCGCCTGTGTGCTCTCTGTATCACAGCTGTGCTGTCAAAGTCATGCAGTGATTGGTTGGGCTCTTTCATTTATATAGGGTGCGTTCCAAAGCTCTTAATTTTCGTTTCCTCGCTCCTCGATCCTCGCTTGAACCGGAAGTTGTTCTGGTGCGCCATTTTGAAGACCGTCCCAAAGCCCTTATTTGTGCATCGAGGATCGAGGATCGAGGATCGAGGATCGAGGAGGCTTGCCGGAGGAGCTATGAGCGAGGATACACCAGTGTATCCTGCACGGAAGTCTTTTGCCGACCGACACGACCCCTAACTGGATATCAGTTACTGATTGGACGCTGCCGATCAGACTGATCTGATAACTTTACCTCTCAACATCACTTGAGTTTTATACCAGAGTGAAGACAGATCACAGATTAAACGTTTTATAGTTTAGTTGTCTTCTGATTCACCATCTAGTTATAATCTGTGTTAATTGAAGCTCTGAACAGCAGCAGAAGGACCTGCAGTATCTCTGCTTCACACAGCGTCAGTGAAGCAGCCTGACAGTCAGAGGGGTTTATAAAACCTGACAAACTGACTTAAAATAACTTTCTTTATTTATTAGAATGATTTGTCTTTTCATGATCTGTTATTTCCCCCGTTAACTTTTATTAATGAAACTATTAAAGTCAGAGCGAAAAGGAGAGTCTGTCTGTCTGTCAGCAACAAACACCTTTTACATCATTTATCCTCATTTCCATTCAGTCACATGAGGCTGATGATTCCTGAACGTCGGTTTGATATGAGTTACATCATTTACATTTTCCCTTTAGCCTAATAAATAATGTCCAGTGTTCAAAAGACACCACAGTCATATTCTGGGTTATGAAATAATTAACTCACAATCAGAATATCAATAACTACAGACGCTAATAATGAATAAATAATATAAAGTTATTGATCCAGTAGAGATGGTTCCTGAGCCTCTAAGCAGTCCACAGTAGAAATACAGGCTGCAGCTTGCACTTGTCTTTATTAGTATTAGTACAGTTCAGACACAAACAGCTGTTAAAGCTGACTGACAGCTGATCCAGATGTGATCAGCTGCTGCTGTCATCAGAAACGGACGTCGCTTCACGTGACGCTTCAGAGGAAACGACCGTCCCATGTCGCTTAAATCGTATTTCCTCGTTTCCTCTCTCCTCGCATGGTTTCCTTGCGTCTCTCCATGCTTCCTTGGTGGGAGGGACTAAGACGCAAGGATGAGACGCAAGTGAGGGAAACAGGGATGCAATTAAGAGCTTTGGGACGTACCCTTAGTCCCAAAGTTCTGAATCAGCTGCAGCTGTCTGATCGATTTTTTAGGAAGACCAGTAAAGACGCCGTTACAGTAGTCAAGTCGGCTGAAGATAAATGCATGGACTAGTTTTTCCAAATCCTGCTGAGACATCAGTCCTCTAATTATTGCTATATTCTTCAGGTGATAGAAGGCTGTCTTTGTAATTGTCTTAATATGGCTGTTAAAGCTCAGGTCAGAGTCCATGACTAGACCAAGATTCCTGGCTTGGTCCGAGCTTTTTAACATCACATTTTTTATATCATTGTTGTAGGTCTATGGTGATTCTTACATTCTCCAATTGCATAAATCTGTAGCCTATACTCCTATACGTATCATTTCAGTCAACTAAAATGGGCGTAATAGCCTATGTACGTCTACAGCCGGCGACTTATCCTCTAATTTTGTCGAACCTCAAAAGCTCAATAGGCTAGCTATGGATTCCAAATCCCAACAAAAAGAAGTCTCTGAAGAAAATAGAGAATTTAATAGTGCCGGGACAGATTCGACAACAAGTCATTTAAAGACATTTCCAGAACAAGCAGCAGCTTCCAGCCAAATGTCCTGAGATGTTTCTTCAATGTCCTGCCTCTCATTTGCACTTGGGCCCTCACTGTATTAGACTTACTGTAATAAGCTGTGTTACCTTCATCACAAAGCTCAAATGTTTTGCGGCTCCAGACGGATTTAAAAAAAAAAATAAAAAATTTGGCCTAAAATTGCTCTTTTGATAGTAAAAGGTTGCCGACCCCTGAGTTAGCATAAGGCTAACAGGGAGTTAGCAGCGGAAGTCTCTGGAGCACATTCTGCAGAAGTAGTGCGACGGAGTGAGATGGCCTACGAGAAGTTACTGTAACTGTAATCAAACCTCACCCGCGCTTGGGCGTGGATTCAGTGCAGAGAATACTGATTATTTTTTCACGATTTGGAAGCTTAATTTTATGTGTTGGCCGTTTTTTTTTTTTTTTTATCATTTAAATTTGTCTGGGTGGTTAATAACACATTTTCCTGTGATGTGACTTAGATTGTTCTGTATTGTTCATCCAACTGGTTTCTTTCCCAGGAATTCAGGCAGAGCCACGAAACAAACGGCTCTAAGCTGAACATGGCTTGCCTTCCACTATTTGGCAGCCTTTATCTGGAGGTGGTTCTTTTGTTCCTCCTATGGGTGACACCCATGATGCAGTGGGGCTCCAGTCACTCCACATTGACTTGAAATCATTTCCAGATATCTTCGCTCGAACGCGTGCCTCGTACCTCTCGCCTTGTATCAGCTCATCGAGGTTCAGCTCCACGCTGCAGTCCCGTTTACAACTTGTATCTAAAACATTGCTTTCCTGCGTAGACGGATCGTGAAAAGGAAGAAATGTCATGTTCATGTACTGTTGCTTGGGTTCCCTACAACCACAAGTCATTTGTGCAAATCATTTAACATTCAATCTCCAACACTTCTTTCTATTCATCTCTGACAAAAAACACACTCTCATTAATGCATAACATGGAACAGATTATATACATACACTCCATGACTGATTCTAGTGTTTCCACTGCAGTTGGCAGCTGAAAGTGTCTCCGTCGAAACGGGGATTGTATACAACTTGGGAGGACCAGGAAGCGGTGGTGAAGTTGATACGTGGTTGTGGCGGAGGATTCAGCTTTACTGCAGCATCACACACACACAGATCATTTGTTTTAGGTCAACATGAATAGCTCACAGTCACAAGGAGGCGATATATTATTCATTGTACTCACTGTGACAAGCTGGCATGAAGTAAACTTTCAGAGTTTGGTTCCCGGGGTTACAGTTCAGATTCATGAACAGATTATCGTAGCTCACAAACTGAGAAGAAAAAAGAATATTTCTCTTCATCAAACATTCATCATACAACAATACAGAATGAAATGAGATCTAAATTAGTGTACGGGCTTTTGGGCAGGTGAACTCATAAATTGATCTGATTAAAAGCTCCAGCTAATAGCCTTCAAGCTTCAGTAGGCAACAGGTTTTTGGCATCATTGGGCAAAAAATCCACAATAACCTTTCAGCATATTCAAGTGTTCTGAGAGAAAACTAGACCTCTGCACCTCCTCATGGCTCTGTTTTCAGGCTTTACAAAATCTAGCCCATGACGGGAGACTTTGGCCAATCACAGGTCACTTCATTGAGAGAGCGTTCCTATTGGCTGTGCTCCGGCTGGTGGGCGGTGCTTGGTATTTCCTCAACTTGATCTCAACATGGCTGCCGGGTCACAAACTTTCTCATTTTACAGCTAAACAGTACACTACAAGATGTTTCTGAAAACATCTGAGGAGATAAATAGGCATTACAGTAACAGGATATTGATTCATATTTGATCAGCGCTGCCTAGTTTGACCGTTTGATCGGAGTTGGCGATTGATTGACAGCTGCTTCGAGACGGCAAGGCTCCAGCTCGGCTCTGATTGGTTGTTTTCCTCCAATCTGTGAAATTTTGCAGAGATGCCATTGTGACTATTTCACAAACTGCAGTGAGACTGTGTTGGCCTTTTTTTTTTTAACATTAAAGCATGTAAACATGTTCTAGTAGAAACCCAAAATACAAGTATGAACCTGGAAATGAGCGTGATATGTAGCTGTAGTCTTCTATTTAACAGATAGACATGAGAGAGAGGTATTGATCTGTTCATTTAACTCTGCAAGAAAGCAAATCAGTATATTTCCTAAAGTGTTGAACTTTTCCTTCAGTGTCCCCTGGTACATTCTTCTCTCAACAGATATCCTCATACTCACTCTGCCGTCTATGTTGAAGATCAGGGTGCACTTCCTCAGCGTTGGTCTGGAGACGTCAACAGGCTCCAGTTTACATTCGGCGTTGTAGTTGACATATTTAGAACTGGAGGAAAACATGCTGTTTTTATTATTTAACCGCACTCATAATGTTATCTGTGTACATTTACATCTACTCCAAGTACATTTCGGTCCTTACGTCCATGAGGCCTTTAATGTGCACACATTGTCTGGAAGATCAGATGCAGATGTGCTGTTCCACACACAAGTGATGATACGATTGTAGTCACTTTCGCAAGAGAGATCCGTGCCAGCTAACGGAGACAAGAACAAATGAAAAAGGTGTAACAAAAGATCTTGAAATCAATTCTGCTACAATATAATAATATATATCAAATCATCAAAACTATCACTGACCGATGTCTGGGTCGCTCGGACAGATCTCAGTTTGCGCAGCGCCGATGCAAAGCAGAGCCAGAAGAAACATCAGATTGGTTTTCTTCTTTCTCTCCATTTAAGTTGTCAGATCTCGAACCACCAGGATGGTTGTTTCACAAAGCTGTGGGGGGTTGGAAGGGGATGAAGGATTGTTCTTGCTTCGGGATGTGCCTCACTGCTTCCTCCTCCTTCTCCTCCTGTGCAGATGGATGAAAACACAACTGCATGTTGCTCTGCTTCTTTATTTAGTGGTATTTGACAGAGTTTATTTCTGCACCCGACACCCGGTTGCCCCCGTACCACAAACGCAGCAAGAGACGGTTGTTACACCAACAGAAATAGAAATGTTTCGGATCCTGCCTCAGTTTGTCCGCTTTGGTTTTACTTATACAGACTGATATAAAACACCTGTGTAAATGTGAGGTAACAATATATACATATATATATATATATATATATATATATATATATATATATATAATCCAAACAACATTTGAAGCAGCAGCGCTGTGTGTGTGTGTTTGACCAATCAGCGATGGTCATCCCTGCAAACTCCATCCCCAAAGTTCCTGTACTTTCAGAAAGTACTACCCCCCGACAAGGACCTTTTGGGGGGCGCAAAATGTCCCAAGAACTTAATTTAGACGCTTTGAGTCCCTCAAAAGGTTCTTAGTTCTGGGGGAAAAGTTCCTGCAGTGGAAAAGCGGCTTATGTCCGGATGTAAAGAATAGTGATGTCACGAGAACCGATACTTCAGTACCAAGTCGATGCCAAAATAAAAAAAAAAGTGATGGTACTCTTTTTCTAAAGTACCGAAGGTACCGTACGATGCCTGTGAGGGTCGTTGGTAGTGATGTGACTGAGGAAAATTCCCACCGGTAATAAACTTGTGACAACACTGGTGTCACCGATTACACCGGACATTTTACAAGAAAAGATGACGGTCAACATGCGCAGAGCGCTGACTCTGATCTTTACCGTCAGGTGGCGGTATGCCTGGCCTCTCCGGTAAAGCTTTTGCTGCGAGGCTCCGCTAAGGAGGTCTACTTTGCGCCGCTGC
The DNA here is from genome assembly GCF_043250625.1 of Sebastes fasciatus. Lineage (NCBI taxonomy): Eukaryota > Metazoa > Chordata > Actinopteri > Perciformes > Sebastidae > Sebastes > Sebastes fasciatus. The sequence continues at coordinate 38,685,264 of NC_133797.1, forward strand.
TTCGTGCATACCGGCTGTGACGGCTCCATCCACCTCGCGGCGATTACCTCATTAACGTTATGGTTCCCTTATAGCGTTGGGATTAAAAGTGAAATATTGCCAAATAGGTGCGTTTGCTTTTCACTTCGACAATAAATCCTCTGCCTCCTACTCCTACCCCAGGTACTCTGAGCTGACGGACCAGATGCATTCACGGTCAGTTTGTAACGTCCGTCGTCTGACTATCGATTGATAACATGCCTCTGATGCGCCAAAATGAACAAAATGGGTCAATTATTTTTATTTATTACTTAAAGGCTACATGCCTCTGTTTTTTGTAATGTTCAAATGTTCAATGTTGCCAGATCTCACGAGAGAAACACGCAACCAAGTCTCTAGAAACAAGCCGAAGAGAAGCAACTCTCCCAACAAAAAAAGGCCAAAACAAGCGACCTTACCTACCTACCACGACCTGCCACAATATGAGAGAGAGGCGGCCACTACCACCACAAACGTCCGTCCCCTTTCATATATTATTATCCTCTATCACAATATGGTTCGCTATTTTGGAGAGCCCCCCCACAATAATTTAATTATTTAGGCCTTACCAGCATACATCAGCTATAGGCTACAGCAGCCACTCTCTCCCTGGCAAAATGTTTAAGCAAAATCTGCTTACCTTTTATTGGTGGCCACCTTCGCCACAGAGAGAGAAACCACCGGACCACTGCAGCAGGCTGCGCCTTGAGGATCGTCCTCGTTGCTCTTGCCAACACCTGTTTTTCGTGACGCCAAATATGTAGGTGAAAAACCAGACTCAGGAGAGAGAAGTTGATGGAGATGCAAAAGACCCTTTATTGCATAAAAGACCTGAGCCTTACGTCTCTGCAGTCAACACAAGAACTGATTTGTATTTTCGAGTACATCAGTATATCAAGACGTAACACACACCCTTGATTAAGGTAATGATTAATCCCCTTCTGACAGGTTTTTCCCGTAATTCCCCGATCTGGCCTGTTCTGGTCTAATACAAATAGACACAAGATATCTCAGTATCAAAGTCTAATGTCATGTTGGCTGTTCCTGCACTTTCTAGAGCAGTGGTTCTCAAACTGTGGTGGTACGTGAGCTCTTTGTAGTGGTATTTTTTAAAAATGAATAAGAAATAGGGCTGACCCATAACTCGTATTTTCATCGTCATCATATGAACATGTGCGATGAACACATCGCAAAAGGCTGTCTGAAACACGATGAATAAGAGAAATCATTATATGTAGGGATGGTTAACGCTGCGTCTTCTCCTCTGCTGCTCTGTCGGAGCTCTCCACTCACATCAACAGACAGAGCAGTCAGTCAGTGAACAGCTGATCAGAGAGGCCGCGGTGGGGACGGCTACAACTACTCGTAAAGCCAAGACACGTTATCATTACACCTGTACATCAGCTGGCTGAAACAAAACAGCTCCTCTTCCCTCTATCAGCCCTAATGTTACCTGCAGCAGAGTGAGGAGGACAGGAGGACAGAGGACAGAGGAAGGACTGATACTGACTGAAGTCTGTGTTCTTCAGTCTTTATAAACGTCACTTAGTATTTTCATGTCAGGAATATTATATATTAACATATTTTAACATGTTAGATTTGTTTCCAGTGAGATATTAATGAGTTTATATGGTGACTTTGCTGTTGTAAACATTACTGTTGCTGCTCTAGAAACAACATTTAGCCTAGTTATATTTTAAATACAGTATATGTAAATGTATAGCTAATATGCACACTTCAATATTTGTTTATTTATCGCAAGTCATATCGTCATCGCAATATTGAACAGTGTTATTGCACATCGCAGATGTTCCTCATATCTTGCAGTCCTAGTGTGAGAGGCTGCCCCTTGCGTAGTGTGAGAGTTGTGTGGAAGAGTTTAAGTGCCAGCTCTAGTGCTAACCCTTTGTACAGCGTGGCTGTGGCTGACAAAAGCCAACAAGAAGTCATATTCTTATTAGGAATAAATCTGCCTCCTACGTGAACTGTGCTTTGCTGAATAGGGTAGGCCTACGCTACTGTATTTTAACATCGCTCATAATGGTGGTTCTTGGAGAGCCAAATATTTTCTGAGGTGGTACTTAAAGTTTGAGAACCACTGCTCTATACAATTTGTAAGATTGAAGCACAGGTGGTTATACCTGCTGGGCATTTCTGCCTGTCGCACCTCCGACGGTCCCTAAGAAATGTTCTTTTTTGCTGTGTGTGTGAATATATATACTGTATATACATATACATATATATACTGTATATATACTGGAAAAACAAAGTTCAGAAACTTGTGTTTGGTGGATTATTTCTCTGTTGTTCCAATGCTAATTGGCATTGTATTTTACATCGTTGGAAAGCCTGTTTATTTACCTTTGCAATGATGTCCAACTTGTAAGGATCATGCATTTGTGGGATGAGCAGCACAGCTGATTATGTGGGGAGCGCCCAAGAAAAATTTGCCAAAATGCTCTGCCAATGGTAAACAGTGTATTCTCATAAGGCTACCAGGAAGCCTGCAATGACTGCCCTTCACCGTCAGGCCCGTTGGCGCTGGTGTCGACAACACAGACAATGGAACCTGAACATGTGGGGGAATGTCATGTTCAGTGATGAGTCCAGGTTCTGTTCTGCCAAAGTCGGATGGCAGGGTCAAAGTATGGAGACGACGTGGAGAACGCTATGCTGATTGTTGCACTGATGGAGTAACAGCTTTTGGTGGGGGCAGTGTCATGGTGTGGGGCGGCATCTCCCTCACTGGTAAAACAAGGCTTGTCTTCATTGAAGGCCTTCTCAATGCAGTGAGATATCGGGATGAGATTCTGCAGCCAGTGGTGATCCCATATCTCCACAATCTGGCACCTAACTTCATCCTCCAAGATGACAATGCTCGCCCCCACAGAGCCAGGGTTATCACAGACTACCTCCACAATGTGGGAGTAGAGAGAATGGAACGGCCTGCCAAGAGTCCAGACTTCAACCCAATTCAATACTTTTAGGATCAGCTTGGGCGTGCTGTACGTGTTAGAGTGACCAACACAACCTCGTTGTCTGACCTGCAACGAATCCTGGTTGAGGAATGGAACGCCATCCCACGGCAACGTGTGACCAGGTTGGTGACCAACATGAGGAGGAGGTGCCAGGCTGTTGTGGCTGCGTATGGATCTTCCACCGCTACTGAGGCTCCTGACGGTGTATTAAATGAATGAAGTGTAAAATTGCCAATATGTCTTGTTTGTTCCTTGTTACTGATAGAGAGTTCAATCATCCAATCCACCAAACAACTCAAAACAAGAGTCAATACCAACAGGAGAATACACTGTTTACCATTGACGGAGCATTTTGGCAAATTTTTCTTGGCCGCTACCCACATAACCAGCTGTGCTGCTCATCCCACAAATGCATGATCCTTACAAGTTGGACATCATTGTGAAGGTAAATAAACAGGCTTTCCAACGATGTAAAATACAATACCAATTAGCATTGTAACAACAGAGAAATAATCCACCAAACACAAGTTTCCGACTTTGTTTTTCCAGTTTATATACATAAATTTACGTTTAATTTTGGTGAGGAAAACTCCCATGGCCATTTTCAAAGGGGTCCCTTGACTTCTGACCTCCAGATATGTGAATGAAAATGGGTTCTATGGGTTCCCACGAGTCTCCCCTTTACAGACATCGAGTACATCAGTATATCAAAACATAACACAAACCCTTGATTAAGGTAATGATTAATCCCCTTCTGACAGGTCTTTCCCGCAATTCCCCAATCTGGCCTGTTCTGGTCTAATACAAATAGAAACAAGATATCTCCGTGTCAAAGTCTAATTTCATGCTGACTGTTCCTGCACTTTCTAGAGGACAGGTCACTATCACTGTCAGAATGATTCTCCATTAACCCTTCTATGACAACATATCATACTGTAGTTATACAGACGTAGGCAAAGTTGTTGGTAACGTTCCGTTAAAGAGAGAAAAACCCACAAAGGTCACTGAAATAACTTGAAACTGACAAAAGTAATAATAAATAAAAATTCACTGAAAATTAACTAATGAAAATCAGATATTGTTTTTGAATTATGGTTCAGCAGAATCATTTAAAAAAACAAACTAATGAAACTGGCCTAGACAAAAATGATGGTACTCTTAACTTAATATTTTGTTGCACAACCTTTTGAGGCAATCACTGCAATCAAGTGATTTCTGTAACTCTCAATGAGACTTCTGCACCTGTCGACAGGTATGTTGGCCCACTCCTCGTGAGCAAACTGCTCCAGCTGTCTCAGGTTTGAAGGGTGCCTTCTCCGAATGCATGTTTCAGCTCCTTCCACAGATGTTCAATAGGATTTAGATCAGGGCTCATAGAAGGCCACTTCAGAATAGTCCAATGTTTTGTTCTTAGTCATTCTTGGGTGTTTTTAGCTGTGTTTTGGGTCATTATCCTGTTTGAGGACCCATGACCTGCAACTGAGACCAAGCTTTCTGACACTGGGCAGCACATTTCGCTCCAGAATGCCTTGATAGTCTTGAGATTTCATTGCACCCTGCACAGATTCAAGACACCCTGTGCCAGATGCAACAAAGCAGCCCCATAACATAACCGAGCCTCCTCCATGTTTCACATTAGGTACAGTGTTCTTTTCTTTGGATGCTTCATCTCTTCGTCTGTGAACATAGAGCTGATGTGACTTGCCAAAAAGCTCCAGTTTTGTCTCATCTGTCCAAAGGACATTCTCCCAGAAGCTTTGTGGCCTGTCAATATGCATTTTGGAAAATTCCAGTCTCGCTTTTTTATGATTTGGTGTCCTCCTGGGTCGTCTTCCATTAAGTCCACTTTGGCTCAAACAGTGACGGATGGTGCGATCTGACACTGATGTACCTTGACCTTGGAGTTCACCTCTAATCTCTTTGGAAGTTGTTCTGGGCTCTTTGCTTACCATTCGTATTATCCGTCTCTTCAATATGTCATCAATTTTCCCCTTGCGGCCACGTCCAGGGAGGTAGGCTACAGTCCCGTGGACCTTAAACTTCTGAATAATATGTGCAGCTGTAGTCACAGGAACATCAAGCTGCTTAGAGATGGTCTTATAGCCTTTACCTTTAACATGAAGGTCTATAATGTTCTTTCTGATCTCCCGAGACAACTCTCTCCTTAGCTTTCTGTGGTCCATGTTCAGTGTGGTACACACCATGATACCAAACAGCACAGTGACTTCTTTTGACCCTTTAAATAGGCAGACTGACTGATTACAAGTTTGAAGATACCTGTGATGCTATTTACAGGACACACCTTAGTTTAACATGTCCCTATGGTCACATTATTTTACATCTTTTCTAGGGGTACCATCATTTTTGTCCAGGCCAGTTTCATTAAGCAATGTCTGATTTTCATTAGTTAATTTTCAGTGAATTTTTATTTATTATTACTTTTGTCAGTTTCAAGTTATTTCAGTGACCATTTGGGGTTTTTCTTTCTTTAACGGAAGGGTACCAACAATTTTGCCTACGTGTGTAGGTGACCTTCAAGATCAAGAAAAACATGACCACATTTTCTTCTGAAGTATGTATTGTGTGTCCTTACCATACAGCTTAGTAATTGCGTATTTTGAACTACATTTCAAAAATAACTTCATATTACTGTTAAATTCATAATGTATATATTAAATGCTAAGAGTCAAAGCTAATTTAGCAGACCTTGCTAGCTGCCACTTATCTGCAATATTGGCAAAAATGTGATTTACTACAACATGTCCTTAAAGACATTAGTATTACAATATCTGTCATGTAACACAACATGTTATATATTTTTGTGTATGAAGACATCTATGGTTACTGTCTTATTTTTTCGGGATGTAGAGAAAATCATGAAATCCCATATTTTTAAAAACATTTTGTTATATCAATATTTACAATGATGCACACAGCTTGATGAAAATGAATTTAAATGTCTTCAAAATATTATAGAAATTAAAAAAGTAAAATGTATAAAATAAGCCTCATTGTAAAAAAAAACATGTTACAGATTAAATGTTGACCACTAAATGTAATTTTGTGTACCTGTTTATATGTATTACATACTCTGATGATTATTATATATCTATAATATAATTATATAATTCACAGAGGTTGATTCTATTTTATTTGGGAGAGTCAAAAGTGACCATAGTTGCAGAAACACCCAACTACTGTCACTTAACCTCCAGTTGTTGCAGCTTCAGACTGGACCTGCCCTCAGAGTTTACTTGGACTGGACACACAAAAAATAAAATTGTGTTAATTTCTTTTAAAATTCTTTCTATCCTTTTAATTTGTGTTGTGGTGTTTTATGCAGAATTTCCTGATGCATGTTTGGTTGCTTCTCCTGTTTAAATATCTGGTATTATTTGTCACTTGAGTGGGCTCTTACATAAATATGTAAAGAAATCTAAAGTAAGTGATTAGCCTTTCTCACACTAAGCTGTTTATAACCTGTTCCATTGTACAATATCCTGAAATGTATGAAAGACTGAAGAGACTGAAATACTTCATCCACATCTGCAGCTAACCACCAGAGGGCAGTCCAGTTCTTGCTGTGAACCACAGACGGGTTCATCCAGTTTAATGACTTTCATGCACAGGTGGTAGTTCCTGTAAGCCTCTATTCAACTGGGTTAGGCAGTAATGGAGCACTGATTGAATTTATACTTATTCAAAAACTGACATTGAGAAAAGTAATAAAAGAGGATAAATATAATTATTTATATTATAAATATTAAAGAAAAAGTTACTTGTATGACTATGTGGAAAATAAACAGCAGTCTATATTCACAAAAAGAAGAGAAGATGGTTAAAAGGCTCATCCAACACAAACTACAACCTCAAAAATGGCTTTAGTTGAATCGTGAGTTACGTATGTAACTACGGTTCTATGAGTTCTGGATGACTGCCAGAGGCAGTGTTTAACACTGGATGTTATCCATCTCGCGCACGCGCAGGTCGAGTATTTAATATCAACAAAGTCACATGTGACCTGGGATGACGTAGTTTATATAAGCCCACGTCATCATCAGAGATGTCCCTCCAGAATCTTCTCGCCAAGATTCCGAGTGACAGCCAACTCTGGCAGTCATCCAGAACTCATAGAACCGTAGTTACATACGTAACTCACGTTCTATTTCGTTCTTCCTGACTGCCAGAGGCAGTGTTTAACACTGGATGACGACTACCAACGTAGTCACGAGGAAAACCCACCTCACCGGGAACGGCCTGTGGATTCCTGAAAAACCACCGATGCTACTGCATGGGGAGCAGCAACATTGACCCTGTAAAAACAGGCAAAGGTGCATGGAGTAGCCCAGCTGGCCGCAGCGCAGATATCACTTAGGGGGATCCCCCGTAGCGCTGCCCAGGAAGTGGAGACACTCCTGGTGGAGTGGCCTCTGATATTAAGAGGTAAAGGCAGTCCTTTTGACCTGTATGCTTCCTCAATGGCCTGAACAATCCACCTGGAAAGCCTCTGCTTGGACAGGGTGTGCCCTTTCCTATGGCCCCCATAGCAGACAAACAGACTATCAGAGCGGCGAAAGCTCGCAGTCACCTGTATATACTGCCTTAAGGCCCTCACTGGGCAGAGCAGTTCTGCTGACTTAGCATCTTCCCCCTGTAGGCATGAAGGGTCATAAGCTGCCAGCTCAATGACCTGATTAGAGTGGGCCGGAGCCAACCTCTTCGGGAAAAATGATGGGTTAGGCCAAAGTGCTACCCCTGTGCCATCTGAGTTCCAGCGAATACACGTTTCACTCACTGACAAGGCGTGAAGTTCACTCACACGTTTTGCTGATGCCATCGCCAAAAGGAAAGCCACCTTTACTGAAGACCACTCCAGCCCCGACTGCTCCAGAGGCTCGAAGGGGGGGAGACAAAGGGCTTCTAGCACCAGAGGCAGTTCCCACGAGGGAACCTTGACAGCCTGCGGGGGGTTCCGCCGCTGGGCTCCTTTAAGAAATCGGGTCACCAGAGCGTGAGACCCCACGGTCTGGTTATCCACTCTGACATGCCCGGCTGAAATAGCAGCTACATAGACCTTCAAGGTAGAAGGAGAGAGTTTCTTCTCCAGCAAAGACTGCAAAAATCTCAGTATTATTGGCACAGAGGCACTCTGAGGTACCTCCTCATGAACTTTACACCACTCTGAGAATATTTTCCACCTGTTGGCACCATGGAACTCCGTCCAGAAGCCTGTGCATCCCCGGAAACCAGGGTCTCCCCGGCCAGTTTGGGGCGACCAACAGGATGCCGTGCTGTATTCTGTGTAGCGTTACTGCTATCAGTGGGAATGGTGGGAAGGCATAGAGGAGGCAATCTGGCCATGGGTGTGCCAGGGCATCCTGTCCCAACGGGCTTGCTGTCTCCGTCAGGGAGAACCAAAGAGGGCAGTGCGTTGAGGCTTCTGAGGCAAACAGGTCCACCTCTGCTGCGCCATATTTGCGCCATATCTCCTCTACCACCTCTACCACCTCTGGGTGGAGCCTCCACTCGCCCGCAGGGGGTTTCTGGCGGGAGAGAAAGTCTGCCACCACATTCTGTGGCCCTGGCAGATACATGGCCTTGAGGCTGGAAAAACAAGGGAAAGCCCATACCAGAAGTCTCCGTGCCACCTGTAGCAACCGGGTTGATCTGGTGCCCCCTTGCCGGTTTACATGGTAGACAGCTGACTTGTTGTCGGACCGTACAACAACATGCCTGCCTCTCAAATGTGGTAGGAATTTGCGAAGTGCCAAATATATAGCACGGAGCTCGAGCACATTTATGTGCTCCGCCGCTTCCTGTGCTGTCCAGAGCCCCCTTATCGCTCTGTGCTGCCATACTGCCCCCCAGCCGGAGGGCGAAGCATCGGTCACCACCACCTCGCGACGTGAGGGAATCGAACCCAATGAGATGCCTCTGGCCAGATATGCCCCGGCTCTCCATGGCCGCAATGCAAGGAGGCATCGGCTGGACACCCTGACTCTCTTGGATCTGTGGGCCTTTGGATCTAATTGGAGACCATTGATCCAAATTTGGAATGGCCGTAAGTACAGGAGGCCCAGTGGCACTACTGATGTTACTGACGTCAACATACCTAACAGCCTGAGAAACAGGCTGTACCTCAACCTCCTGTTCTTCCGGAACCGGAGGAGGAGCTGGAGTATGGCGTTTACTCGTCTTGGTGTTGGGAAGGCCAGCATATGGCGGGAGTCCAGAGTTAAACCAATGAACACTACCCTTTGGCTGGGTATGAGACAACTCTTGGCATGGTTGACGGTAAGGCCCAACCTCGTCACGTGATGCAGAAGGGACGCAGTGTCTGCCTGTTCCCTGGTCAGAGCACAAATTAGCCAATCGTCCAGGTATGGGAGGATAAGCATACCCCTGGCTTGCATCGGGGCGAGTGCCGCCCTCATGCACCTTGTGAAGACCCGTGGGGCAAGGGAAAGACCAAATGGGAGCACCCTGAATTGGAAGGCCTTGCCTTCGAATGCGAAGCGCAGGTACTGCCTGTGAGGTAGTGCTATTGGGACGTGAAAGTATGCGTCCTTCAAATCGATGGATGTGAACCAACTGTGCCGTGTCACGTTTTGGAGCACATCTGCTGTACTCAGCATGTGGAAGGGCAACACCTTCAGAAATGTGTTCAGCCCTCGTAAGTCCAGTATAGGGCGAAACCCACCCTCTCTCTTTGGAATCAGAAAATAAACTGAGTAAAACCCACCTTGCTGTGTCTCTAGCCCCAGCTCTTCGATGGCACCCTTCCCCAGGAGGGTGGATATTTCTTGTCTGAGTGCCTGGGACTTTGTGGGATCTCTGACCGTGGTCAGTCTGATCCCACTGAAAACTGGGGGCCGGCGTCGGAATTGGAGATTGTACCCTTGGGAAAGCGTAGCCACCACCCAAGGGTCTGAAGTGCTGCTTTCCCAGCAGCTGAGTTGCTGCTGGGAGAAGCGTCCGACTGCCGGCCCCGGGGCATCAGGATCTTCCCCTCTGGCCCTTTGGGTACCTGGGGGGGCGATACCCTGACCCCCGACCCCTTCTCGCTTGAGGCACCGGCCGTGCCGGAGCCTGCGAGGTCCTCGGGTACGTATCAGGACGAGCTGGAAGCCGAGGGCGACTGGTACCACCACCCTGTGGGGGCCGCTGTCGCAATAAAGGCGTAGGTTCCCGGAAGCTAGCAAACTGCTGCCGAGTCTGGTTCGCCTGGATTCCCCGCTCCAAGGCCTGCTGTGCTGCTGGGCCAAACAGCTCCCACGGAACCACGGGGAGAGTGCGGAGGGCTCTCCGGCCCGGCTCCGAAAGCGGAGATTGGGCCAGCCATACCTGCCGGCAAGTCAGCGTAAGGGTCGACATTAGTCTGCCAAGCTCCCTTGTGATAAGACCGAACGCCTGCAGGGATGCATCACTGAGGCTCTGGACGGAAGCATCCACGCCAGCAGCTTGCAGGGACTGGGACAAGGATAGTATCAGGTGGGAAAGAGAGTTTCCAAGACGGCCCATGCGTGCCGCTGTTTCATAAGCCTTGACTAGAAAGTCGTCTGTGATGCGACACTGGGGCCTGGGACAGCGAGCATCAGGCCTCAAGACCTCATTGGGAGACACAATAAGGGCGGCAATAGATGGCTCCACTGCTGGCATCTTACCCAGTCCGTAAGTGTCAGCGTTCTGCATTGAAGCTAAGGCCCTGCCGTCAGTGGTGTGGTAGGAAAGCGATTTCGGGTCTGGCCAGCATTTGTGGAGCTCCTCAATGTATGGCTGGGAGGGTGGAACAGAGAAACCCGCCAGGGGCGGGGCCCACCTAAAAAATGCACTGGATGAGGTGCCCGCAGTCGGGGCCTCATCCAAGACTAACGCCGGGGCCACACAGCGCGCATCATGCTCGCCTGACGGCAGCGTCACGTCGTGGCCGCGTCATGCCCACCTAGGGTGTTCACACTAGACGCGAGTTACCCACGTCTCGGGAGCGTCCCGGAGCTACCTGTCAGCTGTGTTTTTGCTGTTGCTGACAGCCCTTTCTTTCTACATAGAGTTTGCCTTTTAATGGCCATTTAACTTCATAATAAATGTGATTTATATTTATTTAAGACAAAAAAGGGTAAGAACTGTGTGGTAATTTGTAAATATTATTAAAAACAAGCAAATAAATTCATACATAAATATTAATATATAGCCCATATAAATCCCTCTTTTCTGTCAGTGAAGAGGGATTTATATATATATAAATCCCTCTTCACTGACAATGAGGAGGGATTTCTATGGGCTATATATATATATATATATATAAATCCCTCTTCATTGACAGTGAAGAGGGATTTCTGTGGGCTATATATTAATACAAAAAAATAAATAAATACATTAGTAGTAAGAGAGAGCCTACAGCAATCCCTCTTCACTTTGACTGGCACAGTTTTAAACAACATTTCCAGGGGGTTTCGGGTTCCTGTTCTACAGCATTCCAGGTTGCGGCTTTTATCGAAAACGACTTAATTTACATCTGGGGCGGGACAGCAATTTACATTATAAATGCTGATGTTCCGACATCTCAGGCAACTTGGAGCTTTTCACCACCTTGTTGCTGAACTGCGCCTTGATGGAGAAAAACACCTGAAGTATTTCAGAATGATAAATATAAGTAAAGTGTTTTTTTTTTATTATTATAAAACAAAGCAAAATAAACAGTTTCGTTATTTGTTAACCTTTAGAAAACGAAAATTATTATTAAATATCTTTAAAAAAATTAAATAACACCTCTAAAAGAAAGAACAATAAAGTTACGTGGTGTTTGTTGAGAGAGAGAGAGAGAGAGAGAGAGAGAGCAAGAGAGAGCGCATTGGAAAAATACTGCCAACTATCACCTGATGTTCTTATAACCTATTAACCCAGTCTATTATATGTATAGCATATGTAGGGTTTCTGCTATGACTACTACAGTGTTTACATAATTAAAAGCCTGTACTATATTAACTTGATGGAAACCTGCAAGCAGACAACTGCTTTATTTAGAGTATTTCAGAATAAAAGCATTGTGTTAATGAATGAATGATTCTGTGCACTAAAAACGCTAGAGGACTTTTATTTTGAAATCTAGATAGGAAGTGTAAAATATTGATGGTCAGTGACATATTCTACAGATGTCTAGACATGGAAACTGTAGTAATCTTGCTCATATACTGTCAATAGATCACCTTCACTGTCTGTTGCTGCTGGGAGACGCAGCCGAGAGGTAAGCGGCAAGCGTGAAAAATAGGCGAGCCTTCTATTCTATAAAATAGACGCACGTCTGACGTGCGTCTGACAGGCGTCTGACGCGCGTCTCATGCGGGCAGTGTGTCCACTCTAACCTGTTAACATGGACGCCGAAATAAAAAACAACACGAGACGTTGCCGTCACGCGAGCATGATGCGCGCTGTGTGGCCCGGGCTTAAGCGTGCCAAAGCCATACGGACCACTGGCTTAACTGTCGCTGGAGCAGACTCTGAGCCTGCCCTGGACCCACTTCCTGACTGCTGGGAACAGGTGTCAGAAGCGTGGGAGGAGGCTACTAGCTCTCCCTGTCCAGGCCGGTCCTCACAGAACTGGCTACAGGAAGCCCTCGTAGACAGGGCATCCTCATCCCATCCCGGTGGGGTAGGTGTCATAGCCTGCGGGCTGTCATTCTGGGTTGCGTTCACCCTGCCTGGCTGAAGGTTAAGGAGCAGCGCTTTAATCTCAGCAAACTCTGATGTTAGCGTGTCGACCTTAGTTGCCAAACAGTCCACTTTCCGTGCCTTTTTTGTAGGTGGGGCCCCCTTAGGTGGGGCCCCCTTAGGTGGGGCGCGTCTCCGCCCACTCCGTGCATTTGAAGGTACACCCGATAGGGGCAACTGGCACTCGAGCTGCTCTTCTAGCTCAGCTAATCGAGCTATCTTCAGCTCCCGTGGCATAAAACTACAATTCATGCACTGACTGTCGGACAGCCCCTCCCTCAGGTGTACCACACCGAGGCATGTGGGGCATTCATCATGGCCATCAGTAGCTAGCAGTGGAGCCATGCAGGCACGGCAAACATGCTCACCTAACATGGTGCTGCTGATATTTATAATAATTCTTAGTATTAATTTTATACTCTTATATTTAATTAAATAATGTATATCTTACTTATATAATGTGTTTACTTAGTTATGCAAACCATTGGTTACACTGGAGTGAAAGCACTCTCTAGTAACAGAGAGAAAAAAAATTACATCAATTTGCTCAACAGCAAACTGTCTCAGTAACTAGACACTAGCTTTGAACTAGGACTGTTATTATACAAAAAACGGGAGATAATAACTTCCCCTTTAACAGCAGCCACAAAATAAGTTAACCCACAAGCGAAATCACTTACTGGGGAGCGGTCGCTCTATCTATCAACAAAGGAGATGTCTGCTTTAACGAGCGAAATCACTCGCTGCTGAGCAATACACACTGTAAAAGGAACTGAATTAGCCGACAACAGCCCAACGGGCTCGTTGTCCGACGGAGGCTCGCCGATACTGTAGCGCAAACACTTAGCTCGGCGGCAATAAACAATAAAGGAGACCGAAAACAGACTCCTATCAACAAACGTAACTTAAACTCTAACGACGGGAGGATATACTCACCTTGTTATCCTAGCTCACCTGTCGTTAGCCTCGCTGAATTGAACCGGCGAAAACACCGGTGTTACAGCGTCTAAAGTGTTAGAGTGTAGCCGTGATTAACTAATCGCAGCCCTTGGAGGACGGAACCGTAGCTCCAACCATGCGGTTGCAGGGCTTCCAGCGAAAAGTCAACGGCTTATCTCTTTAATCAACCTGCATTCGCGGATTACCTGCCGCGAGAAGATTCAAGGGACATCTCTGATGATGACGTGGGCTTATATAAACTACGTCATCCCAGGTCACATGTGACTTTGTTGATATTAAATACTCGACCTGCGCGTGCGCGAGATGGATAACATCCAGTGTTAAACACTGCCTCTGGCAGTCAGGAAGAACGAAATAGAACCACACATCTCTGACATAGAGTGGGTTTTTTTTGGTTTCTGTGTGTCTGACACTCAAAAACACAAAACTATTGACATGCACTGAGTTGCTTCTTACAGTAGAAGTGTTGTAGTTAGAAAAGTCAAAGTGTATGACATAACTTGTGTCAGTGAGTGACTGACCACCTCCTCTGCTCTCTTGTTTTGTTTACAGTCACGGTACGTAGAAGCGTTCGACTGACCAACGCAGGATATTACAACCATCTAGGAAAACCAGTCATTTCCTACAAGGAGACGGCTACGTACAAGTAAGCTGACGTGTGTGTGTGTGTGTGTGTGTGTGTGTGTGTGTGTGTGTGTGTCACAGTCATGCTTGTATACAGTATGTTCTGTAGCATACACAGGCTATGTGTTTAACAGTCATAAGTTCTTCATTATACATCTTCAAAGCTCTCACTCTTTCTCATTTTCATTATACAATACTTTCAGAAAAAGGAGGTTTTCTCCAGACGGTCTGAGAAAGTCCATCGCCAAGAAAATCAGCATGGCCAGCGGGATCATAGGGGCCAATTGGGCCATAGGGGCCAACGGGGCCAACTGGGCCAGTGGGGCCAACAGGGCCAGCGGGGCCAGCGGGGCCAACAGGGACAGCGGGGCCAACAGGGACAGCGGGGCCAGCTGGGGCAACGAGGCCAGCGGGGCCAACAGGGACAGCTGGGCCAGCGGGGCCAACAGGGCCAAAGAGGCCAGCGGGGACAACAAGGACAGCGGGGCCAACAGGGCCAGCGGGGCCAACAGGGCCAGCTGGGCCAACGGGGCCAGCGGGGGCAACGGGGCCTGCTGGAACGGCATTATTCGCTGGCTGTTCTTCATGCTGCTCATGTGTCTTGGTAAGCGATCTCTCCTTCTACAAACACTGCTGGAACGGCATTATTCGCTGGCTGTTCTTCATGCTGCTCATGTGTCTTGGTAAGCGATCTCTCCTTCTACAAACAATCATATCTTGTTCATCAGCTTGTGTGTTTTATACTGTAGAGTGTCTGTCTTTTGAATTAAACATCACTGACCTGTTTCTCCAATACTTTGTTTCTCTCCATCCATCAGGAATTGTATACTTCACCCTGGCTCTATCCATGAACAGCAACTCTCTTGACTCAGGACCCTCAGCGTCACTTTTCCCATCAACCAAGCGGGATAAGGTATGACCTTCTTTTTATTCTTAATGTGCACCTATAAAACACAATCACAGCCCAAATATGTTCTCACCTACATGTTGAAACACACAATGATGTCAACATCCACCATTCAAATGAATCTCCTGTCACTTACAGGCTTTGAGCACATATGAATGGATGGGGGAGCGGATGAGAATGCTGCAGGACGAGGTGCTGAGGTTAAAGTGGGTCAAGGAGCCACCAGGGGACACTATGCTCAACTTTGCCCTGGAGTCGCAAGGTGAGACATCTAAATCACCCTCATCATTTTTTTCAATCTGTCAGATTGTAATTCACACATGTGATTTTTAGTTTTGAGATCCCTTTTTCACTTTCTTTGTGTGTGTTTTTGTGTGCAGGGGCCCTTGTTTTAGATCGATTGTCCTCGGAAACATACCAATGTACCGGACCAACCTGTTTTCTTTCATCCCTGATATCTCTTTGGAGACAACCTGTAGACCCAAGTATTGTGACTCAGGTAGGAACTAGGAACTACACACACAAAACACATGGCTATGTGGTTTGGCAATATCATCTAATGATTTGGATTGTTTTACTGTCTATTTTGTTATACCTCATACCATCTAAACTTTTTTTTATACTCTTTTTTATTCTTCAGGGAGGACCAATCGTGGATGGACGCTGCTGGCCATTTGATGGTGAGCGTGGACATTTAGTCATAGCCCTGTCCCACCCAGTGACCATCAGCCATGTGACACTGGGTCACATTTCAAAGACCGTGTCGCTAACTGGCAGCATCTCGAGCAGCCCAAAGATGTTTGCTGTCTATGTAAGTCACAAATTTAAAATTGTTACACTGCAGACGTCACATACACGGAGAACAACAAGGTGCTCAACTGGATCTCTATCTTTCTCTCTTGCAGGGCATGAAGACTAAAGAGGATGAAGGTACCCTACTAGGAACCTTTCTTTATGATCAGGACGGCGAGTCATTGCAGACTTTCAAACTGTCTGTGAGTATTACATCATGCAACGAAACACATGCACATGCATTTTTTAAATTTCACCCACAAGCTAATATATCATAAGAATTACAGTTTGTCTGTCCTCATTGTAGGCTACTCATTATATCCCTTATTTCCCATCCTCTCGGTTTGTGCTCAACTAACTCTCTCTGTTCATTTCTCTATCTCTCAGGATCAGGAAGCAGGTGTCTTCAGCCATGTGAAGCTGCAAGTCGAGAGCAACTGGGGAAATCCTGACTACACTTGCGTGTACAATTTCAGGGTCTATGGGACCATATAGAAGACGGTGTTTGCTTCTATATATAATAATAATAAAAATAAATTGCATTATAAATGTTGTATTTCATGTACACATTGTATATTATAAATTGTATATTATAAATAATAATATGCGCATATAAGAAAAGATAACAACTAGTCAATATGATTAAGTTAAATATATAAGTAATGAATTGGTATTGTGATTGAGTTATATTATAAGTAATTAATTGGTATTCTGGATTGATAACAAATTTATACCACAGAGATGGAGTTCACCTGGAGCACCGCCTTGATGGAAGTCTATTCAACATCCGACGGCTCCAGGCCTACACAAAGACAAAGACATGCCAAATCCATGAGCTCCAATACGCAGATGACTGCGCTGTCTTTGCACATAGCCCAGAGTCCATGCAGCATGCCCTTAACACAATCTCCAGCCTATACCAGTCCTTTGGTCTCCAGGTCAATATTCAAAAAACCGAAGTCATGGCACAACTCACTACCCAACCTCCTTCACTCCCTAACTTTCAAATAGGTGGTGTTCCACTCACAGTAGTTCACCAGTTCACCTATCTTGGCTCCACAATCTCCTCAGACTGCTCCCTTGACACTGAAATAAACAGTTGCATCAACAAAGCCTCATCAGCCTTTGGGCGACTCCGTAGAAGGGTATTCCAAAACAAAAACCTGAAGATCAGTACCACGGTGGCTGTTTACAACGCGGTATGTGCCTCCACTCTGCTCTATGGGGCAGAAACATGGACCCCATACAGACGGCATATCAAAAACTTGGAGGCCTTCCACATTCGATGCCTCCAAAAAATCCTCGGCCTCTCTTGGGAAGATCGGGTGCCTCACACAGAGATCCTTTCCATGACCAACTCCATCTGCATGGAAGCAGCATTAGCAAAAAAACATCTCCGCTGGATAGGGCATACTATCCGCATGCCTGACCACCGCTTGCCCCGCCAAGCCCTCTATGGGCAACTCAGCAACGCAAAACGGGCTGCTGGCGGACAAAAGAGGCGCTACAAGGACTACACTAAAGACCTCCTCAAGCTCGTATCGTATTACTCTATTCTAACAATAAATATATGTTAAAAGTAAAATATATTTTGTAATATTACAGTAATATAGAAATGAAATTTGCGGACCTGTAAAATGAAGTGTTGCCACTTTCGTTGTTGTTGTTTTTTTGGCCGTTTAATGCCTTCATCATAGTGTTATTATTCCAGTGTGCCTAGAAGCACAAGGCAAAGCAACAAAGTGGACGGGTTGCTGCTGATGGTCAGTACCAACAGAGACTTTTCCCTCTCTTCGGTCTTGTGTTTTACTGAGTCGTGGTTGTGTGGAACTATACCGGACTCTGCGCTGCAGCTGCCCGGCTTCCAGCTGTTCCGAGCCGACCGCGACCCGGAGCTATCACACAAGTCAAAAGGAGGGGGAATATGTTTCTATATTAACGACGGCTGGTGCAAGGAAAATTCCTAGTGTATACCTCTTACACCTGGCAATAAACACCTTTCTGATTCTGATTCTGATTCTGATATACACAGTTATAGGAAGAGCGAAGCTCCTCCTATAACTGTGTATAGGCCTACAGTAGCGTACAGGCCTACTGTTATAGGAGGAGCGAAGCTCTTTCCACTGTTCCAACAATCACAAACTCTGGTTTTGGTCAAAATAAATCAATAATTCATAGCATCAACAGATAGATATTCAGTTTGTTCAGTTCAGTAACATTTCTGACTCTGCACGGCGCTGTTGTGTGTGTTCGTGCGTGTGTTAATCTCCCGACAGAGGGCGCAGAGGACAGAAGCTGCTCGCAGTTTAAACAACACCAATAGCTTACTGTGTGTCACCTAGAATAGTTTTTATAGCATGACTAACTCGAGTTTTGAACTAATGTTTCCCGCCAGTAGGTGGCTAATCACGTTGTTTTGATTTCAAATGTAAACTCACTTTCATTGGTCAGACTACGAACCAATGTGTAAGCTGTTGCTAGGGTTCAGGGGGGCCCCAGCAACCAGCCTGACCATGTTTCCCGCCAGTAGGTGGCTAACCACGTGGGGTGTCTCCTTTAGTCATAGAGCAGTGTTAATGTAAATGTCCGTTGTTTTGATTTCAAATGTAAACTCACTTTCATTGGTCAGACTACGAACCAATGTGTAACCTGTTGCTAGGGTTCAGGGGGGCCCCAGCAACCAGCCTGATGAATCTGATGACACCTCTCAAATTAAAGAACTCTGATTGGCTCTTTGTTTTGTGGCCTTCACTTAAATACCGTCTTCACGTCTCCTTCTGCCTCTCTGACTTCTGTTTGAGGTGAGTCTCACGTTAACTGTGTATTTAGCTAGCTAGCCTCACAGATTAGCATTTTAAGGCTGAACTTTATGAAAACATGTAAATGTCCTGTTACTGTTGCTGTGAACATAAATATCTATATAACAGTATGTAAAGAAGTCATAAATTCTCCTCAATGTATATAACGTTACTGCTGTGGTCTAACAAAGGCAGAGGTGTGTGCGTACGCGCGCGTCTCTGTATGTGCGTGTGTGCGCGCGTCTCCTCTAGAGATTTGAGGTCTCGAGCAGCGCAGTTCACAGCAACAACAGTGACTGTGCTCTTTTGACAGTGCATTGACATCATACCAGCAACATTAAAACAGTTTAAATGTCTCTATCTGTAGAATAACTTTTTTCTGTCTAAAATAATTATAAATTATATTTATAATGAAATGAAATGGCCATTACAAAAGGCAAATTCTATGTAGAATTAAAGGGCTGACAGCAGCAGCTGGTGTCAACAGATTGTTTTATGTGATTTAACTCTGATACAGCCTTTGATAAATTGATAATTTTTGAATGTGTGTTTTTGAGATGCATAATAATAATAATGTAATGAACAACTTTTTTTTCCTACCAGGTTTTTGTTCTGGACTTCCCTCCACGTCTTAACGTAGAGGTGGCTCAGCAGGACTTCATGCCACAGGAGTTTCGTCGCGTGGCGGCACGGATGGGTATGTTAATGAAAGATTTTAGTTCAAGTACAGTTACATGTGTAAGGGGTTATATCTTCTTAGACAAACTGATTGAATACATCATATGATTTCCATAAAAGTCATTGTGGTTTTGTAATTTACATAAAACAGAGTTAAGATTTGTGTATGGATATTTCAATAATTCCTGATGTTTTCTTTTTTTAGGTGTGAAGTACTATTCCATGGCGGAGTACTTTCCGTTTGACCGCCTTGACCTGTGGACTAAAGATGGCGTAAGTAGAATATGTTGTTGTGACATGGCGAATGGAAAAGTTTTATGTACACCTCTTTGTAGTTGATATGACAAGTTCAGTTCATGGCAAATACATATTGAGAGCAAAATATCTGTTTTGTAAATTAATTAGCACTTGCTTTTGCAGGTACACCTGAGTGATCGTAGTGGAATGGAGATCCTTGTGGATTTACTGTGGAGTGCTGCTTACAAGGTTAGCCTTTTTATAAATGCTCTCTATTTGCCTTTCCTTTTGTTTATCTTGGTAGTGTGCTTTAATTCTTGTCTATGTATCTTGTGTATGTAGGTACAGTTTTATTTGTATGTGTGTGTTTTCTTGTATATGTGAAGCACATTGTAAATGTTTTTAATACCTGCTACATAAATACAATTTTTATTTTTGTTATTATCAGCAACTGTACACCCCAGTACCAGTACCAGCACCACAGCCACAGGTTTCTCCCAGACCATCACTGCCAAGGTTCTCTCCAATTGTTGTTGTGAGGGGAGAGGTCAACGTGCCACGTCGACTGAACCCTTACGAGTGGACACTTGTTGGACGGGGCAGGAAGGTAGGTTGAAAGGAGTGATATTTCCTAAAGAGTTTACCTTAGTAATGATCAAAGGGTACCTGTTTTAATACAATCTATGCTATTTGTCATTACAGAGGAGCCAACCTGGGCTACTTGAGCCATCACATGGTGCACCCAAAAAGAGGATGGTCCAGCAGCAAGTTTGTTACGTTTGTATTATGCTTTAACTTAAATGATTAGGATATGTTTGATTGTTGCTTTTTGACGAGACAAATTGTCTACAGTAGTCTTTCTGCATTTTTATTTCACAGGTAGTTCTGAAGGACTGTTCCATCCCGCTAACACCAGTCAGGTTTAGCAGTGCCATGTTGGCTGAGATGGACAAACTTGTTCCATCGCATCTTCCCAGCCCTGTGGAGTGCACAGCAACTGTTCCACAACCCAAAAAGGTAATTTGCATGCAAATTCTGTCAGTTGGTTGAAGCCTAATTATAAAGTGTTTCCTTGTTCCTGACACACTCTAAATTAATAAGAGTCAAGACTGTTTATGTTGTGTAAATGGAGCTATGCCCCAAATATGGCTTAATACATTTTTTTGTTTGAAATATATCCAGT
Organism: Sebastes fasciatus; assembly: GCF_043250625.1. Lineage (NCBI taxonomy): Eukaryota > Metazoa > Chordata > Actinopteri > Perciformes > Sebastidae > Sebastes > Sebastes fasciatus. Next base: position 38,706,147 of record NC_133797.1, read on the forward strand.
GTTTTTAATTTGAATCAAGTGAGTGCATTGTGTGACTTAATGTCTTAAACTTGGTATCATGTGTTATCAGACACCCAAACCACAGAGAACCCCACGGTCAAGAAGCTCCCGGATGACGGATGGTGCACCCTCCTGCTCCCGTTATCCAGCTAACAAGGTAGGGATCTTTTCCCCACACACTGCACATTTAAATACAATACACAATGTCTTGAGTTTCATAAACTTTGTATCATGTGTTATCAGATGGCCGAAACACAGACACCTCCACCACAGAGAGACTTCTGGATGATGGAAGAGGCAGGCTCTCCCTCTCCATCTCAACAGGTACATGTATTTTCCTCCACAGGATACTTGTATCACAATCAGTAACATCTTTCGTGGCATGTCACTGTCAGTAAAAATACACAGTGACATCTGCACTAATTCTGCTGTAATGTGAGTGTAACCATTACTCTGGCATTTTTTGTTTGGAATATCCAGTGTTTTGAATTTGAATCAAGTGAGTGCATTGTGTGACTTAATGTCTTAAATTGGTATCATGTGTTATCAGACACCCAAACCACAGAGAATCCCACGGTCAAGAAGCTCCTGGATGACAGACGATGCAACCTCCTGCTCCCGTTATCCAGCTAAAAAGGTAGGATTTATTTCTACATAATTGATACACACAGGACGCATTTAAAACATTTTATGTATTCCAGCTAAACTATCTTTGAAATATGTATGAGTAAAAATAAGCAACAATTTTAGCTAAAATTACGGAAAAAAAGAAATAATTTCCATCTCACTAAACTACATGACTACGGAGGACGTATCCTGCAAAAATCAATTAATGAATAAATAAATGACTTGATAAATTAATAAATATGTCATTAAATGTAGCAAAAAAATATTACAAATAAATGTGGGCATTAATTGATCAAATGTGACATAAATTAATATTTATGTTTAAATGCGTATAACTAAATTTAGAAAATTATAAAAATAAATACTTAAATAAATAAAAGGGAAAATTAAACCGAAGAGTAGATAAATAAGGGAATTGATCCAAAGATAAATAAATAAATTTATTTGGCCTATCATCCCCCTTCTTATAACCTCACTGTGGTCCTCAGACCCCCCCAGCACCAGGCACACTGGTCAAAATGTCTTGCGAAATGTTCTAGTGAAGTCTTACTATTCCTCCTCTTACGGTTTTTGCCGCGCTACTCCTGCCGCAGCGTTGCCAACACCTGTAAAAAAAAAAAGTACATCAAAACGTGCGGAATGACCAGGAATGGTGTGCTATGACCTGTCTAAGAGATTCGCGTAGCGGTCTCCGAAAAAAACGCGCGAAAGCGCGATTTCTTTGCTCCACAGGAATGAGTGGCAAATCGATGTGAAGAGAGTTCAAAAACACACGTCTTTAGGGCCATACAGAGTTGCCATACTTTAAACTTTGAATCATTTTTCTACGTTAAAACGGGTCACGAGACTTGGGACTTTATTGGGCCTATCATCCCCCTTCTTCTAACCTCATTATGGTCCTCAAATCCAGTCATGGACATGAATTTCCTTTTGTACATTTCCTAATATAACTAAAGTTTCTAATTGTGCAAAAAAACAAAACAATATTTTCAACTTGATGTTAGGTCAAATAGTTTTGTTAAAAGACTTTCATGCACAGGTGTGTAGTTCCTGTAAGCCTATATTCAACTGGGTTAGGCTGTAATGGAGCACTGATTGAATTTATACTTATTCAAAAACTCAAAAACTGACACAGATAAGTAATAAAAGAGGATAAATATAATTAAAGATAAAAAGCTGTAGCTGAGCGGATGACAGACATCATAGTGTAACATTATACAGACATAACAAGGCTGCTGAATGAGAGAGGCATCCACCGATACGTTACATTGAAACACAGTGTTAATAATAAGCCGACCACCTCACGGTATCGAGTACAATTCTAGTTTATTTATTTATGCACAATCTTCCCTTTGTATTTCACCCCTTATTTATTTCCCAAAACTTATTTATTTCTGTATTCTTTTCTTCATACATTTCTTTATGCATTTCTGCCTTATTATGAAAAATGAAGTGTTACCACTTTTGTTGTTGTTTTTTGCCTTCATCAAAGTGTTATTATTATTATTATTATTATTCATCATAGTGACATTGATGGTTGCCTAGCTACCGGGGCGTGACTATGATCTACGTTTAGGATGTCATTCTAGAATTCTCTGACGCATTACAGCCGTTATGGAACTCAGTGAGATTAGGACTCTGTCTGATTCACTTATTCTCTCACAGCAAGTTATCTGGAGACTCAGCTGAGGACTTTTCAGTGAGCTCGACGCAAAACCGCAGAGAAACCAAAACTCAACGCAAAACATCCACTTCTTCATTATCACAATGTCATCACACAGGCAAAGTGAAGGTAAATCATTGTTTCTCTCCCAGATCTGTGAAACACACACTCAGTAAGCAGAGCAGCAATACCTCTGTATGGTTTCTGTTAGAACAGGTTCATATGTAACGTGATTAATCCTACCTTTGAGAGATTAATATTCAGACTGTGTGAGAGAGATGTTTCTAATCATTTTGTCCAATGGAGTTTGACAAAATGTTAGAAACACCTTTCAAGAATTCATATATATACAATATTTTCAACTTGATGTTAGGTCAAATAGTTTTGTTTAATGACTTTCATGCACAGGTGGTAGTTCCTGTAAGCCTCTATTCAACTGGGTTAGGCAGTAATGGAGCACTGATTGGATTTATACTTATTCAAAAACTGACATTGAGAAGTAATAAAAGAGGATAAATATAATTATTTATATCATAAATATTAAAGAAAAAGTTAAATAAACATCAGTCTATATTCACAAAAAGAACAGAAGATGGTTAAAAAGGTCATCCAACACAAACTACAACCTCAAAAATGACTTTAGTTGATTCCACACATCTCTGACACAGAGTGTTTTTTTTTGGCTCCGGTGTGTCTGACACTCAATAACAGAAAACTATTGACATGCACTGAGTTGCTTCTAATAGTAGAAGTGTTGTAGTTAGAAAAGCCAAAGTGTATGACATAACTAGTGTCAGTGAGTGACTGACCACCTCCTCTGCTCTCTTGTTTGGTTTACAGTCATGTTACGTAGAAGCTCTCGACTGACCAACGGAGGATATTACAACCTTCGAGGAGAACCAGTCATTTCCTACAAGGAGACTTCTACTTATAGGTAAGCTGACGTGTGTGTGTGTGTGTGTGTGTGTGTGTGTGTGTGTGTGTGTCACAGTCATGCTAGTATATGTTCTGTAGCACACAGGCTATGTACAGTATGTGTTTAACAGTCATAACGTCTTCATTATACATCTTCAAAGCTCTCACTCTCTTTCTCATTTTCATTGTAAAATACTTTCAGAAGACCTAGGAGGGTTGCTCCAGACAGCCCAAGAGACACCACCAAGAAAACCGTCAGGTTTGCACCTGGGACCAAAGAGGCCAGCTGGGACGACGAGGCCAACATCCCCAGTGGGGCAAACAGGGCCACCGGGGCCAGCTGGAACGGCATTATTCACTGGCTGTTCTACATGCTGTGTCTTGGTAAGCGATCTCTCCTTCTACAAACAGTCATATCTTGTTCATCAGCCTGTGTGTTTTATACTGTAGAGTGTCTGTCTTTTGAATAAAACATCACTGACCAGTTTCTCCAATACTTTGTTTCTCTTAATCCATCAGGAATTGTATCCTTCTCCCTGGCTCCCTGCATGAACGGCACCTCTCTGGACTCAGGACTCTCAGCGTTACTTACCAAGCTGGATACGACCGTATGACCCTTAAAAGCAGCTTGGCTTTCTTTTTTATTCTTAATGTGCATCTATAAAACACAATCACAGCCCAAATATGTTCTCACTTGTACACATGTTGAAACACACAATGATGTCACTTACAGGTCTTGAGAAGAACTCAAGGGCTGGAGCAGCAGGTGAAAATGCTGCAGGACGAGCTGCTGAAGATGACAGAGAGGATGAAGAGGATCAACGAGCTGCCACCAGCGGGCACTATGCCCAACTTTGCCCTGGAGTCGCAAGGTGAGACATCTAAATCCCCCTCATAATTTTTATCTGTCAGATTGTAATTCGAACATGTGATTTTTAGTTTTGAGATCCTTTTCTCACTTTCTTTGTGTGTATTTTTGTGTGCAGGGGCCCGTGTTTTACCTCAATTATCCTCGAAAACCTACCGAAGCACAAATCCATCCCTTTCCATTCGTATCTGGAATTTCCTGACATCTTTTTGGAGACCAGCTGCAGACCAAAGTATCGTGACTCAGGTAGGAACTAGGAACTACACACACAAAACACATGGCTATGCGGTTTGGCAATATCATCTAATGGTTTGGATTGTTTTACTGTCTATTTTGTTATACCTCATACCATCTAAACTCTTTTTTATACTCTTTCATTCTGCAGGGAGGACCAATGGAGGTCGGACGCTGCTGGCCATTTCCTGGTGAGCGTGGACATTTGGTCATAGCTCTGTCCCACCCAGTGACCATCAGCCACGTGACACTGGGTCACATTTCAAAGACCGTGTCGCCAACTGGCAGCATCTCGAGCGCCCCAAAGATGTTTTCTGTCTATGTAAGTCACAAATTTAAAATTGTTACACTGCAGTCGTCCTGTGTATTTCACTGTCACATACACGGAGAACATCAAGGTGTTCAACTGGATCTCTATCTTTCTCTCTTGAAGGGCGTGAAGACTGAAGAGGATGAAGGCACCCTACTAGGAACCTTTCTTTATGATCAGGACGACGAGTCAGTGCAGACTTTCAAACTGTCTGTGAGTATTACATCATGCAATGAAACACATGCACATGCATTTTTTAAATTTCCCCCACAAGCTAATATATCAGTTGTCTGTCCTCATTGTAGGCTACTCATTATATCCCTTATTTCCCATCCTCTCAGTTTGTGCTCAACTCTCTCTGTTCATTTCTCTATCTCTCAGGATCAGGAAGCAGGTGTCTTCTGCCATGTGAAGGTGCAAGTTGAGAGCAACTGGGGAAATCCTGACTACACTTGCCTCTACAATTTCAGGGTCCATGGGACCATATAGAAGACGGTGTTTGCTTCTATACTATGTTGGAACAAACACCGTCTTCTTGGCTGGGTGCAAAGGCAGGTGAGAATGTATTTGTTCCAACAACCAACCATCTGTGAATAGATAGGCTTAATTTAACTTTGTGTTGTGGAATTTGCAGTCATAAAAATATTAGCAAATGGCTGGCTGGAACACCTGTGCTGGTGTAGACACAGGGTGGGTGGGTGGGTGCTGGGGAGAGGTGTGGTGTTCCGTGAGTGTTCACCATACTTCCTCCCAGCAAACCTCCTCCCTGCCAGGTGAAGGAAACTGCTTGAGGCTCCATGTTGATCGGAAGAGATACATGGCTGTCTACAATGCAGTGTGAATGCTGGTATTTTCTGTCACTCCAAATTCCACAATTCCTACTTATTCACAGATGGTTTGAGGGCTGCACGGTGGCACAGTGATCAGTGCTGTAGCCACACAGAGGAAAGACTGGTGATCGGTCCTGGCTCTGCCTCTCTGTCTGTGTAGAGTTTGCATATTCTCTCCGTGCATGCATGGGTTTTCTCCGGGTTCACCGGTTTCCTCCCATACACAAATAATAATAATAATAATAATAACTGTACAATAAAGATCATGAAAATGATTTCTGCTTGTTTTATCTATTTGAAGTGCAGTGAACTTGATATAAGTAAAAAATAACATACAAATATCATTCTTCCATCTTACAAAAGCACATTATTGATCATGTAACAACTCCAACATATAATTTTACATTTACCAAACAACATAAAGGTCAGATTCAGGTGATATGAAATAGAATTGATGCCATAAAATGCATAAATGTCTCTTGGTTTGAAGTGAGAAATAGATTGCTGTATTCATTGATGGTTTTCTTTAAGAATGTTATAACAACAAATATTATCCATATTAAATTATGATATTTATCTGTTCGATCATGATAGATTCAGTCGGAGCCTCTCTATTTTCTTTGTGTTTTTTTCATTTAAACTGTGTCAGTTGTTATTGTTTTATTTACAGTTGACGTGTATTACTATGTGTTATGTTAGAGTATGATGAGTAGTGTGAATGTGTATTTTTGTATTGTCACCATGTAAAATATGTTGACCCCAGGAAGAATAGCTGCTGCTCTGCAAAAGCTAATGGGGATCTGAATAAACAAACAAACATTAGTGTAACGCGTCACCGCCTCCATTCACTTCCAGCTGTTGACCTGTGAACTGTGGGCGTGTTGCTTGTTGCTCATTCTCTACCACTCTCAACCTTTAGCACAAGATTATAGGTCGATCACATTAGTCAACTTTGTAGCCTGACTACCTCTCTGGAATCAATGTAAACTAGTTGTCTACTCAAAGTTTTCTATTCTTACATATACTTTTATGAACTAAAATGTGGGCCAATGTAGTCCCAAGCAAAAGCAGTACACTTATTAAGTATACAGTACTTTGATATTAGTATACAAGTATGCTTGGGTAATATATACTTGAACTTTTACTTAAGTATACTTCATAAAATAAACTTGAATTATACTACTTTTTCGTAAGAATGTGAGGTTTATTTCTAAACAGAGTAATCACTTACGATACGATATGATACAACTTTATTGTCAGTTTGCACTGAAATTCATTTTGCATCCACAGGCAGCTCAGTTTGAGAAAAAGTACACATACAACAGACATCCTGTTACCATAGACAGACAGACAAGTAAGACCCATCAGACAAAAAACAAAACACATCACAATTATTCATACATAACCCATTACAAAATGACCATCTGTCCTCTGGATTTACATGTCTTTAGCAGCACATTAATTATTATTTAGCAACAACATTGGTGTGTTTTTACATTTTTTTCAAGAAATTTTACATTTTTTGTCTATTTCAAAATGACAGAAATATTTTTTAAAAATTACATGTTTCATTTGTGATTTATATGTAAATGGTCTTAGATTTACAGTATTTTTTTGTAATAACAATCGTAATTATCTGTATTAAGCTTTTCTTGATAATTTTTAAAGATAATTATTCTGTTTTTTAGAGGTTTATGACTCTATTTTAACAATTAATTTATGTTAAAAAAGAAAAAAAAGGATTTTGTTACCATGCACACCTTTATGTCACATGTTTCATTTGTGATTTATATGTAAATGGTCTTAGATTTACGGTGTATTACTCTATTCTAACAATAAATATATGTTAAAAGTAAAATATATTTTGTAATATTACAGTAATATAGGCTAATTATATAAAGATAATTGCTTTTTTTTTACAGTTTATTTATGTTAATTAACGGACAGTATTTTTCCGAAAATGTCGGTTATTTTACACTTTTTTTTCTTACAGTGTATACTTCATAAAATAAACTTGTAGTATACTTGTAGTATAGTGCTTTTTCGTAAGGATGTGAAGTTTATTTCTAAACAGAGTAATCACATTAGTATAACGCGTCACTGCCTCCATTCACTTCCAGCTGTTGCTCTGTGAACTGTGGACTCTGGGCGTGTTGCTTGCACTGTCACTCTCAACCTTTAGCACCAGATTAGGTCGATCACAGTACAGTCAACTTTGTAGCCTGACTACCTCTCTAGAACTAAACCATGGCGCTTCAAGCGAGAGCTCTGTTATCCTCTAAATGGCTCGCGGAGGCTGTGCAGCTGCAGGTGCAGCTCCAGAGGAAAATGCGCATCTTGGACTCTTCTTGGTTTTTGCCCAAACTGAGGCGCAACGCGAAGAGCGAGTTCAAGAAGAGGCACATCCCGGGCGCAGCTTTCTTCGACATAGACCAGTGTTGTGATAAAACGTCTCCTCTGGACCACATGCTGCCGTCAGAGAAGAGTTTTGCAGATTATGTGGGTAGGTTGGGGATAGAGCGAGACACGCACGTGGTGGTGTACGACGCCAGCGAGTTCGGCGCGTTCTCTGCGCCGCGCGTCTGGTGGATGTTCCGGGTGTTCGGGCACCGCGAGGTGTCGCTGCTCAACGGAGGGCTCCGGACCTGGCAGCTGGAGGAGCGACCGGTGAGCGACCGGTACGTCAGACCTACACCGGCCGAGTTCAGGGCCTCTCTGAACCGCTCCTGGATCAAGACCTATGAGGACATCCTGGATAACCTGGACACCAAAAGGTTCCAGGCCTTTTTCAACATATTATACTATGACTTTCTTAATATTTTTTTTTTCGACATAATATACTATGACTTTTTTATTCATTAATTTTCGACATAATATACACTATGACTTTTTTCGACATATTATACTATGACTTTTTTAATCATTTTTTTTCGACATGATATACTATGACTTTTTAATCATTATTTTTCGACATAATATACTATGACTTTTTTAATAATTTATTTTTGACGTAATATACTATGACTTTTTTCGAAATATTATACTATGACTTTTTTAATAATTTTTTTTCGACATGATATACTATGACTTTTTAATAATTATTTTTCAACATAATATACTATGACTTTTTTTTTTAACTTTTTCGACCCACTATACTATGACTTTTTTCGACATATTATACTATGACTTTTTGAAGATTTTTTTTCGACATAATATACTATGACTTTTTTATTCATTCTTTTTTCGACGTAATATACTATGACTTTTTTAATAATTTTTTTCCAACATAATATACTATGACTTTTTTATTCATTCTTTTTTCGACATAATATACTATGACTTTTTTATGACTTTTTTCGACATATTATACTATTTTTTTTTGATGATTGTTTTTCCAGGTTCCAGGTGGTGGACGCCAGGCCAGCGGGCAGGTTCAGAGGCCTGGACCCTGAACCCAGAGACAGTGAGTATAGTCTGCAATGATGACTCTGTTCTCTTCAGGTCTCCAGCAGGCTGAACGCAGCTATACATTATGGATCCTATTCACAGGAAGATTGTTTAGGTAGATTATTACTAAAGGTCTGTGGAGGACGGAACCTGCCAAAATAAAATAAATAAATAGATCAATGACTCGATAAATAAATAAATATGTCATTAAATGTAGCAAAATAATCTAAAAAAATATTTGTAGCCATAAATTGATATTTCTGTTTTAATTTGCTTCTTAATTTATTTATTTTTGTTTTAAATAATTGATAAAAAAAATAGCTAATAACTAATTAAGCCCCCTCATTTGCACAATGAGGCAGAAATGCATAAAGAAATGTATAAAGAAAAGAATACAGAAATAAATAAGTTGGGGAAATAAGTAAGAGGTGAAATGCAAAGGGAAGATTGTGCATAAATAAATAAATACATGCAAAAATAGATAAATGATTCGATAAATAAATAAATATGTCATTAAATGTAGTCAATTAATCTAAATAATATTTGTAGCCATAAATTGATATTTCTGTTTTAATTTGCTCCTTAATTTATTTACCTTTGTATTAAATAATTGATAAAAAAGTAGTAGTAGTAATAGTTAATAATTAATTAAGCCCCTTCATTTGCATAATGATGCAGAAATGCATAAAGAAATGTATGAAGAAAAGAACACAGAAATAAATAATTTTTGGGAAATAAATAAGGGGTGAAATGCAAAGGGAAGATCGTGCATAAATAAATAAATAAATAAAAAATACATGCAAAAATAGATAAATACATAAAAATAAATGCAAAAATAAATAAATAAATGTAAAAAGTAATATAAATACATTATATGTATATATATATATATATATATATACATATAATATATATCAATATTCAATGCAATGAACTACAGTTTGTCCCAATGTTACATTAAACTCTTAACGTGTAAACATAAAGTTCAGTAACTTATTTTGTTTGTTTTTATCATAGACTGTATAACCACTGTATAGAAGTGGATGTCATCAACGTGACGTCACCCAGTGTCGCCATTAACCATTTCCTAACCCTAACTAAGTGGTTGTGTTGTCTAAACCTAACTTCCTGTGAAAACGGATGTTTATTTTGAAAGGACACTATGCATGTAACAAGCTTATATTGACACGCTGTCCCTGGTTTAACAAATAAAAATGTACGATTGCGATTTTGAAATTGATTTTTTATTGCCAGAGTTGATATATTTGCTTCATTTGAGTCTATGCGGAGGTAGAAGGAAGTTACCGCTTTTATTGTTGTAGTCTGAGTAAAGTGACGTCATATCCGTTCCGTATCCGTCAACCAAAGCCGAAACGAGAAAGTAGAAAACGGTGGAGCGTCCGCGTGGATACGACCTGCACCCTCACATGTTAAATCCAGCGTGCTAAACACTATACAACACTTTGGGTTTCCCATGTTGACAGGAAAAGCAGAGCTAGACATCAAAGCTAAAACTGCATGTTAACTCTGTCACGGACAGTTAAACGTTATCGCATTGGGGTAACGTGCGGTCAAGCCAGCTATCACTCTCATCTCCGTGGTAAATGGGCCGACGCTACAACTGTAGATAACCCATATACTGACATTTATGTTAAATGCATTCAAGCGGCCCCGATCGCAATACATATTGAATCAGCACCCAGGTATCGCGATAGTATCGAATCGGGAGATAGGTGTATCGTCCCAACATCTAGTAACTATAGTAACCCCATCACAAAAGCAAAACAAAACATGCCTGAGGCTGCATGAGCTCAGCATGAATTGAATTTCCCCCTCATGGAACAGTCTTGTTTTTGCATTCGGTGAGAAACACATAATGGTCCAGTGATTCCACGACTTCCTTGTAGGCTTTTTGCAGAGTTTACTCTGGACAAACACACAGACAGGCAGGCAGCAAGCTGAGCCTAAACCACCGGACAACACAAACACATAGGGAGAGCGAGCAATAAGGATATGCTCGCATAAACATGTACTTTATCTACGCTGACCCACACACACACTGCAGAAAGACAGTAGCCAGTAGACTGAATGACCTAGATATTGTCCACTCTTAGATATGTAGATCTTTTCAGATAGCAGTCTTGATAAGACACCAGTAGTACGTGCCTTATCTCACTCACACACACACACACACACACACACACACACAGTAATACACACAGGTGTGCTGTTAGAGAGCCCATCGGCAGGCGAAACTACATATGAAAGCAGTCTCGGCAGTGAACTTTGACCTCAGGCAAAGGAGATGTTTTTCCAGCCGTATGTAATTTAGGGAAGTGTGAGTGAAACTGGTACTTTCCTTTTTTGTCAAATCAAGTGAATTATATTTGCTCCTTAATTCCCGTATTTATAACATAGAATATAACTCTCCATTTTTGTTACAGCTGTGATAATCCTCACAATTATCTTGGTATCTTTCCTCTACTCTCCTCTTTTGGTACAGACCGAAATAGCATTGAATAACTTTGAATAAGATATTTGCCTTTAAAATATGACTGTATTATAGTTAGACAAAGTTGTACAGCTGGAAGTTTGTCCTCTTTTGTTAAAAGGCATTTTTTTTTACCTTTTTAAAGTATTGAAAAACTGTTGTTTTGCTAATAAAACTATTGGTGATCGTAGTGAAAAATGTCAAACAATGATTCTCTCTACTCGCTATATGTAGTCTCTAAGATGTCGGCGACCCCGACGACTCATTTTAGCTAAACTAATCAGCTGTTCCTCGTCCATGTTGCAGCACACTCAACGTGAGCGACAGGAAAAAAAATGGAACAGGGCGTCCGACAAAAGTTCAGCTCAAAACGTTGCACCATGTCGCATCGCATCCGGTTAGTACACTGTGTGAGGCAAAGACTAGAAACCCAAGCTGAAACAGCCTGTAGTTCTTCTACCAACTACGTCACTGCCACGTAAAATGACGGCGCTGGACGCAGGAAGAACAGATTTTGCAGCAGAGTACTTATTGCTTCAATCGACTACATTTAGCATCAACACTGATCTGATCTACATAAAAAGGTGCAGAATTTTCCCTTGAAGCTGAATCACAACCATCAGTCTGAATGTCTCAAACAAATCCTGAACATTATGAGCTTCTGTGTGGCGCAGCGCTACTTTATGAGAAGTCGCCTTTATCAAAAAATCTCACTGTCATCCTCTCTCTTTCTGATTGACAGACACAGAGCCAGGCCACATCCCCGGCTCCATCAACGTGCCCTTCCACTCCTTCCTGTCTCCGTCGGGTCACTTCCTGCCCAAGGAGCAACTCCAGGCTCTGTTCGCCCGAGCCGGCGTGGACCTCGGCCGTCCCATTTGTGTCTCGTGCGGCTCGGCCGTGACTGCGTGTCACATTGCACTGGCGGCCCATGAATGCGGGCACCCGGGGGTGTCGGTGTACGACGGCGGGTGGTCGGAGTGGTACACCCGTGCCGTCCCCGAGCACGTCTTATCTGAAGGACGGGGGAAACATGTGTGATTGGTTCAGGATAGCAGGAGGTGATGGGTTAAGACTGGATCCGACTGGATGACAAGAAAGATGACGTTATTTGATTGTTTTTGTGTGCAAAGGTTTTAAAGGAATGGTTTGACATTTTGGGAAATACTTCCTGCTTCTTTGCTGTCTTGGCGAGAGACACACAAATCTGCCATCCAGCATCTACGAGTTTTACTAATTTACACGTTACATCTTGTCCGTTTAGTCTGTGCACAAAAAGAAAAGTAAAAGCGACAAGTTGTCGTTGTCAGAGCGAGGCTAGTCGGCTTGCCGCGGTGCTCGGGCACACACTGATTACATCACGCACCCACCGCCCCCAACAGAAATAAAACCCATTAGTTCATTTTGGCGTATCAGCGCGTCCTGATTCAACATCCTGCGTTGCTGTATAGCTTCATATTCAGTGTACAGTTATGAGAGTGATATCAATTTTCTCATTTATTTCTCGGCAAAAAAGCTATGAAGCAAAATTCCCAAAATGTCAAACTATGTGAAATCCATATGCTCCACTAAGTGACTTTTTATTTTCACTCCAAAGATATTAATAGAAACCTCGACCAAAGAGCCACTAATATGTGAACACTAAACTTGACTGTTTAATCAGTTTTAAAACTAGAAAAAAGGTTTGTTTACAGCTGTAATGCTTATGTTGGAATAAAAAAAACGTTGAATCACAATGAGCCGGGAGTTGTGGAAATCTCATGTACATCGACTCCTCATGTAAATATATGTGTTTGTGTATTTGAAGGGACTTTAAGCCGAAGATAGAAGGGACACAAACTGACCTGAGATAATCACCAGTTAAAGAAAAAGTGCCCTCACAGAATGATTTGAGTCCAATAAATGTTTAAAATTACAGCCATGTTTTGTTGTTTTTAAATAGTTCTTTATATTGTCACATCGCAATTACAATACACTTTAAAGCTCATTATTATCTTTATTTATCTGCGGCAACCTTTGTCAGGTTCCCAGGCTGTGTTGGTGGTAACAAATATTACATTTAGCTATTTATTTGTTCGTATTTATTTCTTTTACTATTTGATATGATGAGTATGATTTATTATTCTAGTTTGCTTTATTTAGATTTGATTTTTGATACTGTTTACTTTTGCTAGTTATTTGTTTAGTTTAATTATTTTCTTGTTTAGTATATTTAGTTTTTTGCACAATTATTATTTTGTTTTCTTTCTTTTTTTATGAATTGGGTAAAACTGTGTGCACCTGCGGTTATATAGATAGGTAGACAGGTAGGACCAGCATGCACCTGGGTGGGCTTATGGTGTTTACCAGCACAAGAGAGGCAGCGACATCCATGTTTTCTTTGCGCTTCATTTGCTTGCTTTTCTTGGATAAATAAAATCAGAAACACATAAATTTTTGCATGTATAATGGACTCTTTTGCCTGCGTAAACCACATACCCACGGTGCGCCAGACTCAGTGGCCTTTTGATTTAGATTTTTCCGCCACTACAACTATTACCTCGACATGTTCGTGGTCCACCTCTTTACCTTCTTTCTTAACCCTCAATTGCATGGTGTTGCCAAATGACAACTATTACTTTATCTCAAAATTACTAAAAGGTACTATTATAACATCCATGCTCTACTGTTTAGTTGTGAAAATGGGATCTCATGCTTAAAATGTGACAACTAATTGATCACATCACATGAGCGGTAAATCCTGTTGGCACTTTCCCATGTGACACTGAGAAGGTCTGAGGGCAAACAAAGGTGACTAATTGTTCTATATTTGGGCAAAATTCCTTCAAGACAAAGAAAATGATTATTTAAGAGAAGTCAAGTGACAAATATTCCAGGTTCAAAGAAAAGGGAAATGGAAGTTTCTAAAAGTCCTCATTTCCTCTTCTATAGTGTGAAGCAGCCACTTGTCAAGTCATGGTCATTCCGGAGTAATAAGGTCCTCTTAAAAGTCTGTTTTTACGGATGTCGTACAAATGACACAAAAAGGAGTCCTACCTAATTCTTCATCTGTGCTGTTCCATCTTTCCAGCCTGAGGGAGTAGCCGTCTCGTCCTGGCTCTAACTGGTGAGTGTGGTGATCTGATAAAGATTTCTGTTATCTCGCTGTGAACATGAGGTCCACTGTGCTGAGGATAGATCGACCTACAGGGGAAATACACAGCCTTTCGGGAATATATATATATTTTTTAAATATAGGTATATTAAAACCACGTAATTTAATGTCTGGATTTCAAAATGATGAAAACAGACCCGAGACCGGCGGGATGCCGACCGACTTTACTGTCTTTCAGAGGCTGTGCTGGTTCAGTTTTAGGACTAGAGTAAAGACACAGATATCATACTAGAAAACCTAAAGAATCCATTGGTACCAACCATGTCATGCTACCATGTCGGCAAGGAGGTTAAATAACACTTCAAATTTGGGTTAGTTTTTAGCGAGGAAAAACTGGCATGGCCATTTTCAAAGGGGTCCGTTGACCTCAAGATATGTGAATGAAAATGGGTTCTATGTGTACCCACGAGTCTCCCCTTTACAGACATGCCCACTTTATGATAATCACATATTTTTGAATGCAGTATAAATGTGTTATTTCGCCTATTCTAAAATGATGTATTTGAATATTTCTGCATACTGGGCTCCCTAAACAGTCATTAAACAATGACATAAATTGAGTATGACTGTAAAGCTGAGACTCTTGTGAATCCAATGAGCCCAACTGTATTCATGTGTGATGATGTTAGTCCCCATAGGAGACATTTCATTGTAGTTTTTTTTAACTTGGCCTTACTGTCTAAAATGACCTGTGGTGACCTCTAGGATAATCACAGCCTCATGAAACTTTACAACCACAAACTAGAGACCTAGAGCATTCAGAGGATGGATGGCTTTCCTAGCTAGATTGACAATAAGGGGGTTTCTGAGACAGTTTACACAACAGTGCTCACTGAAATCGCCGAAAAATACAATTCTTGAAAAAATCTCCAAATGTCAAAAGTTTTTGATACCAGATCACAGCATGGCTTTTTCTATGGAGTTCCTCAAGGTCTTGGTGTCTTAATGTGGTATTTTGGAGGGATTATTGATCACTTTATCAATTCTCAAGTGGTAAAAGAAATGGTTAAATTTAGCACCAAATCTGTGTAACAAATGGTATCAACCCCAAAAATTGCTCCAACAATTTATGAGACATAATAGAGCATGGCGATGACCATCATACACTTTAATCATAATGTTTTAAACCCTTTACAAGTTATTCTAATTAATTTATTAATGTTTATTTCTGATTTATGACTATAACAACTTGCTTAGCAGCATCTCAAATTCATCTTCAGGTTCTCAGCTTTCAGATGATGTACACCACTTCTATGTGACATCTACTGTTGACCTGCTATCTCCCCCTAAAGACTCCCTGTATCCCCCTAAAATGGGTCTATTGTGGGTCTCAGAGTGTTAATGACAAAAAAAAAAAAAAGTTCATGATGGTGGATTCAAACAGTTTCCACTTGAGGGCAGCATAACGTCTGACAATTGAGTTTTGGACCCGATGGAGAGACGAATATCTCCCTACTCTTTAACCACGGAGCAACTCTTCAGACCTACCTGTTATATAACCAAGTGGTCTAAGATGTTAATGTTAGGTTGTTCATATTTACCTGTTGCTCACATAGCAGTATATTAAGTCTATTTTTGTGTCTTATTTTTCACTCCAATGTCATTAAAGTCATTAGAGGAGCGAGCACGCTCACTCTCAGACTACCGCTGCCTCGATCGATTAGTTTGTTTGTGCTATTGTGTGACTTTGGTGAATCCGAACTAAACACAAACAAACTAACCTACCGTGAAGACAATGGAGTAGAAGCGCTGCTGGGTCTCTGTGGTAATCACATACAGGTGCTCTTTGGATTCCTTCAGGTGTATTGGGCTCATTCAGTCTTGTGAAGGACTCATTGAATGGGTGAAAAAAGTACAAAATGCAAGTCTCCCTCAAAAATAATCCAAGGCACACTGTAGTGTTTGAACAAAATTAAAATGCCTTTATTTTACATGTTTACAAACAATTATTGCCATGTAAAAATAAAGGCATTTTAATGCCCTTTACATCCCTTCTCAAGACTGAATGAAACTAACCTACCGTTTCGTGATGTAAAATTACTGTTTTTTTCAATGGAGTCTGGTTGCTTTGGCAGAATAGTTCCATATTATAACTTTAAACCATGTTTTATTCTGCATTATAAACACAACCAATGAGGTTTTATGAAATATAATCACATGAACCTCTTTTTCATAGACCTGCTTTTGTCTTTTTTAGGGGGGTACAGGGAGTCTTTAGGGGGAGATAGCAGGTCAACAGTAGATGTTACATAAAAGTGGTGTACATCATCTGAAAGCTGGGAACCTGAACATTAATTTGAGATGCAGCTCAGCACCGTGTGTCATGTTGTTATAGTCATAAATCAGAAAAAAAAAGATTATTTAATTAATTAATTAATTAATTAATTATATTAAAATAAATGATTAAAGTGTATTAGGGCTAAGAACATTATGATAGAAGTATAGGGTGGTCATTCCCATGCTCACTTATGTCTCATAAGCAGCAAATTGTGGGTTGAAACCATTTGTATTGTTTGGTGCAAAATTTAACCATTTAGGAAAAGCGCTGCAAGAAGCTCACAACACAACGGAAACAATTTCCAGGGGACTCTAAAAAGTGATGCACACGGCTGGGACACTTGTTGCCATGGTTTGTGGCGTATGAAGTTATAGAGAGCTCCGAGGATGATGTATTTTTGTAGTCCAACCAGGAAGTTAGCATCGGCTTGGTTCCCTCGACAAAAAGCCAATGGGATTGTTTCAATGGGTTTTGGATTGTTGCAGAAAATAAGCTCTCTCACACTATCACTCATTCATCACACCCACTCATCTTCAACCGCTTATCTGGGGTCGGGTTGCGGGGGCACAGCTCCAGCAGGGGACCCCAAACTTCCCTTTCCCGTATCACATTAACCAGCTCTGACTGGGGGATCCCGAGGCGTTCCCAGGCCAGTGTAGAGATATAATCTCTCCACCTAGTCCTGGGTCTTCCCGTGGCCTCCTCCCAGCTGGTCGTGCCTGGAACACCTCCCTAGGGAGTCGCCCAGAGGGGACATCCTTACCAGATGCCCGAACCACCTCAACTGGCTCCTTTCAACGCAAAGGAGTAGCGGCTCTACTCCGAGTCCCTCACGGATGACTGAGCTTCTCACCCTATCTCTAAGGGAGACGCCAGCCACCCTCCTGAGGAAACCCATTTCGGCCGCTTGTACCTGCGATCTAGTTCTTTCAGCCATGACCCAACCCTCATGACCATAGGTGAGAGTAGGAACGAAGACTGACCGGTAGATCGAGAGCTTTGCCTTCCGGCTCAGCTCTCTTTTCGTCACAACGCTGCGGTATGCAAAGCGAATGCAATACCCCCCCCTCCCCCGCTGCTCCGATTCTCCGGCCTATCTCACGTTCCATCGTCCCCTCACTCGCGAACAAGACCCCGAGATACTTGAACTCCTTCACTTGGGTTAAGGACTCATTCCCTACCCGGCGCACACTATTAATACTACATCAATCGCTCTGACCGTCAAAAAACGCCGCGGGTGGGTTTACATTGGAGTTATCTGAAAGCCCAGTTTGTCACATACTGTTGCTAAAGGGGGCCTCCGTGCATCGATTTCCGATGCCGAGGGGCGCCGACCGAACGGTGGTAATTGACAAGTTGGGAGTGAGAACGGGTTGAATAAGCACATTTCCCCAAAAATGTCAAACTTTAAAATAGACTCACAATTTACCTCCCCTTTACATATGCAAAGCAAGGTAACAAGGAGGCACAAAATAGTGAAGGTTCCTTGAGTTTACATTAAGACGTGTGTGTGAGGGTATTTTTCAGGGTTGTTGTAGGGCCTAGTCTGGGAAAGCACACACTTACTTCTCAGTGAACCGAAACTTCCGTTTCTTCTGTGCCTGAAACTATAAAGGGATGAACGTGAAGTGAACACGAACAACGGTAAAAGAGAGCCAACACTTAAAAGGGGTTTTCACCTTGTTCTTCTACACTTCTTGAAACATGGGATTGTGTACCGGCATTCAGGGGAAACCACACTAACCACAGTTTTTTCTATCTCTTTACTCAGAAACCTTTCCTATACGTCACTTTAGGTCGAGATAGTCTGGAAGCTTTAGAAGGGAAACAAAAGGTTTCAGTACATTCTGAATGAGTCTACAGACATGGATCGATCATTTTGAACGTACGTGATGAGAAGGAAGAAGAGAAAGACTCTGGACAGGTAGGTTTGTGTGTAAATTATCGTTGGTTAAGAGCTATTTCTTTTATGTAGATCAGCCATAGTTTTCAGTGTCATGAATGAATGAGTCAGTGAGGGGAAATGATGCTATAGCAGAAGTGGTAATGATGATGGAGAGGAAGATAAAGCAAGTTTAGAAGTGGTTTTAGTGCGTGTGTCTGATAATGACGACGATGATGACCACATTTATCATGATAATGGTGAAACAACAAGATAAGAATAAGACATTTTGTAGTAAAAGTACTCCATTGACGTTTGATAAAATCTGTCTTCTTGCTTAATGGCCTCATGTTCTGCCAATGAAATATGACAATGACAGGTGTTTTGGACAGGAAATAGATGTCTTGGGTTGAAAGTATGTAATTGTGGAAACAAACTTTTCTAGCCTTAAAAAAAAGTCAATTTAGAGGTTGATTAATAGTCATGTCTGTGAGCTTTTTCAAATTAAGAGTTTCATCCCAGTAACCATAACAATGTTCACAGGTAAATTATGATGTGATCCTGCCATACATACATTATAAGTTTTCATACAAACAGACATGTGGGGAGGTGAGAGATGGTGGAGGAAGTGTGGGGGAGTGAGGAGAGAAAGATAGTGACCCAGATAACTCTTAATGGGTGTGATTAAAAAGCCACATCAGTAGTGTAACATGATCTTGTGTGTCAGCCACTCTGTGAGGCTGCGCTTTGGGTTAAATGCTAATGTCAGCATGCTAACATGCTCACAATGACAAACATGCTGATGTTACCAACCAAAGTATGTGGACAAATTTAGCAATTTTGACCGGATGCTGATGCCAGAGGAAAAGTGGGGAACATTAATGTTTGTACCAAATTACCAAAGATAACAGTTTACATGACATTTCACTCACACGTGTTTTGGGACACATGGTCTGAATCATGAATGTCACATCGCTGCTGCTGCTGTTTCAGGTTGTGCTGTTTACTCCTACGTGCTGCACGCTGCTGTCGCAAGTTATGTTGCTTCATCCCACCGTAACCCCACTCTTCCAGTTAACCCAACCAACGAAGGCATTTTACAACACTCTACATTTCAGTGAAACGTGTCTGCTGGGTTGCAGGTTTTAATGTGCTCCTCTCAACATCTTAACATTAACATTCTTAACTCTAGTGCAATGCACCATACAAATAACTGGTTAATTCAGTTTTCCAGCAGGCGGCAACCTGTCTCACCAATAGCCTGTATATTAGAAGTGGACGTAGTCACCGTGACGTCACCCATTGGTTTGTGGACTACGGCTCTGAAGCTTCGAGTTCGACATTTTGTCCATCACTATCTTGTTTTTGGAACCAGCAGTGACAAAGAGGGTGGAGATTAGCACAACTGAACGCCGCATAAGACATTTTTAGGCGACCAAAAAGGTTATAATTAACTTTGACGAACTGAAAACACAGTGTGAAAGGGTTAAAGTCACACGGACAACTCCCAGACCGGACAACGGCGTGGTAGCGACCTGTCAAACACATGGTAGCCCCGCCCTACAGCATCCCCTGCTTTATGGTCTACGGGTCTTTTTCATTGCGCCAACGTGTCTCCTCGTTTCCTTTCCTCGCGTCTTAGTCCCGCCCACGGGATATGCGAGCGGAGGAGGCGAGGAAGAGATGCGAGGAAGCGAGGAAATATGTTTTGACATGAGACGTACTTTCTTCTTAAGCGTCACGTGAAGCGATGTCTGTTTCAGATAAGTGCAGCAGCTGATCATCACAGCTGGATCAGCTGTCAGCCGGCTTTAACAGCTGTAGAGACTTTAGATGGAGTTTGTGTCTGAACTTATCTAATAATACTAATAAAGAAACAGTTATCAGTGTTTTGTCTCTGTAGCCTGTTACCTGTTTAACAAACATCTGCACATGAATAACAGCTGCAGTCTGTATTTCTACTGTGGACTGAGTCCGGCTTAGAGGCTCAGGAACCATTTCTACTGTCAAAATGCCTTTCTATCTTTTATTCATTATTAGCGTCTGTATTTATTGATATTCTGATTGTGAGTTCATTATTTAATAACCCAGAATATGACTATAGCGTCTTTTGAACACTGGAAATGATTTATTAGGCTGAATGTTTGAGGGAAAATTGAAATGATGTAACGCACATCAGTCATGTGACTGAATGGAAACGACGATAAATTATGTAAAACAGATAACAGATCATGAAAAGAAAATTCTTTCTAATAAATGAAGAAAGTTGTTTGAGGACGGTTTGTTGTCGAGCTTTAAACAGCTCTTTCAGTGACAGACTCATTCAGCCGCGGCATGTGAATATAATCCAATCAATCTTATTTCCATATATGTATTTTGTATATGCAGTTCCCTTTGTTAACACTTTATTTTGAAAACCGGATGTAGTCACACTTCCTCTAGCTTCTCCAAGTGCATCGCTGGCTCTCCCGTCAGCTTCGTTCTAACATAAATGTCAGTATATGGGTGCTCTACAGTTGTAGTGGCGTCGGATGATTTGACCACGGAGATGAGAGTCCGCGCGTTACCGCAATACGATCAAAGAGTACAAGCAGCAAAGAGACAAAACTCTGGACTTCTGGATTGAAAA
The DNA here is from genome assembly GCF_043250625.1 of Sebastes fasciatus. Classification (NCBI taxonomy): domain Eukaryota; kingdom Metazoa; phylum Chordata; class Actinopteri; order Perciformes; family Sebastidae; genus Sebastes; species Sebastes fasciatus. Next base: position 38,727,475 of record NC_133797.1, read on the forward strand.
CGCTTATTATATCTACAATATTGTATTGTCCAACACAGGCCATTTCAGTAGAATATGACAATAGAATAGAAATAATTTTGTTTTACATTTGTACGGCAATTTTTAGGGCGGACGTTCGTTTTTTTTTACTAGTCGCTTTCAGCACAAAATGGCGATGTTGCGATCACTTCTTGGCATTAAGGATGCTAATTTGAAAATGTTTCTTAAAGGGACTGTTTGTAACTTCTTACACGCATAAATCAATCCGGGTCGGTGCCCCATGCGCGCTCGCGTGTGGCTACGCTGTTCAGACAAGACTCCAACACAAACTACACGGAAGCACCAAAAACTCAAAGTTGTATCTAGTGAAGCCCGTCTGTTAAACAGTGTTGGCCGCGGTCGGAGGACGCGGGAGAGACCGTAGCTTTGGTCTCCAGGGCCGGAGTCTCTGCTGTACTCTGCTCCTCTGCTCCTCTGCCTGCCTTCACTTACAGCTCGCTCCACCTCACGTGCACCGCGCACACTCCACACTGCAGAAGAGTTAGTAGCTCTGAGAATATCTAGTGAAGGATCAGTTTGTGCAGAAATAACTGCTGCAGCTCCTCCAGACCAACAGAGGTTTCCCGTGTCTTGTGAAGTGACGGGGCTCCGCAGAGAGTTACGTTATCGTCTCCGACCGGGTGCCGGTGTCTTCCCTGTTTCCTCCGGCCGCGGTCGGGAGGCTGAAGCATGAAAAGCCGACACTAGGATCAGTATTGATTCATGGAGAGACCTTCGTCTGGTCAGCTAACATTACTGCCAAGCAGGTAAAATATATTGATCTTGTGGTTTTAGCTGATGTGTGTCGCCTCACTGTTTTGACGGATGCTCACTCACATTCACGTAGCGCGTGCACACGGGTGAGCGTGAGCAACAGGACGCTGACTTTCGTTGACTTAACGGCAACAGGTGACGCTGTTACAATCAATTTCTGAATCTTACAAACAGTCCCTTTAACCGATAACCGACCCTCGTTAAACTATTATTAACTGTTAACCGACAAGATTTGTGCGTTGCATGCAGCGCTGCGCCAGCTGCAGAGTATGAGCACAACAGACAACTGAGTCCCCAGTTCACCATCAGGACAGCTACTGTAGCAGCAATGCTGCTGCGTGTAGTGTCGCGGACATGCAGCCACTTTCCTAGTAAAAGTCTCCACTGCACATTTAGTATAGTTTAGCAGGTTGTCAGCTGTGTGTCGGCCCGGCGTAACTTTAGCGAGTGTCCAACAATGTGAGTGTATGTATTTGTGCTACGTTAGCAGCTCTAGCATTGCCGGTGACTTCGTGCTCGTCTGTCTGTCAGAGAGGCGAAACTTTAGCGAGTGTCCGACAGACCGCGTGTGTGTGGCAGCGGTGAGTGTGGGGTTGTTGGTGGCGTTATAGCTGTGAACATAGCAGTGTGTGTACAGTTTTTTTGTTGGTGAATACATGCTACAACTCCTCCGCTCCACACCGCTCGAGAGACCGAAGCCAACTTCCTGTATCCTGCAACTCCGGCTCCGCCTCTTAAGGCCGCTCCTCTGAGCCGCTCAGCTTTTTAATTCAATATTAATATTTCTTTTAACCGTTTAACCGCGTGAATTGCTTAAAATACTCGGTCGGTCAACAGTTAATTATTAACATCCCTTCTTGGCATTACATGTTCTTTGATACGATAGACGGATTTAAAATGTGAGGGTGCAGGTCGTATCCACGCAGACGCTCCGCCGTTTTCTGCTTTGTCGTTTTGTCTCGTTGCGGTTTGTTTTGGTTGACGGATACGGAACGGATATGACGTCACATTACTCAGACTACAACAATAAAATCTGTAACTTCCTTCTACCTCGGCATAGACTCAAATGAAGCAAATATATTAAATCTGGCATTAAAAAAACCCTAATGTTAAATGAAACTAGCCACCTCAGCAGGCAGTATTAATACATCTAAATTAAATGCTATCTACTGCCTTCCAACATGGCAGCTTTTAGAGGCTGTGTCCTTAGTCGTCTTCGCATCAGTAACATCCTACTTGCCGGGTAGTGAATGAGGTTTTTTTTCTTATTTGAACCAACAGTAGCTTTCTGGGAAAGAGAAAGGGGTTAGGAAGTGGTTGAGTTTGTGTTTTCTGTGCACATGTGTGTGTATAGTTTGTGGTTCTTTCCGTGCTGTTTTTTTTGAGAGGGAAGTGAGAGAAAACAGTTTCAGCTGCTGGAGCCGTAGGGGAAGTCCAAATGTCAGTAGACAGATATAAAGAGAACAAAAACGTATCTCAGTTAAAGAGGTTAGAAAGAGGTAAACCTTTGAGAAGACTGAAGATGTGTTGTCCTGATTCAAAGTTGCTGCTTCCCCACTGAGGTTTTTCCCACTATGTGCGTCACTGATCACACCGTCAGCTGGGGAAGTTGTACAGCATGACTTTGAATCGTGTCATTGTGTGTCACAAAAAGTTATCTGATTACACTGAATGTGTCTCGTCACAGTTCCAATCAGCAACTTCTTCGTATTTTTTTTTGTTACACACTGACCGGTAAATGACAATTTCCAACTAAATACTCCAAGTTTGCAGCGTACTCACATGACGCCCGTGGAGTGATTTCAATCGTCATCCATTCCAGATAACAAATGACCTAAAAGGAAGTTGTAATCAGTGACATAATTCAGACGATAACTTGGCACTTTTGGTTCATTTGGTTAAACTGAATATAAAATATCACCTTCTGTTATTGGCACTATTTACCATCAGTTTACCAGTGGTGGAATGTAACTAAGTACATACAACACAGTCTCACAGCAGTTGGTGAAATATAGTCATGAAATTTGATCTATTTGATTTGTGTACATAAACCTCAATTTTTTCAGCACGACTTTCAACAACAAAGTGTTTTCCTACGAATGTCCAGGAACATGTGATGCACGTGTCAATTTCTGCTAGTACTAAAAATACTTAGTTAGGTTTAGGAAAAGATTGCGGTTTGGGTTAAAACAACTCCAGAACTGCTGTAACTTAAAGCAGCAGTGGGTAGAAGTGGAAAAAAAAACGTGTCTCTGTGTCCTCCGGTGCGCCTACTGGCATCTGCAAGATTTCACAGACCGGAGGAAAACAAGCAGTCAGAGCCGAGCTGGAGCCTTACCGTCTCTGAGCAGCTGTCAATCACTCGCCAACTCCGATTAAACAGTCAAACTAGGCAGCGCTGATCAAATATGAATCAATATTCTGTTACTATGATGCCTATTTCTCTCCTCAAATGTTTTCAGAAACATCTTGTAGTGTACTGTTTAGCTGTAAAATGAGAAAGTTTGAGACCCGGCAGCACGGAGCACAGCCAATAGCCAATCTCTCTCTGAAATGACCTGTGATTTGTCAAAGTTTAGATTAGATCGATTTTTTAAAGCCTGAAAACAGAGCCATGATGAGGTGCATAAGTCTAGTTTTCTCTCTTCACTTGAATTACAACATGCTGAAAGGTTATTATGGATTTTTTTCCCCCAATGATGCCAAAACATTTCTGCCTACTGCAGGTTTAAATACTGAAGTTACGTGACAAATAAATCAAAGTTAACTTCTGGTTTTACACATGACATGAACGCCGGTCACCTGAGTGAAAGTCCTGTGTTTTTTGACCCACCCATCCATCCGCTTTTCTTCCCCTACGCAGCGTTCGCCGCTCTCTATACTTCCCGGGTCGCACCTATGTGGATTACATAAGAATTGATTTTGTGCTGACCATCACAATCATGAATCAATACATTCAATTTCGTGACTATTTCACGATCTGTTGTGCGACTGGGCTGATATATCACCTTCTGTTATTGGCACTATTTACCAGCGGTTTACCAGTGGTGGAAGGTAACTAAGTACATTCCACGGTACTTCTATACTTCTACTCTACTATATTTCAGAGGGAAATATTGTACTTTTTACTCCACTATTTATTTGACACTTCTGCAAAATGCAGCGCTTTCGCTGGACATTTTAATGCTTAAGCTACAGCAAAATTATCAAGTTGCTAGTGAGGATGAGGATGTCCCCCGTGTGTGCAATCAATGCAATTCTTAATGGTTTTATCATTTTGCTAATTTTGTCAAACGCTGAGGACGACTCTCCACTCTCCACTCGGTAGAAACAACCTCTCAGCTGAAGGCTCACATTCATATAGAGACGTGTGGTGGCGGAACTGATACAGACAGGCACGTTTCTCTATCATCATCATCATCATCAGCCAATTTAGAAAAAAACCCAAAGGGCCGATCGACCTGTTTCATGGGCCTGTCGGACAAAATTTTTAAAAAGACCCAAAGGGCATGTCGGCCCACGCGGAAAAGGCCCGGTCTATCAGATGGCCAGTCCAGTCCTGGCATCAGTATTAACTGAGACAGTTTCATAACCATTTAAAAGTTCCTCATAGTACCTCTGACTATGGATAAACACCTCATACAACCCCACTTCAAATAATCCAAACTATCCTTTTAAAGGAATCTATGTAAGAATCAGAAATTGCTTGTAAACAGCGACACCTGTGGCCGTTAAATCAACGAAAGTCAGCGTCTCTCGCTTTTGCTTGCTCTACATAGACATGAACGAGCATCGCTCAAAACAGTGAGGCGACACACGTCAGCTAAAACCACAATATCACTCTATATTTCACCTGCTTGGCAGTAATGTTAGCTGACCAGACGAAGGTCTCTCCATGAATCACTGCTGATCCTAGTGTTGGCTTTTCCTGCTTCAGCTTCCCGACCGCGGTCAGAAGAAACAGGGGAGACACTGGAGTTTTGGTCGGAGACGATAACGTTACTCTCTGCGGAGTCCCGTCACTTCACAAGACACGGGAAACCTCTGTTGGTCTGGAGGAGCTGCAGCATTTATTTCTGAACAAACGTCATTCACTAGATATTCTCAGAGCTAAACTAACTCAGGTGAAATGATGTCCTTCCACTTCCGGATTATGGCCCCAACAGTGCTACTTTGCTTTTACCCATCATGAGATGTTTCTTGTGTGACACCTTGGTCATGAGACACCTTTTTATAGGCCATCAGTTGGGACTGAACCAGTTGATATTAATTTGCACTGACAAGGGGCCGGATTGGTTTCTAATTACTGATAGATTTCAGCTGTTGTCTTGGCTTTCCATGCCTTTTTGCACCTCCCTTTCTTCATGTGTTCAATACTTTTTCCCTGTGTCATTTCACATTATTACACATAACTTAATTTCTGAACTTATTTCTTTTGCACCTTTGGAAATATATTTACTGCGAAAAATGGTGACGTGTTCAATACTTATTTTACCCGCTGTATAACTTTGGTTGTTTCGTGCTTCCGTGGAGTTTGTGTTGGAGTCTGAGTTGTGGTGGGGGCTGGTCGCTTGTTGACGTTAGCGAACGTTAGCTATGGTTGCCCACTGTTAGCCCTGTAGCGGAGCTGAAGAGAGTAAAGGCACTGGTGCATAGTTTATGACGTCACATCCGTTGGATTTTCCCTGAAAAAAACGGGTCCGGGTTTTTCACATTAAAATACGGTGACCAGACGTCCCGGTTTGTCCGGGACAATCCCGGTTTCCGGTGTCCCGAGTCCCGACACATATCTGTAAAACACTCAAATGTCCCGGTTTTCAACAGTCACTAACAAATTGTTTTTAACAGTTTTCACAACAATTAAAATAATAATTATACTTACATAGATGTTTATCATGTTCCACTCATTAATTAATTTGTGCGCATGAGATAAGTATATAGAGAGCCAGCACAGTGCACTGCTGCAGTCTCTATGGAGTGAAGTTGCGCACGGTCAAGCCACAATTACGCACGGATGCAACAGCTATCCACTTGTTACATTAAATGTAGTTTTGATCCACAGAACCCTCCGTGCTTATGTGCACATCAAACGTGTCGTTTTGATTAATTATTCTACACAGTTCCTTCTGCGCATCAACAGGCATTTCGCTCCACTTATAACTCCCTCAGGTCCGTCTGTTCCTGTCAGTTTTTCACCCGGTGTCTCCATCCTGGCCAAAATGTCATCTGAGCTCCACAATTATAATTATAACCGCCTGAGACGAAACAAGTTGAAAAATAATGTACGTAGGCCCAGACAACAATACGTTTCCTCTGGGAAACTCTCTACAGGACTCCCAAACTGTCAGTGCGTCATGAGGGGGATGGCCCTGTGATTAAAGGGGGAGAGAGTAGTGAATGTGATAAATCATGATTGTCACTCACAGCCTCTAATGCACCCACCTATAATAATGCCGTCTTTCTGATCCCACTCCGTGCTCAAATGCGCCACAGGTGCGCGAAGTTAGCCATCCTGATGAAAACGCCTATGGTGCGTGCAGATTAGTGCGTGCCTGTGCGCGCATGCATGAACGTGCGGTGCATGAACTTGCGGTACACTAAAGTGTCCCGGTTTGGGGGTTTGATAATATGGTCACCCTACATTAAAAGCATTCTGCAGGCTGATAGAGGAAACCCAGAACGTCGTGGAAGGTCTCATTTTTTAGGTCAGGTTACAACCTGTTCACACATTGGCAATTAAGAGTGATTAAAAAAATATTTTTGATGTGTCCGTTATACAGAAGGACCTTCTGTTATAACAAACTACAAAGAGCTACCGATTTGTGATTGATACTGCTGGGCTGAGTGGCCTGGATCTAATAATACGGTGCTATACTGTGGCTTTAAGAGGATCTATGCAGCTCAGCTTCCCTTTTCTCACCTTTTTTTTAAAACTTTTTTTTTTACATTCTCAAATACCAAAAAAAAGTGACACAGTTACACGATGTTAACTTCCTGATTACTGGCACATTGGCTTGTTATCTATAATGCATAGAACTGGGAAGGTATACACTTCAGCTTTATGCCTCATAATGACAATAAGTTAATGATTATTATTTTCAGCCATTTGATTAGTGCTGTTTTAAGAAAAGGAAGTGAGTTAGCAGGAAGTGCACCTGTCAGTGCAATGGAACATTTGGTTTCTCAGAAAAAACACTCTGACCTTTATTAAAACCGCATAAACAGGTGACCGGGCTGTCTGCAAGAACTTGTGCTGTTTCCCCTGCTGTGCTGTGCAAGGAAATTGTACATATATATAGCACCGTATAATAGGGCTGTCAATCGATTAAAATACTTAATTATGATTAATCGCATGATTGTCCATAGTTAATCACAAATTATCTGTTCAAAATGTACCTTAAAGGGAGATTTATTAAGTATTTAATACTCTTATCAACATGGGAGTGGACAAATATGCTTGTTTTATGAAAATGTATGTTCATATTTATTATTGGAAATCAATTAACAACACAAAAAAATTACAAATATTGTCCAGAAACCCTCACAGGTACTGCATTAAGCATAAAAAATATGCTCAAATCATAACACGGCAAACTGCAGCCCAACAGGCAACAACAGCTGTCAGTGTGTCAGTGTGCTGACTTGACTATGACTTGCCCCCAAACTGCATGTGATTATCATAAAGTGGGCATGTATGTAAAGGGGAGACTCGTGGGTACCCATAGAACCCATTTACATTCACATATCTGGAGGTCAGAGGTCATGGGACCCCTTTGAAAATGGCCATTGGCGTTTTTCCTCGCCAAAATTTAGTGTAAATTTGGAGCTTTATTTAGCCTCCTTTATAACAAGCTAGTACGAAATGGTTGGTACCAATGGATTCATTAGGTTTTCTGATTTCATAGTAATATACATATATATATATATATATACACACACAGCAAAAAATAATATTTCTTTTTAACATTTATATTCTTACAAATTGTATAGAGTCCTTGAGAAGGTGTACTGTTATTGTTATTGTTATTGTAGAGAGTGAAAAGTGAAGGTTAGTTTTCGTATTCGGGGCTGTGGGTGTTTGTGGGTCGCTGTGCAGTGGGCTGTAATAACCACACACCGCAAATCATACCTGACACACACACACATGTATATTTGTCATCCTGTTTTTGACATACTTTAAATGTCAGTGTGGTTCAGATGCAAAAGCAACAACCGTTCATTATAACTGAATGTTGTGAAAAAGAGAAGAATCACACATGAAATCAAGAAGAGACATCAAACACCATAACAGACTGGGGAAATGACAAGCTGCAGGGAAGTAAAGGACGGTAAACAATTAACTTGTACAGGGGGGATAAAAACTGTAGCATCAACACTGAAGTAGCCAGCAGCCACCTGTGTTAGGACTCTATTGACGGATCGGTTTCTAGAAAGAGGTGCACAACAAGTATTACCACTAGAATATGTACTTATTGATCAGTTGAAGGAAAATACAAGCGGAAACTGCTCTGAAGTGTTAGCCACCAAAACTCAGAGGTGATGACGACACCCTCAGCGTAGGTGGACTTTTCTTGATTTGTGATAAGGTTTCTGAGTAGTGACCTTCAAGGAGTACAACTTCTCTATCTTTATCTTTACTGGTTGGCGGTTTGCAATTTCCTGTGAGGGGGAAAAACTTTAATTATAGTCTGCTGTTCTTTCGCAGGGCATCAAATGGAATGAAAGCAGCACTTTGTCTCAGATCCTGAGCAGCTTCACCAACAGGTAAGACACTCAAAGTAGAGACGGTTGTTTAGTATGGTGTTAAAAAGAGGATGTGATACTTACGCAGGCAGACAGCTGCTCTACTTTAATGTGGAGTATTTTCCTATTTTTCATGAGACACTGGTATGATGAGCGTTTAACTTTAAAGCACATTATCAAAAAATGATTTGCAGAGTTTTACACCCACATCTAATGGAACAGGCTGTGGTTTATTAACAGGGGGATTATTCATGGATCAACTGCTGTAACTGTAACTTCATATAATATGTCTAACGATCATTTCAAGTAGTTTGGTTTTGTTTATTTCACATTGAGAAGGAGCACATTAAAGCAAAATATTATGATGTCTTATTACATGGCTTTGTTGAATACTCAATTGGTCAATTGGTGATTGGTCAATCACGGCGTTCTACGGTCTGTTATTTCTTTATAACAGACCGTTGCTACGTATAACAGACCGTTGCTATGGGCGCAGTTCTGATGTTGAACTCTGTCGGACCGTTTTTGTGTCAAATTATTGATTTCTTGAGTAAGTAGCCATTGTGGTGGAAAACTGCTACAGGCCTATGTTAATCATTGTAAAGCGACGCATATATAACTACAGTATGATATGTTGTCATAGAAGGGTTAATGGAGAATCATTCTGACAGTGATAGTGACCTGTCCTCTAGAAAGTGCAGGAACAGTCAACATGAAATTAGACTTTGACACAGAGATATCTTGTGTCTATTTGTATTAGACCAGAACAGGCCAGATTGGGGAATTGCGGGAAAAACCTGTCAGAAGGGGATTAATCATTACCTTAATCAAGGGTGTGTGTTACGTCTTGATATACTGATGTACTCGAAAATACAAATCAGTTCTTGTGTTGACTGCAGAGACGTAAGGCTCAGGTCTTTTATGCAAATACAGGGTCTTTTGCATCTCCATCAACTTCTCTCTCCTGAGTCTGATTTTTCACCTACATATTTGGCGTCACGAAAAACAGGTGTTGGCAAGAGCAACGAGGACGATCCTCAAGGCGCAGCCTGCTGTAGTGGTCCAGTGGTTTCTCTCTCTGTGGCGAAGGTGGCCACCAATAAAAGGTAAGCAGATTTTGCTTAAACATTTTGCCAGGGAGAGATTGGCTGCTGTATAGCTGATGTATGCTGGTAAGGCCTAAATAATTAAATTATTGTGGGGGGGCTCTCCAAAATAGCGAACCATATTGTGATAGAGGATAATAATATATGAAAGGGGACGGACGTTTGTGGTGGTAGTGGCCGCCTCTCTCTCATATTGTGGCAGGTCGTGGTAGGTAGATAAGGTCGCTTGTTTTGGCCTTTTTTTTGTTGGGAGAGTTGCTTCTTTTCGGCTTGTTTCTAGAGACTTGGTTGCGTGTTTCTCTCGTGAGATCTGGCAACATTGAACATTTGAACATTACAAAAAACAGAGGCATGTAGCCTTTAAGTCCATCCATCCATCTTCAACCGCTTATCCGGGATCGGGTCGCGGGGGCAACAGCTCCAGCAGGGGACCCCAAACTTCCCTTTCCCGGGCCACATTAACCAGCTCTGACTGGGGGATCCCGAGGCGTTCCCAGGCCAGAGTAGAGATATAATCTCTCCATCTAGTCCTGGGTCTTCCCCGTGGTCTCCTCCCAGCTGGTCGTGCCTGGAACACCTCCCAAGGGAGGCGCCCAGGAGGCATCCTTGCTAGATGCCCGAACCACCTCAACTGGCTCCTTTCGACGCAAAGGAGCAAGGACTCTACTCCGAGTCCCTCACGGATGACTGAGCTTCTTACCCTATCTCTAAGGGAGACGCCAGCCACCCTCCTGAGGAAACCCATTTCGGCCGCTTGCACCCGCGACCTCGTTCTTTCGGTCATGACCCAACCCTCATGACCATAGGTGAGAGTAGGAACGAAGATTGAACGGTAGATCGAGAGCTTTGCCTTCCGGCTCAGCTCTCTTTTCGTCACAACGGTGCGGTAAAGCGAATGCAATACCGCCCCTGCTGCTCCGATTCTCCGACCAATCTCACGTTCCATCGTCCCCTCACTCGCGAACAAGACCCCGAGATACTTAAACTCCTTCACTTGGGGTAAGGACTCATTCCCTACCCGGAGTAGGCAAACCACCGGTTTCCTGCTGAGAACCATGGCCTCAGATTTAGAGGTGCTGATTCTCATCCCGACTGCGTCACACTCGGCTGCGAACCGATCCAGTGAGTGCTGGAGGTCGCAGACCGATGATGCCAACAGGACCACATCATCTGCAAAAAGCAGCGATGAGATCCTCAGCACACCGATCTGCAAACCCTCCTCCACCCGACTACGCCTCGATATCCTGTCCATGAATATCACGAACAGGATTGGTGACAAAGCGCAGCCCTGGCGGAGGCCAACCCCCACCGGAAACGAGTCCGACTTATTGCCGAGGATCCGAACACAGCTCTCGCTTTGGGCGTACAGGGATTGGATGGCCCTGAGAAGTGCCCCCCTCACCCCATACTCCCGCAGCACCCCCCACAGTATCTCCCGGGGGACCCGGTCATATGCCTTCTCCAAGTCCACAAAACACATGTAGACTGGATGGGCATACTCCCAGGCCCCCTCCAGGATCCTTGCGAGAGTGAAAAGCTGGTCCGTTGTTCCACGGCCAGGACGGAATCCGCATTGTTCCTCTTCGATCTGAGGTTCGACTATCGGCCGAACCCTCCTTTCCAGCACCTTGGAGTAGACTTTACCAGGGAGGCTGAGCAGTGTGATACCCCTGTAATTGGCACACACTCTCTGGTCCCCCTTTTTGAAAAGGGGAACCACCACCCCGGTCTGCCACTCCTTAGGCACTGTCACCGACTTCCACGCGGTGTTGAAGAGACGTGTCATCCAAGACAGCCCCTCCCCACCCAGAGCCTTCAGCATTTCTGGGCGGATCTCATCAACCCCCGGGGCTTTGCCACTGTGGAGTTGTTTGACTACCTCAGTGACTTCCACCAGGGTAATTGATGATGGTCCCCCATCAGCTTCCAGCTCTGCCTCTACCATAGAGGGCGTATTGGTCGGATTCAGAAGTTCCTCAAAGTGCTCCTTCCACCGCCCGATTACCTCCTCAGTTGAGGTCAACAGTGTCCCATCCTTACTGTACACAGCTTGGATGGTTCCCCGTTTCCCCCTCCTAAGGTGCCGGATGGTTTTCCAGAAGCACTTTGGTGCCGACCGAAAGTCCTTCTCCATGGCTGCTCCGAACTCCTCCCACACCCGCTGCTTTGCCTCCGTCACGGCAGTGGCTGCTGCTCTTCGGGCCCGTCGGTACCCTGCAACTGCCTCCGGAGACCTCCGAGATAACATATCCCGGAAGGCCTCCTTCTTCAGTCGGACGGCTTCCCTGACCACCGGTGTCCACCACGGTGTTCGAGGATTGCCGCCCCTTGAGGCACCTAAGACCTTAAAACCACAGCTCACCGCCGCAGCTTCAGCAATGGAAGCTTTGAACATCGTCCACTCGGGTTCAATGCCCCCAACCTCCACAGGGATGCCAGAAAAGCTCCGCCGGAGGTGTGAGTTGAAGATCTCTCGGACAGGGGCCTCCTCCAGACGTTCCCAGTTCACCCTCACTACGCGTTTGGGCTTACCAGGTCTGTCCAGAGTCTTCCCCCACCCTCTGACCCAACTCACCACCAGATGGTGATCAGTTGACAGCTCCGCCCCTCTCTTCACCCGAGTGTCCAAAACATGCGGCCTCAGATCAGATGATACGATTACAAAATCGATCATCGACCTTCGGCCTAGGGTGCTCTGGTACCACGTACACTTATGAGCATCCTTATGTTCGAACATGGTGTTCGTTATGGACAATCCATGACTAGCACAGAAGTCCAACAACAAACGACCACTCGGGTTTAGATCAGGGAGGCCGTTCCTCCCAATCACGCCACTCCAGGTGTCTCCATCGTTGCCCACGTGCGCGTTGAAGTCTCCCAGGAGAACTATGGAGTCCCCTACTGGAGCCCCATACAGGACTCCATTCAGGGTCTCCAAGAAGGCCGAATACTCCGAACTGCTGTTTGGTGCATACGCACAAACAACAGTCAGAGTTTTCCCCCCCATAACCCGAAGGCGTAGGGAGGCGACCCTCTCGTCCACCGGGGTAAACTCCAACGTAGCGGCACTCAGCCGGGGATTTGTGAGTATCCCCACACCCGCCCGGCGCCTCACACCATGGGCAACTCCAGAGAAGAATAGAGTCCAACCCCTATCCAAGAGTACGGTTCCAGAACCGAGGCTGTGCGTAGAGGTAAGCCCTACCAGATCCAACTGGTAGCGCTCCACCTCCCGCACAAGCTCCGGCTCCTTCCCCCACAGAGAGGTGACGTTCCACGTCCCCAGAGCCAGCCTCTGCCGCCCGGGTCCAGTCCGTCGAGGTCCCTGGCCTTCACTGCCACCCGTGTGGCAGCGCACCCGACCCAAGCGGTTCTTCCCGCAGGTGGTGAGCCCACAGGATGGAGAGGAGGGGGGTGCCACGTTCCTTTTTCGGGGTATCCCCGGCCGGGCTCCGTGGCAAGCCCGGCCACCAGACGCTCGTTGACGGGCCCTCCGTCTGGGCCTGGCTCCAGACGTGGGCCCCGGGCTTCCTCCGGGCCGGGTAACTCCTCCTCTGCCTCGTGTCGTCATTGGGTTTTTTGTGAACCATTCTTAGTCCGGCCCCTCACCTAAGACCAATTTGCCATGGGAGACCCTACCAGGAGCACGAGGCTCCAGACAACACAGCCCTCAGGGTCATAGGGACACACAAACCTCTCCACCACGTTAAGGTGATGGTTCCCGGAGATGTCTCAAATGTTGTTTGGTTTATCTATCTATATATATATATATATAGTTACATAATACTGTAACTCAGTCTGAGCACTGGTCCCTCTAAAGTCGTCCCTATTTTTCATCTCCAGAAACGCGCGTTAAGAATTATTAACAGTGTACATCAAACTCTTTCCTCTCAACCTTTGTTTTTGCTGTCCGTGTTTACCAATTCAACCAACTTCACATCGCTTTATTTGTGTCCAGCTCTTTGAACAGGACCCTTCCCTCATATTTCCATGAAGGGTATTCCTATTATCAACAATTCCACAATTATTCGACTCGAAATAAACTTAAAACAGACTGTAAAATGATCACATTATCACTGCATCTCTGGGTATATTCATCACATTTACACAGGTGTTTTATATCAGTCTGTATAAGTAAAACCAAAGCGGACAAACTGAGGCAGGATCTGAAACATTTCTATTTCTGTTGGCGTAACAACCGTCTCTTGCTGCGTTTGTGGTGCGGGGGCAACCGGGTGTCGAGTGCAGAAATAAACTCTGTCAAATACAACTAAATAAAGAAGCAGAGCAACATGCAGTTGTGTTTTCATCCATCTGCGCAGGATGAGAAGGAGGAGGAAGCAGTGAGGCACATCCCGAAGCAAGAACAATCCTTCATCCCCTTCCACCCCCCCACAGCTTTGTGAAACAACCATCCTGGTGGTTCGAGATCTGACAACTTAAATGGGGAGAAAGAAGAAAACCCATCTGATGTTTCTTCTTCTGGCTCTGCTTTGCGTCGGCGCTGCGCAAACTGAGATCTGTCCGAGCGACCCAGACATCGGTCAGTGATATTTTCGATGATTTGATATATATTATTATATTGTAGCAGAATTGATTTCAAGGTCTTTTGTTACACCTTTTTCATTTGTTCTTGTCTCCGTTAGCTGGCACGGATCTCTCTTGCGAAAGTGACTACAATCGTATCATCACTTGTGTGTGGAACAGCACATCTGCATCTGATCTTCCAGACAATGTGTGCACATTAAAGGCCACACAGACGTAAGGACCGAAATGTACTTGGAGTAGATGTAAATGTACACAGATAACATTATGAGTGCAGTCAAATAATAAAAACAGCATGTTTTCCTCCAGTTCTAAACGGGTCAACTACAACGCCAAATGTAAACTGGAGCCTGTTGACGTCTCCAGACCAACGCTGAGGAAGTGCACCCTGATCTTCAACATAGACGGCAGAGTGAGTATGAGGATATCTGTTGAGAGAAGAATGTACCAGGGGACACTGAAGGAAAAGTTCAACACTTTAGGAAATATACTGATTTGCTCTCTTGCAGAGAGTTAGATGAACAGATCAATACCTCTCTCTCATGTCTATCTGTTAAATAGAAGACTACAGCTACATATCGCGCTCATTTCCAGGTTCATACTTGTATTTTGGGTTTCTACTAGAACATGTTTACATGCTTTAATGTTAAAAAAAAAGGCCAACACAGTCTCACTGCAGTTTGTGAAATAGTCACAATGGCATCTCTGCAAGATTTCACAGACCGGAGGAAAACAACCAATCAGAACCGAGCTGGAGCCTTGCCGTCTCTGAGCAGCTGTCAATCACTCGCCAACTCCAATCAAACGGTCAAACTAGGCAGCGCTGATCAAATATGAATCAATATCCTGTTACTATAATGCCTATTTATCTCCTCAGATGTTTTCAGAAACATCTTGTAGTGTAATGTTTAGCTGTAAAATGAGAAAGTTTGTGACCCGGCAGCCATGTTGAGATCAAGTTGAGGAAATACCAAGCACCGCCCACCAGCCGGAGCACAGCCAATAGGAACGCTCTCTCAATGAAATGACCTGTGATTGGCCAAAGTCTATCGTCATGGGCTAGATTTTGTAAAGCCTGAAAACAGAGCCATGAGGAGTTTTCTCTCAGAACACTTGAATATGCTGAAAGGTTATTGTGGATTTTTTGCCCAATGATGCCAAAAACCTGTAGCCTACCGAAGCTTGAAGGCTATTAGCTGAGGCTTTTAATCAGACCAATTTATGAGTTCACCTGCCCAAAAGCCCGTACACTAATTTAGATCTCATTTCATTCTGTATTGTTGTATGATGAATGTTTGATGAAGAGAAATATTCTTTTTTCTTCTCAGTTTCAGAGCTTCCATAATCTGTCCATGAATCTGAACTGTAACCCCGGGAACCAAACTCTGAAAGTTTACTTCATGCCAGCTTGTCACAGTGAGTACAATGAATAATATATCGCCTCCTTGTGACTGTGAGCTATTCATGTTGACCTAAAACAAATGATCTGTGTGTGTGTGATGCTGCAGTAAAGCTGAATCCTCCGCCACAACCACGTATCAACTTCACCACCGCTTCCTGGTTCTCCCAAGTTGTAAACAATCCCCGTTTCGATGAAGAGACTTACAGCTGCCAACTGCAGTGGAAACACCAGGATCAGTCGTGGAGTGTATGTATATAATCTGTTCCATGTTGTGCATTAATGAGAGTGTGTTTTTTGTCAGAGATGAATAGAAAGAAGTGTTGGAGATTGAATGTTAAATGATTTGCACAAATGACTTGTGGTTGTAGGGAACCCAAGCAACAGTACATGAACATGACATTTCTTCCTTTTCACGATCCGTCTACGCAGGAAAGCAACGTTTTAAATACAAGTTGTGAATGGGACTGCAGCGTGGAGCTGAACCTCGATGAGCTGATACAAGGCGAGAGGTACGAGGCACGCGTTCGAGCGAAGATATCTGGAAATGATTACAAGTCAATGTGGAGTGACTGGAGCCCCACTGCATCATGGGTGTCACCCATAGGAGGAACAAAAGAACCACCACCAGATAAAGGTTGCCAAATATGAACAATTGGTTTAGTTTAACAAATACAGTCAGTGGAAGGCAAGCCATGTTCAGCTTAGAGCCGTTTGTTTCGTAGCTCTGCCTGAATTCCTGGGAAAGAAACCAGTTGGATGAACAATACATGTTTTTAAAGTCCGGGTAAAGCAAACAATAAATATGTGTTCTGAGTCACATCACAGGAAAATGAGTTATTAACCACCCAGCCAAATTTAAATGATAAAAAAAACAAAAAACGGCCAACACATAAAATTAAGCTTCCAAATCGTGAAAAAATAATCAGTATTCTCTGCACTGAATCCACGCCCAAGCGCGGGTGAGGTTTGATTACAGTTACAGTAACTTCTCGTAGGCCATCTCACTCCGTCGCACTACTTCTGCAGAATGTGCTCCAGAGACTTCCGCTGCTAACTCCCTGTTAGCCTTATGCTAACTCAGGGGTCGGCAACCTTTTACTATCAAAAGAGCAATTTTAGCCCAAATTTTATTATTTTTTAAAATCCGTCTGGAGCCGCAAAACATTTGAGCTTTGTGATGAAGGTAACACAGCTTATTACAGTAAGTCTAATACAGTGAGGGCCCAAGTGCAAATGAGAGGCAGGACATTGAAGAAACATCTCAGGACATTTGGCTGGAAGCTGCTGCTTGTTCTGGAAATGTCTTTAAATGACTTGTTGTCGAATCTGTCCCGGCACTATTAAATTCTCTATTTTCTTCAGAGACTTCTTTTTGTTGGGATTTGGAATCCATAGCTAGCCTATTGAGCTTTTGAGGTTCGACAAAATTAGAGGATAAGTCGCCGGCTGTAGACGTACATAGGCTATTACGCCCATTTTAGTTGACTGAATGATACAGGTTTTAGTATAGGCTACAGATTTATACAATTGGAGAATGTAAGAATCACCATAGACCTACAACAATGATATAAAAAATGAAAATGTAAAAAAAAAAAAAAAAAATTATTCATTTCAACTAAATTTTTTCAAAAATCCACGGGGAGCCACTGAAGAGGGGCTAAAGAGCCGCAGGTTGCTGACCCCTGTGCTAACTTGACCGAGGATAAAATAATTCAATCATGCATCTCTTCTAGACCTTCCAAATGTTAAGAAGAACCGAATCGATCAAATTCTGACAGAGATACGAGTCAATCAAATACGTAGAGATGTCTGGGTAATATCCGGCCACTGTGTTGGACGGGGGAAGACTGAAGGGACATAACGGCGATCAACCTTCATTTATTAAGGAAACGCCAACGCTTACGTTCAGGCAGGATTGAAGAATAATTATTAGACGTGTGTATAAAACAAACATTTGTATAACGACATGAATGCATATGAATTTGCCAAAATTACAATCCAAACATACGTCAGATTGCATTGAAGTCTGTGGGATCTCTGGTTTTCTTTCCCCCCAAAGAGGGGGCGCGGCCTTGACTTGTTGCAAAGTACCCGTATGTACCGGTCTGACGGTCTGACGTATACCAGGACAAATCCCAGAGGTCCATCAAAAAATCCATAAATATGTTACCGGCTGTCTGCTGTAGCCTACACCGTTGCTGGTGTACTGAATGTACTGTGCATGTTGTGCTATTTATTGTATTTACTGTCATTTACTATGATGTGTTTTAACCAACCTCTGAAGCCGCAGGCAAATTTCCACATTTGTGGACAATAAAGATTATTATTATTATTATTATTGATATAAATGCAGTATATTAACACTCTGATATGCTCTGTCCTGTGTTTGTCAGGTTTTCCTGGGGGCTTTCTGGCCATTATTGCTGGTGCGGCAGCGTTTTCCATATTTCTGGTTGTCTTACGCTTTAAGACCGACAAAACCACCTGGTAAGAGCACACAAAGTACTTTTCCAAGACATTTGTGTCACTTGTGATGCAAAAAACATGGAACTAATCTGATCTTCTGTGTTCAAGAGCTGCACATTTCTTTCAACAACTGCACTTTAAGGTGACCTCATTCTGTTTTGTAGGGTTTACGTGGTGAAGACAATCAGAGGTAAACCCATACCAGACCCAGCAGACTCCTTCCTGCAGCATGGAGATTTCAAGGTGAGATTTTCCTTCTTAAAAAATGTTAACACTGTAGAACCTGTGTTTGAACAAGATCACATAATTACGACGCCCTATTGGGTCCATTGTAGGTAAAAAAAAAAATTATTACGAAGCCAGGGGAGGGGAATAATATACCGAGAAAAGAAATAATTTTACTGCTGGGCAGTTAGCATGTTTATCAGAGCTTGAAATCAATACGTACAGTATGTAATCCGTTTAATTGTGAACTGGGAAGTATAGAGAGCTGTGAACGCCGTGTAGGGAGGAGGTCGGGGTGGGTGTTTTTCGGTGGTTGGACCCAGGAGACCAGAAGTCAAAGTTGATTTATATATCACGTAACTTCTGTACTTAAGTTACGCTACTTCCAGAGTTATTTCAACCCTAACCAGGATCTTGTCCTAAACCTAACTAAGTACTTTTGTTGCCTAGTTTCATTTTGAAGACTGGAGTGGAAATTGACACATGCGTCACGTGTTGCTGGATTCGTAGGAAAACGCACAAAAAATACATTGTTGAAAGTCGTGCTGAGCGTCACGAAAAAAAAGCTAAATCATGTCTATGTACGCAAATCAAATTTCGTGATTATTTCACAAACGTCATTTGATCCATGGTTAAGATAAAAAAAATATTCATTAGTGTTTGAAGTATTACTTTTAAAATAGAGAAACGTTAGTGTATGTTCCAAGGACATTCAAACCACATTCGATTTTTGTATAAGACACCTGTTTAATAAACATAAAACATTTCCCATCTGATATGTGATAAAGTAAAATTAGTTAGAGCTTTAAATATAGTATATATATAATGTAAAAAAAAAACAGAGTTCAACATGACGCAAATCAGCAGGATGAACAGCCCACGTAGGCTGTGAAACCAGACTGAAAATTAGTCAAAAGACGTATAACCTTTTAGATCATAAAGGTCAAAACCGTGTCACTGCAGCAGCAGAGAATAGAGAAAAAAACATTTTAAACACTGGATATTTACAGACTGTTTATTCAGCTTAACAACGTTATTATGCAAATTTAATTTATTCTGTATTTTCAACCTTTCCCTTCTAGAATTGGTTGAGACCTCCCTTCACCAGCGAATCCTTTCTTTCCCCCTGTAAACTGGTGGAAATCGTCTCCGTCGAGGTGACCTCTTCTGTGGATACTTTCGCATCCTGCGGGCCAGAGGCAGCACTTCTAGAGAAGATGAGAAGTGAAAGCAGACACGAGTCGACCAGTTCCAACTTCTCCAACCCCATTTACTCCCAGCTGTGTCCGCCTCCTCCTCCGCCTCCTCCTCCTGTCTCCTCGCTCACTGCGGGGAATCTGGCGCCCTGCGCCGCTGAAACACCTTATGGGCCTGTTGGTGGTCAAGCTGAAGGTAAAAATGCAGAACAGGATGAGGATGAAGTGAGAGCAAAAGAAGCAGAGATTCGCCAGTTGCTCTCCAAAGGCAGCAACAACAGTGAGCCTATGCTGGTAGTTTCAGACTATGAGAAGGCTGAGAAGCTCCACGTCGAGCGCGCCAGGCTCCAGAGTTTAGATTCAGGCGTGTGCAGTGGCGAAGAGGTCAGTCAAGAGAGCCTGGAGGCAGATAGCATCAATGTGACAGACGAGGGGCCTGAAGGCGAGGAGGAGAGGGAGGCGGGGAACGAAAAAGACGTAGTTATTCAGAAGTTGTTTGAAGGCAGTGGAGGTGATTTTGGCAAAGGGCCCATTCAGGTTTGTTCCGGTTACGAGCAAGTCCAGAAGCTGCAGGCTGACAGCCCCGAGCTGGATTCAGGTATTAGCAGCGGGGGCGAGGAGCAGGTGAGTCAGGAGGAGAGTCAGGAGGAGAGCCTGGAGGAGAGCCTGGAGGACGCTGATAAATCCACTGAATCCACCAGCCTCCTGTTTCCTCCTCCTCTTCCTCCTCCTCCTCCTTACAGCGTCTCACCCTTTTTCACACCACAGCCGTTGAACTTTTTCACACATTTGAGTCCAGCTCTGCATCCTCAGCATTTACTTGAGACCACTGCTCTAATGTCAACTACCAGGTCAGTGGAGCCCTCTGGTGACGGATATATGTAAGACAGACGGCAAATGCTGTACAACACAGTATGTGGTATCATAACAGCCCGACAGCCAGAGGAGTCAGTTTGTTAATTGTTCTCTTCATTTAATGCTCAATGTTCAACTCTCAAAGACTTCACCGATTTCAATGAATGTAGGTTTCCAAGCCCAAAGTGTTCAGTATTATTGTTTGTTGTCTTTTGTCGTGGCTCAAATTGCTGTGAACTGGAATGAGCCACGAACATGAAACTCGGCCCAATAACTGGAAATGATGTGCAAATGCTTCCCGAGAAATATGACTCCAATCAGTCGCATGGTGGCGCTGCAATTAACGGCCCAAAAAACAGATTTGGGAAAAGCCACGCCGCTCAAACAGTGAGTCCGAAATATCCAGCTCCATGTGCTCCACAAAAAAAGCCTCTTCGACCATAAACGTCCGACAGCAAATTATGCATACAGCCTTGTGGGACTGGGATACACATTTCTATAATCAATGAGCAAGATTGGTTTAAAAAACATGGCCGATATCAATCAAAAAGTCTTTGCAAAGGGCGGGGCTTAGAGGGAAATAAGCTTTTAAAGCGTTTAACGTTTAAAGGGAGTATACATGCAGATTATGTCAAATGCAAAAGCTAATTTTTTGACAAACATTTAGATGTACAAAGGCATTGTGTCCAGGAGAAATAAGAGGATTGTATTTGATGTTCAAAGCTACTGAACCCTAAAATGTAATTTCTATTTTCCCACATTTGGTGTCTTAGACCACTGACTGTAGCCTACGACGGCATATTAGGACTATTGCAGATAAAGCACAAAAAATGACTAATATTCAGAGAAAAAACTCTGAAATTAAAGTGTATATTTTATATTTTATATTTTATAATAAATATAAATAAATGAATGAATGAATGAATAAATAAATATAAAGTCATAAATTTGCATGAAAAGAATTGTAAAAAAAATTGTGTATTTTTTAAACATATATTTATGTTATGTTATTAATAGTTATTTATGTTCATGAAAGAAAACAAAAACGTGTTTACGTATCTTTGAGGGCATCAGAAACGGCAATCTTTAGGATTTATTTGATAACCCATTGGCAAAATAAAACCTATAACGGGTCTAACATGAGGATAAAGTGCATAATGATATCAGAGTTATATTCATTAAATAACACAGAAAGAACATGAAAGAAAGGCATACATGTATCTTTCAGGATCTTCTCCTCGCTCAGAGGCCATTCTTTAACATAAGAACCAACCCGTTCTCACTCCCAGCTCGTCAAATACCATCCAATAACTCTACTTTAGGAGCAATGACGATGACGATGGCTGGCGTTACCACGGTTTTGCACTCTTTGGAGGCTCATGTTATCGCCACGGTTAACGGAGGCGTCTGTGGTGTGATGAGTTTTTTAACCTCAGAGAATTTCAGATTTTTTTTTTCACAACTTACAACTTTAAAGGTGAAGTAGGCGAGATTGGAGCAAATATATTTATAAAAGTTATTTATATAAACAGTCGCTACATCATGACAGTAGTACATAAACCAGGTAACCTGAAAAAAATCATGTTCCTCTGTGTCCTCCGGTGCTCATAACGGCATCTGCAAGATTTCACAGACCGGAGGAAAACAAGCAGTCGGAGCTGATCTGAGGTCTGCTGTCCAGCTGCCGGCTGTCAATCAGAATTTCTCAGAAAATTAACCCACTCCCCCGGCGCCGTGTTTATTTATTTTTTATTTTTTTTATTTTTTTACGTACAATGGCCCGATACGCCGTCGTAGCAGCCTGTCTGATTCATGATGAGTTTGTATACCGAGCAGATCATTACAGTATCTTGTTGTCATTGTAAAGAATCATCGATTTTCTCACATCCAGCGTGCAAGGCTAACAATGCATTCCCTACCTCATAAAGCATTTGTTTTTTAATGTTTTGTAACCAGAAAGGTTTATTGAGTCTCTCATGTGCTTATAGATCAGTGTGTGTTCTCTGCTGCTTCAACAGGACATACAGTATAAACAATACATTGACACAGTCACTCATCAGAACATTGCTCTCTAGCGCCTCCAGTGGTACGGCAGCTATATTTAAAGTACTGACTGTGAAGACGCTTAAGTTATTGACCTCTGTAAAATCTCTCAAAAAAAAATATTTCATGTTTTTATTAAAGGGACTATTTGTAACTTTCAGAAATGCTTGTTAACAGCGACACCTGTGGCCGTTAAGTCAATGAAAGTCAGCGTCGGGCTCGCGCTTGCTCGCTCTAAATAGACATGAACGAGCATCACTCAAAACAGTGAGACGACACACGTCAGCTAAAACCACAATATCGCTCTATATTTCACCTGCTTGGCAGTAATGTTAGCTGACCAGACGAAGGTCTCTCCATGAATCAATGCTGATCCTAGTGTTGGCTTTTCCTGCTTCAGCGCAGGCTGAGGCAGCGGGGCTCCGCAGCGAGTAACGTTGTCATCTCCGCCCGCAACTGAAGTGAACAAGGAGACACTGGAGTTTTGGTCGGAGACGACAACGTTTCTCTCTGCGGAGCCCCGTCACTTCACAAGACACGGGAAACCTCTGTTGGTCTGGAGGAGCTGCAGCAGTTATTTCTGCACAAACGTCCACTCTACATTCACTAGATATTCTCAGAGCTAAACTAACTCTTCTGCAGTGTGGAGTGAGCGCGCGTTCACGTCTAGAGGACGCATATGACCCGACCCGGTACATTTATACGCTTAAAAAGTTACAAACAGTCCCTTTAATGAACAACTAAAAAGTGTTCTGCTATAGCCATTCATTTGTCATACCACCACTTGTTTTGCTTTGATGTAATGACGGAAATATATGATGTTTGTTTGTTTATGGAAGTAAAAGTGTAATTCCTAATAAAACAAATGAGAAATCTGAGTATTATGAGTACTTATTGTAAACTTATTTCTTTCATCCATGAAAAGCTGCGGCCGTTTGACTCTGAGGCGAAATGCGGCCAAACTCATAGTTGGGTTAACTTTTGGCAGCGAAGTGCGGCCAGAGAATAGCCACAGCCAATCAGTGAACAGATCCTGTGATTCCTGTGACATGTTGACCTGTGTTACAAAGAATATCTTCCCACCTGAAACACATGAACACACCTCCCGGCCTCAGAAAAATTTTATTATCGTGGCGAGCCGCACTTGGACGCTGCCTTTGGTGTGAATTTGGCGTATTGGCCATTTTGAACGAATTGTAGTTTTCCTGTTTTGAGTCTTTTTTTTTTAACTCCAGTGTTTAATCTCACGTGAGGCAGCTCGTTTTTGTTTGTATGAAAGTCCCAAATAAAAGGAGAAAATAGTCAAATGTGATGAAGTATGGTATGGTTATTTTAAACCATTTCTTTATTGAATTTATAGAACAACTACTGTATCGTGATATAGAATTACATTTAAAGTGATTGAACATTTTGGCCATGTCGCCCAGCCCTATAGTAAAGTAAGTCATAAAAATGTCATATAAAAGTCAAAGTATAGTATGTCTAAAAAGTCATAAAGTCATGGTATAGTATGTCATAAAAAGAGTCATAAAGTCATGGTATAGTATGTCAAAAAAGAGACATAAAAGTCATTAAAAAGTCATAGTATAGTATGTCATAAAGTCATAACGTCATAGTGCAGTATGTCAAAAACATTAATAAGTCATAGTATAGTATGTCATTAAAAGTGTTGGCGTGATCCCCAAAACTCAATTCAACACAATACTCTGAACATCTGATGGAGAAATACACAATTCATCTGCTTACACCTTCAGAAAGAATAAATCAGTACCTGATGTATTAAAATATTGAATAGTCTTTATTGCATCATGAGGTAGACTCTCAGTAAATCTCTGGCTCAACCTCAACCTCTGTGCAGAAAACTCCCTTTATGGCCCGTTGGGATTCCTTGTTTGCATGGAAAGTGAAATGAACTCTGGGAAACGAGTCGAGTAACGTAAATAGCCTGACCCTGCTTCATCCCCAGGAGATTTACATGTGCAGGCGGGGAGTTGACTGGGAGCATCATTGTTGCTAGGTAATGATTAGTGACATCAGCGTATACCTGTACCTATCTGCCTCACTGCTGCTGCTCTATGATAACATGTCTGTAAAATCAAGCCATAAGTTATGACTTTGTGGATGTATTTTTGGTTTTATTCCATTCTATAGAGATAACTCATCTCTCTCTGAGCAGATCCAAACGAGCGTTGGGAAATATTGATTGACTTTTTTTTACCTTTGGACTTACAAACAGAGAGAGAGCCGTTCTCTCTGTCTGTCAGAGCAACATGTCTGGTTACGTGCTTACCAGAGATGCTAAATAAAAGAACAGGAAATTCACCAATGAGCCTCAACGGACAGTGAGATGATTTCTCAAGGAGCAAAGGACACGGAGTGATGCAATGGCGCTCGGCCACGGCTCTACGAAGTCGATTTCATGTGAACAGGGGGTCACGCCTGCTTCTCTGAACAATGGGGTCAGTAATGCTAGAAAATAGCTCCACACTCTTCAGATTAATGTGGATTTGTTTGAGTAAACTAACAGAATGTTATATATGTAGGCTGTTTTCAAAATGAAGGTTTTAAATGTTGTTGCGTTCATATAATCGTCACAGATTGAAAAGCCGATTAATCCAGCAGGAATAAAACTGTATTTATCTGAAAGGCTTTAGTTCAAGGCTTGTTGGTGCAGCTGAAATGTGTCTGGTTTTATGGTTTCCTGCACTTAAAAAACACTTCCTGTCATGTGTTCTTCTTCTTCTAAATGTCTTGCCATGTACTATAATAGCCTCAAAGGGGAACTCCACTCAGGGTACATATGAAAGTCTTGGGACGACTATTACATGTGTGAAACAGGTTGGAGCCTTTAAAGCCTTTTGTGGCTCCAGCGGAGCTGCAGGAGTCATGTAGTCATTTGACTTGTTAGGGATGAAGTTTACAAGTTTGAAAATATAAACTAGAAGTGTGGAGTTAGAGAGACCAGACCTCTGTAAAGACCTCTGTAGATGGAGTTGCATTGTGGGTAATGTAGGCGGCAGATTTTGACAGGGAAGAAGAATGCTGCATCAGTTTTGATCAGTTTTGGTTGGACCGCAGAGCGTCGTTTTGTTAAAAAGGATCATTTACAGAAAAGCAAAAAGTAAATTTTACTAATATAAAACTGTAATGATTCCTGAATCATCAGCATAAACACTTCAGGGGTAATGTTTATGTCATTTGTAATTAATACAGAGCATAACAAGGAAATCAATTAGAAATATATAACTAATGGGAATAGGAATAGAACTAAATCATTAGTTGCTTAGATGTGGGCGATAAAAAAAAATCATTTTAAAGTAATGATGGATGTTTAGATCATGTTGTCGTCTAAGGATAGATTTCACCAGGGGAGAGAAACTGTACAACCACGTGGCTATACATAATCCGCTGGGAAACCATCTCAGTGGTCGGACTATTCCCTCCCTCAGACACGGCAAAGAGAAAACACCTCAGACTGGATTTTACATACAGCAGACGATTTTATATTTCTAACCCAAAACAAAGTCAAAGTTTTGTCTGTTCTCTACAGGAGGACGCTGGTGGCCAAGCCGTGGCTCCGCCCACCAGGAAGGCCCGGGCCTGTAAGTGTCTCCTGGCCTTCATCATCATCATCCTCGCAGCCACAGGAGCCACACTGGCCTGGTACTTCCTGGGTAAGGACTCTTCTCTTTCTCTTTATTTATTAACCTCTAAAGCTCCTAGGGTGCTGAAAGGTGTGGTTTGCCTAGACAGACATACCCAAAATAAATCAAGAATAGCTCCACAACTACCACGTCTATATGCATGATCTTGGTTTCTATGGATAGGTAAGACTTCAAAGAATTCATCCCCAGTGTCAGTAACATTGTGACTGTTACTATGCCTGAGTAAACTGGGATGAACCAAAGGAAAAATTACATTTTTATCCTTGACTAAAATGTTGACAGTGGATAACACCATCATAGCAATGATGCCATGCACAGAGACGCCACTGAATTCATTCAGCAACTCCTCGAATACGACTGTGCCAAAGCAGATATAAATAACACAAAGCACATAGATTCTACAAAGGTTTTAGTGAGGATAGGACCAGGCGGACTCTCCATTTGGCCACTTGGATACCTCTTGAAAGGGAATCTGGCGATAAAACATTACTGATGTACAGGAGACTATGTGCACACAGTGGAGCCTGTGCAGCATCACATTCTACCATTGTGCTCAGTATAACATCAATAAAAAAACAACTAAATTGTATAATTTTGACTCCAAATGGAATAGTTTTATTATAATAATGAAATATGATCAAGTAAAACTGAGACAATAACAAATAAGATCAATAACAATGTAAATAAGATAACAAAAAAGAATGCATAGTCAAGTATGGACAGTCAATATAAAAACAAAAATATTATATAGTACAAATATAATTTCTTGTGCGTTGATTTTGTAACTAAAATATTGAAATTACTGCCAAACGTTTTAAAGTTTGAGCCCAAACAGCCCTGACATGTTTAGCTGGCCCGTGTCACATGACTGTGGAAACCTTGTGACATCGGAACCTAGCGCACAGCGGCCGCACAGTCGTTAGTCAGTGAAGTTAACGTCAACCACGACCGTTCCTAACCCTAAGTGGTTGTGTTGCCTAAACCTAGCTTCCTGTGAAGTTTATTTTGAAAGGACACTATGCATGTAACGAGCCTTTATTGACACGCCGTCCCTGCTCCGTCCAAAAGTAACATTAGAGGGGAACCCCGTGCGTCGGTCTCCGATGCCGAGGGTCACAGACCGAGCGGCGGTGTCGAGTTGGGAGTGAGAACGTGTCGTCTCCTCACCTCGCCGCTAGATCCCGCCAGATCCTACACACTGTTCCTTTAAGTCTTGTTTATTTCTGCTGTGTTGATCTTCCCACCTCTCTCTGTGACAGAGTACCGGGTTTGGGTGTTGGAGCCTCGTGTCCAGCAGCAGTACTCGGCCTACCTGTCCATCCTCAACAGGAACTTCTCTGCTGATCTGTCCTCTCACAGCAGCCCGACATTCAAGAAAGAGGCCATGGGGGTACAGAACCTGGTGAGCAGGGACCATGAACTCCTCTGATACGGCTACTGGTGTTCACCAGAATGACTCGGTTAACATCCTGTTGTCTTTCAGGTAAAGAAGATAATGAAGGGCTCGAGTCTTTCTCGATATTTCAACTACACCACTGTGTTCGCCTTTGGGTACGTGGATCAAACCTTTTCAAACTAATAATAACCGTATATCCAATACTTATAGTGGATGATTTAACTCAGCTCACTCTGTCACCACGTGTTGATGGTTAATATTCAATTCAATTGTTTCTATAATCAATGCTTAGCTGATTGATAAGAGCATTGACTTCTAGAGCATGTGACTGCAGATCAAGCAACACAGTCTCATGGCAGTTTGTGAAATAGTCATGAAATTAAATCTATTTGATTCGTGTACAAAGACACAAATTTTCCTTTTTCTTCCTGACTCTCAGCACGACTTTCAACAACGTGTTTTTTGTGCATTTGATTTTCCTACGAATGTCCAGCAACACGTGTGTCAATTTCCGCTCCAGTCTTTTCAAAATAAAACTACTTAGCTTGGTTTAGGAATAGATTCATTTGGTTAGACTTAAGCAACAAAACTACTTAGTTAGGTTTAGTACAGAAGTTACGTGACAAATAAATCAACATTGACTTCTGGTTTCACGCGGGACATGAACAGCAGTCTTCTGGCGAAAGGGTTTTTGACCCACCCATCCGCGCCGACTTCCCCCCTACGTGGCTTTCGCCGCTCTCTATACTTCTTGGTTCACAATAACATGAATTACATATAAATTGATTTTATGCTGACTATCACAAAAATAAAAAGTGAAATTTGTGTCTATGTACACGATTCAATATATTACATTTCATTGACTATTTCATGAACTGCTGTGCGACTGGGCTGGATCAGGCGGTCCCCATTTAAAATGGGTCCCTCTATGTTTGTGTTGCACTCGATTTTAACAGTAAGCACCAGACAGATCCCCAAAATCAAGTCTGGGTTTTGAACAGATGTATGGAATATCATATCAATAAAAAAGGAGCACTTGAAAATTTAGTTTTGTGCCTGTAAACTGTATTTCAAGCTCTGTGCTTGTAGGCTTGTAGGCTTTTTCAAGTCAAATCTGCAACAGTCTGCAACAATCTTAGCTTCGTGGCGCTCCAAACAGACCATGTGGAGAAGATACCGCTAGTAAAGTTCAAATGGCTGGGTGAAAACAAAGCCACGGCACAAATTCCCGTCAACAAGACACCTGAAAGTTGGTCCATCTGTAAATGCAAATGGTAATGCAGTTTGATAAGACTTCAGCCCCGTTTCCACCGCAGGAACTTTCCCCCGGAACCATAGGAACCTTTTAGTTCCTTGAAAAGAAGTTCCAGGGACTAAAAGTCCAGCTTAACACTGCTTTTCAGCCTGATACATCTTAACCATTTGCATCGTTTATGGTTTGTCATCTTTAACTGCTGTGAGAATTTTGGTCTCGGCTTTGCGTTTCTGCAGGGAGGGGAGCGTCATGGCTCACTTCTGGATAGTGATGTCTGTGCCAGGCAGCCGTGTTGGGAGGGTCACACTGGAGGAGGTCACCAGCAGCCTGGAGAAGGGCCTGAGGGGGTACAGAGGGTCGTACCTCCTCCACCTCCCCTCGCTGTCTGTCAGTGGTGAGAGAAATGAAATGAGTGTGAGGACGTGTCATGTTTGATTCTTTTAAACTTTAATTTCTCTTCTGTCTTTTTGTTCTGCTCCCAACAGAAACCGACTTCAAAGTAATAGAGCTTTTGAAAGCCTCATTTGGTATTTATTTTCATTTTGCTTGTTCATAATTTCTTATACTTTGTATTAATGTATTCACTTTGATTGAACTGTGATCAGCCTGCAGCACAATGTGCACTGACCTCCAAACTCTTTGTATATCGAATATGCTTCAACATGTTGGGAAATCCAACGCTTTACAGACGTGCAGTGATTAGTCACTGATGCTACGTTATGATTGGACAATCGCTGTTCAAGGGAGGGGGTTGTGCTTTATTCAATACAGTATAGCTGCAAACATAAAATCAAGGCAAAACATGCACACATTTACTTCAACACAAATTCAGACATTGAAACCACAGAACATCTTTTTTCTCTTGCAAATTATAGGACCTTTTGGGATTTTTTTTCAATATTGGATAACAAATATATATATATATATATAAAGTTTGGTCAAAGTGTTTAGAAGCAAGAGACGAAACAGCTGCTGCCCCTATTTTGGACTTAAAACGCTTATTATGTTTATAATATTCCATACACAGGCCATTACTGTAGACTATGACAATAGAATATAAATCATTTTGTTTTACTTTTTTACATCACTTTGTAGACGGACGTTTTACTGGCGTCCGGTAGTCGCTTTCAAACCAAAATGGCAGAAGCGTAGCTCTGCTGCTGGGCGCTGATGTTACAATGGAACGAACAATTGACTTTCACTTCTTGGTGATATACGTTCTTTGGAGGACAAAAAAAACGAGTTTGGGAATAATAAGGAAAATTTTGTAAAATTCAAAAAGCCCCATATCTTCAATTCCTGATTGACAGCTTGTGTGTTTTCATTATTATTTATTTTTGTTCTGTAATTTCCTTTTTGTTTGTTATTTTTATCGCTCGCTCGGTTGGTTTATTATTGTAACACGTGTCAATAACAAAAATTCTGACAAGAAAAAAAACAAACAAAAAAACTCTTAAAGGTCCCATATTGTAAAAAGTGCGATTTTCATGTCTTTTTTATCATAAAGCAGGTTTAAATGCTATATAAATACTGTGAAAGTATCGAAACGCTCAATCCACAGAGAAATACACACAGTCAATATTTAGAAACTGAGCATTTGAAACAAGCCGTCAGGATTTCTGTAATTTTGTGATGTCACAAATATACAATATATATATAGTTTTAAGTTATAGTTTTTAAACGTAAACATTCTAAATGTGCCCCAGTTTATTTCCGGTTGCAGTGTATGTGAATGTCATCAGCGGACAATTCCGTTGCAATTCTGTTGAAATGAGCTAAAAACGAAGCGTTTCAGACAGAGGGTGATACGGGTATATTCAGACAGACAGTATGAGGAAAATAAAGTGTTTTTAAACATTACAGCATGTAAACAGGGTCTAGTAGAAACACAAAATACAAGTATGAACCTGAAAATGAGCACGATATGGGACCTTTAACACAAATCCCACACAAGACCAGCTCAACTCTAACTCTCAGTGTTTTTTTGGAATCCTTTCAACAAGACTGTTACCGCTACCAGAAGGTGGTGTCCAGCAGCCCCGTGGCTCTCCGTGGCCCCGACACGCAGCGCTCCTCCTGCATGTGGCACCTCCAGGCCGCCCCTGGCTCCCAGCTGGAGCTCCACATGGAGTGGCTGCTGCCGGAGTGCCGGGACAGGCTGCTGGTGTACGACTCCCTCACCCCCTCCGATACTCACCTCGTCACATCGTGAGTTTTATCCACAGAGTTACACACATTATTTTACATTATCAGGCTAATATTTTGGATATTGGTCGGTCCATCTCTAAAGAAATACATTTACATGTCATTGCATCATATTATTACCTTTTTTTGGGTGTTTCTGCACAAAGTTCAAAATGTTCACTTGCTGCCTAATATATCCCACCTACTGCCAGGTGCCATTGTAACCAGATAATCAATGTTATTGTATGTAATTTAGTGTGTTTATAGGTGTACATACTTGTGATTGAGTTACTGAAACACTCTTTTATTCAATAAACTCTTGAATTTTTCACTTAAGCTATCTTTCCCTCTGTCCTCCCAGTGTGTACGGCTGCAGCAGACATGAGCGTGTGGTTCGTGTCCTGTCTTCAGGCGAGTGGATGACAGTGGTTTGGAAACAGGGTCTCTACAACTACAAGGACCCCTTCTCTCTGTCTGCACAAGCCTGGGACCGCCAGGGTAAGACCACCTGAAAGCCCGGCCAGATTATGTGTTGTAGTTGAAATTCACTGATGCCACGATGCAGAATGGGTTTTTATCGTAAGACTTGTCTGTCTTCGTCAGACTGTAACTCCACTATAGAGCTGAAGGCGGTATCAGGGGTTCAGGGGACACTGAGGACGCCTTTCTTCCCCAGCTACTACCCCCCCGACACCAACTGTACCTGGAGCTTTACTGTAAGACACTCCCTCATCCATGTGTCTCCCACTTCCTGATTGATTAATTGATTCATGATTTCTTTTACAGCCGCTCATATTAACCCTCTGAGACCCACAATAGACCCGTTTTTGTCTTTTCCTCAGGGTAGGCATGTTTTTGACTTGAACTTGATTGTATTTTTGTGTTTATTGTCCTGTGTGATTCCAGATGCCCAGCGTAGGGATGGGCTTGTCTCTGGAATTTGACGGCTACGAGCTGAGCAGAGCCAGCTACAACCAGGCCTGCACCCAGGGCCAGTGGAGCATCCAGAACCGCAGGTAGGCTGAGCCACAAGAACTATAATGATGACAGTCCCTCCTCTCTTTTGCTGTCTCACAATCAGCTTTCATCTAACTTTTAATTTGTTACTACTTACTATTACTTCTTTTATTAAAATATTATGTTAGTCCTTTCTTTTTGATCATAATTCATATTTTAATGAATATTTATTTTTTATTTATTTTTTATTTTTATTTATTTATTTATTCATTTTATTTTAATTTGTTAGCACTTAATTTATTATAATAAAATGTATTTCCTTTCCTTTTGACCATGATTGTTATTTTAATTTATTTTCTACTCTCTTATTTACTTACCATACATTATACATACCATGTACAGTCTAATAATAATATTAATAATAATAATCACCATCATGTTATTATTATTTTTGTGTGTTTTTATGTGGCTGTTCCTCCTTGCTTTTATTTTATTTTAATTTATTTATTAATTTAATTTTAATTTGTTAGTACTTATATTATAATATAATGTATTTCCTTTATTTTTTAACGTGATTATTATTTTAATAAATGTATTTACTTATTTACTTACTTAATTATTATTATTATTATAAATAATAATAATAATAATAATAATAATAATGTGTGTTTTTGTGGGTCTGCTCCTCCTTGATTTTATTTTATTTTATGTATGTATTTATTTTTCTTCTTCTTCCTTATTTTTTCTATTTTTTCTTTTCCCCTTCACATAATGCACATACTGCTTAAGGTGATTAGTTTGTATTTTGGAGAACAAAGTGTGTGTAAGGATTAATTGAGTCACTAAATACATTTTAAAAAAGAAGAACTGAGGTTGACTCAAACTTGGTGGTCAGATTAAGCTGCAGTGTTAATTAATCTAAGACTACAGCGGTCCAAACCTGATACTGAACATTGATAACAGCCAATGTGAGTTTAGCTCAAGGGGCGGATATTATAGTATACATTTGTATGACTTGAACATGATTTTTAAGAACAGACTTTTTTTTTCGGATAGCTTTTCTTGCCCAAAATGGCCACGTGTAAATACTTTATAAAACTCTACACACAGATGGCAGCAATGAATAGACTATATATTAAATAACAGGATACTCCTGGTACAACTAAGAGCAGACAGAGATCAGACTAAGTTGTGTGCCTTGTCCTCTTATTAAATCTATTTATAACGGCCACCTGTGTGTGGTTTTGTGTCTGACTGGTGACGCCTGTGCATGTAAAAGGTTTCCATAGAGGTCACATGACCTTTCAGTTAGTTTCATAATACGTAAAAAACACAAATAGACCAAATTACACAGTAAAAGTATTGTTTTCATATCATCAAATCATTCTATTCTGTACTGAGCAACAGGGGGCAGCAGCGTCCCGTATGAGCCTCACATCCTAACCAGTATCTAGCCAGGATATGTTTGTCATTAGTGCTTTAGACAAACTGAGAGTTAAGTGTGTTGCTCAAGGGCACTCCAAAAGTATTTAAACAACATTTCTTAAACTTCCTGTTGTCTCTGCAGGGAAACATACCCAGAGTTTCTATTTGATTTTAATGTCTCCGTCCTTTCTCTCAGACTGTGCGGCACTAGAGGCCTGCAGCCATACAATGAGCGCCTCTTCCTGCTCTCCACGACGACCACTGTTGTCATGACGTCAGAGGTGTCACTCACAGGGCCGGGACTTCAGCTGCACTACCGAGTCTTCAACCTATCAGACCGTAAGCCATAGAAATGTGGATAAATGAGCTGCACAGTAACATTTAGATTTTGCTACACCTGTGTTTATGAACAGATTATTGTATGTGCATGTTTGTTTGTGTGTGTTCTATAGCGTGCCCGGGCCAGTTTCTGTGCACTGTTAACGGCCTGTGTGTTCCTGCCTGTGATGGAATCAAGGACTGTCCCAACGGACTTGACGAGAGGAACTGTGGTATTCATTTATGGTTTAATTTAATTGATTCACACATAATTTGTTGTACATTATTTTCTGACAACGTATCCTCATACGGTTCATACGATATCTTACGAAAAGTTTCTTGTTCGTTTTCTTACAAATGTCCAGCAACACCTGTCGATATACCCTCTTTACATACATGCATGCAGTCTTTTCAAAATAAACTTCCATCTTTCCTATCACCTTAGTTCATGTGACTGAATGTTATTGAGCATATGGACACAAGCTGGTACATTTCCTTGTTTGTGTGTTTCAGTGTGTGTGGCACAGTACCAGTGTCCAGAGGACAGTCAGTGTGTGGACTACTACAAGGTGTGTGACCAACTCCCAGACTGCCCCGAAGCAACGGACGAGATGAACTGTACTGATGGTAACAAACCCACTGATGTACACGTACACACACCATCACAAGCACATCACACACACACACACACAACATGTCAGGTGCCAGCCTTTTGCAAAATCTAGTACCTTAATGTGTGGCATTATTTTACCTCCTGAACAAACTGACAAACTGACCTGAGAAATCGTGTATTCTAGATGCGGCTGTCAATCGATTAAAATATTTAATCGCTATTAATCGCATGATTGTCCATAGCTAATCGTGATTAATCGCACATTTTTTATCTGTTCAAAATGTACCTTAAAGAGAGATTTGTCAAGTATTTAATACTCTTATCAACATGGGAGTGGGAAAATATGATGCTTTATACAAATGTATGTATATATGTATTATTGTAAATCAATTAACAACATAAAACAATGACAGATATTGATCCATAAACCCTCACAGGTACTGCATTTAGCATAAAACAATATGCTCAAATCATAACATGGCAAACTGCAGCCCAACAGGCAACAACAGCTGTCAGTGTGTCAGTGTGCTGACTTGACTATGACTTTCCGCAAAACTGCATGTGATTATCATAAAGTGGGCATGTCTGTAAAGGGGAGACTCGTGGGTACCCATAGAACTCATTTACATTCACATATCTTGTGGTCAGAAAAAATTAGAAAATGGTAATGCCGGTTTTTCCTCACCAAAATGTATGGTAAATCTGGAGCGTTATTTAACCTCCTTCTTAACTAGTATGACATGGTTGATACCAATGGATTCATTATGTTTTCTAGTTTCATATGATGCCAGTATCGTCACTCTAGCTTTAAGTTTGAGCCCACTACAACCTAAAAATCACAAGTTGCGTTAATGTGGTAAAGAAATTAGTGGCATTAAAACAAATTTGTGTTAACACGTTATTATTGCATTAACTTTGACAGCCCTAATTCTAATTCTTCTGTGATAAACCAACTCTCAGTCCTGAAATGTACTGCGTTGAGACTCTAACAGCAGCAAAGCAAAGCATTAAACATACAAACGTGTGTGTATACAGGTGTGCAGTGTACAGATATGACCTATGTGTGCGCTGATGGAGCGTGTCTGAAGAAGCCGAACCCAGAGTGTGACTTTGTCACCGACTGCCCCGACGCCTCAGACGAGAAGCATTGTGGTGAGAAAGATAAACAAAATGGGCTTTATCAGCCTCATAGATATGGGTTAGTAGGGGCCTGTTACACCTACTAGTAGGTTAGAATAAAATATATTAAGCATATATTTGCTGTGTATTTTTAAATCTCTGTGTGTTTATGCAGAATGTGGCCTGAGGCAGTTCTCCAGCCGTATTGTGGGGGGGACCAATGCCACGGAGGGGGAGTGGCCGTGGCAGGCCAGCCTTCAGGTGCGAGGTACCCACATCTGCGGGGGCGCGCTAATCTCCAGCCAATGGGTGGTGTCCGCTGCTCACTGTTTCTATGACGACCGGTAAGCGCAGGAAGAGAGGGAGGGGAGGAAGTGGTGTGTTGACTGAGGTGTGAGTGAGTGAGACAGTTTCTCCTCCTCCTCCTCCTGATGAAACACTTTTACTTTTCTGTTTCCTCCAAACTTTTCTTGTTCAGTCCTGCTGTTGCATCTTTGCTCTTCAGGGTTTAGCTGTAACAGCCTGTCTGACTCGAAGCCAGCGTATTTATGTGTTCATATACACTCGTCGTGTCTTTCAAAGCCAGACTCAGCTGGCTGGACCACGACCAAAACTATAGCTGCAACATCCTGGAGAGGATTAACAATTCTTCTCTCTTAACGTTCCTTGTATGGGGATTAAAAGCTCGTGCAGCATTCAGTGAAGTGTTGACATTTAGAGTTGATATTTCAGTGGACATATGGGAAGAGACAGTGAGTTTTGAGAGACAGAAACAGTTGCTCAAGTGTTTACGAGACTGCAACTATATATAAAACTATACAAAAAATATATATTTTTCTTTTTCTCCACCTCCCACTGCAGTCTCTACTCCCCCTCGGTGTGGACAGTCTATCTGGGTAAACTCCTG
The DNA here is from genome assembly GCF_043250625.1 of Sebastes fasciatus. Lineage (NCBI taxonomy): Eukaryota > Metazoa > Chordata > Actinopteri > Perciformes > Sebastidae > Sebastes > Sebastes fasciatus. The sequence goes on from NC_133797.1 coordinate 38,763,687, forward strand.
CTCAACCCCAGCAGCCCGACTGAAGAAGTGGCGCGAGTTCAGCGGATCCACCTTCACCAATACTACGACGACGAGTCCCACGACTACGACCTGGCCCTGCTGAAGCTGGACCGGCCCGCCTCCATGGTGATGGCTGGACACGCTCGACCCGCCTGCCTGCCTCCGCCCACCCACCAGCTGGAGCCAGGCCTGCTCTGCTGGGTCACCGGCTGGGGGTCTCTCCGCGAGGGAGGTGAGAGGGGAAAGAGGGTGAAAAGTTGGTCGTAGAAGTAGTGTAGTAGACGATGGGATTTAGTATTAAAACCAGAAGCAATGGCAGAGATTCCTATTTTGAGTTGGACCGCAGAGGGCCAGCCCTACAAACACAAACATCTGTCACTGCGATTCATAAATCCTCCCTGAGTTTTTCCTATTTCTTTCGTTCTTTCATACTAAATCAGGCTGGAAAGGCACGAACAACAATGTCAACCTGGCAGTGTGTGGGTGGAAATGGGCTGCTGAATATACTGCCAGGCTGATTAGGGAAATGGGAAGCAGGTGAGCATGCAGGGCAGAGAAGGTCAGGTGATGGAAAAGGCGGGAATGAGGTTACAGCAGGGCAGGAGAGAGTGGCTGGATCAGAAATGACAGGAGACTGAGACAGGTGTGAAAGTCTGAGGCCATCCGGTGGATGGATGGAGAGTTGCAATGCAGGATGACTGAGGACTGAGGCAGACTTTGTGACAAGATTTATCTTCTGACTTCTTGAACAACAAGTTAGTTGAAAGCCTGGCGCTTCACATACAGACGCTAAAAGGTGCCTCGGTGCGTCGGTATCAGACGGCGAGGGGCGCTGACCAAGTGTTGGTATTTGACGAGCTGTGAGTGAGAACGGGTCGCCGTGAACGTACCGCAGCTTCTAAGAGTAACAGTAATTAATTCAACTCTTTTGCATGTCTTGTAATGTTGCAAAAGTGCCATCCATGCACTGAGGACTACAGGTAAAGGAACCATTTTACATTCATCCCATTATAATTTCCATTTAGGCTCTGGTATGTGTGACCTGCAGGTCATCATGTCTCGTGAAAGGACACTTTTAAACGAAACTATGCAGGTTTATAAACATGAACCATTTTAAGATGGACTTTTATTTGGTGCTTTTGACTTGTAGGTTTATTTCATAAAGGCCGATGTCCAAGTGCAGTATTTGTTTTGTTATAAAGTTGTTTTTACTTCTGTTACAGGATGAGCAGTAAAATTTTTCCATTGGTTTCTGTATTATAATTCAGTATTTTCACAGGAAGTGATTTTGTGTGATGTGTGCAGCTTGTAAAAAACCCCATTTTTGAAATAATGGGCAAGATGTGGTGAGTCTTGTGTGGGAGGAGTCTTGTGGGGAGTTTTGGTAATTTGGTGGAAAGTGGATATGCTATAATGATAACAGAGCGAAAACACTTTTATTAATTTAAATTAAAGAGGCAGGAGAAGACAGAGTGATGTGGGTGGAAGTGTGTGGGTTGTGGTTTCTGATGTTTTAGAGAGAAGGTTTTGGAAACTATCTTCTGGTGAACACAGTTTCACAAAGATGTACATGGTTTTTATACCTTTAGAGAAGAAAAGCTTAGGTAGATCTGTGTATGTCAAAGTGCGGTTACACCGCTATATTTCCAGTGAAGTGGTTTCATTTCATTGCACGGATGGAAAACTTTACTACTAACACAACTAGTAACATAAATATGTTTAATGATTTCTGCTGAAGCTGAGGAATCCATTTGATTGCATTCTGTGATAAAGTTCACTGGAGGTTTGTGTGGTTTGTAGTTAGAGAGCTTCTGCAGCTCTACAATCACTACAGAAGCTCTCTAGTATATTTCAGCTCTCTGTCGACTAAAGGCCCAGACACAGAAACCCAACATCAAAGAACTAGCGGCGATGAAGGCCAGTTGCGTCGCCTTTATCTTGGCCAAAACGTTGCAGTCAAACACACCGCAAAGACTACAGCCGACGGCCAACTAGCACGAACATTTTTTTATTTTTCCATGTCGGCAAATGTGGCAGCAGCATTAGGAAGGGGGAGTGAATGCAGACATTTGACTTCATCTGTAGTGTGTAAATGGAAAAGCATGAAAAGATTACGAATCTTTTGATCTAAACTTGTTGACCTTTGACCTCTCACCTCTCCAGGCAGTGCCAGTAATGTGCTTCAGAAGGTGGATGTTCGCCTTGTCAGCGAGGAAGCCTGTGTTCGCACCTACGGCCACCTGGTCACTCCCAGAATGCTTTGCGCTGGTTACCGCAGTGGAGACAAAGATGCCTGTCAGGTACAGGGAAACACATACATACAAAACCAGAATATATAAAGCTCTGTTTTTATTTCATTTCACAATGACGTTTTAATTTAAAGCTGCACTGTGATCGTTATTTCTGACATCAAGAGTGGATTAATTTACTACGTGAAATAAAAGGTGACAATGTTGGCATTGTACGTTTCTGCAAACCACGGATACGTTGAATGTCTACGTTTCTGAGCCAAAAATATATTTCATATCAGCCTCATATCAAATCATAAGTACTTATAACTTATAAATAAGTTTGGGGAAATAAATAAGGGGTGAAATGCAAAAGGAAAATTGTGCAGTAATAATACATACAATACATACATACAATAAAAATAAATATAAAGTAAATAATAAATAAATGCAAAAATAAATAAATACATAAAAATAAATGCAAAAATAAATAAATAAGTGAATAATACATTTTTTATATATATTATATATATTCATATTAATTATAAATAAATACATCTCAAAATTAATAAAAATAATACATAAATAAATAAAAGGGGAAAATTTAACAGAAGAGTAAATAAATAAACAAGGGAATTAATACAAAGATAAATAAATAAAGAAGCAAATTAAAACAGAAATATCAATTTATGTCACATTTTATCAATTAATTGATGGCTGCATTTATTTCCAATATTATTTTTGCTACATTTAATGACATATTTATTTATCGAGTCATTTATTTATTTATTTGTGATTTTGGCACGTTCTGTATTCCATACCTAACAACGTAACTAAGAAATAACAACTGCCCTTAGCGGACTTTCTTGCGTAATGTTTTGTAACAAGCATAAAGTCAGCGTTTACTTCTGGTTTCACACGGGACATGAACGTCTCCTGGCTCAACGTCCTGCGTTTGTTTGACATAACTTTCAATAACAGCCACTCGATATACTATTACTGTTACTTGCTCTGACTGGATGCAAAAAATTTCCATATAAAAGAAAAAAATCCACATTCAACATATACGTGGTTTGCAGAAATGGTCACATCTTTTCTTGGTGACTGGGCTGGACACTCAACCCACAGAGAGTTATTATTATTTCACTCTGGAGTTCCCCTCAGCTTTACAGAACGTTTTTTAAGCATCTTTAAACTCATTGTTTTGGTTTTACAGGCAGCTTAGGCACTTGATTAGTGTCTGCAGGATGTGTAAAAGAGCCACTGTTTGCTGACACATTTCACCGTGACAGCTTGATTAGGTGTCAATGCTGTGTTTAGGGCTAGAGTTACGCTGCCCCCAAGTGGCAAAGATAACTAAGTTAATATAATCATGCAGGTTTAAATCAAAGCACATGTTCAGATAGGCTTTGTAATTGGCACTACATACAAATATCTCATATCCAGCTGGGTTCCTGTAATATTTTATAGTTAATATAATACATTTTAATTTAAATTTCAGTGTGTATTGTATGGTTTGGGTAATAATAATAATAATAATAATAATAATAATAATAATAATGAACTTTATTTGTAGAGCACCTTTCATACATAAATGCAGCTCAAAGTGCTTAACAATAAAGACATTACATGCACTTCACATGAAAATGAACATAAAAACATTTAAAAGAATATTAAAAAATGTAAAAGAATGCATAATATCAAATGGAGATAAAACCCGTTGAATAATAAACAGTATTTATAGACTGCATGAATATATTAAAATACATTTTAAAAGAAGGGCAGTAGTAGGCAGAGGAGAAACATCAAGTCGTGGTATATTTAGTTTCTCTCTTTGTCAGTCGGGATGTGTATCCGCCAGAAGGCACAAACGGATTCAACGTCAAAAATAAAAGAAATACACCAAACCTCTTGTGCATGTTGGGTACATCCTGAAAGCCCTCACGGTGGGGGTTGTGTCCTATAAACAGAGAACAGGCCGTTAAATGACTTTTAAAAGCCAGACATCCAAGCACAGTGAGTGATATCATAGTTGAGTCACCAGTATTGATCATCAGTCAATTATTATGGTCATTTTGTGCAGTATAGAGACATTAAAACCTGCCCTTTTAACACCGCCTGTCTCTGTCAGGGAGACTCTGGCGGTCCCTTGGTGTGCCAGGAACCGTCGGGTCGCTGGTTCCTAGCCGGAGTGGTGAGCTGGGGCAGAGGCTGCGGGCGTCCAGACTACTATGGCGTCTACACTCGCATCACCAGGCTCACTGACTGGATCACACAGGTCATCAGCCCCTGAGGGCACCATGGGGAACATTATCATCATCTTTACATCTATATCCTCACAACACAAAGCATGTGAGGATAAAAAAGCACTGGAAGATGATCTGAGATTGTTTCTCAGCCAAACAGCGTGGTGGTAAAGCGTGAAAGGCTTTACTCCCAAAGACATACAGTAATAATAATAATCAACCTTATTTATGCAGCACCTTTCAGAACTGATATTATATCAGGTTTAATCCAGCACACAGTAAAAACAAACATGCCAAAACAGTGAAAATAAAATGAAATGTTAGAAAAGAATGGTGTCAAATAAAATATGTTTTTAGAAGTGATTAGAAAAAGCTCAGTTTTCAGGAGTGACTGAAATGTAATGATCGTGCACAATGAAAGCAACCGACTTGACTGTAAAGATATTCTCCCCGTAATAAAGCATCTTTCTGTTTTGTAATCGAGTTTGCAATAAACTGTTTGTTTACATGTTTTCGCTCGAGGTGAATATAATATAATAATACCTCAATATGAGTCTACAGCCATGCAGGCAGCCGTCACAGTGGTTCTTTGAGCTAAATGCTAACATCAGCATGCTTAACATGTTCAATGTCAACATGCTGATGTTTTGCAGGTAGCCTATCCACCTTATTCCTAGCCCCCATGATGCCTTGCGTGAATTATGTCCGCGTCGCGTCACTGAATCCTTTTCCATGGTAACGCTACGCTAATCGTCTCTCCTAGAGCGATTGTATTAATAAATCTAGTAAAACATGTGTGAACATCAACTATACAGCTCAAACGTGATGATGTGATCATAGCTCTGCCTTCTGCTATGGAGGGATGGGAGGACGACCTGAAGAAGTGGCCTCAGATAACCTACACCAGCATATCTAGCTACGTTATTGACTCCGTTGCTACAGATGGTGAAGAGATGAACAATCTGAAAAGCTCAGTAACAAAGTTTTGTTTTTTTCTACACAGATAACCGTACTTAAACTATCCTAGTCTAATGCTGCCATAAACTGCCTTGCATTTTAAACTGTACAGAAAATAGTAAAAGTAACTGGCTGTCATTAAACCAACACTACAACGCTACGGTGTCCTCCCTACACATGAAAACCTGATGTTCTCCTGGCACTGCTGTCGGTCCTTTTAAGGACCCGACGTCTCTTCTCCGCTGCTCTTTATAGACCAACTAACGTACACTAACTATATTCTGTACACTAGCCTATGGGACCAACTAGCGTACTGCTACTTCCGCTACCTCACCGGAAGTTACGGACATAATCATTTCTACAGTAACTTTCTGGTATAGTACAGAAAGAAGTCAGTGTCAACAACAAATAGAACGAAACAGAGATTTGTATATAAAAAACATTTCCAGGGTTGATGGAGAAAAATCCTGTAAACATTTTGACCAGTACGGCTCACACGATGACAAAAAACAACTTTTCATTTTGATGGCGTTGGCCAGTTTACTGACACAATAACTAGATTTTGAAGCATGAATGAAGTGTTTTGAGTGAGTTACTACTTTTTGCAAACATGCAATAGAGTTGTGATGTCCCATCAAACAGTTGTGACAGTTGCACTTAGTTACACAGTTTAGAGAATGTTAAGTCGAAAAATTATCCAAAGCGAATGAGAAAAACTGTAATGGAATAATAAAGTAAAGATAACTCCCAAAGGATTATTACAATTAACTAAATGGCATTTGCAGCATGCAATTAGAGTGAGTTATACAACACCAACATGACTCTTCTTGACCCACAATCCCCAGCTTCCGGAGGCTGATGCGTCATCTATTCGGCCTCTGGGCAGCTGATTATGGTGCTCATATCAATAAAAGAAACTTTCTCAGACAAGAAATTCAAAATGCCACAGGACTGAGTCTGCAAATGTAACCCGGTCCACCGATATAAACAAAGAATAAAACAGTTTCATGTGTTTTTCCATTTATGATTCAGTGTCAGTTGTTGGTGCCTCCTTTCAGAGCCGACCGAACCGGGCTACTGAGAGACTTTCTCAGCCTCCCAGACGTCACATGCATATCCTCACAGGTCTTCAAATTAAGGTTCTGGTGTCTGTTTACCCTCAAAAAACATGATGCATTTCTTAAAATGTGTCACCATCTACGATGCAACGTCTTACAACTTATTATATAACTTATTTCCCTGGGAGGTGGAAGGAAATGGTGCAGTCTCTCGGCTTGTTTTCCTGCATAACGAGCTGTTTCCCACTCACAGTGCAGAGGAGAGAGCCAGACAGAAGATGTATGGATGATATTGAGTGAAGGAGGAGGCCTTTAGCTCTTCAGCCAGTTAATCAATCAGGTGGTCAAGCAACAACCCATCCATATGTAGCGTAGATCAACCAAACAACTGATCAGTATATTTATCAGGAGAGTAAATGAATGCAGTCCAAAGAAAAGGAGTGGTTGCCTTAAATTGTGCAGAGGAGAGAGCCAGAAGGAAAAAGACTTGGCACGGGATGTTGATTAAATTATGGACGTCCGCCATCTTTCTGCTCTTACGTTTTGCTTTGCTGATGGAGGACAGATGAAGCTGATTATATTCCAGCCAAACAGAAGAACAGCATTGTCCTTTACTGAAACCTTACACTGACCATAATATTTACATCAGGCAAGAAGGAACATTCAACAGTGAACCAACGTCATCCACATGAAAACTGGGTAATGTATGTTTAACAATCCTTCCAGAGACATATTTCCTAAATGTCTGTGTGTTTGAAACAAGTCTAAAACAAAGATAACTCAAATGCTGGAGGGGTTTTCATAATATTTAATTGTTTTCTTAACACACCTAGACTCTGTTACTTGTTACATCAAGTAACAATAATATATATTAAGGAGAAAATTAAAAAAAAAAGTGACAGAGCTTACTGTACAATAGACAGAACCATATCTACATGCATTAAACAAAATGTAGAGGGTAACTTGGAAGCTTTGAATGACTGGAATCAACTTTGAACTGCTGATTGAAGCCCCCCTCCATCTCGATAGTTGAGCTATAACCGCTGCTAGACGCTCAGGAGACGAGTGTCGGCTGACATGAACTGAATTACTGACGTGATAATAGTAATAGTAATTTTTAAAACTCACGTTTGTCGAGTAGTTGTGGCTTTGGCTTATTTTCCTTGTTTGAGGTTAATACTTGTAGAGAAGTCCCTGTTTAATATAATATAATATAATGTAATATAATATACAATGAAATGTCTTCCTCTGTTTTAGGGATCATGCTTTCAATCTATAGGCTACCACTAACACTGCTACTGCAATTACTATTATGTTCTTACTAATAAGAGCAATCAGAATAACAGGCAAATAGTAGTACATAAATAAATAATGGTAACAATAAATATTAGTATAATAAAAATTAGTTATGATCTGAATTCATTGAAATGATGGTGATAATACAGCAATTATAAAAAAAACTAAATAATCTAATGGCTTAATTGTTAACCAAGACATGCCATCAGTTTTATTGTTTGCAATATTAGACACATAGCGTTTTTAATACGTATCGGAAATGTCATGTTTTAAACACGATATCACGTTAGATATGAACATCAATAAGCTAACATTGGCTTATATCGATTAGCTAACAATAACGAACGTTAGCAGGTTCTTGTCTGATGTTACGGAAGCAAACATTTTGTGATATGATAGTACTAGTTTTTAATAATTACTTAATAATTGATTGAATCGCATCATATCGAAGGACAGACCGGTGATCCATCAACCGGAAGCAGTGACGTATTTAACAGTTTTTCACCAAAATCTTTGGGGGAAAAAAAAAAAAATCGGAACGTTAACGTAGCGTTACTCCTCATAGATCATAAACGTTTGAATATAAAACGACTCGTTGAAGTCGGGTGAGAAATGTAGACGTTATAGTGCTTTTTATAAAAAAAAAATGGCAGCTCCCCCGTTCACTAGTATGTGTTTACGGGCCAGTCTTGCCTGGTCCAATATGTCGCCCACGTTGACGTACGATCCAGAAGCCAATGTGGCGTCTATTGGTGCCTTCAAATGAAACTCGTGAACTCGTATTTACAACATGGGAATTTGTGCACACGATATGCTTGGCGTTCAAGTGGTTTAGTCGTGAGAACACCGCTGCAAAGCAACGGCAATATTAACGTTACTGTCGGCACAGAGGCTAACGATTTAGCAAGCTAGCAAGTGGGCATAATACAGTAAATGCAAAGGCATATTGAGAGAGGAGAAAGATGAGGTCTTTGGGAATATCAACATTTTCCTCAGACATATTATAAAATTACGAAGAAAAAATATATAAACCTAAAATAACAATATATTAACTTTTTATGCACCGAAAAATGAACCTCCTTTGACTCCGCCATTTTCTGAAAAAGTCAGCAAAGACGCCACAACTCGTGAACTCGGAGATTTCAGAAACTTTCCACTTCCGAGGTCGTGAATACGACATGAGGAGGCGTTCATATGGACTCTTCTCGTAACCACGGTAAACACGACCCCATTTGAAGGCACCATATGTTTATAGGTCTATGTGCATGAATGTGTCACGTATCACTAAGTTCAGTATGAATCATGGCAGCAACTGGGAAGGGGGATGACTGGATATGAACTTGCGGTAAGAGCAAGCCTCTCATAATGACCCCCGCTCTTCCAAAGAAGTGATCATGAGTCCAGATTCAAGTATTTAGGCCAAGTATGAAAACACCCCGAGTCAGTATTAAAGTATTCAGCAATTCCCACACAGCCTCTCTGACCTCAAAACATCCAGAGAGGAGGTTCTCATCACTGGAAAAAAAAACATTTTACATTACACTACTGAACAGCCATATCTCACTGCTAACAGCTGGCCGGAGTGCTCCGACACATTTAAAGTGCTTCAGGGGGAAAATTTAAATCTGACATTTTAATACTCTGTTTGAATAAATGAACATTTCCCACAAATTATTCACCCGTGCTGAGTGAAATGTCCGGCGCATGAACAGAGCGCGGGCCTCGACTGGATCAATGTGTGTGTGTGTGTGTGTGTGTGTCTGGCGACCTTGGACGAGTTCAGAAACGTGTTAGAGGTCAACACATCACATGCGTCTTCATAAGCGGGGTCAAACCACACAATAGATTCTGCTCAGTCTTTGCAATCATACTATAGGTATAGCTAAGGCTTGTGTGTGTGTGTGTGTGTGTTTGTGTGTGCGTGTGGTAACAACTTTGTCCACCGCAACATGAAATCCACTTAATCTCCATCCAGTAGTTTACTTGCTGTCCTCAGGGCTGCTAGATTAAAACATCTTCGCTGAACCGTGAACACTGGCCGTGCAGCAGTGTAAGCAGTGTCCTCGCACACCAGAGGATTTACAAACCAATTTTTCACAGTTATGGAACAACTGAGTACATGCCATGGATGCAGGCTGCATTTATCATCATAACAACAACAAAATACCAACACAGGAGCGTGACGAGAAGCTGCTGTTTCTTTCTTGACAAGACCACACCACAGGCTGGTGAGAACGAGACACAAGGTGCTTTCACCTCTAAATTAATTGGTTAATCTTGTTTTTGTGCAACATTGATTTTTTTTTAGGAACAGAAGATTAGAAAACAAAGTCAACCCATTCTCACTCTCAACTCATCAAATACCGCAGCCTTGTCCCTACACGCTTCAAACTATGACGCTCTAGCTACCCCTTCAGTCAGGGATGGCACACAACGTTTATTGATAAGAAGTGAAAGTCAATTGTCCGTTCCTCGCAAAGTCAGCGCCCTGCAGCAGAGCTACGCTTCCGCCATTTTGGACTGAAAGTGACTACCGGACGCCAGTAAAACGTCCCCCTACAAAGTGCCGTTCAAAAGTAAAACTAAACTATTTCTATTCCATTGTCATATTTAACGTCTCTAATGAAACATCCTGTTTTGAATAATAAAATATCATAAATATGCATACTATTATAACTATTTATTTATTCATTTATTAAACTTCTTTGCCCAGCTGCTTCCCAGAGAAGCTTAAAGTGAGCGAAGGACATAATGGAAGTTAGAAAAATCACAGATTTTGAGCAATCTCAAACTTTTTCATGTCAAGGATCCAAAATGGAGTCCAATAGACCCCAGACCACGGATGTAGAAGAGGTTGTGTCCTGCGTGTCAGTAAATAACCTAAAACTCCATTAAAATCTGTTGATGTCATGCTACTAGCACTACTACCTACTGGCCGATAGCCGGTTGTTTGGGAACAGAGACGTTAATACATCCACCACGGTACAGGCTTACAGCATACAGCCCATAGGTGTATTATAAGATAATAAAAGTGATGAATTACAGCCAGTATATCCATTATTACAGCCGCAGACAGCTAGCAGGAAGCTGGCAGAACCGGATATGTCATATGAGCGTGCAGGGCGGTGCAGTTTCAGTGTTTGTACTGGGAATTTGATTTACCTCAAAGAAATTATCCTCTGATTTACAGACGTCTCTTTATACATCCACGGCCAAACACATTTTCAGTCCAAAATGGCAGCAGCGCTACCAACGCGCCAACAACGTCTGTTGTCAAAAAAAAAGCATCACAGTTTGGTCTCTTTGCTTCTCTACTCTTCGGGGGCGGCGTGTCAGTTTCCACTCGCTACATGCATAGTGTCTTTTCAAAATAAACAACTGTGTTCACAGGATATATACAGGTCATGCTTTTTACATGCATACGGTCTCTTTTCAAAAATAAACTTCAAACGTTTGCTAAGTTTTTAGGTTATGTTTCGGCAACAAAACTACTTTCAGGAACAGATTGTGGTTTGGGTTAAAATAATACTGTCCAAATGCACTTCAGTACATACAACGGTAAGTGAACACATAATTGTTGTCATGCTGTCAGCATTAATCTGAGGCTGATATTAATTTGAAGTGTTGGGAATTTCATTAAAAACAGCTGCCTGCACACTCAACCTTCTCTGGACTGATGACGGCTAATAGCCCTCTCCAGATCTGACAGTTGAGAAAGCCCAGCAGTGGGATATTATTAGGCCTTATTCAGTTGTTTTTTAATAAAACCAACTACTGTAAGTCAGGGAGACCTCCGACCTCTGACAGTCGAATGGAAAGCTTTGTTTAAGATCCGTCCTGCACTCAAGCACTTCATTTAATGGACAGCGATGGAAAGATAAACACCGGCTTTTTTTACTTGAAATTCTGAAATTGAAATGCATGAGACAAACTCAATCTTAAAGTTGAATTTAAAGTGTTGAACCCTATGAATTTACAAACATTTTAAATCAAACTTTTAACCGCTGCAACATTCGGGTCATATTGTTTTTTTAACATTGTCGTTAAATCCCACTTTGACTCACAACTGTGGTATCTTGTTCTGCTGCCATGATGAAAATAACAGCCAAGTTTTTCTATTTTGAAAAAAAAAAAAAGCAGACTATTTTGTGCTTGGTTTCTCTCCACCGTCTCCGTCTCTCCACTGCTCCCCTGGGCTCCTCTCCCTCTCATTCCTTGCAGTGATGGGTTAAACAGCTGAAGGCTGTGTGTGTTTTCATTGTGGTTTGGATTTATCTTGGGAGTAGTGGTTAGACTGGGAGAGGAGGAGGAGGAGGACGTGGGAGGAGGGTGTTGAGTGTGTGTAGAGGTCCAGCAGGAAAGAAGGAAACACAGAAGAATTACTAAAGACAGACAGACAGAAGTAGAAGGAAAGAGTTGTACAATTTCGTTGCTAATAAAGAGCTGAACTCCCGGCCCCTGTCCTCACTAGCCTCCGACAAGTTTCTCACACTCAACAGAGTTTTTTATAGAAGGTTTGTTATATCAATCTTTCTGTAAAGCTGAAACATGATACTAAATTTAGTCATTCTAACAAAGAGAAAACAACCAGTCTGATGGCATACGATAACTGCAGTTCCCGTGAGAATCTGACAGCGTGCCAAACTAGTTGTGTACTTAAAGTTAACTATTCTTACACTTAAAGTATACTTAAAAGTATACTTTTATAAACTAAAAAGTGGGCCAATTTAGTCCCAAGAAGTATTAAAGCAGCACGCTTATAAGTATACTACTAGTACATTGATATTTACAACATAAAGTATTCTTGGGAAATATATACTTGAACTTTATTGAAGTATACTTCATAAAATAAACTTGAAGTATACTACTTTTTCATAAGGGACTGCAACGGCAAACACGGCAGAGCAGTTTCTAATACTCTGAACTCTAATACAGTTAACAAGGCAACTGTTATTTTATCAAAGATTGCTGGGTAAACAGTAGAAATACTGCTTTCTCGTTACAGAGTAATCCACCAGGAATGTGTGCTTGCGTGTATGTTGGCCAACTTAGGGGGGGTTTTCACATGGCTGGAGTGCAAAGTGAAATAAAAACTTAAACTTCCAGCCTCTAGAGCTCAGGAGCTTTTTCGGTTTAGTTTTTCAACCTCTAACTACAAGGTTGAATCTGCACTTCTTCCATTTGCAGTTCACAGTTCAACAGTTCTCAGAAGTATTTGGAGGTTCTTGTGACATTTTCAGCCTTGAAATGATGCAGAATTTGAAGGAGGTAGCCGAGCCCCTTAAATGGGACACAGCTTATGTGTGCACGTCTAAATTAATGGGGATCAGGTGTGTCTCGTTTTCCAGCTGAGCTCCCTTCGCCTACTGATTAGCAGAGGAGCCCCATCTTGCTGGCCATGATGCCATTTAATTAGGATCTGCATGTTTTTACTGAAAAGAGTAAAACAAAGAGAGAGAGAGCAGAACTGCACCAACAACCTCAGCATGTGTTTGTATGTTTTATGCATAAAATACAAAATAAAAGAGTGAGTGCAAAGAGGGAAAGCGACTGTAGCAGAGAGAAAAACGACAAACAGAAGGATGGAGGATTTTCTTTCTCAGTCTTGAACTACTTTTTTAAAGCAAAACACACTCAAAATCAAATACATAACTGGAACTTGTGTACGGAAAATCACAGTAAATCACACACGCACGTGGATGAGTCATAAAGAAATAGTATAGTTTTGTTTTGGGTGGTGTATAAACACATACTGTTTACATTTTGGAAAGCAGTTTTCTTTTTCTAATATGTGAAACAACAGAACCAGAGACAGCGAGAGAAAGAGACGCTTGGACGAGTAGAAAAACAGACAAAGGTTGAGAAACCTTATTATACTTTCTGACTGATTAGTCTCACCCACATCCACTCCCTCTTACTCTGACGAAAAAGCAGTATACTTCAAGTTTATTTTATGAAGTATACTTAAGTAAGTGTATATTTCACAAATAAACTTTATGTAGTAAGTATACTAATATCAGTGTGCTAGTAGTATACTTATAAGCGTGCTGCTTTAATACTTCTTAAGAATAAATTGGCGCACTTTTTAGTTTATAAAAGTATACTTTTAAGTACATTTTAAGTGTAAAAATAGCAAACTTTGAGTATAAAACTAGTTTACATTTAAGTCTTATTTTGTACTGAAACTATACTACAGCAGAAGTATACAGATAGTTTACTAGTTTTATACTTGTGTACTTCAAAACTTCTTGGGACTAAATAGGCCCACGTTTTAGTTCATAAAAGTATACTTTAAGTTTAAGTATTGTACTGATAGTTTACTAGTTTCATACTGGTAGCCCACTTTTTAGTTTATGAGAGTGCACTTATAAGTATATTCAGTAAACTACTAGTAAGTTTTTATACTACAAGTATACTAACTTATTCTTTTCTTAAGTATATCTTGATCAAAAGATTCAGCACAAGTATTAGTTTACTAGTAATACTTGTAGGCCACTTTTTAGTTTATGAAAGTACACTTAAGTATACTCTCAGTAAACTAGTTAATAGTTTTTACTGCAAGTATACTTGTAAGTTTTCTTAAGGGATCTTAGTCCTTAGCCAAATATACTTATACTTTTATTATACTGTACTTCTCAGTATGAGCCAAGTATACTTCGACTTCTCTGTATACTTGTCAGTATATGCCGAGCATACTTATGTATAATTTTGTAAGTATAATAAGTTTATCTCTGATAAGTACATAAAAAGTAACCAGAAAGTATACTCTTTTATTTTAAGTTAAAAAGAAGTTCACTAATAGCATACTTCTTTTTTTGTAAAGGAATCTCTACAACATATTACTGTATGAAGAGGAGTATAAAAGTGTCATTCTCATGGTATTAGAATGGGAGGTTGAGGAATAGTAGTAGGGGGCAAAAGTACAAATAGAGGTATAGGTAGTAGGGAACAGTAATATGAGTCGGAGAAAGACAAGAGGATGTGACAGCACAGCGAAAGGGAGAGGAAAGGGCAAAAAAAAAAAGAATAAAAGGGAAGAAATCAGAGAGAAAGAGGAGACAGAGGGTGAGCTGGAGGGAAAGAATCACTTTCTTTGAGAACTGAGGAATATAGGAGGTGGATATGGGAATGAAACAGACTGAGAGAAAAATGACCCAAAGCCACAGGAGAGAAAACTCCACATAAGAGAGCTCCAATCAAATAGACGGCATGACCGAGAGATGAAAGAAGTAAAGGACGCGAGGAGGGGTGGGGGTGGAGAGAAAGGAGGACGGGAGATGACAGAAGGAAGGAAGAGGAGATAATTAGATTGAAAGACTGAGGAAGATATTAGAGTGAGAAAGAAATGGAAGAAGGAGAATGGTGGGCGTGGA
This sequence comes from Sebastes fasciatus, assembly GCF_043250625.1. Lineage (NCBI taxonomy): Eukaryota > Metazoa > Chordata > Actinopteri > Perciformes > Sebastidae > Sebastes > Sebastes fasciatus. The sequence continues at coordinate 38,778,845 of NC_133797.1, forward strand.
AAGACAGAGAGAGACAGAGAGAGAGAGAGAGAGAGACACCGATGAGGGGATATTACACCCTACAATGTTCAGTAAGGTCTCAGAAGAGTCAAGATACCAGAAATATAAGGAACATTTTGCAGCCGTAGCCTCGTCATTCCAGTCAAATATGACACCAACTTCATTCATGGGGAAGCAGCCAGTCATTCATTGCAACACAAGTGATCTAAACAGGTTATTAAGTCCAGATATAATCATAGTAGTAAATACAAAAGAAAACTACGAAGCCCCCCTAGACCCCTAGGAGAACGTTTTTATTAACTCGTTCCCTCGAGTCACTTCATAGAGCACTTCTTCCAATCATTCCTGACAGTCCACGCATTGCTGATGTACGGCACCCCCCTAGATGATGTACTTCGGTAAGGTTGGAAAGATATTGAGAGATTCAAACTTCCTGGATCAATAACTCATAACACAAAACGTTGTTAAAACACCAACGAGGGCTCTTTCTAACCGTAGTGAGGTAGACAACGAGCTACAACCTCGTTTTAATCAAAACGAGCCTTTAGTCCTCCGAGCTGGACACATAACGTCGGTCTCTATGTGCAGCCGGCTGTGAGACGAGGGGTCAGGGACCGTCTACAAAGTGCAATGCCGAAAAGAGAAAAAGATTGAATAACTTCAGTATTATACAGGGTTTCAGCAATCTGAGCTCCAGTAGCTCTTCTATTGGATCGGACAACATGGTCCAGCCTTCGCTCCCCACGTGCATCAATGAACCTCGGGTCTGACCCTGCCGCCTGTTCACCGGTTTTCCTTCCACTTTTGGTAGGTCCTGACCACTGCAGACCGGGAACATCCCACAAGAGCTGCAGTTCTGGAGATGCTCTGACCCAGTCGACTACCCATCATTATTGGGCCCTTGTCAAAGTCGCTCACATCCTTACGCTGGCCCATTTTTTTCTCGTTCCAACACAACATCTTCAAGGACAAAATGTTCACTTGCTGTCTAATATGTTCCACTCACAGCCAGGTGCCATTGTAACGAGATAATCAATGTTATTCTCTTCACCTGTCAGTGGTCTTAATGTTATGGCTGATCAGTCTATATAGAAAACGATGCATTACGGATCCTCAAAATCTCCTGGTTTTATGTGTGTGTGCATCTTTGTATATTACAGTCTTCCTCCTAAAAGCCTTCCATCCATGTGTGCTTTTACAAGAGCTTAAGATCTAAAGAAGAATATATTTTAATCATGCTCGTAGTTCTCCAGAGAGAGTCTAAAGTCAAGTGGATTAAAAAATAGGAATGACGTGCTTTTGTGTCTGTCTGTCTACGGATGTGTGTGTTAGACCCATAACTACACGCTGTGCCTCTGTAATTAACGTTCAGCTAATTTATTACTCTCAACCATGGTGCACATACTCACTGTCTCACACACAAACACACACAGACTGCAAGAGAGACGTTCAGAGGAGACAAAGAGAGAGACACACTACAGAAACAGTACACACTCTGGTCGCCTCTAAATCATTCTGCGAACTCCCCCGGTCTCTCCCACCATCTGTCTCATCTTCTTCCTAGTTGAGTTTCCACAGATGGGACCCAAAGGTGTCACACAGAGCTGGGAGATGATACAACAGCCACGATAAAAGAAAAAGCTGGTAAAGACGTCGAGAGACAAAGCGGAGCGGAGAGACACACAGAACAAGAGACGATGTGACAGACAGACAGGCGGTATTATAAAAGTTTTATCGTCAATACTAGAAGGTACCAGATGGATTGTGAATACTTTGATATGTGGAGCCGCTCGGAGGATCACACACTCACTTACATCACTCTGAAATGTTACTATAGTTACAGTGAATATTTCTCCACAATGAGTTGTAGCTCGCAGCTGAAAAAAGATGTTAAAGGAAAAGCATTAACCTATAAGGGTGGGTTTCACCATTTCAGCCTGGATTACATCATAGCCTAGTTTAAAAGTACACAGGATCAAATTAACCCTGTTTCTGAATCTAAATTCTTCAGTATAGTACGGATGGTTTAATCTAATTGTATCATTGATGTAGGTGCAGGAGTAAGAGCAAACTCCTAACAGAAACGCAATGAAAGAAAACCTAATTAAGTTTTTTGGTTTTGAAAGTCAGAATGAACATAAACATAAGAATTTAAGCAAGGACTTTAAGCTTCTAACATTTTTAATCCATGAAAGCATATATGTTTAAATTGATGACTGATGTTCGTATTTCTTTCAGATCAAGTTCAATTTCAATCATTTTCAGCTCAGTTGAACTGAAATTAGTTTTTTATTTCGATTTTATTTTTTATTTTTTGGCCACTTGGTGGGGCAGCAGAAACTAGCTATAAACACAACATTGGCAAAACTGTTGCTTATCTACTCTTCCAACAGGCATGAAGTAAAGTTAGCATTCATTAAGCACCTGATTCGACTGTTATCAGGCCATTAAATAGGCGTTATCAGTCGCTATAAGCAGCATAGATGTGGGTCATCAGGGGCCTAATACAACTACTACGTTGTAAAACTGGACGAAACGCCACTTTCTGAACACAAACAAAAAAACTTCTTTAGGTTTAGATAACAAAACTACAACTTCAATAAAACTACAAATTTCTTTAGGTTTAGGCAACAAAAAGACTTTAAGTTTAAGGGAAAACATCGTGTTTTGGCTTAAAATAACTACGTTTCAAAAGTAAAAGCGAAACTTAACGTTTTTGAACACTAACACAAATAGGCTACACATTATCGGTCTCACATGAGATGCAAATCCCTCCTGGGTGAAAACCCTGTGTTTTGTGTCCCATCCATCGTCCCCGACCTCCACATATGGAGTTTCACACCGTCTATACTACAGCACATGACTTCCGCTTCTGCTCCTGTCTTAATTAATATGATCACTAGAGGTCGCTGTCGTGCTCTTTTATTCCTTCTTTCGGTGATCTACCATGTGAATTGATGATAAAACCTACTAGTGGGTGTAGTAGGCCCCTACTGACCCACATCTATGGGGCTTATAGCGACTGATAATGCCTATTTAATAGCCTGACGAGTCATGTTTCTGGTCCGGAAGTCCAATATTCACTCTCCATTTACTTCTGTTTTGCTCTTCTCTAAGTCCTTAGGAAATATCTTTAGCTGCTAAATGCTCGACTATGTTCACCAACTAATTGCTGCTGCGGCTGGACACAACGCAGATGAGAGCGATGAGACCGAACCAAGACAGGAAAGTTGCTGGCTGATGCTTGGTAGATCTGAGAGGAAACTGCAGAGTTGGATGCTAATTCTCTGTGAGTTTATTCCTTTCATCTAATGTTGGTACAACCCACCATAAATAATGCAGCCTCCTTATACTCGTCTCTCTGCTCTTACAATGAACTGATCAGCTCAACAAACCAAATGAACGATGACATGGAAAGTCACATCTGCAGCCGTCATGCAGCCCCGTGATCCTGCCTGGCCGGATACATACGCATACAGTACATACACAGTATACTGCTGGAACTCCATAAGGGGAACTCGGGGGAAATGTGGACTAACTTGGAACAGATGGAGGGCCAAAGAAAAGAACAATGATTGCAGACTCAGATGGAATGAAGAGCATCCCGAGCCAAACAGGAATCCTCTGTTAAGGAAGTGTACAGTACCGGCTTGGAAGATTGGAACTGACAAGCCCGCCGGCTATCAGGGCTGAAAGAGTGAGCGATGATACCAGCCCCCCCCCCCCTCAATAATCAGAGCTGTGGTGCTTTTTAAGCAATGCATTCAACTCTGTGTTCTCACTTTTCTGATGTTTTAGTATCTCTTGTCGTTTTGAATCATCCTCAATAGATTCATAGCGCGAAACAAAGCCTCTGAAGTCTTCTAACTTTTCAGTTGCCGTTGAATCCCTGAGGTGATGCTACTATTTATGTCAGAATCAACTGAAAATCAGTCCTTGTTTTAAGAAATTAAATTAGGTTTGGGATTAGGAGTGTGAGTGAGTCACTGCCCCAAGTGAGGGAGTTTAAGTATCTTGGGGTCTTGTTCATAAGTGAGGGTTTAAATGGAGCGGGAGATGGACAGGCGGTTCGGTGCGGCGTCAGCAGTTATGCAGGCGTTGTACCGGAAGGCGAAGCTCTCGATTTACCGGCCCATCTACGTTCCGACCCTCACCTACGGTCATGAGCTTTGGGTAGTGACCGAAAGAATGAGATCGCTGATACAAGCGGCCGAAATAAGCTTCCTCCGTAGGTTTGCTGGGCTCAGCCTTAGAGATAGGGTGAGTTGCTCAGACATCCAGAGGGAGCTCAGAGTAGAGTCGCTGCTTCTTCTCGTTGAAAGGGACCAGCTGGTGGTTCAACATCTGATCAGGATGCCTCCTGGATGCCTCCCTTTAGAGGTTTTCCAGGCATGTACAACTGGTTAGAGACCCCGGGGTAGACCCAGAACACTCCGGAGAGATTATATATCTTGTCTGGCCTGGGAACGCCTCAGGGTACCCCAGGAAGAGCTGGAAAACGTTGCTGGGGAGAGGCACGTCTCGAATAATGCCCCTGCAACCCGGTCCTGGATAAGAGGAAGAAAATGGACGGATGGAAATCAGGATTTTAATTTCATCTGTATCAATTCTGAAATGTGTCAACAACTATTGGATGAATTGCCATCATGTTCTCCAGAGGATGAATCCTGATAACTTTGGTAATCACCTGATTTTTCATTTAGTGCCACCAGCAGGTCAAACTTTTCCAGCGAACTACCTCGATCAACATCTAGCAGGTAAGTCGGCACAAAGGTTTATACATGCATTCATGGTTCAGATGATGTATGTTAATAACTTTAGTGATCCTCTGACTTTGTGACTCTTTGGTTGTAAAGTGTGAAAGTGGTTGAACTATGAAGATGAATCAGAGCTGGAAAATAGAGTTTGTATATATGTATAACACTGCCAAAGCCCAGAGTGTGTCTTACCTCCTTTGGGGAGAGCAGGAGCCGCTCCCTTCACATCACAGGTTTGGACAACCACACACTAAAACAAATATCGTTAAAAATCACATTTCCAAGCACTGCAAACCTGCTCGCCTGCGACGGACAGGCTCTTCACCTCGTGCCCTCGCTTTTTTAGGGTTTTTATTTTGTTCATTGCTCTAAAATTTTATGGATTAAAGTTTCCTTTGTATGAATATGTGTGAGGTTTCATGCCTTAATGCACCAAAGTTGGCACAAATCAAGGACTGAACTCTTGAACTTGTGTGCTCAGCAAAGCTGCCAAAATAAAGATGTCTAAATAAAGAAGTTTAACTGTGGAATGTTTCTGAGGTTGCTGCTACTGCTTTGCATGCTGCGATTGGTTGTGTTAAGTTTTGCAAATCAATATCATTCAGTGTTTATGTTTTATTTTACAAAACAAAAGGGAAGGGAATGAAACTTCTTTGTATACTACTCCGGCTCATAGAGCAGCACACACACAGTCCCACGCAGTCAATAAAATCATCGCATGGGTCAGTAGGCTAACATTGTCTGTTTACAAGGTCTCCTCCAAGGTCGCCCCCTCAGAAAGAAATACAGTTCTTGTCAATTCAAATTATACTCTTTGTGTACTTATACCATGTCTGTGTGTGCATGTTCATTGTTGTGTGTGTATCCAATTCAAACCAGCTGTTTTCATCCATTGCTGTTGAATTGACCAATTTAGAGTTACTAGAACTCTGCACAACACATTTACCTTCTCATTTCTCTTATCACATGCCTGATCTTGAATTTAACACCAGTATAAACCAAATCCCAAACCCAATCCACCCCTACACCATCCCTACACCAACCTACTACAGTGTTATGGATGCAGCCTCACTCAAAATGCCACGAATTTTAAATTGTGACCTGAGTCTCAAGTGCTGCAGCACTCGGTGAACCTCAACCCAGAGTTTTCACTATAAGTCTGGCAAAAAAAAGCCCTTCCCTGCATAGCTCCTTATTCAACCCGATATCACGCCAAAGCGTGTAAAAGACCCACCGGTCCACCAGAGCTGTGATTCCCAATCTGGGGTCCGGGCCAAAGAGCTCAGGGGCTGAGCCAGGATTTTTCTGCTCTGAGATTGTCCAAATTAGATTTACTAGATTTACTGTGACTAAAATCATAATAACACACTTACTGGATAATTTATACAAAAGTCTGTATAAAAAAAGAATTTAGATAGATATTTATAGATATTGTAAGGCAGGCTTCTCGTTGCCTTAACTATAAACTTACTTGTTACTGAATTAAACTACTGTAGGGCTGTGGGTAAAGCAAGAGCACGGGGAGAGCTTGGTCTGTGCAACAGGATCCACTTTAATGTCTCAACTCAAGCCCAGGACAATTGAACACCGATAACCTAAAGGTGGCACATCACTTCTTACATCATATCACTCCTCCAATCTTAATCATCACTCACCTTACAAGCAAGTAAGGTGCGCCATATTATATAGTTCCAGATCTAACTTAAGGAGCAGAATACAATATGTATACTGTATAAAATAAATCTTTACAAAAATAAATCTAATCTTACAATATTATAGATATTTCACAGATATTTATTTGTTATTTAGTAATCCACATTGTGTTTAAACATGGTACTTCTGCTCAGTAGCAGATGGAAATCAGGCTTCCCTTATATTATTAATATTATACTATTTGTAGAATTAGACTCCAGTGGTGGCTGCGTAGGATATTTTTCCAACTGGTGTGATCCAGATTCCAAAAGTCAAAAATTTATTGGAAAAAGTTAGATGTAATCATTTCCAAAATTCACAACATGTTATTTTATCAAACAAAATATTCTGCTTCAATCCATATTTGTTGCCATTTAGCCTTTCAAAAACAACATTTTCAATGCAGTCAAAAAGCAGTTTGCTCTCCCGTTTGCCACACACAAAGAGAGGCACACACTGATGAGTTATATTCATTAAAGAAAGTTGATTTATTGAAAAAAGACAAACTCATTTATTTATTTTATTTTAGGGTGATGACGTCAGAAAATATAGGGGGAGGGGAGCTCAGCTTTTCTCAGATACAAGTAGGGGGGGCTTCAAGGAAAATAGGTTGGGAACCACTGCACCAGAGGATAGTGTGTCAGTGTCTCGTTTTGCCTCGCTGAGGCATGAATATTACACCTGTGTATGAAGGTGCAGTAGCCTACCAGCAGGGGGGCAACAAAACCACTTAGTTAGGTTTAGGAAAAACATCATGGTTGGCCTTAAAATAAGTACGTAAACTAAGTAAAATATGTACGATAACATATTGCTGAAAACATCAGTATGGAAAACACGTCACAAAACATCACTAACGTAACTTCTAAGCAAAATACCGGTCTCACACAGCGGTCACCTTGATGAAAGTCCTGTGTTTGTTGGACCCATCCACCTCCCTCCTACCCGCCATTAGCAGTCTTTCTACCCTTTTATTCTATGTCATTACATTGACATTCTATGTCATTACTATATGGTTTAGTCATGTACCGTAATAATACTCACACCTCCAATAATACCTTGTCACTGTTAAAGTATAGCCTAAATGTAGGCCATTATATCTAAAAGGTTGGTAATAACAAAGCTAATCTGTGCTATTATGTATCCTTGAATGCTTTGCTTCATCTTTTGAGCTTTGTTGAGACATTTTGTCTTCAATATAGAAATACAAGCTCCTACCACTCATACAGATTTCACTCTTTTGTCTTTTCACCTCTGTGGCATCTGGTTGGCTGACTGCTCACCGAGCTGAGCAGGCTGACAGGGAACAGAACAAGTAGAACACAGGCCAGAAGCCCTGAGGGGAAGGAGGGACGCCGTGGTGATGGATAGCTGGATGGAGAAGAGGGAGGGCTGTAGAGGTGGGGTAAGGACAGAGCATGGAAATGAGAGATACACTAAGAAATGATTAACCAAAAATATACTGATGTAAAGGGAAAAAGGCATTTCACTCTCATGCTGCCATTTCTAGACCAGAGTAGAATAGAAAGAGAGATGATGGCAGAGTTTGGTTAATATCTATCCCCAACAACCTACGACATCATCGAGTAGTCTGTTGGATGCATAGATGTGTAAAGAGAACTGGAAACAGCATTGGAGGAGGGTCTCCGTTCATTCCTATGAAAGTTGCTCAGTCATACTTCAGAGTATAAGGAGGCTTTCACACCTAACCTGTTTAGTTCCTGCATTCTGGAGACTTTTAAAGACTAAAAATAACCAAATAATATGTACACTGCAACCGCATTTTTATGTTAAATAGGCCTACTTTTAATTTTGGTTTTAATTCTTCAGGAAAGAAAACTGAATACCTCTGTCCTCCAGGAGATTTAGCCTCTCTATCAATTAAATTCAGTCTAAAGGGGCTTATTGGCATGGGAAACTTACGCTTACATTACCACGCAACTATGAACTAAAAACTAAAATCTGGTCCTCTCCCTATGTTCCATGGTGGAGAGGAGGTCGTGTTGCTCTGGCTCTATCTATCTGGCATGGAGAGGAGGTTGTGTTGCTCTGACTCTTTCTATCTGGCGTGGAGAGGAGGTCGTGTTGCTCTGGCTCTTTCTATCTGGCGTGGAGAGGAGGTCGTGTTGCTCTGGCTCTTTCTATCTGGCGTGGAGAGGAGGTCGTGTTGCTCTGGCTCTACCTGTTTGGCGACGCTGGGAAGCTGCTTGACATCCTCCTGGATCCACCTTCTCACATATGTTCACATTATATGTACAGATTGTAGAGCCCCCTGAGGCAAATTTGTGATTTGTGATTTTGGGCTATACAAATAAAATGGACAACTTGAATAATTCGCCCCTCTGGTGTGAACTTGTGTGAATCTCTGGTATAAACTAATATGCTTGAGTATTTCTTTCTCTTAGTTCTCTTCTTCTCTCACTCACTGAAGGTTCTTCAGACACAATGCGACAACGGCACCACTGTTCTCTGAAACACATTATTTCCTTTTGGCTTGTGCCACACCACGGTGGCTTTTCGCTGCACTGAGCAAAGCCCAACTTTGGGCGCTGCACACTGTGATGTGTGGTGAGTGCAGCGCGAGCATCTTCTCTAGTGGGAAACAACATTTGGTGTAGCTGTATTGTCATCCGGGTGGAAACAGTAGGGCTTATACAGCGCTAGAAACAGGAAAAAAGGTTTCAACATTTGTCATCAATCGGGAGAAATACAGGAGAAGTGTGACCCCGGGAGGAAAGCGGGAGAGAGCAATGAAAAACAAGAGTCTACCGGGAAAATTGTGAGGGTTGGCAAGTATGTCAATGGCATCACGTGACAGACATGGAAGTTGAAATTCCACGGTCTGAAGAATGCTACAGGACCTCACGGAGGCAGCGAGTTGGTGAAATGCAGCTGGTAACAAATGGTCTTGTTTATGAGGCAGCGTGAGGTGTGCTTGCTGTATAATTAGCTGCTTTTTACCATCACAGAAATCCTTCCATATGGGCTTCATCCAATGAGAGCGCTGAGTAAATGGGCTCCAGGGCAAGACCACTAAAAAGGAGCGACTTTGTTCCAGTTTGACTTCACACAAGTCTGCTTATCGAATGGAATTCCTCCCTCAGTTGATCTTACGCTATCATCAAGAGGTATTTTCTGGGTGTTTGGTGTTTTTCCCTCAGCCTACCTCATGTTTTGACTTACATTTCCCAGATTGCCACTCGAAGAACCAATGCCATGGATATTATAAGAAAACTAGACACCATGTTCCAAGATGGCGCCCCTTTCTTTCCACTGAAAATTGTTCACTGGGTGCTTAAAGCCCCCCCTTCCAGCTAGTTTTACTTCCTGTTTTTTGGTCAACGTTCTTTCTCAAAACAGAGAACGGGGGTGCGGTTAATAGTCAGACGTAATTCATTACCATGGTAACCAGATTGCATCATTTTTCAACCCAGTTTTAGATGAATTTACTGTTTATCAGACCACAAATGAGACAAGAATTAGCACATCACACCAACTCTCTCTCACTCACTCTCTTCTCTACCGTCTCCTCCTGGCGAGGTGGCCGTCTGGCTGCTGCTGCACCGAGGAGCCTCACCGCTGTACGCCGGCCACAGCGCGCCGGAGGACGGATAGACATGTTGCCGAGGTCCACCGTTTCAAATGCAGTTTTGGGACGTTTTGGAGGTGCTAACACCGGCCGCTCTCGTCTCAGCTCCCAGCGCCGACACCTCACCGCGCTGCACTGTGATTTTTCCCTTATTTCTCTAACGGGACTTTTTCTCTCGTTTTCTTTCAGGCTGAAGGTTGTGCTCCCCGTCGTTCGGACCTGAGGCTCGCAAACCTCCGGTATCGGCTGCTTTCTGTTAATTGATCTCCAGCAGGAGGAGGCGGTAAAGAAGAGAGCGAGTGAGAGAGACAGTCAGTTAGCTGATGCAACAGGTTGGACTAGCTAACTACACCTAACTAACTAGAAAAACAAACTGACAGATAAACAGATTTATTGGTTTGCTGCTGCTCGGACACAAACGAGCATGAGTGCGCCTGCAGCTTGGAGGATGACGTCTGACCTGCAGCTTCTACTATAGTCATACGTCATATTCACATTTCACAAACAACCTTCTTTTTTTTTTTTTTTTACTTTGAGCACAAATTAAGTTATTTATATGCCGATTTCATTCTTTTATCCAAGGTGCTTGGGAGGTTGCACCTGCTGTTACTAAGCAACCAAAACCTGCATGCTGTGATGATGATGAAGATTAGCAATAAGCCTCACCAACTAAACAAAGTAAAAACAAAGAAAAATAGGCACTCGGGAACGCTTGCACATCGCGACGGCGTCGTTCTCGCTTTTGAGCGCACCTTCTGCACATCTTCAATAATGGATTTGAGGGCAGAACAATGTGGTATTCGAACGACCCTTAGGTGTGTTAGAGATTTTTTTCTGGTCAGGCTGACTTCCTAGTGGCTCCCTGCCCACGTGAATGGCATAAACTAATCTAATGATACGACTTTTTGAGACATTTTATTGCACCTGATGTTTTAAATTCTGATCATATAAAGAGTCACTTCAGGCTGATTGTGAAGCTCAGAAAAAATTTATTCTTCGCTTTTCATTTTTTGGGGGAAAGGTTACCCCTAACATCGCTGTGCACTACGCCTTCCTGTGAGACCGGCTTGGCACCCAGGACATCCAGATTGTACATCTGGAAAAGAGCACCACGACTTTTGGAGCAGATTGTTCCACAAATTCACCAGGAGGACCTACAGATGGGACGTTACAGTGAGTGAAACACTAAATAAGACATAACTTTGTCTCTATTAGGCTACTCTTGGAACTCATTTTTCTTTCTATCTTCCTAGCCAGATTATCTTTGACAGGGAATCAGATGAGAGAGGAGGAGAGATGAAAGCTGTATTTAAATGAAAGCAATATAAAAGAAGTGTCGACAGCGTGATTTAGGAACTACAGAAGGAGTTTAGGAGAGGTGATATAATGCAGTTATTTTTGGCATGCAGAATTAGAAGGCATGGGACAAATGAAGGGAAAAATGCAGATGTTAACTGTCCAGAATCTGAGTCATGGACACAGTAAAGTAGAATGTGGAGGAGAGAGAGAGAGAGAGAGAGAGAGAGAGAGAGAGAGAGAGAGAGAGAGAGAGAGACAGAGAGAGAGAGAGAGAGAGAGTTGACCTGAGTTTCTGTTTACGTAGTGACAGTTCCCTAATGCTCTCTGTAATGAAGCTCCTGGATGTTGGTATTCAGCAGTCTGTTACAGTTTTTCTCAGTCGCTTTGGCTCATTTTTCGAAACAGTCTAGACATTCTTTAAACTGTAAGTGCAATTATCACAACTGTTTGATGGGACATCACAACTTGCACAACAGTTTGCAAAAGGTAGTAACTCACCGAAAACACTTTCATTTCATTCATGCTTCAAAACCTAGTTACAGTTTCTCTCATTTGCTTTGACTCAATTGTCGAATGAGAATACATCTTTTTTCAAAACAATGAGTTCAAATCTCTAAACAATTAGTTTTGTAGTTCACAACAGATTTGTATTTGTCATTCATTCAAGCAAATTGCACGTGTTTTTGCACATGTGTGCAAAACAGTCAGTACAATAACCACTTGCTGATGTCTTGATGATCAAAACTGATGAGAAACTGTCGTCCTCTTCACAACTAATAAACATTCTTTCATCGTTTGAGCCATCACATGCAAAATGATCCATTCAAAACCTGTCAGAGATACATGTGTATTCCATAGATATGTATGACAAGGAGGTACTCACCCTGAATAGCCTAGTTCAGGGGTCAGCAACCTTTACTATCAAAAAAATAAAATCTGTCTGGAGCTGCAAAACATTTGAGCATTGTGATGAAGGTAACACAGTTTATAGTCTAAGTGTATAGTATATAAGTCTAATGCAGTGAGGGCCAAAGAGCAAATGTACTACGGAGTATTAGGGCCACATTGAGGGGAAAAAAATTGGAGATTCCCAGAATAAAGTTATAATATTACGAGAAAAAAGTAGTAACATTACGAGATTAAAGTCATAACTTAACGAGAAAAAAAAGTTGTAATATTACGAGAAAAAAGTCATAATTTCACGACTTTTTTTTCGTAAACCTTTGACTTTATTTTCATATTATTACGACTTTTTTCCCGTAATATTCTGACTTCATTCTTGAAATCTCAGATTGATTTTTTTCTTCAATGTGGACCTAATACTCCGTCGTACGAGCTGCAGGTTGCTGACCCCTGAGCTAAGCGGTTACAGATAATGGATGGATTTTGCATGTGATGACTCAAACGATGAAAGAATTGAGCTAAAGTGAATGAGGACAAACTGTAAGTAGGAGTGATGGATGTGGAGTTGATGGAGGGATGGAGGGGGAGTTGATGGAAGGATGGAGGAGGAGTTGATGGAGTTGATGGATGTGGAGTTGATGGATGTGGAGTTGATGGATGTGGAGTTGATGGATGTGGAGTTGATGGAGGGATGGAGGGGGAGTGTTGTTACAGGAGGAAAAAGCAAGAGGGGAGAGGGGGACATGAAGAGGGAGAAAGAGTTGAGAATTGATCTTCTTTGATGGGGGAGGGAGTTAAGGTGTGTGTAGAGAGAGAGAGAGAGAGAGAGAGAGGCTGCTCCTCAGTAGTTCCTCCTCTCAGTCAGTCTGACAGCAGCAGCCTGTTTTTTGTCTCCTCCGCGGTGGTGAAACTCCAGCAGGTAAGAAACGCGACCAGACACTCTGACACTCTGTGACAACGACTCTTTATGACAATCCGTCTCACAATAATCATAATACTAATCATCCTCCTCCTCTGGAGCTTTAAAAACACAAAAAAAACATCTAAAGAAGAAGAAGAAGAAGAAGAAGAAGAGAGAGCCGGCGGCGCGTTTGCGTGCATGCAGAGACGTGCAGGATAGAAGAAGTTATTCACAAGTCGCCAACTCAGCAGCTTCATGCGGGAAAAGTTACCTCTAACATCGCCGTGCACGCGCACAGACGCCTTTTTCTTAAAGTGCATTGCTTGTGTGTGTGTGTGTGTGCGTGTGTGTGTGTGTAGTTTATCCGGACTGCAGCTGAATGCCAGACTGATGCTCTGCTCTGTACACGTGGCTTCTTAAATGAGTGCATTATGACTGTTGCATGTGTTGTGGTTGGCTCGTTACAAGGCTCTGAGTGTTCACTGTGTTGTCTTCATGATCATCATGGTGCAAAGTGTGCTCACAGCTCTGGGGGGCTGAGGAGGGGTGATGAGGTCACATGAGGTCATGATATGATACATTTGGCATCAACTCAGGAAATATCAGGTTACCAAACATGAAATATTAAATCTGTTTCCAGGATCTATTTTTTAAGGATGGTGGAAACTATTCTGCTGTTTGTTGTTACGTTGTGATCACATTCAGATGCAAAAGTAGCCTAACACACAATAGACCTTAGCCTTGGCAAACCGTTTTAACATTTAAAGCTGCAGTAGGCAGTATATATTTTTGGCATCACTGGGCAAAAGTTCCATCATAACCTTTCAGCATATTGTAATTCAAGTGTTCTGAGTGAAAACTAGACTTCTGCTCCTCCTCATGGCTCTGTTTTCAGGCTTTAGAAAATCTGTTCATTTTACAGCTAAACCGTGCACTACAAGATGATTCTGAGAACATTTGAGGAGAGAAATAGGCATTAACGTAAAATAATATTGATTCATATTTGATCAGCGCTGCCTAGTTTGACCATTTGGTTGGAGTTTGCGAGAGATTGACAGCCGGCTCTCATAGACAGCAGATGGACAGCAGACCTCAGATCAGCTCTTACTGCTTGTTTTCCTCCGGTCTGTGAAATCTTGCATATGCCGTTAGGAGCACTGGAGGACATCGAGGCACATGATTTTTTTCAGGTTACCTGTTTCATGTACTACCACGTTTCATAAAAATAACTTTTTTTAATCATATTTGCTCCAGTCTCACCTACTTCAGCTTTAATAGCTAGACTGGATATTCATTACAGATATCTGCAACATCATTTTGCCTGGTCAAAACTCTAATTCAAGATATCCTTAATTACATTCTGACTAGTACGATTCAAACTACTTTTGCCATTCATGTGTATGGGGTTTCTCAATACATATATCCTCAATTCAGTTGCAGATATCCGCAATGTGAATTCTGACTAGTCGTAATTCCAGTTTCAGATATCTACGTTGTCCTTTTTATATATCTTAAATTAAATTTTGACTAGTCAGAATGACGTTGTAGATATATCAAACTGGAGTTACAGATAGTCATAATTTCATAATTTAATTGTAGATATCTACAATCAAGTTATAGATAGCTTGAACATTTCTTTGATTAGAGATACATCATTTGGAGATATCTTTAACTTTCATTCTACCTAGTCAAAATGTAATTACATATATCTTGAATTAGAGTTTTGACTAGGCAAAATGACGTTCCAGATATCTGTGATTACGTCAGCAGCTACGGCAAGCGGGAGGCGGAAGCTATTAAAACATACTATTGCTTCTGCACTGCAGCGGTCTGGGTTTATAAAGTGTGTCTGGAGACAATAAATCTACAACACGCTGTAAATTTCTACCACAACTCTCTAGCGAACAAAGCTCTCGTTGGCCACAGATTCCTCGATGATGAGCTCTTTCTATTTCATGTCATTTTCTAACGATCTGATCCACAGCGGTCCCTGAACCACTCGTCGTCTCTCACAGCCGGCTGCACAAAGAGACCGATGTTATGCGTCCAGCTCAGAGGATTAAAGGCTCGTTATGATTAAAATTAGCTTGTAGCTCGTTGTCTACCTCACTACGGTTAGAAAGAGCCGTCGTTTTTGTTTTAACAATGTTTTGAGGTATTGATCCGGGAAGTTTGAATCTGTGAATATCTTTTCCAACTTTACTGAACTATCCAAGTTAGCAAAAGCTTCTGCTGACACTGTTTAGATGCTTTGTTGGACTAATATCCAATGGGAAGCCTCGTATGAGCAACGTCATGCACAACAATTGACTACTGGTCATAATGACATTTGAGATATCTGAAACTGTTATTTTGCAAACACATCCATGATTAAAATCAGTGTGTGGGACCCGGTACCGGGTTCGTCAGGTAAAAGAGGTTATGTTTTAAGATGGGATTTAAAAACAGGCAGATAGGGGCCAGCCGAACATGCAGAGACAACTCGTTCCAGAGTTTGGAGTCTGCAGCTGCAAAGGCTCGATCTCCGCTGTGCTTCAACCTTGATCTAAGGACAACAAGGAGCAGGAGCACGGTGCAAGTGTGGGTCCAATGTGAGCTGCAGGTTTATTTCTGATTGATGGTTTATAAACTTGATGGAATTGAAGCTTCTGTTGTAAATAATCACGGGTATATGGGTCAAGTAAATTCAAATAATACATCTGAACAGATTCAGACATGTTGCATGAATGAGTAGGAATATCCTCTGACATCTGGCTGACTGTGATAGTGAAGCAGATTCAGATAATAACGGTTCTGATTATATTTTACTATCAGTAGTTGGATAGAAAATATTGTGGCAGAGCTCCAGTCCTTTCATTTTCTCACAGTCATGCTCCATACATCATCTCAAATCCAGTTAACATTCATCCATCACTGTGAAAACCCCCCGGGGGGAATCTCTCTGTTATCTCTCTCATCTCTCTCTCTCCCATGTTTATTTTCTCTCTCTCTCTCTGTCATCCGCCTTCTGTTATTGTTTCTGGATTTGTGTTACACATGTGTGGATTTCAGAGGCTAAACGTGAGACAGAAAAGTGGGAGGAAGACGGATAGAAAATGGGAAAGTGAGATAATAGTGTAGACTAAAGAAGACAAAAGAGGTGACTGATAGAGAAAAGATGGAGGACACAGAACAGACAGACAGCCAGGATTTATCTGCTCATTGTTTTGGCTCGTTGTTTTGGTTGTGTTGTCCTCAAATTCCCCTCTCATCAAGGAACCCTGCAGCTGTTTTCAGCAAATAAACTCTGATAAATCCACTGTACACTACCCGCCCAGCACCAAACCAGAGATAAAAGGAAAGATTATTGGATTTATATTCATCAGACGGCCAGAAATTCAAACTATAAATATATATGTTAATAGGCAACTGGCACAACACTGACATGTCAAATATAGTTTATAAAGTGAATGTGTTTGCAAACAGTTGGCTAGTTACACATGCAGCAGACACATTCATTTGTTTCTGGACACCTGGCCAATGTAAGTCCAGTATTCACTCTCATTTTAGCTCCATTTTTGGTCTCCTCCCAACCCGGTCTCACAGGCAGGCGTATAAATACCAGAACATTACCAGACATTCAGCGTGTCTTGAGAATGCATTAGACATTTTCGCGTGTCATTTGTTCGCCACGCAAACGTCTGCAGTTAGTTTAAGACAAGAAAACTAAACTAAACTAAATAAAACGTATCACAACTACAGAAAACACGTCACAAACGTCAATAAAAACGTGTGACAATCGTCACGTTACAAACGTAACTTACAAAACAAAACACCGATCAACAACGGTCTCAAATACGGGTCTCCTGGTTAAAAGTCTGATGTTTGTTGGACTCATCCACCATAAGTGGTCGCTTTTTACTACGTCACTAAATCCTTCCGTAGCATTTATACGTGGATGTGTTTACCTTGCAGTCAGTACAGGATACCTGGCGTACAAAAGACGCGTAAATCAAGAAAGGCGTCTTTATTATTATCCTGGGGGAAATATGTGGCTCTCAAGCTGCTAAATACTCTACTAGCTTCTAGCTAACTTCACCAGCAAGCTCTATCAGTTCTGAGGCAGGCAGGGTTATAGTTAGTGTGTTTTTAGAGCTTTTCTTTTTTGCTAAAAATAGCTGCCTCCTGCGGTTAGACGGAACCAAAACTGTAAAATTGCACGAATCAATCAGCTCGGGCGACCAATTTCACATACAAGTAATCATTGGATCCACAATATAAGAATGCTGATTGATTTTTATAAAACATTACAATCATAACATCATATGTAGCAAAGCATATACATTGATTATTTTAAAGATCCCATATTGTAAAATGAAAGATTTTCATGTCTTTTATATTATAAAGCAGGTTTAAGTGCTTTATAATTACTGTTAAACTATCAAAACGCTCAATATATAGAGAAATACACACAGCTCGTATTCAGAAATTGCGCGATTGAAACAATCCGTTAGGATTTCTGTCCATTTGTGATGTCACAAATATACGATATTTAGACCATTACACGGTTTTAAACGTAAACGTTCTAAATGTGTCCAAGTTTATTTCCTGTTTGCAGTGTATGTAAATAACGTCAGCTGGTAGGAAGTAAACATGGACCCAAACTGTTTCCTAGCAACGCAATTCCGTTGAAATGCACTAAAACGGAGCTTTTCAGTCAGAGGGTAAATACTGGTATATTCAGGCAGACAGTATGAGGAAAATAAAGTTGTTTTTTTAACATTAAAGCATATAAACATGTTCTAGTAGAAACACAAAATAAAAGTATGAACCTGAAAATGAGCACGATGTGGGACCTTTAAGGAAATACTAAAACTTGAATCGTTTTTGAGCCAGTCGGGTTTTATGACACATCGTGGTCTTGTGGGACTCGGTGGATCGGAGGTCCCAACCCCAACAGGATTATCCATCCTAGAAACATACGCACTCAGTTTACCATAAGGCACTCTGGGTAAAAGGATCATCCGAGTGCCATATGTTTACATGGTCACACAGAACTACCTTAACAAACATCTCTTTACTGCTAAATACAACTGAAAGCTTTCAGGGTATAGTCCAATGAGTAAATCTAGTGTCTTTTGTCACATTTAAATGATTCTTTCCTAGCTTCTAGTTTGTGGTTTTGTATCAGAGAGAAATGTGTGTGTGCCGGTGGATCTGGACCAACAGACGAGGTGTGACAACAGGTTCAGCAGCACATATCGCCCTCGGACATGAAAGCTATGTGAAAGTGTTTCTTGCTGTGGGCTCATGCAGAGCTGCTGATGTTTTCACATCTAATCAGGTCCAGATGTGTTTGTGTGTACGTATGGAAGGCCACATAACTCCCTCCTTCCTTTTAGCTTCCAAATCTATAGCTTTTCTCCTGAACGTTGGATTCTTAATCCACGTCCTCTGGATCCCATTTGAGAAGTGTTGGTCACAACACAATCTGTCATCTGTGGCTTCGACTTTCATACCACAGTGTTTTTTTGGTACTTGAAAGTTAAAGGGGGAAAGTATATGTAGATTTTGACCTGTGATCAGTCTGTGATGTTCAAGGTATGCCAGGACTTAATGCTGAAATATTAAATAGTAATTAATTTTTCCCAGAAACCTTTCAACAGCTGCCAGAGATTAAGTGTGGTGAACTTTCATTGTTGTACATTTGTGCAAAAAAATCATGAACCCAGAAAAACGGTTTTACTTCGTTCGTACTTCAGCAAAGCCTGATGGATACTGTCAGTATTTTCAACTCTGCCATTATAGTCATGGAAATATCTTGACACTTGGCCAGTCATCCCAAAATTATGGGTGTAGGTTAGCCTAAGTTTAGCTTGTTGGACTTAGCAGAAGTTGCTCTGGAGAAGGGCGTAAGCAAGAGCCTCATTATAAATATAATATATTATGTGGTGGGTTTTAGAGTCGCATGGATCCGTACTGTAAGTGTCTTCTTTTGCTATGACGTCATACGTTATTGGCCTACAGTTAAACATACATTTAACCTATAACTTCCTTTCTGTTTCATTCCTGTCCCAGGTTGTGACAGCCATGTTGGCGGTGTGTTTGAGGCTGCTTTTACTCCTCCCCCTGGCGTGCTGCGTCCCCTCCCCCTCCAGATCTCCTTCCAGACTCTGCAGGCGGTGCTGCGACCAGTCGGAGCCGCCAGCATCCACGAACCAATATCAGATGCCCGAGGTCCGTACCGTGATCAACATGACCATCCTCAAAGGTACCAGAGTCTGGATTAGCTTCTGTTAACTACTGCTGAGTTAAAGTTTACTGGCACTTCCAGTTTGTTTGGCAGTTCCTCAGTTTTCTGTCTTCTGATTCTTGCAGGATGGAACATAATTGTCATTGATTTGTATGTCTTTCACGTACTGTGCTTTAAGCAATAATTCAGTGTTGCAGTTGCTTGTTCATTCACCAAAAAACATCCCTCCCATAATATCTGTGTTACTATCTCTCTCTCTGCTTCAAGCTATATTTCCTTGATCAGATCTCAGCTTCTGCTTTTCCAGATGGTTGTGTGTCTGACAAGGCCACTATTAAATCTGAAGAGTAATCATGAGTGTTATAATGGAACTGTGCCAGTGGGGATCTATTGGTAGAAATGGAATATAATATTCATAACTATGGTTTTATTAGTGTTTAATCACATGAAACTAAGAAATGTTGTGTTTTCGTTAGCTTAGAATGAGCCCTGCATATCTACATAGATATGAAGGGGATTCCTCGTCATAGAGTCCGCCTTGTTGCTCCGCCATGTTTCTACAGTAGCCCAGAACGGACAAACCAAACACTGGCTCTGGAGAGAGCCTTTCACGTTTTTACGTAACCTGAAGGCCACCGTAGTTCTCTGACACGCCTGTGAAACTGTTGAAACGCCAGTGGTCAACTACAGTGCCTGAAACCTGCATTCTCTCTAACAGCCAGCAGGGGGCGACTCCTCTGGTTGCTAAAAGAAGTCTGATTGTATAGAAGTCTATGAGAAATGAGCCTACTTCTCACTTGATCTATTACCTCAGTAAACATTGTAAACATGAGTTTATGGTCTCAATCACTAGTTTCAAGTCTTCTTCAATACAGCATGATGTTCATTTAGTAAATTATGGTCCCATTTAGAGTCAAATAGACCATAAAGCAGGGGATGCTTTAGGGCGGGGCTACCTTGTGATTGACAGGTCGCTACCACAGCGTTGTCCGAGCTGGGAGTTGTCCGTGTTTTCGTCTTAGAACCTTAACCCTTTCACAGTGTGTTTTCACTTCATCAAAGCTAATTATAAACTTTTTGGTCGCCTGAAAATGTCTTATTCAGTGTTTGGTTGTACTTTGCTCCACCCTCTTGTGTCACTTCTGGTTGCAAAAAAACAAGATGGTGACGGCCAAAATGCCGAGCTCAAGGCTTCAAAATGGCAGTCCACAAACCAATGGGTGACGTCACAGTGACTACGTCCACTTCTTATATACAGTCTAGGGTAACGTGAGCCGCAGAGTGCAAAGCCGTGGTACCGCCAGCCGCTGTCCGACTTCCGTTGCTCCCAAAGTAGTGTTATTATGGAAAGGATGGCCTCTGAGCAAAGCAAAGGAACCAGACTGCCAAATAACAGTGAATTTAATAGCTTTTGACAGTGTCTTTCATAGAAACTGTATATCAACAGATGAATTTATGTAAGCTATGAAGTCAAAGAAGTGTAAGGAAGAATGACATTTTCCTTCCCAAAATGTATCTACAAGGAAAAAAAGTAGACAGTCCACACACTGGATTATAGATCCAAAAAGTTTTATTAAACTGGAAAGGGCAACATTTCACTGAACCTGGTAGCGTTTAAGAGCACATCTATCTACAAACCACATAAAAACACAACCACAAGATTAGACGGAATATCATTTCTACCCGGCCAGACTCTAAGCCTCGGGCCAGGTCTTCAGACACTAGGAACCGTGACTTGTTACACATGACTGACTCAATTCCATGCACTGCTCCGTCACAGTCAAATCTGCGACAGCTTGTATGAGATGATATTTACGTATTTATGCATTTTGTGCGGCCTTATTTGTATGTGCAAGTGTGCGTTGAAGCCCGGGGATGAAACACAAAGAGATAGAAAAACATGACAAGAGAAAAGGGATTAGAAAGGATTTTATGAGATCCAAAAACTGCACAATCACAGCTGGAGAGGGATTTGTGAGAACATGTGTCTCTAATATCGGAGCCTCAGCGGTCCAAACGATGTGTCATCACACTTTATCTGCTGGTGCTTTGGTAACTGAACATGCCAGGTCTGTTCTGACCCGCAATCAACCCCCGAACCAGTCCAACGGCTGAACCATGAAAAGAAAAATGTCTTTCTCTCTCTCTTTTACACACATGCAACAATAATGCATAGTTTTAGGCAATTAAGGCCATTTTATACTGCAGAAGAACCCACAGCTTTTCCAGTAAAGAAAGCTAAGTTACATTTTGACGTCTTGGACACAGTTTGTATCAGAAGTCGTGTCTCCATTCAATTGTCAAGCAGACCAGTTGAAGTTCAGGTGAACTTTGAAGTGAACTCTAAAAAGAAATGCGAATTAGGCGCGTTTCCATCAACTGGTTTGGAGTAAATAAACTCAGCTACAGCGTAGTTTGGTCACACGCTGGAGCTATAGGCTACGCATGGCTGTAATCCGCCATTAAACAGAGAAGAAGAAGACGTACTGTACTGTTCTATCTAACAGCCAGCAGGGGGCGACTCCTCTGGTTGCTAAAAGAAGTCTGATCGTATAGAAGTCATCTCACTTGATTTATTACCTAAGTAAACATTGTAAACATGGGTTTATGGTCTCAATCGCTAGTTTCAAGTCTTCTTCAATACAGCATGATGTTCATTTAGTAAATGATGGTCCCATTTGGAGTGAAATAGACCATAAAGCAGGGGATGCTTTAGGAAGTGGCTACGTTGTGATTGACAGGTCGCTACCACGGCGTTGTCCAATCTGGGAGTTGTCCGTGTTTTCATCTTAGAGCTTTAACCCTTTCACAGTGTGTTTTCACTTCATCAAAGTTGATTCTAACCTTTTTGGTCGCCTAAAACGTGTTATTCAGCGTTCAGTTGTACTTAGCTCCACCCTCTTGTGTCGCTTCTGGTTGCAAAAAGCCAAGATGGCAACGGTCAAAAACTAAGATGGTGATGGCCAAAATGTCAAACTCGAGGCTTCAAAACGGCAGTCCACAACCAATGGGTGACATCACGGTGACTACATCCACTTCTTATATACAGTCTATGGTTGCGAACCAGAAACAAAACAAGTCGTCTTGGCCATCTTATCATCTACGAGAGAAAAATGGAGAGAAGTCTTCAGGAATCTGTTTCAATTGAGCAACTTGTAATTGTTCTTTCATGTCTGCTAGTATTGGACATGTTTCATGCTGTCTGGAGACAAAGACGACATTAATATATATCTGGGAAGACGGCGACAGCAGAAACAGCCGGTCAGTCGTGTAAGTTAAATGTTTGTTACGTCAGAATTAATTCGGCAAAGGTGTTTCCATATCCCATTTAGCGCATCAACTCTTTTTCAACAAAAAAACACCTCAAGTGAGCGTAAAAACTTTTTTGGCGCAATTGAGAAAGTTTTATCGAGTATGGATTCCATGCAATACTTTAAAATGTGCATAAAAAAATGTTAATGGAAACAAGTCTTTGTGACTGAAGCATGAACTTTCCATTGGGCCACATTCAGGTCGGGTCATTGGTGGGAAGCAAGAGAGGGATCGCATTTTTGTTGCAAGCAAAAACAGAAAAGTGAGCTCTTGCAGTCCTATCTGGACTCGGATAACTTGGAGGATATAACCTCAGTTAACCCCTGAGGCTGATGAGCTGTATTTATGTCTCAAATTGTTGCAAGGAAACAGTATACAGCGTTACTGCATTGCAGCTGTGCAATGAGGGAGGTCCCAACAGACGCTTTCACCTGGCACTGAACTTGCTTATTTGGCAGAAAACACACATACTGTACACAAACACACACACACACACACACACACACACACACACAGAGGAACATAGTCACACACTCATGCACAAAGCCACACACTAAGCTTTGGAGAGTTGTGCTCTTGCAATGCATATAAATAATACACACAAACACACGCACTCCTTTTTCTTATGTGTTGCACTGGCTCACTGCTCTCTGGAAAACAATAGAGTATGCTTTGTGTGTGTGTGTGTGAGGTTGGGTTTGCGCCCACAAAGCTGCGGTGATTGGATTCAAAGAAAATCAGTCAGCCAAATTTCTCAAAAGAAACCAGAACCCACAGTCATGGACCGGGGCGATTCTGCACGCACACATCTGACATCACATCTACATTCACCGAATTAAAGGGACTCTATGTAAGAATCAGAAATTGCTTGTTAACAGCGACAACTGTAGCCGTTATGTTAACAAAAGTTGACTTAACGGCCTGTTGTTTCCAGACGTTCACTTAGTTTACTTACTTATTTTAAGTTCAACTATGACGTTTTCCCTTACCCTAACTAAGTGGTTTTCTTGCCTAAACCTAACTGTAGATGTTTACGCAACGTACACTTGACACGCAAAAAGTGGCGTACAAATACACGTTAAAAGGCTGGAATGCAGAATGTCTGTGTAATGTTGTGGTATTTATACGCCTTCCTGTGAGACCGGGTTGAAACTACTTAGTCGGGTTTAGGAAAAGATGGTGGTTTGGTTTTAAATAACTCCGGAAGCGGCGTTACTTAAGTACGGAAGTTAGGTGACAAATCAACGTTGACTTCTGGTTCCACACGGGAGACGAACAGCGGTCTCCTGGGTGGGTCATGTGTTTTTTGACGAACCCATCCACGCTGACCTCCTCCTATATACTTCCTGGTTCACGATTACGTGGATTAAATACGCATTCATTTTGTGGGATATATATACACAAATTACAGTGCATTACTTTTCGTACGTATAGCTACGAACGGTGTATGTGGACAGCCTGACTGTGGGGAAGGAAATCAGCAGCTCAATTAGAAACAGATGACGCAGGAGAGTAACTCACAATATGTTCTTTCAAATGTTCTCCTGGGATTCATCAAATATCACAAATTGATATCTAACAGTGGATATTTCTCTGTAATATTTATAGAGAAAGAAAGGTCAGGATCTTACATTGCCATCATGAGGTTGTTATTTGATTTGAGGACAAAGGATCAGTCCCATGTACTGTATGGCCTTCTGGTGTGGTAGCTGCTGTTTGTGGAAACTGCTTCAGGGCTCTTTGTGTGGACGCTGGTCACAGCTGGACAGATAATCGTGCATCTGTCCTGAGGATCACTGGTGTTTACTTCAGGCCTCCAGGAAGCGAGGGTGGCTTCTTCCTGTGTGGTTTACCAACCCAGAAGTGTTTAACTCCTGATCCAGACAGCAGAACAAGATTTCTTTAGAGCCCCATAGACCTAAATATATAAAACACTGGGTTGTTTTATTTCTCAGGTTTATTCGCTTCTGTTTGAAGGGACTGTTTGTAACTTCTTACACTCTTGTAAATCATTGTGGGTCGGCGTCCCATGCGCGCTCGCGTGTGGCTACATTGTTCCAACACAAACTACACGGAAACACCAAAACTGCAAAGCTCTATCTAGTGAAGCCCGTCTTGCAAAACAGTGTCAACTAATCCTGCTCCAGCCTCCCGACCGCGGCCAGAGGACATAGGGGAGACCGTAGCTTAAGTCTCCATGGCCGGTGTCTCTGCTGTACTCTGCTCTCTGCCTGCCTTCACTCACACACCGCGCTCGTTCTCACTCGCTATCTCGCTCCACCTCTCACGTGCATGCGTGCACACTACACACTGCAGAAGAGTTGGTTTAGCTCTGAGAATATCTA
Organism: Sebastes fasciatus; assembly: GCF_043250625.1. NCBI lineage: Eukaryota > Metazoa > Chordata > Actinopteri > Perciformes > Sebastidae > Sebastes > Sebastes fasciatus. The sequence continues at coordinate 38,803,872 of NC_133797.1, forward strand.
GTGAATGTTCAGTGGAAATTTGTGCATAAATAAATGCTGCAGCTCCTCCAGACCAGCAGAGGTTTCCTGTGTCTTGTGAATACACGGGGCTCCAGAGCGAGTAACGTTATAGTCTCCGACCAAAACTCCAGTGTCTCCCCTGTTTCCTTCTGACCGCGGTCGGGAGGCTGAAGCAGGAAAACACAGTATCAGAATCGTTTCATGGAGAGACCTTGGTCTGGTCAGCTAACATTACTGTCAAGCAGCTGAAATATAGAGTGATATTGTGGTTTTAGCTGACGTGTGTCGCCTCACTGTTTTGAGTGATGCTCGTTCATGTCTATGTAGAGCGAGCACAAGCGCAAGCCGCTGATTTTCATTGACTTAACGGCCACAGGTGTCGCTGTTAACAAGCAATTTCTGATTCTTACATAGAGTCCCTTTAAGGAATGTTTGCTTTGCTCACGGGTCTTTTTATAATTTTTAATACAGCTGTTTCATACTGATACGGTGATGGAGGTAGTCTCACTTGATTTCATAGCACAGAGGTTTGTGTGTACTTTGGAACAACAGCAAACAGTCAAAATGTTCACTGATGTAGATCCTGGCTCCAATCCTGACTGAAATTTTTGAAGCTCATTGATCATTTTCAGAGCTTGCTGTCAAGTCGCATTGAATTTTTAAATCCAGACAAACAGCGTTGAGTTGTTGTGGCAACAAAACAGGATACAACACGTAAGCAGGATAGAGCCACTGAGGGCTAACACATCCAACAAACTACATTAACATGAGCACATGTGTGCATGAATGAAGTGGTTTGGGGTTTGTATGTAGAGAGACAGGTGACAAATTAAAGTAAATAAACAAGTGGTGAAACATAAATTCAGATCTGTGCCTCAACACCCCCCCTGTCTCTGAGCTCTGCTCACAGCTCTTTCAGCCTAATGGCTTGGTGGTTGCGCTAATGTGCATTGTCAGCTGTCAGATCTTATATAGACAGGTGTGGGAGCCTCTCCCTAACACGTCCAATCAGTTGAACTAACCACAGGTGGACTCCAATCAGGAGTAGAAACACCTCAGAGATGATCAGGAGAAATGGGAGGCACCTGAGATACATTTCAAGTGCCTCAATGAGTCAATGAGATATTTCTGTTTTTTGTTTTTTTTCATTTTTAATAAAGTTGCAAGAATCTTTAAAATCCTGTTTTGTCTTTGTCATCATGGGGTATTTAGTGCTTGATGAGGGTAGAAATAATTTAAACTCGTTTAGCATAATGTTGCAACATAACATGTGAATCCTTTCTGAATGAACTGTGAGAGAAGCAGCTCTGTTTTCAGCTGTGTTGTTATGTGCATTATTTAGATAATCCAATGGAGTTTTAAATGATTTATTTAGCTAAGGAAGTAGGAGAATTCATCTCACTCACAGAATTTGAACATGTTTTTTTAGGGCTGCAACTACTTGCAGATTATTTTATCTATTAATCGATTAGTTGTTTGGTCTATAAAATGTCAGAAAAATGTGGATCAGTGTTTCCCAAATCCCAAGATGACGTCCTCTAATGTCTTGTTTTGTCCACAACTTAAATATATTCAGCTTGCTGTCATAGAGGAGTAAAGAAACCAGAAAATATTCACATTTAAGAAGCTCAAATCAGATCATTTGTTTCTTAAAAAATGACTCAAACCGATTATCAAAATAATTGGTGATTAATTTAATAGTTGACAACTAATGTATTTATTGTTGCAGCTCTAATGGTTTTCTCTGACAGCCATGTTTCCAGCTGACCATGGAGAATAGCTGACAATATGAACTACAGTAGTAGCTGTTTTGTCTCTTATACAGTTAATGCCCTTTAATTTAAACCAAACTTTAGTTGTCTCGTATAAAGAGAAAGTATTTGTTGAGAGAAAGCCTCTTAACCTCTCTTATATTAGCTGATATTTTTAAAACCCTTTAACCCTTTCCTTTCTTTTCGATGCCCTTTGGCATTACAAGATCTTCCCTCTTGCAGAAATAAAGTATATCAATGTTATTTGCCGTTCCGGTCCTCAGTAGAGGTCAATATAGGTCATGGATTACATCAAAATGTTTTTTTGACTCAGCATTTTAAAACTCCTGGCACATGAACACATCAGTTAACATTTTCCAGACGGATCCTCCTCACACATTTCTGTCAGAACATTTTTGTCTCACAGTCCACGAGGAGCACAGAATTAAGATAAGCATCGCTTCAACAAAATGCTTTCAGATTTACGAGTAGCATTTGGGATGTTAGATGTGAAAAGCTTTGCTGAAGTTAGTTTCCATTTCTGGATTTGTAACCGTTATAAAAGACAATTAAGAGCTTAATGGCATCGTGTGCATGTCCAAATGAACGGTCTGTTCTGTCTTGGATCAGTTGTTTACTCAGTAAGAGCTGAACTACGACCAATTAGGGATGAAATCATGGAGCCTGGACCAGCCTCGACTGTTAATGTTACTGTTACTGACAAAAAGAGGATATCAGTATTATCTCCATAAGTAACATCTAATTCATCCTCTATGAAAAAAAAACACATATTAAAAGCTAAAATATTAAAATGTTCCTATGAACACCCAAAGTTAAACAGTGGTGGAAGAAATACTCAGATCTTTACTTATGTACTAGTACCAATACATTAATGTAAAAACACTTCATTACAAGTAAAGATCCTGCATTTAAAATCCTACTTGAGTAAAATGATGCAAGTATATTATCAGCAAAATGTATAAGAAATATCAAAAGTAAAACTGCTTTTATTACTGTGTTGTGCTTTATAGTCTTATTAGATCTAAAATCTTAATCCGTAAAGTACAACAGTGTATTTGGGCCATTGTAGGTAAAAGAAACTCAGAATTTCCAGGATTAAAATAAAAAACTTTAATCTCGAAATTTTGTCGTAAGTAAAAAAAAATAAATTAAAAATAAATAAAAATGAATATTTTCTGATATTAAAAGTGGTCAATTTAAGAGAGAAAAAAAGAATATTCTCTGATTACAAACTCATAAATTTGCGAAAAATAAAGTCGTACATTTACGTGAAAAAACTCAGGTATTCTCAGAGATTAAAGTCACACATTTGCAAGAAAAAATATTTTTGTACAAATTTATTTAATTTTGTGCAATACCCCGGTAATAACAGGCACCATCTGAATTTCATTGCACCTGAAGTAGTGTTCTTATGGCAAGGATGGACTCTGAGCGAGGCGAAGGTCCTGAAAGATACATACAGTGTATGCCTTTTTCCATGTTCTTTCTGTGTTCTTTTATGACCATAAAGAAATACTAATATATTTAATATGTTTCGCACTCGGCGGCTCACGTTACTGCCGTGTTTAACGACAGTGTCTGTGGTGTGATGAGGTTGAGCCAACTGCAAAGTGAAGCAATGTGGTTCTTTCACAAAAAAACGCTATTTTTCTTTTCTTTTCTTTTTTACTCTACTTTAATCTCATGGAATTTCTATGTTTTTTTCTCGCAAATTTATGACTATAGTTTTACAGAATATTCAAGTGTTTTTCTCAAAAAATTGTGATTTTTTTTTCTAGAAATATCACCCCCTTCACAGCTCCGTAGATTATATATTTTTATTTTTTTTCTACCTATAATGACCTGTATAATAATATATAATAAATGTAGTGAGGGACAATATTTCCCTCTCAAATGTAGTGGAGTAGAAGTAGGAAGTAGCATAAAGTGTAAGTACAGTACTTCAGTAAATGTTCTTAGTAACTTTCCACCGCTGAAGTTAGTTTCTTCTTGTCCACGCAGGTGATAAAGGAGACCGAGGAGACATGGGTACACTTGGCAAGCCCGGTTTAGAGGGACCTCCTGGTAACCGAGGACCATTTGGCCCTAAAGGCACCAAAGGCCAGGCGGGTTCCCCCGGAGACGCCTGTAAGATCCCTCGCTCTTCCTTCTCGGTGGGACGTCGCAAGTCTCTGCACAGCATAGAATACTACCAGGCGCTGGTGTTCGACACGGTGTTCGTCAACCTCCACGAGCACTTCAACATGTTCAAGGGAAAGTTCTACTGCTACGTGCCGGGGATCTACTTTTTCAACATCAACATCCACACCTGGAACTTTAAGGAGACCTACCTCCACCTGATGCACAACGACAAGGAGCAGGTGATCCTGTACGCTCAGCCCAGCGAGAGGTCCATCATGCAGAGCCAGAGCGTCATGATGAATCTGGCTCTGAACGACGAGGTCTGGGTTCGACTCTACAAGAGGGAGAGGGAGAACGCCGTTTACAGCGACGACGTGGATGTTTACATCACCTTCAATGGATACCTGGTGGAACCTAGCATCCAGTGAAAGAGGATTATTTTTGCCATGGATACTGCTTCATGCCAAGAAAGGAGAACTAAAGAGGACATTACAAGTTTGGTGCTTATTAAAAATCCCTTTCAGCCTGGAGAGGAATATACTGTGCTTTCTTAAACGAGGATTGCCCAAAAACGTATTAGAATCAAAAGGAACAATAAAAAAGAGACGGGTAGCACAGCACGCAATTAGGAAGAATGTTGAATTTGCACTCGAAATACACTTTTGTACAAAGTAAATCATTTTTCTTACTTCTGTGCTGTGCTACGTCTCCTCTCCACTCCTTTCAGGGACTTTGTGTACAAACACAAGTTGTATCAGGAATCTTACATCTGTGCAATCAGTTATGTGTCTGTGCTTTGAATAGAGAGATTAAAGTGTGTTCAGACAGACTGCTGTCATACCGTTAACATCATGTTTCAGAAGAAACGCTTAGCTTTAAAAGGTTAGTTCACCCACTTACCCCTCATGGTGCAATCGATTCACAAATATTAAACTGGTTAGGAGCTCATCTAGACTTTTCAATTATTTCTATATATTTGGAACTTTGGTTTCTATGATTTTTCATTTGTTCTTGGGTCATTAATTGATGGTGCATCATGCTGCTGCTGATGTTTGTATTTTATGGTTAAAATGGTAGATACATTAAAATGTTGTATAGTCTAAAACAGGGTCTGAAATTAGCAACCGCCAAATGCGGGTAAATTGTTGGCAGTGGCGGGTGAATTCATCAGGACATCTGTCACTTTGGCAGGCTGAGAAAAATGTTAATGGAATAGAGAACAGTAGTTGGCCGCTTTCTTGGCATCTCATCCTTCCATGACTATCGATTCCTCTAATTGATGCTCTCCGACAGTTATGGTACGTGTCCACAGCCTCCGTCCTTTCCACGCTTCCCATTCATTGTCTATGTAAGCAGCCGTGCAATGCATTCTGGTAGCGTGGCGGAGCGGTTCGAGTGTCAGAGCGTCACAATGGCCGTTCCTCATTTGCATTAAGTTGAGGGCTAGTCTACTTTGTGTAAATCACATTTCGGTGAACTGTTTTCGTGAAATAAGAGAAGAAAGTTTCCAAACGAGCCTCCATGTTGTTTCCAGTTTGAAAGCTGGGAGCAGGTGTAAAATTGTATTCCTTCATTTAGCGCAGAGATTTCAAAAGTGGCAGATAAAATTTCTGAGTGGCAGACAAAAAAACCCCACTTGTCTGCCATAGTGGCAGGAAGTGAAAAAAGGTAATTTCAGACCCTGGTCTAAAACAATCATGTCAACTCCAGGTGCATCCCAGGTGTGTAACATCAGTGACTAATGACGAGCCAGCTGCTGCCCCCCATGTGCCAACAATTCTGACTCCTCCAAATCTACCAAATTAAAAGACTTCACTATAGAGATAAGTGGAATATCTGTTTGTGGTGCTCAAAATATTATAAATTACATTTAAAAAGCTCATCAGCAATGTCTCTTTCCAGAAAGTGATGTGGTTACTGTCAACATGTTTCATTGGGACTGTTTTCTTCTGAAGAAATAGTCCCAATGAAAACAGTCAAACCTCTAAAAGAAATGAATTAAAGTCAAATGAGCTGCATAGCTGTGCCAAGAGGGGGAAGTCATATTTCATGTAATTTTGGCGAACTGACCTTGTGAACACGAGTATATCCCAACATATCAAAATGAAAAATAAAGGTGCTTTATTTCCAAATGCAGGAATGCATTAGGGTTTTGACGACTAAATAATATGATGTATTCTTATAGAGACTCCAAACTGCAGAGCGGTTTATGTAAATAGCTGTATAATAGCTGTCTTTATAGCCTGAATCTGTGCTACCACTCATGCTGTCGGGGCTGAACTGTGTATGTGTGTGTCTTTGTATTTGTAAACAGTATTTCCTCCTTCACTAACCAAGTCTCTCTTTGTTCTGTATCACTGAGCAACAAAAAGAAACTTGATTATGAAAAATTAAACGTTTCCAGAATGAAAAAGTTGAAATGAGAAGTCTGTATATTCCATTAAGATGTGAAAATGTCGCTTTTTTTTACCGCAAAGTATATGCACATTGTCACATTTCTGCAGGGGAATTTTCCTCATCCTTCTTATGGTGCATTCACACCAAGAGCGAAGCAAACTTTTCGCACGGCGCGATTACATACAAAGTCAATGCAAAGAGGCGAATAGTCACCAATTTGAGAATGGCGTGACGCAAACAGGAGTTGAAATATTTCAACTGGAGCGAGAAATTTGTGTGACACTGTGTCGTGAAAGCCTATCAGCGTTGAGATTCTCCTCCTGTCATCACTGACGTCCTGACGTTGTTGAATCAGAAATGGAGGAAATAAATCTTGTATCTGTCTGTGGTCACCCAGAGCTACGATAGTACATCATATCTGTACAGAGACCAGACCAAACTCTGTGTATAAATGTATGTGTATACACCAGACTGTCTATGGTAGAAACAACAATGTCGCTGCCGTATTTATGCCTAGATGACTTTATGTTGAGTGTTGATGGAGCAGCTGCATAGCCTGGCACTTATCTATCCAAACTCCATTCAGAAAACAAGCATTTTAAAAGTTGTTTGCTTGTCGTCTTGCAGACAGACCTGACAAAGCATGAATTCAGACTTACAAATCTGCATCATTATTTCGGTATTTTTGATCCGTTTATTGCAATTAAATCACAGCACAATCAGTGCATGACACTGTATGGGAATACAGCTCGCCGCCGGGTGATGTTATGAACCCAGACATGACGACGTTTGGTTTTCTGTCATATCTGGGACTTCCACAACATGTACAAAGCAGCAACAGTGGATATTTCTTCCATGGTTGATGGAGGAAAGAAAAAGTTGTTGGTATCTATGGAGACAAGCTCCTCTTCCTCTCTGGTGCGTCTAGAGCGAATGAACACAAATGATACCGACGGTCCAACTCGCGCAAGTAAAGCGAGGCGAAAATTCGCTGAGATTTAACCCCAAAATCATTCAACTCTTTGAAATATAGAAACTAGCCAGCTAACTCCATCTCAAAGTCTGAGAGACAGTGGATGGGTCTCTGCAGCGTGCCAGCTCCATCTGCTTGGCCATATCTCTCCCATTAGCTGTAATGCCGTCCTCAGGGAGGCTTTGCTCGGGGAAAAGCAGACTGCAGCGTTGTAAATACTTTAAGCCTTGAGTGGAGCTCTGAAAAGCTCTATTGGGAAACAAAGCAGGACATCTGAACAGTTTCCTAGATCGTCAGCTCGAACCAGTGGAGGCTGTTCCAACATGCACAGACGACAAGCTGTTGGCTAAACGAGCACTGGTTTATTTAGGTGTGTCATTTGGACGAGTTTAGGTTTGTCTGACGTAGTTTTGGTATTAAATAGGGCTGCAAATAATGATCATTGTTGATTAATCTGTTGATTATTTCTTGATTAATTAATTCGTTATTTGGTCGAGAAAATGTGCGAAAATTTGTATTTCCAGCAATATCCTCAAATGTCTTGTGTTGTCCACAACTAAAAGATATTCAGTTTACTGTCATAGAGGAGGAAAGAAACCAGAAAATATTCATTCATTTTTTTTCTTAAAAGATTACTCAAACCGATTAATCGATTATCAAAATAGTTGGCGATCAATACATAGTTGACAACTATCGATTAATCGTTGCAGCTCTAGTAATAAAGACTAAAAATGTCAGGCTGTTCTCATCCACCGTTCGTAGCTATAAAAGTTAATGCACTGTAATTTGTATATATCCCACAAAATCAATTCGTAAATAATCCACATAATCGTGAACCAGGAAGTAAAAAGAGCAGCAAACGCCACGTAGGGAGAAGGTAGGGGTGGATGGGTGGGTCAAAAATTACTAGACTTTCACCCAGGAAACCGCTGTTCATACCCCGTGTGAAACCAGAAGTCAACGTTGATTAATTTGTCACGTAATTTCCGTACTTAAGTGTTATTTTAACCCAAACCACGAACTTTCCTAAACCTATTTAAGTAGCTTTCTTGCCTGAACCTAACGAAGTTGTCTCCTGTGAAAACAGGAGTTTATTTAGTGAAGACTGGAGCGGGAATTGACATTGGACATTCGTAGACATGAAAAATGAGGAATAACATTTCGTAAGACATCATACGAACCGTTGTATGAGGACATGTTGAATATTTACTCAGTAGTAAATGAAGACGTGTGAAGTTGACAAAATGTTAATTTGTAAAACACAACAAAAGAAATCAACAAAAATGCATTAAGGCCACAGATAAATTAAAACTGAACAAATGACCAAAAAACAAGTGTGTGCCCAAACCCTTTATTTATGCTCACCTTGGTGCCCATTAAAGACAACATGCTGCACTTTAACTAAATACACTCACAGTCAGTTGCAGCGATGAGACCAAATTAACTCAATTTTTACAAGATTGTTGAAAACAAGCGGCCAGTTGAGGCTCTTCCACTGAATCCTGTTAAACAATAACAATCAAGTGGCGTAAAATCTCTTTCAATTATCCCTGCTGAGTGTAAAACGCTCGCTAACAAAGAGAATGGAATGACAGGATCTCAGGCAGTTTCTAACAAGCATTTCACAGATCAGACAGTTTTATTGACAAGCAGTTTTGAACAAACAAGGAATTTGTCTTGGACAATAAACACAGTGTAACAGTCAAGAAACATAATAGAAAATGGAAAATTGACAGTAGAGATTATGAAAGAAAATAGAAGAAATACATAAATATATGTTTCAATGCTCAGCCTATCGGGATCATTTAGGATGCACAGGGATGGACTATATATCCATGCATGTGTATAATGTACTTTTACAAGCAACTTGGCAAATGCCTTACTGTAGGCCTAAGTGCATTCAAACTTGACAGGAAGAGCTATGTAATCAGAAAATTAAACTGCATCCCTCCCAAGAAATCTATTTTAGAAATAAGATGTAAGTTATGTCACCAAAAACTGATGGTTTGGTTTTTGGCGGTCGCCATCTTGATTTTTTTTGCAACAAGAAGTGACACAAGAGGGTAGAGCTAAATACAACCGAACGCTGAATAAGACATTTTTTTACATTACTTTTATTCTGAAATATTTGCCGGACAGTGTTGTAGAACATGCAGTGACTTGCAGAGCTCCATGAATGAATAAAGTACGGGGTTTAAATTGTGGATTATTACTATTATTTACAAATTAACACACGTTTCTTAACCTTTCTCTGTTTAAAATAAATATAAATTACATTTATAATGAAATGAAATGGCCGTTATTAAAGGCTTAAAGAAAGGGCTGGCAGCAGCAGCAAAAACGCAGCTGGTAAGACCACCCAACGCGTGAATCATGCAGCCGTTCAGCGAGGCAGCTGCCACGCGCTCCTGACGTTCCCTGTGTGGACAAAACGTTGTGTGTGACTAATCGAACAGTTCTTTTTTCTTACAAATACAAATATTTAAACTTTGTGGGGGGCACCACAAACCAATTACGCCTAGGGCAACGCAATGGCTAGCAGCGGCCCTACGTAAACATACTTCTGCTGACTTCTTTAAGGGGGTTCTCACAATGTTAACTCGGGTGCAACGCTCTTTAGACTCTCTACTGAGAGACTACCTGGAAAAAAGGCTGAAGGCTAAACCTGGATAACAAGAGACACCTGTTACAGCAAAGTAAAGAAACCTCAAAACAACAGAAAGGGGGAGTATAACCTGATCTTTTCTAATGATCCTAAACTAACAGACTAATAATATTTCTCTGTAAATCCTCTGAGTCACAAGATTTACAGCTCAGAAGATACTGTCGGTATCAGCAGTCAATGTATGACTACTATGTAAGCACTGTGAGGCCTTCTGCATTCCAGCGTCTCTGTCTCAGTTGTGCAGTTATGTAACCGATCAAGCAGAAGGGAAATTGGAGGGTGGAGTTGGCGTGTTTGTGGGGAAGGTTATGATAAATGTTATAAGACTATGAAGACGGCTTTAAGACAGTTTTATTTAGGTTGGGTTAGTTTGAAGGCCCCGAGGCTAACAGCTGCTTTCAGGGGCTGACTGAAGTGAAGCCTGTTTTCTCGTAGATTAGAAACAGGAAGCAGGGCAGAGCGCCAAGGCAGCCCTCTCCTAATTACAACCACATGACCTCTGACCACACTCGTCTGTCAGAGGGAGACAGGACTGAGGGGTAGGTGGAGGGAAAAAGAGGATGAGGAAGAGGAAAACAGGTAGGAGCAAATGGGATTTACGGAAAGGGAAAATAATGGAGCTGAAAGTTGAATGAAACTAGCACATCGAAACACGCAGCCCAGTTCCCGACAGTTCCTTGACATCACAAAATTACAACCCCAAGATATAAATCTAAGAAATCCACAGTTTCTTGATCTACAATCTCCCACTGCTGAACAAATAGAGTCGACAGGAAGGCATGCTGAGAAAGAGCCAACTAACCTTTCATATACCCTCCAAAGTAAGCAACAGGATTTCTGAGGGTTGGAGAGTTATACCCCGTTTGGATGGCGTGTATATACCAGTGAGCTACAGTGTGTGTGTGTGTGTGTGTTACCAAATGGAGACACATTGAGGTCATTCAGAGTTTTATGTTGGCACCAGTCTGCTGCTGTTATTCTTTTCTTTCTTTCTTTGCTTCACAGTTTGACAGTTAGCGATGCTTTCTTGGCCTGTTAGCTTGAAGTGAGGGATTTACCCAAGATTTATATGTACAAGACTATTATAAATAGCATGAAACACGGACAAGATGAAACTACAGCACGACACAGGAGGAAAAATACAAAAAGAAGTTACAGCTGACAACAGTTTGTTACTACTTAACTACTAAATGGTGATATAGAGTAGATTATGAGAGGGCGCAAAAGAGGCCGAATGCAATCTGGGAACCCACCGGCTATCGTCTGATGATGATTTAGCTTTTTATTGGCTACGTCTCTCAACTCCAACTCCAGTCAGGCATCTCAAGTTGCTAATCGGACTGTAACAATGACGATGAGCAGCGCACGGAAGAGGAAGTCTTGGGCCGGATATCCTAGAAATGTAGCTCCTTGTCCCCGGAGGGTTACCCGTCGTCAGACTGATAGCCGATGGGTTCAGACGTTGTGTTAGTGAGGACTAGCCTGTTTTCCTACAAACCCTTACCAAAAAGAAGTTTATTCAAGTGTGCTCTTAGTATATTTCTTTTAAACTTAAAATAAGAGAGTAAACTTTCAGTTTACATATTATATTCTATAATATAATTATAGAATATAATATATAATAATATATAATAACAATGTACTTATCTCAGCTGAGTCTCACGTAACCACAACCTGAACTGAAGCCTTCATTTTGACATTACATGCGTAAACGCGGAGTTGATGCCCAATACAAATAGCACTGAATAATATATTTATCCACATTTTGCAACCGATAGAGCAGAGTGTGCTGTCGATCTTTATCCAATCATAATCAACCATTGTTTGTGTCTTAATTCAAATGAAATCACAGTGATCTGACATCCAGCCCGCTGCAGTTTTTATAATGACCTAAAAATATTTTTACGCTTCTCAACTGGTGGGCTGGCCCTCGCCGGGCACATTGTCCGGTGCGCCGTGACCGTGGACTGCTTGGAAAGGCCCGACCGGGAGTTTTACAGCAACCCCTCGCCCGGACCTCGCCACCGCCCGGGGCCATGGAGTTCTCGCTGCGCGGTGCGCCCTTTCTCCCTTTGGGGAGGGACGGGATTCCCGCCGCAACTGTCAACAGGGGCGGACTGTCCTCAGTGCGAGGAGTCTGCGGCGATGTCGGCACCCAGTCTTGTTTACCATGCTTATGCTGTGTGATTTTTTGCCATCATAACCATACAACCTTTATGATTAAATTGTTCACTAGAGCACCACGTTCTTCATAGATCTAGCCTCGTAATTTTGCTCTCAAAGTGCTCCAGATTGATGCATTTAATTTTAATATGTTCAACATTTTCTTTCGGGGGAGCACCACTCCACAGTCTCTCAAAATCCTGTGGGAAACACTGTCATCCAAAACTTCCACCCCCACACTTCAAAACTCATTCCGGTGCCGCTGGTTCTTGATGTGAAAGCCTCCTTACAACAGCAGCCACAAGACAAAAGTATTAATACTTTGCAAGGACAAGCATCACAGATGTTCACATTCACTTTCCCTCGTTCTAGTTTATTCTTTACCGATGACGGGTAGAGATTGTTGTTGTGGTCGTAACAGCTTCACAGTAAGAGTGTATTGATATCATGTTGTGGGGCTCTGACACAGGAGGGATATTGCAGTCATTTGTTGATGCGAACACATTCAGATCCTTAAAAGAACATTCAAAGTGGAAGCTTGGCAGCTTGAGCACCATGCCACTGAAAACACCTCATAAACCTCATATATAAAAACAACAGAGCAGTTTAAAGACACAGTGATACTTGAGCTTCGGGTTTTATGATCATGGTTTATCATACACTTCACTGTTATTAGAAGACGTTAAGTGAGGGCTTACAGGAACTCTCACACATTATATTGCATGCATAATGCATTCAAGGCATCTACATTATAAACATTGGCAATACCAAATTGTGTTCCATGAGTGAATTTAAATCAAATCTCTGTAATCAAAGTGTCTTAATCCTTTAAAAGCGACCATAATGATGTGCTATCCTTTTCACATTTTCCATCACAGTGTCTCTCTCTCATCACTCACTCTTCTGTTTCCCTTGTTAAATCCTCACTACCTAATAACTGGGTAATGGCTGTTAGGAGAGCTCTGCCAGAGTGCTGCTGGGTGAGTCAAATATGAGGAAGGGAGGGAGGTACACGCCACTGCCAGACACTGCTCAACGCTCCGGTGGCTTTATTTTATCTTGCAGTGAAGGTCATGAGTTGAGCAAAGACAATCACATTCAGGTCCGTGCAAATGAGGTAAAGTCTCGTCCTGAGCCAGCAGAGCGGGCCGGTCAATGGAGGACAGAGCAGAGAGACAATGATTTAAACTTCTAATCTGGAGTCTGCTCGTGTTCAGTTAAACTGCTGCGCAGCTGAAGCTGATTGGTCCATGTGTGAGGGATGGTAGACATTATATTTCTGAGGAACACGATGATTACATTTCTAAGGTGTAAATGGTTCAGTCATAATCTTCTGTTGATTGACGTCGGGGTTTCTGTAATGTCCTTACCCCAATAAACTATACTTTATAATCTCTAAGATATTAAAGCTGCATATGATAAGGATATCTGGCGGTCTGACTCTGCAGGGGTCTACAAGAATGTACAAACAATGAGAAGTCTACGTTGATTACAACGATTCACTACAATCTTGTGACCAGGTTTACCCCCCTGAATGCGCACACACCCAGTAATGTTTGTATCCAAGAGACCCGTCTATGGAGCAAGCCCCCCAAGAAGAGCGACGGTCGTTGATGCCAATTTTCGTAGTGGCCAAATGCTGGTACTACAACTTCTGTGTCCGTCACATGATGCCATTGGGCCCAAAAGGACTTTTTCCAATAGACTTACATTGGGAAAGAGACGTCTGTAACTCAGCAGCTCAGCTGTAACTTGAGGTGAATCAACTTCCCAGTACGAACATTTGAATAGCCCTTATTTAAATCATTAGGTCCTAAAAGTTGTAATATGCACTAATAGCCAAATCCAGAGTTATTTCCCTTCCTCCGTTCATGTGAATGAGACCCAGACCGAGGCTGGAGCGAGGGCTGGGAGGCGGAGTTAGCAAGTGACCCCATGACTGAGTCATGTGACCGAGCTCTGTGGACCCAATGGACGCGGATGATCATCGGAAGATCCGGGTACTTTTCCACTCTCAAGTGGAGCCATTTCGGCTTCATGCACCACTGAGCAACTTTCATAGGAATGAACGGGGCCCCGCCTCCAACCCTGTATCCAGTTCTCTTAATACATCCATGTTATGGAGTGGGAGTGGGGAGGGTGCGGTTTGTGAAAGGCCCCTAGTGTCCTCCTGCTACACATAGCGACTATCTGGAAAGACGTCACTAACTAATACAAAATAAATGCTGTGCAGTCTGATCCCAGTATTGGTGCTTCTTGCTGAAGAACAACTGCACAACACTACACTACAGTCATTCTGTGAAATCCTGTTTCAATCTGCAGTGAAAACAAGGCCAAGGTTTTCTGGAGGACATGAGTTTCTCCCCGGGCAGATGTACAGCTAGGAAAAGAAAAAAAAGCCTCTTCTCTCTGACTTATCTCTCTATCAGAGGCTAATTTAGTCGTTTGGTGTTCTGAGCCAGAGAAGGCAGCTGACAGGGCAATCCTGGAGGAGACGGATAAGGTTTCTGCTCTGATCCATGCCCCGATCTGCCCCGATGCTCTCTCTGGGCTAAAGACTCCTAAACACACGCCCCAGGTCAGAACTCTTATCTGCTCCGTGCACAGTGTGCGGTGTCAAGCTGAGAAACGGTGAACCGATTCTCTGGCCGAGGACATCTTCTGTCTGTGTCAGCGTCTGCGTGAGAGGTGTGCTACAGTACATGTGGGTCATATGAGGTTACTCATGCTTGAACTAATTAAGTCTCATTTGTCAAACACCAAAAGACTATTGTGCACAGGATGGTCTTACTCTTACTTGTCCTCCATTCATTTCAAAAGCCATTTGTGTTCTTAATCCTGTGTGAACCTGTAATCTGTGAAGTCAAAGTCCCACTGGGAATTCAGCCCGGTCTCCCCAAATGATGTATGAATGACACTCCAACGTGTAAGCCGTGTAGTGCGCAATAAGAGTGCCGTTCTTGCTTTTAGCTTTTAGTCATTTCACGCCATGTAATCTGTACTGACTGCAAAGCAAACGTGCCTGCGTGATTATTCAACACGAGTCACGTGATTAACGACTGACGTGACAAAAGTATGTCAGCCTTACTTTTAGCGGTCTTCTGGTTGAAAGTCTTGCGTCTGTTTGACTTTCCCGCACGCCCTGAACGGACTCATTTAATACTACGTCACTTACTCCGACCATCGAATAACGCAGCGGGTGGGTTTACATTGGAGTTAGTTGTTAGTTAGATAGTAGTGAGTTAGTTAGGCCGGTTCATCACATACTGTCGATAAAGGGTGCCTCTGTACATCGGTTTCCGATGCTGAGGGGCGCTGACGAGTCGGCAGTATTTGAACGAGTTGGAAGTGAGAACAGGTTGGAATATGCTGAATAAAAAGTGAATATATTTCCCAAATTGTTGTTGAGTTGCTTTGAAGATACATTAGTGACGTTTGTGACGTGTTTTCCGCACTTATGTTACGTCGTTTACATAGTTATTTTAACCGTGATGTTTTGCCTAAACTAGACCACGACCGTTTCACGGACAACGATGTGGTATTGAATGACATGCAAAAAGCAGTTTCACAACCTTAAAGGGACTCTATGTAAGAATCAGAAATTGCTTGTTAATACCGAAACCTGTGGCCGTTTAGTCAACGAAAGTCAGCGTCCTGTTGCTCGCGCTGGTGCTCACTCTACATAGACATGAACGAGCATCGCTCAAAACAGTGAGGCGACACACGTCAGCTAAAACCACAATACCACTCTATATTTCAGCTGCTTGGCAGTAATGTTAGCTGACCAGACGAAGGTCTCTCCATTTAAAAGGGAAAAGTCAAAGAGAAGCGTCAGGCTATAATAGCCCTGCTGTTTGCCTGCATGTATACGACTTGATGTTACTAGTCAGCTGTTGGAAAAACAGCTGATGATTGAGGCAGTGATTGTAAAGCAAGAATGAAGCAGCTGTTGTCCAGCATGACATCAGTGCTCTGCCTGAACTAACACTATACCCCAGGTAACTCCAGTACAGGCAGGGACTATGACAAACTAGTTTCTCCAGACTCAGTGCGTTATATTCTATTCAAATGTTGGTATATTACTGCATCTATATTACTGACAAGGCTATAGAGATGAATGCATTCATCCACATACTGCATATGACAAGCTACAGTTACAGTAAGCAGCTTTTCTCCTTCAGGCAAAACAGCGAGCTTCAGCTGATGAAAAGCCATGTAAGGTCTAGAGGTGACGGAGCTCACTACATGTCTGTCACGGCCAGGCAATTACAACCATGACAGACGTCTAGCTAACTGTCACCCCGTGCTGTTGCTTCAGGGGGTGATGGATACGAGGAAACACAGCTGGAGAGGAATATTTCATTGAGAAAACAGGGGCAAAAAGCAATAATCTGTCCATGTCAAACACACAACTTAACTGTAGATGACTTTTCACCTGCTAATCATCACAGAAACACTTCACTTACAGGAGGTATATGATTATTCCCACCCTCGCCCTCTTCTTTCTCAATCCCACTCACTCATCTTGATCCGCTGTCTCGTAGGAAATGGCATCTTCAGCCTGAAGGTATCTGGAAAGCAACTGAGGGCGAATCTGATGTAAAGGTAAAGCAACTCTGACGTCAGTTGTGTGACCGAACTCAAACCCACACTGATGAATAAATAAAAAACAACAGGTTTGTAATGGAAAATGACTATGTATGTAGCGATGTCTCTTTGTGCAACAGTGGAAAGTTACTGTCTACTCTGTCTAATGTGTGCTCTTTGTCTCATGTAGTGGAAAAGTACTGAGTGTTGATTTTTACTGGGACACTGTGTGAAAAACAACTCCTTATCTGTGTAAAACAACTCCTTTTCCCACACCCCCCGTTGTAGATTTCTATATAATCACATTGTACTATCTCCTGCAGTGCGCTCTTCTGCAGACTCTGTGTGACTCAATATAACCAGTGCCTCTTCTTGCAAGAATAAAATACAACAAAGACATTTCATCTGTTTGAGATCTTTATTTCAATGTTCATTAGGACTCATTTAGGGAAATTGCCAGAACTTCCATTACAGGTTCTGCAGCAGCAGCCACACGCGGCTGACGTACCCAGTGTGTCCCAGGCTTAAGCCTAACCAAGTTGATCTCTTTTCCTAAACCCAACTAAGTAGTTTTATTTTGAAAACTGGAGCGGAAATTGACACACGCGTCAGGTGTTGCTGGACATTCGTAGGAAAACGCAAGAAAAATACGGTGTTGAAAGTCGTGCTGAGAGTCACGCAAAAAAGGGAAATCCGTGTCTATGTACACGAATCAAATAGATTCAATATCATGACTATTTCACAAACTGCCGTGAGACTGTGTTGTAACTATAGTGGTTTTGACGCCAAGGGGCGTGGTATATGATGAGTTGAGATGAGATCGTGTTGCAATGTCATAAGGTTTTTTTGTCAGGAGATCAACGTTTTTTTACAATTCATCCTCTGGGGACCATGAATGTGTTTACCAAATGTCAAATCCATCCAATAGTTGTCCCAATTTTTGAATAAAAACAAAAGTTGTCAACCATGATGAATGATAACGCATCAAATAGTTGACAAGATATTTCAGTCTGAACCACAAATGTTAACCTCACGGTGGCGCTAAAGGAAAAAGTCAGGGGATCACCAAACTGGCATTGCCATAGAGCCAGACCGCTAGCGTGGCTAAAAGCAGCATGCAACCACAAAGATGATGTTGAACACAATTTGAACTGTAACTGTTTTGCTTCCAATGAGGGGACTTTTGAGCTTTTCCAGATCAACTTTGTCTCAACAACCATTCGTCAGCCTGTCTGACCTCTGGGGCCGGCTCCGTCTCCTGGGTTGGAGCAGCTCAGTCTGCTCAGAACAACATGCAGACCCACAGCCACTAGACTGCCCACACGGCCTGCTGGTGCTGGTGCAAAGCTGAACCACCCACAACAATGGCTGTATCTGCAATAAACAAGAACACACACACACACACACACACACACACACACACACACACACACACACACACACACACACACATACACAGACATACACACGCAGACAAGCCTGCAGGTACTCATTTAGTCATGCACACAGTTACACACACACACACACACACACACACACACACAGAACGACGGGCTGTCTGGCTCCATTTTTTTTGTTTGCAAATTACAGAGTAGTTCGTCCTAGTTAGTCTGACCCCACCCCGAGCTTTTCTGAGAAGCCACACACACACACACACACACACACAGGGAGAGAGAGAGAGCAACATGCAATACAGGAGCAATAACCATCCATTCAGCCCGAGGCCTTCTGTAATCTCTGCCATCCAGCTCTGCAGCAGCTATCCAGAGTTTTCCATCTGCAGGAGGGTTATGTGAGTTATTATAATTAATGCTGACATACGGGGCCCCTGGCTCCCACCAGCCGGATGTTGCTTTCAATTTGACAGTAAACTGTGTATAGTAACAGGACAGGTACTGTAGCAAGAGAGGGGATCACCAACTGTAACCCTTCATTTATTAAGCAACATACAGCGGTAAGTGTAATGGCGAAGATCCACTGGACGCTGTGGCATATATTAGACGTTTAAAGGTACAGTGTGTATGATTTGGCAACATCTAGTGGTGTGGTTGCAGATTGCAACCAACTCAGTACCCCTCTGCTCACTCCTCTCTTTCCAAAATCGTGGTGACGCTGTTTGCCTCACTCAGAGGCCACCCTTACCATAATAACACCAATCTTACTAAGTATATAATATCTTATAACACTTAATATGAGACACAATCACTGAAAAAATACCATTTCAGTGATATATAGTTACTTGTTTTTAGACAACGCATATTGAATATCTTGTTAAGTGAAAACTTTTGGGCATTACAGGCTCATTATGACACACAACTCTTCCTAATACTAGAGAAATGTTGCTCAAAATTAGTTTTTACAGATAATTTCAAAATCTAATTTCATCTTGAAAGGCTACATCATATTTCAAGGAATCTTACCAAGTGAAATTTCACTTGTTCCATTGGCAGATATTTTTACTTACAAGCAAAAACTCCTTATATACGGTTGTATTTTTAAAAATAAGTTAAAAAAATATATATATATATATCTATATATATAGATATATATATATAGATATATATATATATCTATATATATATATTTTTTTTTACTTATTTTTTACTTATAATATATATATATATATATATATATTTTTTTTAACTTATTTTTAAAAATACAACCGTTCTTAGTTTCAGGTGATTATACACTAATGAAAACATAGTTATGAATATTATATTCCATTAGATCCCCTAAAATGCTGAGCAAAAAGCTATTTATTTCTTCTGTGAAGTGCATTCATCACTCAATAACTGTGCCCTTGGATATCCCATCCTGATTAGTTGAGACTCATTAGTATGAAATGCATAACATACTGTATATGAGCACACTAGAACCATTATTGCCAAGCATCTTGGTGACATTTCATTGTCAATAATTATATATAAAGCTGGACACTTCAGGTTTTAAAATAAAATTCTATTCTAATACGTATAATGTGACTACAGGGAAAAGTTTGGAGTCTTGACACTTTGCGTTGTTATGTGAATTCTTACTTTAAAGACATTCATTCCTGTGATTACATGGTCTCGTACAGTATTCAAACACACAGCAAATGATCACATTGTCCTCTCATATTGTGTTGCTGTATTACAGCGAATAACAGATTCACAGTGCAACGAGAAGGTTGCACGCTGTTCCTCTCTGATCTACCAGACAGCACATCATCTCCCCTGCTGTTTCTTTCATTTCCTCCTTTTATAATTCAATTTGGCACCACAGTACATTTAATTTTCCATCTCTGTTGCCCATACGTCGCTTGGTTATACGGTAATTCTGGAGAAAAGCTTTTTAATTGAATGGTCATTAGCTGCTGAGATGGCGGCGTGAGTCATCGGCAATTAGGAACAACACAAAGAGGATATTACAAGGTGATGAGATTAACTTAATTGATTGCTGCTGACTGGAAACCAACTGGTGAATAAAGACAAAGGAGAACAAAAGTGATACAGAGTTTATATTGTTTTCTCTTAGATTTTTGAATCTTAACGATTAAAAAATTCATAATCTGTGCCTTGACTGTTTGAGTGTTGACGAATAATTTTACAATCTCTAAATTATGATTCAAACATCAGTTTTAATAATGCACCTCTGTTGCTCTCTGCTATTATTCAAGTGCTACCTGCAAAGGAAACTTGCTGTCAGCTATCAAAGTTATTCCCTGAAAGGAGCTCCGAGTCTCAGCACACAAAGCAGTCCTGCTGAATACGTGATGATGAATTACAGCTTTGGACCGATGGTGTGTCTGTGGGCGCTGTGTTTGATGGAGCTTTTCAAACTAAACAGGCTCCTAAGACTTAAAGAAAGTAACACAACTTTGATGTATACACCTCTTGACACGTTGTACAAACAAGGATCTGTTCAGAAATGTGTAGAGAAGTTAACCGTGGTGCTGCTGTTTTCCTGGAAACCTGCTGCAACAGGAGGTACGAAGCATACAGTATGTCTGCTGATTTGAGTGAGGACCAAACTACAGACTCTTGATCACATTGTTATTGTGACATTAGTTGAAACCACAAGGAACAGAACTCAAACACACGACAGGAGTAAGTCTTTACTAGCAAAAACAGGTTTGACACACTTTGGGAAGTCAGTCAAGGAAACAAGCAGAGGTAACCAAAAACACCTGACAAGGGCCAAAAGAGCCAAGAAAAGCGACGTCTATTTATGCATGACGTCAGAGAAAGTTGGGATCAAGTCGGACACAAATCTAACCGGCATGCATTGCGCGGCGATCGCCGGTGATTGATTCTGCGCCGACCTGGCTCATCTCCAACGAGCCTATTGAGGCACAGGTGACAGCAGGTCTAATGAGGGACAGGTGAAAACAGGTGAAAACAGTCAGGGCGGCGCAGACAACCACACAGGCGGGACAAACACACAGAGGCAGGAAGTGAAGTTGTCTGCAACTAAAGAGCAGGCGAGTATCAAAATAAAACATGAAACATGAATGAATAACATGAAACCAGTAAAACAACATATCCTAGGAGCAGGACAGATCATGACAATTATCATACTTCTTGTGTTTTATAATACAGCAGGACTGGATGAAAAATGTAAATTTAATCACCAATTTGTAGATTTAGTTATCCAGTCTCCATTATTCAAGTTGCTTTATCTATTCATTTATAATTGCATAAAAAAATACAGGGGAAAAATGTATTGTTTTAGTTTCTGTTAGAAACAATTATTCTGTTAGAGGCAACATAGGGGAACTCATCACAATGTCTGCCTCAGTTGTGTTATATTTGCCCATTCTATCCCTCCTTTCAGCCACATTACTACCCTTCATTGCTATTCTCCACCTATCCACCAGATGCCCTCAGACTTGCCCCAACAAACCCAGTCACCCGTGTCAGACCCCGGCTCTCAGGCTGCGATAGGAATGGGAGACCAGACGGGTTTAAAAGTCATAAAAAGGCATATTTACTTACAACATAACAATAGCAAAACAAACGTGGAAGTCAGTCACGTAAGCATGAATGGCTGAGTGAAATGTCTGCACAACAACAAAACAACGGCAGCCACGTCAGCAAGGGACACAGGTACACCCTCAAGCCATGGGAGGAGATACTCAGATATTCTAGTGAGCCTACATGTGATAAAGGAAGAGGAGCCAAATCTGAATAACTTGATGAATCACATGTTTTCTGATCTAGGCAGCCCACAAAAAATGACTGGCTTGTCTTATTTCACAGTTTGTGTGTTGGTAGGCACTCCAGATACCCAGATGTATTTGCACAAGCAATAAAAAAAAGCACAAGTGTCGGACAAAGTGACCTGTGACTAGATGAAGCATAATCAAATATGCTCTCTCTTTACCAAAACTGGAATTAACATGAGCGCTAATTCAAAGTAACATATCCTAAAGGTTCCTCTAAAACAAAGGCTCACAGGCCAACCAAGTTGTCCCAAGACTCACAACACAAAGAGGCAAACAACAGAGCTCACACTAACAAAAGCATGAACCTTACATTCCCAACGCTAACAGGCCAAGCTACCAACTCATAGACAACAACAAAGAAACAAGCAAATGTTAAAAATGGGGAGGTGGGGCGCTTTTATATCAGCAATAACCACACCGGGCTCAGGTGTGGCTCGTGAAGCTGACGACCCGGCGCCCTGCAAAACAAAGAAGAGAGCCAGCAAGCAAAAGGAGGACACCTAGTGGAGTGGAGGGGTCGACACAGCTGACACTCATTCACCTGTTGTTTGATAAATTTAGTAACATGCACCACAAAACTGAAATTGTTGGGGCCCTAAGGTGGCTCTGAGTCTGAGTCAAGTTTTAATATTTGCAGAATGAGAGTTGATATGTTTACACCAGCGGGCTGCCTCCAGGTCTGATAAGTGAAGCTGATGCTAAAGTGCCCTAAACCTACATTATTTCCAACAGCCAGCAGGGGGCGACTCCTCTGGTTGCTAAAAGAAGTCTGATTGTATAGAAGTCTATGAGAAAATGAGCCTACTTCTCACTTGATTTATTACTTCAGTGCTAGTTTCAAGTCTTCTTCAATACAGCATGATGTTCATTTAGTAAATGATGGTCCCATTTAGAGTCAGATAGACCATAAAGCAGGGGATGCTTTAGGGCGGGGCTACCTTGTGATTGAGGTCGCTACCACGGCGGCGTCCGGTCTGGGAGTTTTCCATGTTTTTGTCTTACAACTTTAACCCTTTCACAGTGTGTTTTCACTTTATCAAAGTTAATTATAACTGTTTGATCGCCTAAAAATGTCGTATTCAGAGTTCGGTTGTACTTAGCTCCACCCTCTCGTGTCACTTCGGCGACGGCCAAAAACCCAAGATGGCGACAGTAACTACAGGTGCCTTCAAATGAAACTCGTGAGCTCGTGTTTACAACATGGGAAGTTGTGTACACAATATGCTTGGCGTTCAAGTGGTTTAGTCGTGAAGAACACCGCTGCTAAGCAACGGCAATATTAACGTTAGCGTCTAGAAGCCACAGAGGCTAACGATTTAGCAAGCCAGCAAGAGGGTAACATAATGCAGTAAATGTAAAGGCATAATGACAGAGGAGAAAGATGAGGCCGTTGGGAATATCAACATTTTCCTCAGACATATTATAAAATTATGGAGAAAAACAATATACGACTAAAATGACAATATATTAATTTATTATGCACCGAAAAATGAACTTCCATGGCCTTCGCTATTTCTGACAACGTCAACAAACACGTCACAACTAGTGAACTCTGAGCTTTCGGAAACTTTCCACTTACGAGGTCGTGAATACGACATGAGGGGGGCGTTCATATGGACTCTTCTCGTGAACACGGTAAACACGACCCCATTTGAAGGCACCATATACATCCACTTCTTATATACAGTCTATGGTTTACACGATGCATGTGCCTAAACCAATTTAGATTTAATGAAAGTATCACACACTCACTGTCATACAGCAAACCTGGGACATATTAGTAGCATTCTGGCATAGAAATGTCTGGTTGGTTTCTGGGACAAAATGTGTGGGTGACACAGTGGGTAAATACAAAACCAGAAAAGGGGGATCGTCACAATATTCATGCATATCACTGCCTGCCTGCACATATCTCATGTCTGTACGGTGCACGCTGCCGTTTGCTTTTTGTCTTCAGATATCTAAAGTCCTTCCTTCCGTGCCTCGTCGTCTCCACTTCAGACACTGAAAAACAAGAGCAGTGCATTCTTTGGTCTGTGAGACTGGGCTGGGAGCTGTTACACCCTGGTCCACTGTGGCCGATCTGGCACTTCAACTGGACATTAACTGGATGTTTAGCCATAAAGTCGCTCCCTATTATTGGTGCCACGGCCTCAAATGACACATTTTGCTTCCAAAAGATGGACTGCTGCAGTTGAATTTGTAGACGTTTATTATATTTTGGTTAATGGTCATAGCTACAGAAACACAGGTTAGTAAATATGGTTTTAGGAAAGTTGGTGTAGAATGTGTCCCGGGAGGCTATTTCAGTTTTACGGTCAATTTTTGAAATTTGCAGTAATATCAGTGATTAGAAGCCAGGGTGGATTATTAACCAAGCAAGGTGGGCAACTGCCCCGAGGACCCCACACACCCCAGGGGCCGCAATAAGCCCACCTCCACTCCATATCAATTGGTTTTGGTAATTTGACTGATTGCACATTTTTAAGGGAGTTTGCACCACTTCAGGGAATATTTTTCACATTTTGGCCAATAAGTTTCTAATAGAGTGGTACAGGAATGAGTCCTAAAACGCGGAAATGAGTTAGCATTTTAGTACTTCTGGTTCCCTCGTGTGGAAGTCAATGTTTTTTTTTAATGGGTTTTTGGTTAGATGTCTTAAATAAGGTCTGTGGTTAAACACAAGCTGAAGAGATTTTAATGTTTTGTTCCACGATAATCATAAATTTCGTCAATAAATACCCCACTCATGAATTTTGAAACTTTTGTGTCTTAAAAAAAGGCGGTTGCTAACAACTGGCTAAATGAGACTACTAAACGTTATAACGCCAACTCGTCCGCCTTCACAGCCTCGTTGTGTATACCTTTATATGCTCATGTGATCGTCCTAATATTAGCTTTTTACGACTGCATTTTACGCATCAAAAATCATACAAGTGGTGTTCATCTTGCTTAACAAAACGTGTGAGTATCATAAATGTGTGTTTGCCACACAGCTGATTGTTTTGCAATAATCCAAAACCCAGTGGAACAATGGAGGGAACCCGGGTGAACTTCCTGTTGGCCTACAACAATACGTCATCCCTGAAGCACTCTCATTTCATACCACTCTATATATCTATATGTTAAATACGAAGCTACTGCCAGCAGCCGATTTGCTTAGCTTAGCATGAAGACTGGAAGCAGGGGGAACAGCTAGCATGGCTCTGTCCAGAAGTTTAAAAAATATGCCTATAAACACCTAAAGCTCACAAATGTTCTCACAATTTGTTTAATTTGTACACAAACAAATGTAAAAATATTTCAACACATTATTTCAGATAACGTTTCATCAAATTGTCTTATGGTCAAATGTATTTATAGAGCGCTTTAAAAACAAACAGCTTTGTGCCAAAGTGCTCTACAAAAAACATAACTGAGTAAAACGATCATCACATATATAAGTACCTAAATACATGTATAAACACATACTGCACACATACACAGGAGTACAGACATTCATGCGTAATCAATGTAGAATGCCAATCAAGTCAAGAATCCCTGCAGCGGTATAGACGAGGGAGTAAAAGTGGGTGTAAGACGTCTTTTAAAGGAGTCAAGAGATTCTTATATTTTCAGGGAGACTACTCCAGAGTCTCGGTTCAGCTGCTGAGGAGGCCCCCCCGTCTCCAAAAAAGTTTTTCAACAAGATGGTGGGATGGTTAGCAGCCCTTGATGTGTAGATCTGAGAGGCCTAGCTGTACGGTATGGGGAAAGAAGTTCTGTAATACAGCTCTGGGCGAGACCATGCGGGGCTTTAAACACAAACTGAAGAATCTTGTAAGGAATTCAATACCGAACAGGGAGCCGGTACGAAGATGCTACGAAAGGCGTTATATGTTCCCTTTTTTCTGACGTTTGCATAGAAGTCTGGCCGCAGCGTTCTTTAGTTGTAAGCGGGGAATCGTGCTACCAAAATATAGGAAGTTGCAAAAATCAAGGAGATCAGAGCGCGGATGAATTTTTCTAAATCTTTAGGCGATAAGAAGGTTCTGATCTTGGATGTAATAAAGAGCTGGGAAAGGTAACTGCTAACCTGTCTATTGAATTTCAAAGTATTGTCAAATAATATTGTGTTGTTTTGTGTTCGTGAGCACATCATTTAGTGTATAAAAGTACTTCCATAAATACATACATCCATAAAATGCTCCTTTTATACTTTTAAAGATACTGATTTTAAAATATATTTGACTACAATTGTAAACTTAACTCAAAAATGTTGATTATTTAGACATTTCAAATTTATTCCAATTGTTTAACAGCCCCTTATTGTTTTTATTCATCTTTTTTCTTTCCTTACATTTTATTTGTTGTTAAAAAATAAATATTTTTATATTATTTTATATATATTTACTGATTTTAAAAAAAATTTAAAATACGTTAATGTTACTACTGTATTAAAATGATTAAATAAAGTATTGAAATAAATAAATAAATAATTAATTAAATAAATAAAATACTTCCTGTTATATTAAATGTTTTGAACATTAACGTCGGCTGTTTAAAATGAATCCAAAACAGTATGAAGTGTTCAGTGATGCATCCTAATGAGCTGCAATGATGTGTGCTGCGGTGCTGCCCTCTAGTGAGACGCACCGACGGATGATGCAAATCACTGCAATCTAGTAACAATGCAGGACACACACACACACATCAACACCAACACACACCTCAACACCAACACAAACACATGCCTCGAAGTCAGTTAAAATTTTAAAATTAATTTATTATATGTCTTTGTCATAGAACTCATTACTTTTTGTTCATGGTTAACATACAGCCATTCATATAGAGAACAAATGAGTTTTTTTTATTCATCATTTTCAATTAACTTAGAAATGTACACTTTTTCTTTGTGACCCCGCAGAGGAGAAAAATATCCTTTTTTCAAAAGTCTCTTTTCTCATTTGTGTTTTTTTTTCCACCTGAAGGGAAAAAAGGCCCTCCTCCTCCTCCTCCTCTTCCTCCTCATCTCCTGTTCTCTCTCTCCATTTGGATGAGCGGATGTGGAGGCAAGGGAACACCTGAACACACTGGCACAATGATGAACACAGGCAGAGGACTGATGTGCATTGGGAGCTGAACACCGAGCCACTAAACAACACACCCGAGCCTCACACACATTCAGTAAGCTACAGTACATACACACACACTCTCTCTCTCTCGCACAAACACACACTCTCCCGCACGCCAATAACAGAGACCCATCAAACCATTTCAAAATAAAAGCACAAAATAATAATAAATGACCCCCCCAAAAACAAAATTAAGCCCCAACAATGATATAAAAAATAAAACTATGCGACCATATACAATCATTATCAGTGCACAGGGACAGAGGGAGGCAGGGGGTGTGTTATTGTACAATGTCACAATATGTAATAAGCTCATATGTAGCCATTGTGTCAAAAATAAAAAAAAGGATTTCCTGGTTTTGTCCTTTTCTGACAGCTTTTGCAAACATGTTTGGAAAGGAGCAGCTGGTTTGTGGTTTAGACCAGAATAGCACCACAGAACCAGTCACACAAAGCGTTGCAACCTGCTCGCTTTCACCAGGATTTTATCCAACAAAAACACTTTTATTATCCCTCTCACATTGTAAACCATATTATTATTATCATTATTATTATTATTATTTTAACACAACAAAGTCTGCGTAAAGAGTGGAGGGATAAATCTGGCAAAGTGGCGGGAGGGTGGAGAGGATTAGATGGATTTGGACCTGGCAAGCGGCCCTGTTGGTTAATTGGCTGCAGACAGCACTCTAGCCCCGGGGACATGAGACCGGGTGGCAGCACCATGCCTGGTGCCAGTCATCTGCCATACTGTTGATGTGTGTGTGCGTGTGTAAATGTGTGTGTATCTAAGCAACATGGTGTCTTTTGTTAGTTAGTCATTTATCCTTTTTCAAGGACAACATGGACGGAAGGCGGAGGAAGTGCTTGTCTATGTGAGAGGACAAGCAGGATGCCTCCTAGTGGTCACGGCCAGTGTGTGTGTGTGTGTTGACAAGGCTCCACTAAGCAGCAGCAGTTAGCCAGGCAGTCACACTTGTCTTCATCACAGAATGTTTTAATCTGGACCAACACATTTTTCTGTTTGGTTTTCACAGGTCCGTACCGCGAAGCGAGTTCAACATACCCAGGGTATCTTCCCGTTATCTGGCTTCACTAACTTCACGATGTTGTTCGCAGCATGTCACCAATCACCGACATGGATACGTCTACAGACTTGCAAACAGACAGGCTTTTACGAAGGAAGAGCGAACTATAATATTGGTAAAATACGAAGAAGTTAAACACTTAATCAGGCTAAAATTAGCACAGTTGAAGCTGCCAAATGCAGGAAGGACAGCTGGCAAAAGAAGACAAACTGCCGATGTGTGAATGCGTAAATTAACAGATTTATTAATTTAACGGAATACTCGTCAGATATATTTGTCTAGATGGGGCAGTGATATTATAAATAGCTTGTAATGGATGAGTTAATTACACTCCATTATGGTCTTTGTTAAAGGTGTGACTATTTCAGCCTTGTTTCAGCTGCGTCCCCGCAGCTCCGGCGGTGTGAAACGGACTTGGGAGCAAGTAAAAAAATAAATATAAAAACATAATTCAAAGCGGTAAACACCCCACAGCATAAATCCAGCTGTCCTTCCTGCATTTGTCAGTTTATACTGTGTTGATTTTAGCCTGAATTATGATTTAAACTTCTTCGTCTTTGTGTAATATTATCATACGATCCGCACACCGAGCTCTGATTGGTCATTAGGCGGTGCTTTTATACGAGCTGATCTATTATCTGGAACATAGGTTCAGGTGTTCAGCATCAGTTACCATGGCGATCTACCCCGATAAGAAGTGATCCACCTTCGTAGGACGGAAAACACTGAAGGTTTAAACCTGAAGTTACCTCGCTAACCGCGAATCCTGCTCCGTAGTACAGGCCTCTGCTATCTCACTTTTGGATAAAATGTAATTTGTGACCCAATTTGAACCTCAAAAGTCCACTTAATTATCTTAATAAGTTTGGTCACAGTGTCACAATCCATTCCAGCAGATCTGTTTGGACTCTTTGCATGTTCATCAGTCTCTGGCTCATTTTCTGATGCTGCTTAATGAAGCCGTCCCACAACAACAAACACACAGTGACTGAATCAATTATGATGAGACCTGGCATTAATAAGCATAAAAAATCATAACCCTGTTTAAGATACAATACATTGCCTGACTAGCACACAGTTACATCGTTTATAAAATTAAAATTAAACAGATAAACCCCCATATATATATATTTATGTACGCATAAAAAACAACAACAAAAAAAACACATCCCTCCAATAAGGTGCAATTCATAGTTTTACAGGCAGAAGTACTATCTGCATTTCAGCATGCAACTCAAATAAAAAGCTTTTTTTCCCCAAAAGAGATCACCATCTCTCTCTCTTTTTTTTTTACATCTTTGTTTGGAGGATATCAGTGATAAAAGAAATGACAAAAAAAAGCATCAAACCATTTTGCTGTCAGACATTAAACAAAAGATGAGGGCAAAAAATGGCCGTTTATTTTCTGCACCCTGGGTTCCTCCCGGGTCGGGGCTCTGGCCCAAACCGGTTCCGAGTGGCTGAGCGACGACAAAAATGGTTTTTGGTCACACAATGGCGTGCCTTCATGGCGATCACATAACAGCGAGGGCACAAACAGAGCGGCTACAGTAGTCGGGCTGTTTTACCAGCAGAGGACACGGCCACAATCAGACCACAGTAGAAAACACAGGCTGCACTGTGTGTGTGTGTGTGTGTGTGTGTGTGTGTGTGTGTGTGTGTGTGTTGTAGTTATCTGCGTATGCAAAGGTATGAAAATGAGTTATGAATAAAGCCCTCAATGAAAAACAACATTAAAACAATATTCAAACAAAAGAGCTCATAAATAAACTCACAGATTGAGTGGTTATGTGATGCTGTTAAGGTCACGAGGAAAACATGATGTCATCAACAGAGGAAGCAAAGATGGCTGCCACAGTATGAAGCCCCCCTTTAAGGGTGTCAACGGAGGTAAAAGATGTGTGAGGTGGAGTGGACGTCTGTTCTAGTAGTAGGCTGAGACAGTGCTTATGAGTTTACACACATTCACATACACACACATGCACGCATACCGCCTTAAAAAGACATTAAATATCAAGCTGCCAAGAGGATGAAGTTACAAAAAAAGTACAAAAACAAAGTTAAATAGAAAAAACAGAGGGCCAAAAAAAAAAAACACACACATCACCCCTCCTTCTCTGTTTCTCAGACTTCCACCATTAAAAAGAAGGAAAGACACATCGACAAAAGTGCAAAACAAAACCAAAAAAGTAAAAAGGGTAGAGACTATAAATGTGGGAAGTCTGTGATTGTAAGGATCAGTCGCTCCCTCTTTCCATCTCTGTCTCCCGTTTCTGATTGCGGGGAATTCAACCCCCTCTGGAGGCTCTCTCTCGCCCTCTTCCCCTCCTCTTCATCTGCCTTTCCCCCCCTCACCCTCTCTTTCTCTTTCTCTGTCTCGGTTCAGGTCGGGTCCGCTGAGGGACGGCGAGTTTCTGAGAATTGCAGGTATAGGCTCATGTTACAAAGTTAGACCACACACATGCACACCTACATAAAGGAATAAACACTCCACTACATGGACAAGAGTATACCTGGAAATTAAACCCAAATGTGATTGTTGGACATTAATCTGCTCAACTCTTCTAGGAAGGCTTTCCACAAAGAACCCGGCTGCAGAGATTTTCTCCCGTTCAGCCACAAACAGCGTTCATTAAATCATCTCAGAGGTGTTGAATGTGGTAAACTAAGGAAACCACTTCTCTAAGGATCTTACTTTGGCCACGGGGGCATTGTCATGTTGAAAAAAGGAAAAGGCCTTCCCCAAACCGTTACCACAAAGTTAGAAGTAGTCTAAAATATCACTGCACCATAGAACGTTAAAGGGCCTTGAAAACACATGTTCGCAATCAGCTTCTTACTATGAGCGATGGGATCCTACGTGAGCACTAGTTTCTGCCAAAGTGGGAATAGTTTTGTTTTTCTCTGTGCTCTTCAACTGGTTTGAAGTGGGTGATTAGAAAAAAAGGTGATGTCACCTACGTCCATGTATGCTAAATATGAAGCTGCCGGCTAACTTAGCATGAAGACATGCTAAGACCTTGATCATCCAGAGCGTGTTTTAGCATCCCGGGGCGTCTTTATGTTATTGTTTTCATCGAGACTGAAGCGTTTTGCTCGCTGCTTTCGCGTTTTTTCCCTCTATGTGTCTCGCTCTTTTGGAGGAGCGCTCTGAACGCCTCGGGTTGTAACTGTAGTTACCATGATTTGAAGAGAAAACTGCAGGAGGCAAATCAGTGCAGGATTTGAAATTTCGGGTACGTTGTTATTATTTATTTTAACTGCACTATCGACTATTAGGTAGAGTACAGTTCATGTTTGTGTTAAGCTAACGTTTGCACCGCATTTGGTGGTTGCCTAGCAACAATTTAAAAGAAAAGATGCAACAAAACGTCGGGCCCTGAGGCCGCTCGTTAATTAACACATTATATCTCGTATTATGGGGGTTATGTAGCCCACGGGACAATTTCCTGGCCGGCGTCAGTAACGTCCAAAATGTTGAAGTATTCCTTTAAACTCTACTATATAATAACTAATAAATAGTATCTGAAAATGTTTGTTTTTTTAAACTTTGATTGTTGCTTATTTAGTAACAGACCATTACTCAGGATATTAAGTGTTCAGGGGCTTGAATATTTTTCACAGTTGGAACAAACGGGCTGAGCCTTAAACATGAAAAACAACCCTAAACCAAAACTGCACGATGTTGTCCACATACTTTTGTCCATATAGTGTCGTGTCACACACAGAAAGAGAGACACACAATCAGCACTCATCCAGTGTCTGATGGCATTTGATCTGCAGCCAGGTGTCGGCCTGTCTGCACGCCTGACTTTTTTTCGCTCACGTCTACGTCACCGTGTCCATCTGTCTCTGCAGCGCCACACTGACTTTCATCTTTTTTGATCCGCGGTGTCACAACATATGGACTGCCGTCCCCGCACCCACCCCGGAGCCAGCAATCTGTCCTGGAACAGACGCGTTATGAGTCCTGACTGACAAACACAAACACAAACCTCTCTTATTTTTGCTGTTAGAAATACCAGACGCATCCGTCAGACGAAGCGTGACATGTTTACAGGAGTTCCCCACTCATCATTACGAATGTTTCATATGCAACGCTGCGTCTAAACTGCTGCTTAATGTGATGCGTTCTCGTTTGGTGAATTGGAGCACACTTCGATGTGTGATAGACGGGGGGAGGGGGGGGGAGTCGGCTGCTTTACTGAACAGAACTGGACCGCGCCCGATTGATTTACTCATTAAAAAGACCCAGAAACAAAAGGAAGGTTTTCGTTCTCAGTGGAAGGATTTAACATTGTGAGGCTGAACACTT
Source organism: Sebastes fasciatus (assembly GCF_043250625.1). Taxonomy (NCBI): domain Eukaryota; kingdom Metazoa; phylum Chordata; class Actinopteri; order Perciformes; family Sebastidae; genus Sebastes; species Sebastes fasciatus. Next base: position 38,836,270 of record NC_133797.1, read on the forward strand.
TTTTTATGCTGTAAAGGATTAGTTCACCCAAATGACCTCTTACCTCTAATGGGATCTAGCCCTGCAGATAGTTTTGGTTGGTTGGTTTTGCCAAGTTTCAAGATATTTGCCTCCACCCCAGTACAATGGACGTTGTGGTTTTCACAGCATTGAGACCTACAAAAATTCAACACCTCTTTCCAGGAACAGAGTCTCTGTTACTCTGGATAATCCACAGAATATGCGGTCAACAGTTTTCATCGGAAATATTACTTTGGTAGAAAGTACTTCCAAGAAAAACTGGAAAACACTAGCCTTGTTTAGTCTGGTTGGACTGAACCCTGGAGCGTTAACCCCCTTGATCGGGCTCAAACTCTGGTGTGGACCAAACAACCGCTCTCTGGTCTGCCTCGGACCGCTGAAGAGTTAACTCTGGAGTGGTTCATTTCTGGTGTAAACACCATTCGAACCAGTCACAGATTTCATTGGTTAAAAGAAACGTTTCCTGTTTTGGTGACTGCCACTGAATTTGATGAATTCACTGTTTATCAGACCACAAATTAGACAATAATTAGCTATCTACCGCACCCTGCTGTCCCTCCGCCTCGCTCCCCGCCGCTAGGAGAATAGTTCGTCGGTAGGAAAGCGGTCGGCAGCTCCGTAGTCTCCTAGCGGGCAGCGGGGAGTGATAGACGTACCAGCTAGCTAGCTAACTAGCCACGAGGAGCAAACTGTATGACCAAAACGTCAAACGACTTTTCCACCACATGACTTTTGCTTACAATTTCTGGAGTTTTGCCTTTGTGAACGCAAACTGGACCAGTTGGATAACTGAAACAAGCTTCCACTGTAAAGGGGTGGTGGCAGAAGTCTGAAAGATGTTTATCACAACGTCTTAGGCAGCTGAAACCAAACCTGGATACTGCAGCACTAGAGGGAATTTGTAATTTGGATGAACTGGCCCCTAGAATAATACAATTTGTAGGTTCGAGTCTAATACTAACAAATCCAGCCCAAAAGAAGTAGGTTACAGATTTGCACTTGTTTTGGACAATGCTTGTGGTTAGTAACACCAAGTAACTTCCAATCAGTGGTGACACATCGCTGCAGCTGTCGGAGTTAATACGATCGCTCAGCTCGTGGAATGCAAACGCTTTCCGTCGCTCACATGCAGAGAATAACAACATGTTTACAGCCAAGAGGACAACAGCAGCAGCTCTCTGTTGCTGTGGACTGATGGGAGGCGTGTGCTGGTTTCAGCGTAATTCAGCCGCAATATTCCATCGATGAAGATTGTTATATATGACAGGGGGAGTGAACAGGGGAAGGGGAAAGTGGTCTTTAGTGTACCAAGACTGTACACTTGGCACTGTTTCATACTTTAGCACACATTCCAGAGCCATGTAGGAGCCACCAGAAAGAGAGAAACAGAAAGTCAAAAAGGGACTCAAGTAAAACGACCCTCTCTTTTCTCTCTGCACCCCCCACACCCTCCTCCTTGATTTCCGGCCTGCCTGCCGCTAATGTTTCTTGGAAAAGATCAATCGGTGGGAGCCACAGGACTGGCGGGGGGCCAGAACCGTGAAGGCATGTAAGCCCCGTAGACAGGCAGCCACTCTGCTAGCAAAACAACAGATGGGGGGGTGATTGTGGTGGTGGTGGAGGGGCAACACAGCCCTGGAGACACACATCTGTGCAGGATACACACACGTGCTCAACGCTACAAACATGTGTTGATGGTTAGCGTGTGTGCTGAAAAGAGGGTTGGACTAATAATGGGGGGTTTTGAAGGCCGATAGTGATCGTTTTAGACTTTCTGATTTCTGTGATGATAGTCTGTCAGAGTTGGGACTGATTTTACAATACTGACTGGTCGTGTTTAGTCCTACTCAACCTGTGGAAACGGCTGTATATCTAAAGTTTCCTGTGGCTCTGAAGGAACTTTGTTGAACTTTGTTTGAGTTTGAGAAAATAACCTAAATGATGTCATAGTGATGTCATCATGGTTATCTCAGCTTGGGCTTGGAGATTTATTTATCTCCTGGTTGAAAGTCTTGTGTTTGTTTGACCCGTCCATCACCACTCCTTCCCGCCCGCCTTAAGCAGACACGCTCTTAATACTTCGTCACTTGCTTCGACCGTTGAAAAATGCCACGGGTGGGTTTACATTGGAGTTAGTTGAGAACCCGGTTCGTCACACACTGTTGCTAAAGGGCGCCTCCGTGCGTCGGTTTCCGGTGCCGAGGGGCGCTGACTAAACGGCGATATTTGACGAGTTGGGAGTGTGAACGAGTTGCAAAATGTTGCTACTGAGTTGCATTATGGAAAATGCAGGATAAAGTCTTTTCGGAGGATGTCTCGCCCTCTGCTGCACCAATTTTGATCATTCGTTTGTTAAATCTGTTTCTTGTGAGTCCCTCAATCTCATGGAAGTGCAATACTGAATCACTGGAGTGTCCCTTTAAGCCTTCAGGTACATAAATGTGCAAAAATAAACTAAATTGATAAATATATTGCCAATTTATGCAATGAAGTTATGCATAAAGCAAACGTCAGGGAAGAACTGCCTGATATCCAGCAGTTAATTACACTGACAGCGGTGTGACGTACTGAAGTAGCAGACAACCTGCACACAGAACAATGTAATTATTTCTTTAGAAAACACTGACGGCATGTACATCCGCAGTTTAGACCTCTCCAGTTTCAAACATTAACCTCCCAAATGGGTCCAAGTTTGTTTCCCTGTTACTAATATCAATATCTGAAAGGAAATAAAGACGCAGCGCGGAGCTGTTTCCTAGCAACGCAACTCCAAACCTGTCTGCAGCGGCATCACTCTGACTCATTTACTGTTTTTGCACTTTACACTTAATTTATTCCAATCGCCTGAAGCAAGCAGCCATGTTTACTGCAGATTATCTGTTGGCGTCAGAAAAACCTGATCAAATTAAAAGCTCATATCTTTGGAAATAGTTTGACGCAGCTGTAAAAATATTGAAAATGCTGTAAATAAGCTGTAACATCCTCAAGGTGTGTTGCGGTTGTAATCTGCAGCTACTTCCTCTCCCGTGGGTTATTGCTTTGTTGATTTTATGACTGATCAAGACGGCAGGCAGCAGCGATTTGTCAGCCTGTCCAGTGAATGTCACACAGGTTTGTTTAAGTGCTACAACATCTGCTGAGTGGCCACAATCTGCCAAAGTGTCCTTGAGCAAGACACAGACCCTCCTCACAACACTTTGAATCCATTACGAGCCCAGTCTGGCGGCGCAAAAAACACCGGCTCCGATCGTTCAACATCACAACCTCGCTGGTTTATAGATCTCCTTGTACGGGGGATGATGAGCTGCTCCCTTCATTTTGGACGCTTTTCATTTCAGCGCCGCGATGACTTTCCCCTCATCAGAGTGAAAAATCAAAGCTGCTCGGTCAAGCTTATTACCTCCCTCCTCTCCCCGTGTCATCACCACGGTGCATCCAATAAGACAGTCGCTGGGAACAGCGGTGGAAGGATTATTTTTTGGAGTCTCCATTCATCAAGCCGAGGCTTTGATTAAACCAGGCCTCTCTCTCTCTCGTTCCCGTCTTTACTCGGTTTGAAATAATATTCCCTATTCATGTTTTATTCCTGACTAAAGATTTTTAAAAAGTGTTTTTCTGTCTACCTTTTTTTACTCCACGTGCAAATTGTCTGTGATGAGTCAGTCGAATCAATGAAAACACTCACAAACTGTAAAAAATGTGTGTGTCACTATTCTCGGCTCTGCAGCGCTGTGACATTTACCGAGAGCGACTGAGCAACGAGAGCTTTTCTCACTCGGGTCAGGTTGAGTCAGTGGAATTAAGCAGAAAACTGATTTTCTCCAATCACCCTCCGCCTGCTCTCCCTCACCTCTCATCCTATTGGCCCCCTCTATCTCGGCCGATGACCTCAGGCTGTTAGGGATCTCAGAAATTCATCAAGAGGATCGTTGCCATGACGATAACGGGGGCCAACAAGGCCAAGTTGAAGTAACCCTGGCCCGTCTTTTCAGCAGGCCAGACACCCCTTATCTGACACGAGCCACTCCGTCTGTCGCGCACATGATTTTTAGAAGTGCATAGCATACGTACAGATATGCAAACACACACACACACACAGACACGCTGTTCGCCAGATGTGCAGCAGGCTGAGAGTTGGGAGTTGACTCTGGTGAAACACAAACACTCCGCAGCCCTTGATGGGATTGAACAGACACCCCTGTGGGCACATTTCTGAGATGACGTTTAGCTATAAAGCTCAAACTTCTTGGTTTTTTTGCACGTTGCAGGTTGCACATCGTGTAAATTAACTCATTTTTTAAACAAACAGATAGAGAGAGACAGTCTCCACATGGTTGAGGTTGGAGGCCATGAAGCTCTGTCGTATGATGTCAAATCCTATTTAAAGCTCGTTTCTCTGCAGCCCCTCTGGGGTTGGGATGGGAGTTTGGCTCTGAAACACCAACACCAAACCCCTAACAGCTGCCGCCGCAGACCACGCTGCCGCCGAGGCAGCAGCAACCGTCGGCGGCCTGTTGGCTAATCTGCTTCTCCCACTGAGAGCTCACAGCCATGAAGAGCCAGCGTGGTGAGCGAGTGATAGACGGATATGCTCACACTGGTTTTGCAGCTTTGTTACCGATTCTCTCTTCGAAGCTTTCATCAAACATTTTAGGGGTTTTAGCTGATGAGGTTGTGCAAAGAGGACTAAATGATAAATGAGGAGGTTGTGGCTCAACATCTTGCTCAAGGACACTTAAAGCAAAGTGAAACAGGTGGGAAAACACTGGAGGCGTTCTGTATTTAGATGTTATGTCTGTCTTGTTTGCAAGTGAAATTAAAGCTACAACATCAAACTTTTGCCTTCAGGGTTTTTAAAACATTCTCAGTACTAGCACAAGTTTCCTCCCTAAAACTTTGTATTCCTCTTGAGGCACTGTTCACTTTGAAACAGCGTCTAGCCTCGAGCTGAAGTAAACAATAACCGTAGAGCGCAGGCAGGCGTTGAAGAAGCAGATGGTGGATGCAGTCAATCTGCAATTAAAAGAAAAAATCAATGTGTTCGTTGTTTTTGACTTGTGCTCGTCTGTCTGCTGCATATTTAGCTTCCTTCTGAACTGCTCCCTCGCATAGCTAATTGTGCTGCTATGATTCTCTTCGCCCGTGACAAGAAAGTACCGCCCGCCGCTGGCTTCGAACTCTCGGGAGACACCCACAGTAAAACAAGTACGCTTGCCACAACATCGCCAAAACGACGGTGGGGACGGGGATTTAGGCGCGTAGCCACATCGACAGCCGTCTACGGCAGAGAGAAGGCAGGAGGCGTCAGCGCTCGAGCCTGAATGTTCAGATGATGGTGATATGTGGGCACAGGGAAGGCATCGCCATGGCAACAGCTGCCCTGTCCTGTCCCGTAGAGACAGGGGGAGAGAAATGAGGCGGAGGGAAGATAAATATATCCCCATTATTGAAACAACACATTCTTGTGAGGATTAAGAGGAAATAGATACACACACAAAATGGAGTGTGTGTGTCTGTGCTTGTGTTTGTGTTTGTGTGGGTGAGGGAAAGTTAGAGGAAGAGTTGAAGATTTCAACATTTTTGACAGAGAGGGAAATGTGTAGAGAAAGAGGCAATCTAACTGTAAAGTCAGGAATCTCTCTATGTCTGAATATGCGTGGGCGTTTCCTCCGCATAGCTCAACTCACACTTGGCGGGTGTACTTCTGTGGCCCGGAAGACATGCAGTGTCAAACTTGGTGCAATTTTAGACACGTGACACGTTCAATATGAATACACTTTGAATAAAGCGCTCTGTGCAGCAGCGGGGGTCGGAGGGGAGCATGTCGTCCGCAGAGGGCTGCTGAATGCTAATATGCTTACGGGTCATGTCTAGAAGGCAACCCACAAGTTGCGAAACGCTCACCAGATGGTTGAAGTTTGGCGTTGACCTCGAATGGTTAAAGGCCCAGACACACCGAGCCGACATCAAAGAACTAGCGGAGATGAAGGCCGACTGCTGCGTCGCCTCACGTCGCCTTTGTCTTAGCTGACAAGTTGGATTTGAACACACCGCGAAGACTACAGCCGACGGCCAGTTAGCACGTACGTTCTGCGCCCCTGTGAGATGTAATAACTTTTTTGTTTTCTCAACCTGGGAGTTACCATCTAGACACGACCCTACTAATATTACAGTCAAACTCTTCTTCACTTTCCTGGACTCAACGAGCGATGAGCGGCTCTCGACAACGCTGCAAGCAGCAATACTGGGAGCCACTCCGAATGGGCACACGCCACAAACGGGCACCGCACTAGTAATAGCTGAATTGAAGAGAGGAAAAAAATATGCCTTGTTAATAAGGATTAAGAGGAAACCAACACCAAAGAAGGAACAAAAAAGGAGACACTTAGCAGTGTAAAAACAGAAAGAAATAGGACGAGTGAAAGAAGGCGATTGACAGCTGAGGAGAGAGGAATATTTAACTGAGGAGACCCACAGTCAGCGTTGACCTCGTTTGAACGCTGCAGCTCCTCGCCTGATGTGAACCCACCCACTCATCTCATCACCCATCCCGTCTCCTTTCTCACATAACTTTAGTTTCCAAGGAAACAAAGTCATCTCGGCTGCTGGATGGACAGAGAGACGAAAGTGAGAGGTGATCTTTCCCCAACCGGCCTCGATTGTTCTCATCGGACGCGGCGAGTTTCATCTGTCTCAGATGCCATCGACAGGGAATGATTTATTCAGAGCTCTGAGGGGACACACACATTCAGCACACTCATCCCTGCAACACTCGTGCGTCAGCAGACACTGTGGGAAAAGGCAACGTCAAGAGAGCCTCCTTTTCTTTCCTTTTCATCACCGCTCTCGTCCGCCCTCATTACTCTCCTTTCTTTCCCGCCTTCTATCTCGCTTGCGTTCTTTTCCCATCTCGCTGTCTTTCTTCCCCGTCCTCCCCTGATGATTCTCTCTCGCTTTCTGTTTCCACTCGCTGATCTTGTCCACCCCTCCACCCCCCCTTCACAGCCCCAAACCACGCAATATGATATAAAGACAGACCACACACACACACTGTTTTTACAAACACACAGACGGGTCTAAGGTGCATGTGGATGAGTGTGAGAACATGAATGAGCGGAGACATCTCCATGGAGTCACTCCTTTTCATTTGGCAGTGGGTACTCCAGCGGGGGTTAACAGGATTTATACTTTTCTACCGAGACCCAGGGATAACGTAATATCTGAACGTGTGTCTGTTTCTGGAAGGAGGTCACCAAATATGACAGGAAGACATCTGAAAGGTGGAGAGTGAAGCGGGAACATCAGCCGATCTGTAACCTTTAGTAAACACAGACAGAAAAAAAAAGAAAACAATTCGTTTCCAAGTTTCTTGTCTCCACGCGGCTGCTGAAATATCCCTGTCTTTGCTTCGAAGCGGCCCCTTCCTCTCAGACAGCAGGCGCATCATCGAATCGGCTCGGGTGAAGAAAGAGAGGAGAGGACGGGGTGACAAAACGAAAGATAGCTTGGCTCCTCCCCCAAAAAGGGAGGAATGAGGAAATCTATGATTTTGTTTATCCAGTGGTTGTATCCTCTCAATGACCTCTCCGTATCTCCGTAGTGGATGACAGTGTTCCCTTTTTTGACCCCAAAATAATGATTTAAGAGATTTTAAGTCCCTGCAACATCAGTGCTGCCTGGTGGAGATACATGTAGTATCGCTCCAATGAGAGCTGTAGTTCATCAGTACCGTTCCGCCCCCCAAAACTCAGTGCTGAGGCCTCACTCGGGTCCTACTATTTATTTCATGTATCTTTTCCGAGCTGAACTCCTAGCCGTCGCTCAGTCTGGACGCTTTGTTGTAAGGGTTCTCCAGGAGGTAGTGGTACCTGTCACGGTGCTCCAGCATGTACTTGGGGGCGTACATGTGCTCTTTGGGGTCCACAGGGGGGTATTCCTGCAGGGAGCCGTCGAACCAGCCCCCCGTCCGGATCAGATCCCGGATGTAGTTGAGGTCACGTTTGTCCTCGTAGTCGCCCCACCGCGGGAAGTCTCCGTTCTGAGCCGACACCAGCTTGAAGTAGATCCCCTCGGGCGTGAAGCACCAGGAGCAGTGCCACCCGGCGAAGTGGAAGGGGCTGCCCACGGACCACTGCACCAGGATGTGGCCCGTGTCGTTCTCGTACTTGCGGAAACCCGGCATGGTGTAGTATTCACGACGGCGGAGCTTGATGCCGTCGCCGTCGTAGACTCCTTGGAGCATCCCCACCGTGCATCCTGATATCACCTCTAGAGAACCAAACTGCTTCCAGAAAAACCCGTACAGTGACTGGATGTAGGAAGAGAAGGAACCAGAATTACGAACAACAGAGCAAAGAAAGCTGCATAAGTATTACAAAAAGAGAGACTAACATCATGCATGACAGTCTTCTCGGTGAAAATACATTGTGACGGACCACACAAACACACACACACACACGCTGAATTATCGCTGCTACCTTGCGCATGTGGATGGCAAAAGGCTCCGTCCAGCCATCGAACAGCTTGAGGAAAAGGAGGCCCTCGCGCGCTGGGATTTCATCCGCGTCGTTGATGACGAAGACATCGTCCGATCTTACGCCCACCACCCTGGACAAGCCGTTGCGCGTCAGGTAGGTGCGTAAGTAGTCATCAGCGATCCAGCCGTCCTGCCGACCACCGTCTGGGAAGTGGTCGAGGAACACGTACAGGATCTTGTGACGTATGTAGTCGTACGTACCGTTGAGGAGGAGCTGCAGGAACCTGGGGAAATTACCAACATTGATTGCGATGCCATTTACTGGATTCTTTTATCCAAAGAAACTTACAGTGCCATGAATTTGTGTGTTGTTGTGTCACATCCCAGCTAACTACTGAAGATCTTTGGATGTATTTTACCTGCTATTCCAGGTAGCCATTGGTTTCCACTCTTTTCCATATGCTATACACATTCGTTAGTAGACTCTGGAAACTTGCTGGAGTTGAGTCTAATCCATCACAGTGCACATTGACTAATTATTTCATGTCAAGATTAGATTGCCATTCCTTAGCAATGTAGTGCACAATTTTTTAAATCGTACTGCATTTACTAAAAGTTATCCTGAAGAGTTTTCAACCACTAGTGGTGATATGAAATAATATTTTGTTTGCTTGAGGATGCACATGCATGTTTGTGCTGAGTTTCACACTATTCCAATCACAACCAGTTCTCACTCCCAAGTCGTCAAAACCGCTGTTTGGTCAGCATCCCTCGGCATCAGAAACCAACGCAAGGAAGCATTATTATTATCATGCACCACCATTATTACTCCACTTCATCCTCCACACTCCACCATACAAATAGTTTTGATTTTCTCTAAGTAGCATAAAGGGACTACAACATCCTTGAACTTTGAACCATAATATAACTTTGACAACAAGTTACAGAGATTTGATGTTCACTGTCATGGATTACACAACTCAGGTTTCAAATAGCCTGCTTATTGATTTTCTATAACGTACAGAACACAATGGGAACCAATGCTAACCTGGAACTGTAAGTAAAATACATCCAAAGTTTGTAGAATGCATTAATATTAGATGGAAAACAGCAGGTAACAAAGGCTCTTGTTTTACAAATGAAAACCCAGAGTGTGTCCGCACGCACCAAACCGACTGGAAGAACAACTCAATTAACCTGTTGATATGCAGAGCGAAGGAGAGATTGTTCACTGAATGGAGCCACTTTCATGCGGTGTCACATCCTATGATTGAACACACCAATCTCTCCCTCCGAGGCTGCACGCAGAGTCAACCATGTCGCTCTTGTCATAATCTGCTGTAAAATTGCTCCCGAGGCATTTCATGTTGTTGCCAAAGGAACTTTGCTTTAATTGTTATTCAGCGCGCCGTTACTCGAGAGGCGTGAAGGTTGGCTGTAAACGACAAACTGTAAACAGTTGCTGCTCGATGCACCGGCAGTGTCACGACTTGGCAAAAAATTGGGATTTTTTTTTTATTTTGTACAGATGAATATGAAAATAGAGCATGGATGGGGCTTCTCCTCTGACCTCAAATAAGGTCATTTATCTATATTACGACTCGCTGGTGACATGAGCAGGGTTTCATAATATATATATACTGCTCTCTTTGCTGCGCTGTGATAAAAGTCCCATCAATGTGTCATACTCTTTTACCTCTTTAATCCATCTGAAAAGTTTGCTGAGTGTGCACGCCATTTTACAATGTTATACTGTCACAAAGGAGGGTCATCTACTGACGGCCACAGAGCAGCTCAGCTGAAGATTACACATGTTGCTTAAACATACCTTGACCCTAAAGGCTTGTACGGCGTCTTACCTCAGAGGCCGTCTCTCTCCGTAGGCAGTAAAGTTGGATTCACAAATAAGGAAAATATCAACTGCTTGGGCGAGCTCGTGAAAGCGTACATGCAGCAAGTCAAACTCGTGGTTAACGTTGATGGCGTTGATAACCCTCCGCGGGGTCTCTCTGGGCGTCAGCCGCTCCTTGGTGGGCAGGTTGGAGTGGTACACCATGGTGGGAACCCCACAGTAAGGTCCGTGCCATCCCGGCCGACACACGCACTTTACCAGCCGCTTCCCGTTGCCCCTGGCCCTGGTCTTGGCTTTCGGAGCTACGGAGGGCTGCTGCTGCTGGACCTCTAGAGGTTTCCTTTGCCCAGCAGCTCGAGCACCGTCCCCGCCTCCGTTAGCCACAGACCCCCCTGATTTCCCGGAGTACTCCTTTTGGGTAACCACCTCGGTCCCCTGCCTGAAGCAAAGGGCTCCAGCTTTGGTTCGGACAAAGTACGGTGTTTTGTCATGTTGAAGCTGGTGAGTGCGGGTGTGGAGGTCTCCCATGGCTTCTAAGGGGTCAGGCAAATGATTCTTGTACAACACGGCCCGCTGCTCTTTTCCCACCAACGGCGCCTCTGGGTGGTCAGGCCCGGCAGGATGGGCCGGGTGGCTGGGGTTTCGCGGCTTCAAGTGGTCTTCAGCGCTCTCCTGACAAGAAAGACAAAGAGGAGAGGAGAGGATTAAGTCAACTTCTATTTCAAACAAACGCCTGCAATCCATACAGTTCATTGTCATTGATTAACTGACTCCAAGGAACAGCTTGATTTTGAGGCCTACATATCAGTTGACGCCTGTAATGACCTCCAAAGGTTCATATACAAGTTCTCATGTATCAGAAGTTTATATGATGCTGTTTTGTTTTGTTCAAGTTGCTACGAAACTGTGAGATGTGCTCTTACATGCATGCTGCTGTGTATCACAGTTCTCTACGTTTTATATCCAACTCATTGTCCTGTTCACATCACTGTGTACTAAACTGGGTTTCACTTACAGCACCAACCGCTGTTTTTGCTCCACTAAATGGCCTACCTACTCTTCCAGGTATCCAGGATACAGCTTTCTCCTATTTTGCGCCCTGGTCGTGGAATAATCTTCAGAACACACGACAGCTTCATGATTTTGTCTCCCAGGGAGAGTTCAAAACTCTGATAAAAACTGTATAACTGAAGAGTGCAGTTGCTATTCCTAAACTGGATTTTGTATTATGTATCTGTTGTCCCTTGTCTGTTTGTAACATGTAGGAGTGGGCGATACATCGGATATAGTCGATGTATCGCGGCTTGTCCCACGCGTGGTGTATAAAATGACTATATCGCGAACATCAACTACATATTGTCATGTAATGTTTTTAAGCCACCGCGCCGGCACGAGACTCTCCCTCTCTCCTGCGGCTGCCTCTCAGACACACACACATACGTCACAGACTCCGCCTCCATCCAGACCTCTCTCCTGGGCGAGTGTGTGTGACGTATGTGGCCGGCATGTTTTGGTCTGGAGGGAAGTAGAAGGGAATCGAAGAGAGAAGGACGAAGCCTGGAGAAAACGAAAGAACTGAAGCGGCAAAGCGAGTACGCTGGCGAATCAGCCCAGAAGCAAATGACTCTGTCTTCTTCGCTTTCCAAAGCAATCCCATGTGACAAAAAAAGTGCGAAATGGAATGAAATCACGGCCGTTGTAAACAACTACATCCGGTAAGCGTAGTTGAAAAGCCCGGATTCAAAAGACTCATTAAGACATTTGATCCAAAATATGAACTGCCTGGTCGCAATTTTTTTGCGGGGAAAGCTCTACCGGAGTTCTATATTTCAGTGAGAGAAAAGTTGGCCAACCAGCTAACAGAGGTGACCCACTTCTCCACAAATACTGATCTGTGATCCAGCAGAACGTGTGAGCCATACCTGAGTATCACTGTATATTACATCGAAAACTGGAAGTTGAAGAGTAATTGCTTTCAAACGAAGTTCTTCCCGTTTGATCACACGGGCGAGATAAACGTGCAAGGTTTAAAGGATGCTCTCATGTCATGGAATTTAAAAGAAGTTTGTCAAGTGCTCGCCAAAGCTGTGAAGGCGGACCAGACTTCAGTGCTTTGAACACAGGCTGCACCTCGCGAATGGTGTGTCTTTCTACACTAATGGGAAAATAATATTTTTTATTATCAGCAATGTTATATCAGCTTACTGGTGAACATAACAAGAAGTTACTTTACACTTCAGAATGTTTTAATGCAGACATATGCTGCAGGGACTACAAGAATCATCATATTGGTGATTGTATTGTTGATGTTATAGCACAGTTTTACTCACGTCTTTGAGAGCGTCTCCTCGCTGGTTCTCCTCTGGTTTCTCCCAAGGGTGAGGGGGCGCCGGCTCCTCCCTCAACCTCATCTCCAGACCCGCGCTGCCGATGATCCCGGCACCTCCGATCATGACCCCCCCGATCCCCAGACCCATCCCTCCTCCGCCTCCTCCCGCGCCACCCGCCGCAGCTCTAGCTTTGGTGTCCGATTGATGGTGGACAGGTAAGGGAGGGGCCTCCTCCGGGGAGGCGGGGCTGAGCGGGGTGGCGCCAACGCCTTTCTCCCTCCAGAAGAAGCCGGTGACCATGATGAAGGACTTGATGTTGGGGTACGGGGCGGAGAGCTCGCGCAGCAGGGAGACGTAGTGGAGGGCCTTGTAGTAGTGGAGGAAGGAGATGACGCACAGGCCCACTGTGCACAGCAAGAACACCCTGTGCCGCCGCATTTTCATCCTGGAAAGAGAGGAAGGAGGGGGCAGGGAGAGAAACCAAGAAACATGAGTCCGACTAATAACATCAGAAAACAATTTCCGTTTTTATTCCCATCTCTCTCCGTGGGCGAACCACAATTAACCATGAGGTAATGGCCTCTGGTTGTTAAAAAGGACACAAAAATCAATCACCACCCCCCCTTGGCTTTGGGAAGAACAAGAGTCCAAATAACAGGCGGAAGGTTTTCATGGAGCTATGAACCTGCCTTTTATCCTTCAAGCTAGCATGAGAGCAACCATTGTCTGTTGTTTTCTCCTCTAGTTACAAAAAAGTAGCTGAAGAGGTGTAGAAATACGAACATGAAGATTTTAATTGATTTTTAGATGCAAAGGACCTTGGTGATCTCGGCTCTTTGTTCTTTAAATGGAGTTATATTGATTTGATAGGAGTCGGGTTTTTCAGTTCATAACAGATGGAGTCAAATTTTGATGTTTCAGGTAGAAAAATTAATTTATAATTTTTTTATGTGTAACCTGAAAGATCGCTCGTATTCGTAGAGAATAATTATCGGACCGGATTACAGGTCCCTTCACCCAGTCGCCAGAAAAAAATGCTGGCATTGGACGTTTCTGCAAAACCACGGATACGTTGGCTGTTGACGTTGCTGAACAAAAAATAGTTTCATTTCCACCTCGTATCACGCATGCAGAAACGCACAACGTGGTTAACGTTGTGAAATGATTGGTTAGGGTTAGGCAATAAAACTACTCGGTTAAGGTCAGAAAAATCATCATGGTTTGTGTTCAAATAATAATGGAACAACAAAACAATGTTAATGTGGGGCGCCGGTTAGTCCTTGCTGCAGCGGCCCAAGGTTCGAATCCGACCTGTGGCCCTTTCTGCATTGTCATCCCCTCTCTCTCCCCTTTTCACCACTATCACTATCAATAAAAGGCATAAAAAGCCCCAAAAAATGATCTTTAAAAAAACAAAAAACAATGTTAACGTAACAATGCAACTAAACCACTATAGTTAGGTTTATTTCAGAACTACATGGTTGGGCTTAAAACTACTACGTGAACGTTGTGAACACGGGACACAAACAAACGGCTGATTGTAACGTGAAAGTGAAACGTAACACCTGTATTTGTTGGACCCATCCACCTCCCCTCCCGCCCGCCCGGTGTGTCTGTTCTCCTCTTTAAACTACATCACTTGCTCTGATTGAATGCAAAAAATGTCGACATTCATCGTATCCCTGGTTTGCAGAAACGTACAATGCCAACATTTTTTTCCTGGCGACTGGCTTGCCTCAGCTCTACTGCGCTAGTTCGCCCTCACCGCTCTCATCAGCGCAACTTCCGTACGTAGGGAAGTGTTTTCAGTGAAAAGGTTCTAAACTCACCGTACGCTACCTGCCCAGTAGTTGGTGGAGACCGAGAGAGAGCGAATATTGGACTTAAGGTCATCACGTGGAGAGACACATGTCTCAAAATAAATGCTATAATGTTGCTTTGTATCTGCTGGATGTGTAAAGCAGCTGTTTGCTTTACAGCTTGGTGATAATATGTCCGTGTTTACAGCTTGTTGCACCGTCCCCCCGAGCGGCCAATCAGTTAATTCAGGTTTAAATTGAAATCTGTAAAAGTGCAGGTTTAGTCATAATTGGCCACAGTGAGAATCCTGTTCTGCCCAATGAGCTGTACATAATTTATGCTGATGATCATGTTGATTAAATGATTTCATTTCATTTCCATCCTGTTGATTTTTATTGAGGAAGATGATGCAGGACAGAAGAGTGAAGTATATGTGGAAAGAATTGTCATTGAATCTTTATACTGACTTTTAGCTTCTCACGGAGGACTTGCTAAATGAGCTTATGTCATAAAATCTACTCCCTAATAGGTGATTTTAATGTTCAAAAGTACAAATAGGCACAGACCACACGGATAATTCTAACCTTGTCCTGTTTGTACACATCTACCTGATCCATTTCATCTACATTTTCTCTCTGTTACAATGAAACATGGATTTAAATAGAGCATTGACTCAAAGTATCTGAACGTGAGCGTCTGTTAGTGGGATTTCCTTCTCAGCCACGCACAGGCAGCACAGCCAAGGAACGGGGACACTCCATGCTTACGCAGCAACATTTATTCTTGTACTCTAATTCGTCTTCACAAAACTGTTGGACATCTGAACACATTAAGCATACAATGTGTAGGGGAATAAAAAACAAAAAGGAGAAAAAGAAAAAAGAGCCAGTGACCTCGGAGCATTGCACCGCATGAATCTGAATGCTTGTTCAGCACAGACCCCCCCCCCCAGGGTCTCTACTACTGGATATGAAACGAAAGGCGGAGAGGGAAGAGGAGGACTGAGGTCCAGCTGAAGATGGGGGAGGACAAAGAGGAAGAGGAGGAGAGGAATGACTGAGGCATGAGTGGGAGCCTGCTGAGGGACAGTGAGAGTACATTCATGTGCTGCTCAAAAAGGTTCCTGTTAACAGCTTAACACGAGTACATTAAGAGTGTAATCACTCCAGTCTGGAAGTCTGGATCTTAAGCCTCGTCTCAGTCCTACTATATAAATATAAATTATCAGAGGTGGTCACAAGTATGAAGTCCTGAGTCATGTCAGGGTAAAGGCTGGCCCACACATAACAACATATTATGTTGAATTTAGCAGTTTTGTTCCTATAGTGTGTGGAGAGCAACGACTCCCGACTAAAATCAGTCTTGACTAAAAAAACGGAAATCTTGCAAAATCTCTCGCAGTCAAAGATGAACAAACATGACGGACGACGGGCAGGAAGAATTAAAGATGTTAGTTTTTACTTTGTACTGAACATTCACAAAGGACGGATGGATGAAGTCATGGAGACATGTTGAGTAAACACTTGTGTTGTTGCCACAAATCAACAAGTTGGTCCTCCATTTCTGAGCTCCATCTTACTACTACTTTATGCTTCACGTTTAGCATTAGTCACCGCCATGACGGCGGTGGTTGTCCTTCCTTCTTCAGTCAGCTTGGTTCTCTATTGGCTATCGTTCTTTCCCCCGTGACTGCGTCGTCGGCTGTCCTCGGGGTTCCCCACACACAACAGGAGATCCCATCGTAAATACTGAACATGTTTAAGGTTTATGATTTGAAAAGGTGCTGCCAGGATGCCAGGAGGACCTCACACCACAGGAATATCTGGAAAGATCATCTTTAGAAACCATCAAACATTCAGGGCTTTGCTGACGATTATCGGGAGGGGGGGGGGATCTGGCCCCAAATCAGCTTCACTGTTGTGTAGTGTGTATCCGACATAAGCCCCAAGTCAAGATTCAAGTTAAGAATCAAGTCCTAAACTTTGTGTTCTAAACATCATCTGTCTGTCTGCTGCTGGTCACTGCCAATCACAGCGTTCCCTCCCGTTCACAGCCTGATTGGCTGCTGTCAGGATGACTCAGAGTGGATCTGTTGTCAGTAGAATCAAGAGTAGTTTTGCTGCCCGGACATCATGTTTAATCTTTGAGAGAATATCAAGTCAGTCCGAAGACAAACAGCTTAAAGCTACAGTCAGTAACTTTAATAAAGTCACTACATCCTGACAGTAGCACATGAGACAATTCAATTCAACTTGTTTTTAAATAGCGTCAACTCATAACAGAAGTTATCTCGGGACGCTTTTTATATAGAGGAGGTCTAGACCGTACTCTATAGTTTAGAAACCCCACAAGAGATCCCCCCATGAGCATTGCATTGTTACGGTAATGCACTGTGGAAAAACTCCCCGTCTAGAGAGAGCGAGAGCGAGAGCGAGAGCGAGAGCGAGAGCGAGAGCGAGAGCGAGAGCGAGAGCGAGAGCGAGAGCGAGCCTCCTTTTAGTGCTCCTAATGGTATTTGCAAGATTCCACCATGCCCGAAGGAAAACAACCACATGTTGACAGATTATCTGTCTCATGTACTACTGTCAGGATTTAGTGAAAGCAAATATGATAAAAAAGTTAAAGGGACTGTTTGTAACTTTTTAAGCGATAAATGTAGTGGGTCGGCACACATGCGCGCTCACATATGCAAGGTCGCGTGTGGCCGCTGTCTCGTCTCCTCTGCCTGCTCGCCTTCACTCAGACAGCGCGCGCGTTCTCGCGTACTCGCTCCACCTCTAGACGTGAACGCATGCTCACTCCACACTGCAGAAGACTTAGTTTAGCTCTGAGAATATCTAGTGAATGTACAGTGGACGTTTGTGCAGAAATAAATGCTGCAGCTCCTCCAGACCAACAGAGGTTTCCCGTGTCTTGTGAAGTGACGGGGCTCCTCAAAGAGTTACGTTACCGTCTCGTTACCGACAGGTTGCCGGTGTCTTCCTGCTCTCTCCGGCTGCGGGCGGAGGGAGACGGGTTTCTCGCTGGGGAGCCCCGCTGCTGAAGCCTGCGCTGAGGCAGGAGAAGCAAACACAGTATCAGCAGTGATTCATGGAGAGACCTTCGTCTGGTCAGCTAACATTACTGCCAAGCAGCTGAAATATAGAGTGATATTGTGCTTTTAGCTGACGTGTGTCGCCTCACTGTTTTGAGCGATGCTCGTTCATGTCCATTTAGAGCGAGCGCAAGCACGAGCCCGACGCTGACTTTCGTTGATTTCACGGCCACAGGTGTCGCTGTTAAAAAGCATTTCTGAAAGTTACAAATAGTCCCTTTAAGTAACTGACTGAAGCTTTATGTCCAAGTGAAGTTTTTTTATTTTGTCCAGTCGAGTCTGAACTCACCAGATTTGTGACTTGAGTCTGACCCGAGTCATGTAACTCACTTTCACACCTCTGGTAATTTCCTGAAGTTCAACAAATCACAATCACAAATCTCTAAATCAGGGAAGTTAAACCTAAAAGTCCAAAGCATGAGGAATAGTCACTTGGTGGATCACTGATAGACGGTAATGGATTACAAGCGCCAGACTTTTACAACTCAAGTATTTGCAGAAGCTTATGAGCAAAAATATTTCCAAATTCTGCTTCAAAAATATTTCCAAATTCCCCCCCCTCCAATCTTGTTATATCAATACATTTTAGAAATGATCCTGATTAACTAACAGACAAACAAACTCACTGACGAAGGTAAATTAATAATCAAAATTTGAAGCAGAGGTATAAAAAGAAGCGGGTCAGGTCATGTTGTGTGAAGGAAATGTGTCCCACGCTCCCCGTGTCTTCAGTCAACAAGCCCTGATACTGCAGCTCTGGCACATACAGTATGCAACCATAGAGAAGTGCTATGTTGTGTAACTACATCACTTCACTGAGATGCTATACTGCCTTTTTTCAAAAACATAAATGAAGCGTACATAATACCTCAGCTGACATGAACACAATCACACACGGAAGAGAAGAGAGAGACGAGGTGACGGGAGCAGAAGGAAGTCGCAGGGAAAGAAGTGATGAGGTGGAAGCTGGTGGTGTTTGGTGTTTCACTGAAGCACTGCGCCACCTCATCTCCCACTGCCACATCCTCTCTGCAACTCTTTCAATTCCCCCCCACCATTATCTGTCATCTTCAATTCCCCTTCACATTCACTCCCCTCTTCTCCGTCTCCCACACAGCTCGCCATAAAAGACAAAGAGGAGGAAGCGAGGGGGCGAATGAGAGACTCATCTCTTTCTCCTCCAATACACAGAGACACTGAAAGAAACGGTGACAGAGAGGGAAGCAAAAGGAAGGAGGGAGGGGGGGGGTGTTCGTTCTTTTTCACCAATAATATTTGAATGTGTTTCACTCACGCAGGTCCAGAGATGCTGCCTGTCAGATACGGGGATGTCTTGATGAAGAATCACAGATTAGTGCACAAAAATATAGATTTTTCTACAGATCCCGTGGAGAAAAAATAAAGAAGACGGCACAAAGTCACAATCTTTGTGTGTGACAACCTCCTATAGGCTTCCATTGTGATGCAAAGATTTAGGACAGGGGCTTCTCAAACTCCTGGAGGGCAAAACATCTGTACGATTTTAAGGAGGATCAATCGGTTTGATGTGTGAATGAGTTTCCATGCCAGAAAGACATTTTCAAATCAAAATCAAATGTTAAAACGGACTGTATGTAATTTTTTACAGATTTTTTTTTGCCAACCTGGGCCCGTTTTTTCAGGGAAAATCCAACGGATGTGACGTCACGCGCGCTCGAGAGTGCCTTAGCCGTAGGTAACCTTCGCTTAGAAATTTGTTCCGCTAACGCCAACAAACGACCGGCCCCCACCACAACTCAGACTCCAACACAAACTGAAGCACAAAAAAAACCCAAAGTTATATCTAGTGAAGCCCGTCTTGTAAAACAGGAATGTGACTGACATCGGGCGTAAACTACGGTGTCTGTATCTGCAGAGACCCTGCATCCTTCTGCCTGGATCTTCTTGTTTTGCTGTGTTCGGGGCATCAGCCTTTATGAAAACGGAGCGACCAGGTGCCAGGTCGTATCCACGCATCCAAGAGGAAGTTACGGAAAAAACAGGAGGACACAGCGCCGGAAAAAAAGCAAATATAGCGAGGCGAAGTGGACAAAGCTCGTTCAAAAACAAGAGTGAATCTGTTGTTGGCTTTCACCCACTGGCGAGAATGGAACAGTTTCACCACCAATACAGCTGCACCCGGTGGAGGCTACTGATATTTCAGAGCCGTGGTCGGGGGCATAGATTCTAACAAACCTCAGTCAGATAAAGAATCAATGACTTCATTTACATGCAAATATTCCAGTTTTTGCCCTTATTCCAAAAAAAGACAATAAGCCGTTTACATGGCTGATGAAAATTAATATTCCACTAGTGTTCCCGTTTACATGCAGCCGTGCATAATCCGATTAACCCGGCGAACACAGCCTCCCTCTTTCATTCCTTCAACCGTCTTCTTTAAAAGGTCGGCGCTGCGATAAAAAACCTGTTGATATCTTTCTTTTTGTCTTTCATAACGTTTAAAAGTAGGTGTGTTTCTCCTTCGGACATTGAATGTTGTGTTTTCAAGTACAAGTTACATTGAGCCGATTTCTGACTGGTAAGAAAATAAATTATTTTTACCATGATACGTTTTTTTAATTTGGAGCTTTGGCTCTGCTCATGTGCTGTGTTGTAATCAATCTCAGCAAGCTTTACACTGACAGCTGCTGAGACACACACCCAAAACCGCCCGGAATGCCAGTTCAGGATGAGGGAGTTCATTTTGCAAAGCAGCAGGTAGTGCAAGAGCATTGAGGAGCAGTATGCCAAAAGAAACCGCTCGCCCGACTGAACTGGTCGAACGAGACCAGTCGTGTGGGAATATATGATTAAAGGTATTCGTGGCAAGAAAACAACTTTTGTGCCTGAACTACTGTAATGTTTAGTGTGTAAAGCAGAGGAATTATTAACTTGGGCGGGACAGAAAGGCTGAAATAACTGGATCGATATAGTTTAAAGAAGTTAGCAGGTTCAAACTTGGAAAATACATTCCAAACAACACACAAACTTTCTCATTTTACAGGTAAAGTTTGCCAGCTGTCCAGAGACTCCTCGGCTCCGATTGGTTGTTTAAGATTCGGGCGCGGTAGAATCTTGCAAATGCCAATAGAGAGTTGAAGCCCCGCCCCTTCCGGTGGAGCACCATGGGACCTTATTTCGGGAAAAAAATATGTAGTCAACGACAAAAGATGAATATTTTTTTGAACCTTTGAATTGCGCCATGATGTTCGTCAATTTAAAAGATAATTTTGCAAGTCAAGAAAGTCTCAGTTTGTAAAACTGTTGAATTATCAGACTGTGAAAATAGATAATTAGAAAGACGACACACCTAAAAGTGTGGTAGTGACGTCTCTCTCTCTCTCTGAAGCTACGATGTCTGTGTGTTTCCTACTGGGATGAACTCACACCAGCAACGGGTCTGATCCTTCTTTCTCTTCCCGGCTGATAGAAAGACCAGGAGTTGCTGGATAAAACACATCAGGTCAGATAACATAACTAAGTTACCTAGCCATCTAGTGTTAGTGACGTATGTTGTGCGAGACGAGAGAGATGTAGTTCACTGAGCGGTTTCACACAAAACTAAATGATACTACGACAAACTGTGACTTTCTTGACTTGAGAAAATTATCTTTTAAATTGACAAACATCATCTGTGAGATTTATGGCACAATTCAAACGGGATCAATAAAATATTTGTCTCTCTCCGTTGACTACCGTTCATTATTTTTGAGCATTGTGGGGAGGCAGAGGAACATGATTTTTGTTCACAGATTATCTGTCTCGTGTTCTTCTGTCAGGATATAGTGACAGTTTTATAAAAATAACTTTTTATCATATTTGCTCAGAGAGACTGCTTGCAGCTTTGCTTGTTCATTTACTACTGAAAATGTGTTGAATATAAACAAGAGGGAGACAATTTTAAGAAACAGACATTTTAAGACAAAATGTACCAAACTTCTTTAGCCCATCACCAATCCACACACCCCGTCACCAATCCATATGCAAAAAGACTTACAAACAGAGCAACCGCAGGCATCGTGTGGGTGCCCAGGTACCTCTAAGCCAAGGCATGACTGTAGGAATTACTCCAATGAGCTCATCGGTCGGTGCCAGTCTACTGTTGCAACCTTCCTCTCCCCTGCGATGCTGCCTGTCAGATAATGCACAGGATGGAGTTTAGACGTCAGAATAGTTGCTGCATGTTTTGCATGAAGTCACTGACTTAACCTGCTTTGTTGTTCGTGTAAAGGTTAGATCACCCTCACTGACTGGAGTTGAAAAGAAACAACATGTACTGTAGGTTACATGTACAGGACACTGTAGTTGTAAGCCATATAGAGATATATGTGTGCTACACTTTTCTTTTTTCTGTCTAAAACTGTGGCTGTTAAGGAGATGATCTTGCAAATTTGCATTATGCTTACTTATTAGGGCCCGAGCACGAAAGTGCCAGGACCCCAACGGTGTCCTGGCACGAAGTGCAAGGAAACCTATTGTTTTTCTAAGGATTATTATTTTTCTGCCGGGAGATCGCCTTTTTGGGACCTTTCCCATCCCCAAAAACTCACCAAAAGTGGAATATGCGTCAGAACTGGTGGAAGGAAGTCAGCGATCTTGGACTTCCTGCGTTTTTTTCAAATTTACGAACACATCTTTGAAGACTTTAGGATGCACAAAAACTCATGAAACTTTACACACACATCCAAACTAGTAATTACTTTGATTGAGTTGTGAAATTTTGCTTGGGCGTGGCATGTTGGCTCTCTAGCGCCCCCTTATGTCTTTTAGCATTTGAACATGCCTTTGACGCCCTTGGGATACTCGAAAACTCATGAAAGTTGGCAAAAACATTGACACCTGTGAACTTTATCTAAATGTACAGCCATTAGGTTCAGTGGGTTTAGCCGGCTCTCTAGCGCCCCCTAACGCGTGGAAGGCTATAGTTTGGTCAAAGTTGATCCTATATTCATGAAATTTGGTATGCATATCCCACTCATTATTTCAAACATATTCCTCATCGGGTTTCATTAGCTCCGCCCACCCGGAAGTCGGCCATATTGGATTTTGTGCGTTTTTCATGTATTTTATGCATACTTTTACGAACTCCTCCTAGAGAGTTTATCGGATCCGCGTCAAATTTGGGTGGTATAACCCTCAAACTACTGTGATGCTAAATTGCGAAGAAATATTTGATCGCTCGAACGGTGATGTCATACGTCATGTGAGAAGACGCCATTTTGTCACTTTTTTGGTATGGAACTTTGCGATACTCCTCCTAGAGGATTCAAGCGATCCATCTCAAAGTCGGGCAGCAGAATCTCAACACCTTCATGATGCTAAATTGCGAAGCTTTTGTGTTTTCGTGAAACGTCGTTCTTGTGGCGGCGCGTTGAATTTTGATGTTTCGCCATGACACAGGAAGCTGTTGTAACTTGACATTACATAGTCCGAACTGCCCCAAATTTCACAAGCTGGATAAGAGTCCCGGCCTGAAGACATATACGTGCCATTATGAGTGAAAGTCATAGCGCCCCCTACAGGAAACAGGAAGTTGTTAGATTTATGAGCCCAATGTGGCATTATACTTGCATATGAGCAATCCTTATTGTTGAGCTGTGCCTGAGGAACCTGCTCAATAGAATCAGGTTTTAATCAAATCAAACCATGTCACTAATCTTTCTGACTTAATGGAGTCAACACCGTAGTGTGAATAATTCACATCAAAACCAATAAATAACACAGACAATAAGTTTGTCCTTACAGCATCTTTTCCCATGCGTGACAATGGGACACACCCAAACTCTGACGTTCACGTCGATTAGATCGCTCACCCAGTAACGTTGTTGTTTTTCGCTCTTAACTTTGTCACCAGTAGCTGCAGTTTTGACTTCATGAATGTAACGGGGTACCAAATGACATACTGATATGCTTTTAGTCATGATTATAGGTGATGACAGTACAAAATCTGAAATTACAGGCACCACAAGCTAATAAAAAAAGTGCAGTGCATTTCTTTTACCTGTAGTCTCTACACCACAAATGCCTACACATCAGTCTGGGTGTAGGTATGACACTGACAACAGAGAGGTGACAGTGGAGGAGGATCCTAGGGTTCTGCACCCTGCGTTAAAAGCTATGAACACCCACACAGGTATTTTCAGTTTATTTGGCTGATTAGATCTCTGCTCACTGTAATGTATTGACATCTTCCTGAGTCTCCTGTCAGCTTTCATTGCACCTGGTAGATGGAGATTTGTGATCTCATGAATTCCACCTTCAACCTGAGCAGAGGTCTAATCAGCCAGAATAACTGAAAACACCTGTGTGGGTGTTCAGAGGACAAACAGGTTCAGCTTATACAGAGTTTGAACAAAGTGTTCAGATGTACAACAAAAAACAACAAATGAGTAAAGATCTTCCAGTCCCTTCGAGTTGGAACTAAATGTGATTATTACATTATGAAAATGCCCAGTGATTGGCAGTTTGGTTATAGCGAGTTCACTCTACTCGACTTTAGCCCTTCTAGTCGCTTCCAGACTAGCGACTAGAAGGGAGCCTGTAAATTGCGAAATTTGATCTGAGATCTGCAAAAACTCTCGTGAGACTTGCTGCCAGACGACCTAACCTAACCTCAACCATTCGAGGCATAGGACATGACACAGGAGGCTGTTGTAACTTGACTCTACATATTCCAATCTGCTCCAAACTTCACAAGCTGGATAAGAGTCCCGGCCTGAAGACATATACGTTCCATTATTGAGTTATAGTGATAGCGCCACCTACTGGCAACAAGAAATGGTTGTATACTGCCACCCACCCTCATAGAAGTGCCTTTTAAGGATGCCTCACAAGTTCTCAACAGGTCATTTACAGAGCCACGCGCCCCACGCAGAAAATACCCTCTAACTGTTGCGTGCAGTGTCCGACTTTCATGGAAATGCACGGCAGCGGGTACCCCCGACGTGCGCAAAGGGGCGAGGGCCCGTTCATCGCTGCTTGCAGCTTTAATTAGGGCCCGAGCACGAAAGTGCCAGGACCCCAACGGTGTCCTAGCACGAAAGTGCAAGGAAACCTATTGTTTTTCTAAAGATTATTATTATTTTTCCGCCGGGAGATCGCGTTTTTGAGGCCTTTTCCATCCCCAAAAACTCACCAAAAGTGGAATATGCGTCAGAAGTGGCGCGAAATTCAATGTTCTGGAGTGACCCGGCTCGGGTGTGTCCAGGGGGCGAGATAGCGCCCCCTAATGTAGGCAGTTTTTCAGAGAAAGTTTCTTCGATCGGCACGGAATTCAAGTATGTCATTGCTGACGTCCTCATACCTGGATTAAATTTTGAGATTTTTTCAGCCAACAGGAAGTCAGCCATGTTGGACTTCCTGCGTGATTTTAAAATTTACGAACACATGTTTGAGAACTTTAGGATGGACAAAAACTCATGAAACTTTACACGCACATCCGAACTCATAATTAGTTTGATTTAGTAGTGAAATTTTGCTTGGGCGTGGCATGTTGGCTCTCTAGCGCCCCCTTATGTCTTTTAGATATGGAACATACCTTGAGGTACTCGAAAACTCATGAAACTTGGCAAAATGATGGACACCTGTGAACTTTATGTAAATGTACAGTTATTGGGTTCAGCATGTTTAGCCGGCTCTATAGCGCCCCCTAACGCGTGGAAGGCCATAGTTTGGTCAAAGGTGATCCGATATTCATGAAATTTGGTAGGTACATCCTGCTCATTATTTCAAACATATTCATCGGGTTTCATTAGCTCCGCCCACCGGGAAGTCGGCCATATTGGAATATGTGCGTTTTTCATGTATTTTATGCATACTTTTACGAACTCCTCCTAGAGGGTTTATCGGATTCGCGTCAAATTTGGGTGGTATAACCCTCAAACTACTGTGATGCTAAATTGCGAAGAAATATTTGATCGCTCGAACGGTGATGTCATACGTCATGTGCAAAGACGCCATTTTGTCACTTTTTAGGTATGAAACTTTGCGATACTCCTCCTAGAGGATATAAGCAATCCATCTCAAAGTCGGGCAGCAGAATCTCAAGACCTTCATGATACTAAATTGCGAAGCTTTTGTTTTTTCGTGAAACGGCGTTCTTGTGGCGGCGCGGCGAATTTTGATGTTTCGCCATGACACAGGAAGCTGTTGTAACTTCACTTTACATGGAGTGAGCTGCCCCAAACTTCACAAGCTGGATAATAGTCCAGGCCGGAAGACATATATATGCAATTATGAGTGAAAGTCATAGTGCCCCCTACAGGAAACAGGAAGTTGTTGTAAATTGTCTATACATTGTCCAATCTTCCCCAAATTTGACATGTTTTATAAGAGTCCTGGCCTGAAGACATATACGTGGTATTATGAGTGAAAGTCATAGCGCCACCTACTGACAACAGGAAATGGTTGTATACTGCCAGCCACCCTCATAGAAGTGCTTTAAAGGACGCCCCACATGTTCTCAACAGTTCATTTCCAGCGCCGCATGCTCCAAGCAGAAAATTCACTCTAACTGTTGCGTGCAGTTTCAGACTTTCACGGGAATGCACGACAGCGGGTATCCCGACGTGCGCGTTCCCCAGACGTGCCCGCGGGGGCCCGTTCATCGCTGCTTGCAGCTTTAATTTAATATTGTTTTTTTCTGTTATTGTATTTTTCTATGTGTATTTGTCAACCCTAATTTAGGGTTCTGGCAAGAAAACCACTTAGTTAGGGTAAGGGAAAACATCATAGTTGGGCTTAAAATAAGTAAGTAAACTAAGTAAAACACGTATAGAAACAACGTACAGAAAACACGTTATAAACGTCAATAATAAAACATGTTACAATTGTCATGTGATTAACGTCACTAACGTAACTTACAAAACAAAACATCAGCGGTCTTGAACGCCGGTCTCCTGGTTAAAAGTCTGGCGTTTGTTGGACCCATCCACCTCCCCACCCACAAATGACATGAGGAAATCAAGAAAGGCGTACTTATAGCAGGCTAAATGCCTTGCGCATTATCGTGGCATTTATACGCCTTTTTTCGTGTGAAAAGAAAAGAAAAGTGTATAAGAAGTAATATTAACACCAGTAAGTAACAAAAGTAAGATAAATTTAGTAAAATAAGTAAACTAAGATAGAAAAGTAAATTATATATAAACACCAGTGTCTAATAGAATAACAATAAAAGTAAGATACATTTATTAAAATAAGTAAACTAAAGTAGTTGTGTGTGTTTCTAGCACTTAAGACTTGGTCCAAACCGAGTATATGTCTGGACCGTGTCTGGTCAGTCTGTGAATTTGTAGCTAAATGTTCCACTAATAGTCAGTGGTCATGTCTATAATGTTAAATCCAGCGCTACATGTCCACCAGGTCCGGCGAGGACACTAGGGGAGGCGCTGCACCGATCAACTGGCCGTTCAAGTGGTGAAGAAAGAAGAAACGTTTATTTGTCATATACATACAGGTACATAGATGAAATTTGACCTCTGCACAAGTAGTTTAGAAGAAGTGGGCTGCTGTAAGCGCCCAGGGAGTTTAGTGTCTTGCTCAAGGACACTTTGACATGTTTAGTTCGTAGGAGCCGGGGGATGGAACCGCTACCCTTGTGGTTAAAGGACGACCCGCTCTACCCACTGAGCTACAGCCGCCCCTACGTACCCCATCGTTGAATGCACCTGATTGGTCCCTGGTTTTCTGCTCGCAGTTTCAAACAAGAAACAACATGAAAGAATCCACCAAAATCTACTTCTGAAAACATTTTAAGCAATAAATATTCTATGCCACTGCTGAATCTTGTTTCATTTTAGAACTAGATCCCGTAAGTTTCGTGAGCCGGACGCGTCGCACTGGACAAGCTCATTTGCATAAAGTTGAGAGATCTGATCTGAGATCTGCTAAAACTCTTGCGAGACTCACTGCCAGACGACGACCTCTACTAACCATGACTATTCGAGATCAATGCCTAACTTAACGATCTCACGAGAGTTTCCCCGGTTTGCTGGTTCGCATCCGTGAGTGGAACCGCTGACACGCCCCCCCTGAACACGTAAACAAAGGACTGTTCCTGCCTTTCAGCCATGACACCTCTCTCTCCTTTCTATCTTCATGTTGATCTAAATTCCTCTGTGCCGTGAAAAAGCACTTTAGGACAAACTGGTCGGTTAGAAGCTGTTTAAAATCTGGCCAGTCAATGGCGAGGGCAACACCCAGCCCCCGTCTCTACGGCGATAAGCCAGCCAATCAAAACTGGGCATGTGTTCAGGTCTGGAATGCATTGAATTGAGGGAAGAGGAAATGTTCAGAAAAGTACTTTTTGTTGTTTTTTTTTAATTGGAGTTCCTGTGTTTATACAACTGGAAGCTTTTATTTGAGGTCGGTCTGATATCAGAGGAGGCAGAGAGCAAAGAGATAGCTGCTGTCCCATCAGCGCTGTTTGTTTATCTTATCGGTATGGGCTTATTACTCGTAGATTTCACACCCCTCTTCTCCTCCCAAACACAACTCCCCCCCGTCTCTCTCTCTCTCTCTCTCTCCTTCTCTCTCCAACCCCAACTCAGCCTCTGTGGGTTTTTTTAACAAGTTTTGGGACTGCACACGCACCCCGGGAGAGTTTAGAGAAGCCCAGACCGCTGGACGGCGAACGCAGCCCAAACATTTGGTTTGGAGACACGGAGGCCGATCGGAGCGATAAACAACCACAGGAGGAGAGAGGAGGTGCAGGGAGGAGGAGTTCTACCAGTTAACTGCTCCTAATGTCATCAGTCTGTGTGTGTGTGTGTGTGCGTGCACCACCACTGCTGACCTGTTGAACCGATTTCACATTGAACTGAATTTGGGGCTGGCAGACAGACAAAGGGCGGTCAGTCTGTTGTCATGGTTACAGACAACATATCAGCGTATTTACCTTTTGGATTATTAAAAGAAATGGCAAAAAGAAATCTGATAAAAACAAAATACTCAAATTCTGAAAATTAGAACACAACGTTTTGTCGGTATAGTTCTTCTCCTTATTCTTTTGTTTTTACTCGCTTAATACAAAACCTAATTAGCATCTCATTTGCATCTCCTACCCATCTTTTCCTCATCCCTCTCTGCAGCTGAGAGCATGTGTTGAGCTTTCAAATAAGAAACTCATTTATTGGAGATGACTGTGATCACTCTCCTCATCATTTAGGACGAAACAGAACTGTACTTTTCAAATAGATGTTCTGATACTATGTTTTCCTTCCTGATGAATACATGTGATATGATTGCTATCTTTGTTGTATGACCTGGCACAGTTTAACCCTTTGTTAAACATGAACACATATAAACTAAAGCCTTGCATATTGTACACGTCGCCGTTTTACTGGTGGGATTTTTTCAGTGTAAAATATTGCCAAATTGTTGACATGTTGCTCTCTGGCTGACGTTACACTCTCCACTAGCTCCTGACCGATCAAACAGTTTCACGTCTGATTTATTATTATTTATACATAGACACAAATATCCCCTTTTTTTTCATGACGCTCAGCATGACTTTCAACAACGGATTTTTTTGTTACGAATTACGTATGCACAGATACCGGACCGGATAGGTGACAATATGGCCGATCTATTCAATTCAGTTCTATGTTTATATATTATATGCATCACATACTGGAATTTCAATTCCTGTTTAAATTTTGAGCAATTTGTTGCTGCATTTACCAGGTTACTGGTGTACGATTTATTACTTTAATAATAAATAATTCAGTAAATTTATACCTATGTATTTATTTGTTTTACGTAGTTAGGAAAGCAATGTTTAAGTCAAGCCTGATATATAAAATTATCCCATATAAAATGAGCAATAGAATGATCCCAGTCTCTTCCATACAGTGAGGTATACAGCTTATTAAGTAAATACTGGTATTGGATCGGTACTCCGTATTGGTCGATACCCAAAGCCCAGGTATCGCTATCGGGACTAAAAAACGTACTGCACTTCCATCATCCATTTAAGAGGCAGCGATCATTTCCGGAGATGATGGCGGAAGTAGCTGACGAGTGAGCTATCTGAATCAGACCGGTGCATATAGACTTGCATACTCACCAATACTCGATCGGAGGCCTTTCTGATACTGGTATCAGTATCTGAAAAACTCCAGTTTTAAAAAACAATATGGGGATATTTAGTCAAAATTGGTAAAAGCAGACAGTCAACACAAACACTTCTTCTTCTTCTGAGAACACTTCCCATATAGTCACACACAGATGTGCACCCCCACATAAAATAAAGATGAAGTTAACATTTGATGCCAAGTTTCTGTACTGTAGTTTTCAATATTTACAGATGTAATTTGATTTCACAGAGCTCAGCCATTGAAAGCAGCTAGTTAAGCAACCCATTGACTCTGTGTTGTGTTGTGTTTTAGTGGTGGAGGAGTGAGGGTCGGGAGGCCTTGGTCTATTTCTGTGTTGCCATCTATTGTCTGGAGAGGAAGAGTCTTACAGTTGTCTCGCCTCACACACAAAAATAAATCAACCAGCACAACAGTTAACTAGCATTGTTGCCAAGTGCACTGTTTCACATTATATGACCCGTTTAGCATTGCAAAGTGCATTATATTCATTTGTTAAGATGTTGTAGTAACATTTCACAACGCTAACATGTTCATACTGATGTTCATGTTCATTTAGCAAGCAGCTGTATTTAAAGAGGGGGCGCCCAAGAGCCACTAAACTTGCACTACAGGATATATAGCAGGTGGAATCACACACTATCCAGACACTGTTACACAAACACAAGTGTGTCAGTACACAACTAGGACCGGGATTCAATATTCAGCCCTGGAACAGACTACAACAAAAGTGTACAACAACGAAATGTGCAGATATACAGTACGTGTTTGCTACACACAGAGGGAGACACACTTCAACACACACAATCTCACACTTGGTGGTTTGTTTTTTGCCACGTCAGCCAAACTGTTTCATAGGTGGAATGATGAACGATACCCAGCCTCTCCAGAGTGCTTAAAGGCCTTTGTTTTAGAAGAAGTGAAGACAGTAAAGCCGTGCTCGGTGTGACGATGCTCCGTGAGAAGCTAAATCCCCCTTTTCTTCTCTTTCAGCACAAAGTCAAACTCACATCTTTCCACACGGGGAAAGACTTTGGTATCGTCTCATCTGAACCACAAAGTGTCTCTCGGCTTATTCAGCACCACCCGCGGTCTCTGACCAGTCTGTCCACCTCACCTATAACAAGCACCCGGAGGGGGGTATCAAAACAAAACAAAGCACCCAGCAGTCAGTGAGAGCAACTTCCAACTAGATGACCACAAGTTTGGCCCAATCACATGTGTCCTGAGTTAAGGCCCCGAAACAAAAGAAGCAAACAAGACAACTTCTCCTAACTCCTGAATCCAAATTCCACAGATTGTCTTGACACCTTTTGTCTGCATGGGACGGGGCAAGAACCTATTCTAAAAATACAGAAAGGCGGGGGAGTCCCTGGGGACATTTGAAACAACAATCTATTGACTTGATGGTTTTTAATGTCAGATGAGACAACAGAAGAGTGTCAGCATCGTATGGGAGCGTGAGAGATGATGCATTAGGTTGACATGGACACAAAAGGGGGCATTCACATCCCCACCCTATATCCCTTTACATGCTCAGGGTCAGAAACAGAATATAGCGAGTTCTGTCATTGAATACAGTATATAAGGTGTCGGGTTGAGACATATGAGGTCACAATTTAACATGCTTTAATGTGCGTCTCCTCCACCTGATCTCAGGACAAAACATAGCTTAATAAAAGGGAAATGTTGCCAAGCAGATAATGCATAGATGCATAAAGTTTCAATAATTTATTACCATGTCTATGAAACATTGATTGGGACTTGTCTCGGTGTGTGCTCGGGTTAGACAAAAACAATACAACAAATACACGTCAGCAGAGACACATCAACGATACTCGAGCAAGATAGCATCTTAGCACGCATTCATCCTGTGTAAGTCTTGCAACCAGACCATTAGTGAGCTGAAAAAGTCAAAAAAACACATGAAGTCGGTAAGTAAAGTTGACAGAAAATGAATCAACGGCAATTTATCAAGTAAAGTCTTCACTTCTTAAAGTGAATATCTTCGTCATTTTTACTTCTTAAAAGACAAATCTATTAATTAAAGAAATAATGGACTAATCCATAATCCAAATAATCACCAGCTGCAGCCACAAGTATTTCATTCAACACAGGCTAAAACCTAAAAATCCCATTAACACAGACTTTGATATCTTAAAGGGTTTTGTTCCAAAAATAAATAAATCCTAATTTGATAAACAAGCACTGGCATGAAATTGGAACTAACTGAACATCTAACTTTCTTTTATTAAATCTTGCGCAGTAACTTCCTCACAAGACGGATGAGTTTCAGAGAGAAAGCCATAAAGTTTTATTGGCCTGATCCTTGGACTTGAAGAGTATAAGAGTAAATCTCTCACCGTGCACCGCTGACCACAGATTCCCCCCTCGTGTTCCCGCTTCTAAAGACGGCTCAGCTACGGTAACTTTCTTCCTCCATTAGAAAACAAGTGTCTCACAGGACAGCTTGAGAGAGGATCAAACTTTACCCAGGCTGTCACCAGCATTTAGATTTACTGCACTTCCTCAATCACATCATCCCCCCCTCCTTCCGCAAACATGCCCAATGCGGATTGCACACTATGCAAATGTATGAGTGACGGAGCATGACTGCAGACTTCAGATAACTTCCCTAAATGACTCCGCAATCACAAACAAAACTGCTCTTTGTTCTGTGGCGTTATAGGGAGAGACTAAAAGTTTAGTTCTGTCACCGGTGCCCTCTTATTCTTTTGTCCCCTCCAGGAAGCGAGGCTGTAAAAACGATTTCCTACTAACAACACTTCTCCATTCATTTCGCTATCAGAATCGTTCAGTAGTTTTCCCCTCCAACCACAGTTAAACGTGCAGTAAGCAGAATATTTTTTGCATAATTGGACAAAAACTCCATAACAACCTCTCAGCATATTGTAATTCAAGTGTTCTGAGAGATAACTAGATGTTACAAGCTACAAGCTACAAGATGTTTCTGAAAACATTTGAGGCGAGAAATAGGCATTTACGTAACATAATATTGATTCATATTTGATCAGCGCTGCCTAGTTTGACCGTTTGGTCGGAGAGGCAGTTTACCTGCCTCATGCACTACTGTCAGAATATAGCGACCGTTTTGTAAAAATAACTTTTTTTTAATCATATTTGCGCCATTTCTACCCGCTGCAGCTTGAAGTTAAACTAAAAGCAGGACAAGCTGAACTTTGTGAGCGGCGTACCAATGTTAACTTCAACTTTAAATGCATTTGGTTTTGCAGCATGAAGTGCAACATAAAACCAACAGGAAGTATTAGTTAGAGTGAAACGGCCTCAGCAAACACTGCAATAGTAAGCCATTTACAAAAGAAATGAATGTGACACTTTGCCAACAGGATATGATTCGAGGCGTTCACCGACTCACACTGGTAGTCTGTACTTGTCATTTCAACGTTGATAACTTCCTCAACGGTGAAGTTCTCAGTTACTCACGTTTTCGTAACGATCCAATCACGCCAATGGAAGCTGTTCACCCAACAAAAAGTTTGTTTGGCTTCTGCAGTTCATCATACAGTAGTCTTTTTCTGCTGCCATGCTTGTTTTGTGGCTTTTGAGTCATAGCTGACTTACTGTATTGTGTTAGGCATTTTCTGAATATGTGTGATGTTTTGAGTTGATGCTTTTGGATGAATGCCACGTAGCCTGTGTCGGCCTCATATGACCGGAAGCTTACACACAAACTAGAGGCTTGTTATCTCCTTTTTATCTGTTCAATCACAAATCAAAACATAACTTTAGTTTGTGTTTTAGTAATTTTGAGCATGTTGTGACCAGCTCCCATAAGTGTGTTTACACAGGATGAGGTATTCATAGCGGCCCATTCATGCCAATGAAAGCTATTCACGTAGCGCATATGCTAAAACAAGTTTCCTACTTATAATAAATCATAATGGAAGTGTATTAGAGTTATTGCCTTGATCCTCTTGGCCATTTCATTGGAGGCTTTTAAGCTACATTTGGACGTATTTTGTTGGTTCAAATCGTGATACGTTGTTTTTGAATGTATGTGATACTTTGACCTGTTGCTTTTTGACGGATGCCACATCGTCTTTCTGAGACTGGAGGCAACATATAACTTGAGGTTTTTCACTTGGGCCACCACAACAAATGGGAGTTTTGATAGCTCCTTCTTTTCTGTTGTAGTTGCATTGTGGAACAAATGTGACCATAAATGTCAAAAAATCTGGTAAGGGCTTTAAGTAAGGGCTCAAAACACAATTAGAATTAGATTTGAACACTAGGGGCCATTTTTAAATGATTTATAGCGCATGGTCTAAAGTGCATGGTGCAAGTGCATTTAGGGCGTGTCCAACTCCACTTTTGCTAGTTAAACGGTGCATAATCTGGACGCAAAGTAAGACGCAAGACACAAAGGGGTTGTATTTAGTCTCAATTAATCATAGGTAGGGATGCTCATTTTGAAAAATGTTCTTAACCGATAACCGACCCTCGTTAGCCGATTATTAACCGTTAACCGACAAGATTTGTGGCTCGCATGCTGCAGGAGCACAACAGATATTCGTTAACGAGAGTCCCCCAGTTCACCGTCAGGGAGCGATAACTTGGCAGCCACAATGCTGCGTGTAGTGTCGCGGACATGCAGCTACTTTCCCAGTAAAAGTCTCCACCGCACATTTAGTTTAGTTTAGCTGGTTGTCAGCTGCGTGTCTGCCCAGCGTAACTTTAGTGAGTGTCCACCAAACGGTGTGTGTTTGTGCTACGTTAGCAGCTCGACCCGCACACGTAGTCTGCGTAACTTTAGCGAGTTTCCAACAGGCCATGTGTGTGTGGGGTTGGTGAGTGTGAGGTTGTTGGTGGCGTTATAGCTGTGAACGTAGGTGTAGCAGTGTGTGTACAGTTTATTTGTCAGTGACTAAATGCTACGAAACTACAACTCTTTCGCTCTGCGCAAGACGAGACGAGCTGCTCCTCTGAGCCGCTCCTCTGAGCCGCTCAGCTTTTGAATTCATTATTAACATTTCTTTTAACTGGTTTAACCGGTAGTGTTAATCGGTTAAAATGCTTCATGTCGGTTAACGGTTAATTATAAACATCCCTAATCATAGGTGTGTTTTGGGCGTATCATTAATTAGATAGATAGATAGATACTTTAATGATCCCGAAGGAAATTGTGGAGCAATTAAACCAATTAGAGCAATTCAACTAATTAGAACAATTAAACCAATTAGAGTGTCAACTTCCATTCCTTTTAAAAGCATCGCTAATCAAATAGCGAACTCTGCAAATTGGAGAAGTGAGAGGTTTCCTGTTCATATCGTACACATCTGCTCGTGCACAAAGTAAAAGAGTGCAAGCAGACCATCTCTGGGAGCAGCGGACCCTCTGCCACCGCTGTCTCCCAATCCTCTGTCCCATCAACAAATCCATTTGACTGCATGCGGCAACAATCCACCTGACCACACCAACACGCCCATGGGCGCGCAGATGACGCAGGTGCATTTGCTACTCACAACGAAAATGACAACTGCGTCGGTCTGAAACTAGCAATGACCGTCGCAAGACAGGGCCCTAGCTCTTCTTCTCTCATTCCTCCAGCAGCAGTAGTAGTACATGAAAATCTTTTCTTTCCAACTGCAGCCCCAGAAACTAGCTCTCCCTCTCTCCCTCTCTCCCTCTCTCCCTCTCTCCCTCTCTCGCTCCAACAGCAGAACGTCAGAGTAAATTCTTCTTGTGTCTCTTTTGCAGCAGAATCAGGGAATCCAGCTCTTCCTCCCTGGCTTACAGGTCACCGGTTTGGTGAGTCAGATGTCAGGAGAAAGCCAGCGTGCTAAGTGGGTTTCAATAATGCAGGCACGTTGAGGGCCTCAAAACGTGTGTGTGTGTGTGTGTGTGTGTGTGTGTGTGTGCGCATGTGTGTGTGAAACTGTGTGTATGCTGAGGCAGAGCCAGGGTTTAGGTGTACATGAACAATGCAGCGGAGGGTTGGAGCTGCAGTGTGAATGTGGGCTGCCTCTGAGAGACCTGGTGCGTGTGAGGAATATTGTTTGGGTGTAGTAGGTGTGATTTAGTGTGTGTGTGTGTGTGTGTGTGTGTGTGTGTGTGCATGGATTGAGGTGGGAGGATGGGAAAAGCCGGCGGAGTGCCTCCATTCCTCCAACCTCATCTATAATTCAGCTCTGTAGCGGCCTGTGAGGTCTTTCTCTCGTTCCCCCCTGTTCGCTCTCTGCACTGAAGGTGGAGACAAGTGTTCCACGGTACATTACACCGCCTCTCCCCATCTATCCATCCCCATCTACCGCTACCTCTCCAGAGGCCGAGCAGCTGGGAGAAGCAGCTCACTGTATTTCACTGAATGAAGATGTTCTGAACATACAGAGTGTGTTCGAAAGGGTGATACAAGACTAACACCAGCCTTAAAGGACCAGTGTGTAGCATTAAGGGGGCGGTCTATTGGCAGAAATGGAATGCAATATTGATATTTTCATTAGTGTATAATCACCTGAAACTAAGAATAGTTGTGTTTTCGTTAGCTTAGAATGAGCCCTTCATATCTACATATGGAGCGGGTCGTCTTCACGGAGACCTCCATGTTTCTACAGTAGCCCAGAACGGACAAACCAAACAAACCTCAGCTGGTAGCTACTAAATCCTACACACTGTCCCTTTAAAACCAGGTTGAAAATGTATTTATTCTCCATTGTACATTGTGTTTGACTGAACCTAAAACATTCATCATCATCATCCAGTTTAGATTCAACTAGTTCTGTTTTTATCTTTATTTCTTGTCTGTTTATTTGTGTTTTAAAAGGTACTGTTTGTAACTTCTTACACTCTTATAAATCATTGTGGGTCGGTGTTTCCTATGCGTGTGGCTACACTGTTCCAACACAATCTACACGGAAGCACCCAAACCGCAAAGTTATATCTAGTGAAGCCCGTCTTGCAAAACAGTATCAACTAATCCTGCTCCGGCTCCCGACCGCGGCCAGAAGACACAGGGAGACCTGTGCTAACCTGGGACTTAACTCCCCAGATCCACTTTTGTTTGAACCAATCCAACAGCATCCGATCAAGTTTCAGGAGAAAACCATGAAGAACTAATGTTACGTTACGGAGCACCAGTTGGATCCAGTTACTCTGCGTACTCTTACATTTGGTGGAGAGCGCATATGGCTTGTTTAGTATGTTCAATACAACACTTGCAATGGCAAAACGCTAAAGGCTACCGTGTTTTGGCTAACGTAATGTAACCATAGCTCGTAGTAGTAGGCTTTCATCCTAACCCGTCTGTGTCTTCCATCATTCAAATATAACATTATCATTTTAAATCAATAATTAATGGTCTAATGGTCTGTCACCATGTCAGTCACTTTACTGCTGAGGATATATACTGTATAGAGTGTGTGTGTGTGTGTGCGTGTACAGCCTCTACTGTTTTCTTAGTCTATAAAGTTATACCTGAGGAATAAAGTCTCATCATTTTCCCTTTTTTTTTTTGCCGTGGTGTCGAATTGAGTATCGAGAATCGTGGAAATTCACTGGTTTAGGTATCGACTACTAGATTTCTGGTATTGTGACATCCCTACACTAGTTGACTGATTTTCCCATGTAAAATGGATGAACTATTAACAGCAATAATCTCCACCCATTAAGACAATATTGCTACACACCAAACACAATAAAGCACAACAAATCAAACATCATTAATAGTAAATACGCAAATGCTAGAAGCACTAGTGGTAGAAGAATGACAAGTAGTTTTAATAACATTAGGAAGTGAAGTACACAGAGTATTTCTGCAGTAGTAGTTGTAGTAACGGTCTGTGTTTTGGTTTTATGAACTCGTTTATGTTTTGTTTGTAACTGTAAAAGCTGCACAGTCATTGTTCCTCAGGGGCAATAAAGCCTCGCTCAGCTGGACTCAGACGCCCTCGTTCTCCACTCCCTGCTTTTCATTCCAACTTTCTCCTGCTGAAATATTCTGACACCAGCACTTTACAGAGGCAGAGAAGACATGTTCAGATTTGATCCCGTCTCAGCTGCACTGTACCATTTCCTCTGTTATTAGTTTCTTTTTTATGTCTCTGTCTGTGCAGTGCCTCGTTCTAGAAAAGGTGCCTTTTACCATAATGGCACGCTGTCCTCCTCTGTCTCCCCCTCTGTCATTCTACTTCAATTTAAATGTCACATGTTCCCGTAGACTGCTATGATTTCACTTATGTTGATTGAACCTTCATGTGCTGTTCAACAAGCTGTCAGGTTATTGCTATGATTTATTATGAAGCCTGTTATTTCTTTAGTCACAGTGATAGACGTTGTAACCGTGGAACTAATTCTACTTCAGACAGATGTTTTGATGTCCAGGGGATGTTTCTTGTTTCAGTACGCGGGTCCAATCTGTTCAGTGCAGGAGTCGGTGCATTGTCAAAGGGAAAATTTGTCACTTTTTATGTTTTCAGTCCAAAATGGCGGCAGCGCTACCGCAGTGCCTGTTGTCAAAAAAAGCACCGGCCTTTCGTCTCTTTGCTTCTACACTTTTTGGTCAAACCACTAATTCAGAGGTTGAGAATGAAGTTTCATGCACCATCAAAGGTTTCAAAAACATGAATCTTGTCAAGACAGAGACCTGTCAATCATTTTGTGAAGTCAAAACGGGCTCCGTGTTTTGGATTTGAAATGAAGAGTAACATTTTACAACACTTCCCATAACTCGCTTGTGCAGCCCTGTCGGCTAACGTTCGATGTCTTACATAACATATGTTACATATTTAATGAAGCCGGCCGTGATTGAAAAGCAAAGTCTTGAATTGTTTTTCAGGGAGAGAGAGAGCGTCAGCAACAGGCTCGCTGAAGAATCTCAGTTATACCAAACAATGAAATTCCTCTGGTGTCCTCATCATCATCGTCATCGTCATCATCATCATCATCATCTTCTCAGCTTTCTCCCGACCCTGGTCTGGGTTTAGTTTCCCTCCCCTCAGTCTCCAGAATATTCTCCGTCCTGAAAAGCTACTGCTACTCAGTGCAGCCCCCTGATCTCGGTTCAGCTCCCACACCGTCTCCGGTCTTGTTGACTGAACAGCAAATTAAAACGGTGATCCAACTACACATCTGTGGCCGACGGGAAAACTTCCCTCCACTACAAAAGGCTTTAATGTCCATCTTCCCGTTGTCCTACAATCCCCCTGCAACGTCGTACATCACGGTGCAGCTCCGCTAATGAACACCGCTCTCTTAAAAACCAATCTCCACTGCAGAGATTCACTCCTTTAGTCATTTGCAGCATCCATCCTCCTCCCTTTTTGCCACGCCCACTCACTTCTACTCTATTAGAAACATCTCGACTGCCGTTAGCTCGTTGCCGCTCCGCATTGTGATTGAACGGCTGACTCACGCTAGCGTTTGTACGGCATAAGTGGTAATGACGGGGCTGCGCAGATCATCCCGACAGTAAACAAAGACTCTTTCCCCAGGTGTGTCATTATTTCCACAGATTCTATCTCTGTTTTTCCCCACCTTCCCCGTCCTCCCTCTCTTCCTCTCGGATGCCTGCTGAACTGAGAATTGTTTGCTGCAAGGACTGCCGCTTCTGTTTGTGCCTGAAGTATTGAAGTCATTAGTTTTGCTTGTGTGTGTGTGTGTGTGTGTGTGTGTGTGTGTGTGTGTGTGTGAGTATAAAAGCCAGTTAGTGGGGTGACTCTCCAGTGGATCTGTGTGGGTATGAGCACCAACATACAGGCCTCACGGTGTCTATCTGTGTGGGAGAAAATGAAATGGCAACAGACCCGAGTGGGTTTACCTCTAATTCTGTTTGTTTACCCACGAGAACACACATCCCAGAGCGAGCCAGCTCTTTGCGAGGAGCGCACCTGCTTTTACTCGCCGCATCCTTTCATCTGTTTTTTGCTGCCGTCCTTCAATCCGCTGCATCCTCTCAAGTCGTCTGCGTTACATTTCACGCAGGTCAAGACACCAAAGACACCAAAACTTGAGCCCGATCACACAACACACAAGCCCGGGGGTTAGCTTAAAATAGGTCAACACCCAAAAAACAGCGGCCTCGCTGACACACTGCTATTGTCTGTGTGACTACCATTGTTATTACGGAAACAGGAAGCCATTAGAAAGGTTCCATTTTGGCTCTGGATAAGCCTTATGGTCTTTGCATTAGTCTGCGGTCCAGGCGGTTAATTGCTGAACACACAGGATCGGGCCTGATGGACCCGGATAATGGCGCCTTTGTGTCCAGTATTGTTGCTGTGTAATGCATAACAGGATACTTGAGTAGTGACCACACACACACACACACACACACGCACACACACAGTCATGAAATCTACAACCCTGCATTCAATTCTTGCAGCGGTCGCTCAATTTAACTCTCCAGTCAGTCATGCGACAAAGCAAATTTTTGCATTTTTGACGCCGGTAATGTGACACTGATGAACCGAGGAGGACAGAAAGTCAGGCGTCACACCTGAACGCAGCTCGCTGGGTTTAATTACAGGTCGATGCGGGCGCTCGAGGAGGGAGCGTGATCAGAGCGAGAGAAGAGACAGTGATTAGAGAGAGGAGCGTAGAGAGTGGAAATCTAAAAAGAAACAGCTAGAGGGAGAAAAAGGGGGCGAAGGGCATTCTTAAAGGGGAAGTGTGAGGAAAGAGGTGCAGCAGGAGGATGTGTGGATGTATAGATGAGAGGGAGAGTAGGAAGGAAGGAGAGAAAGAAATAGAAACAGAGAGAGATGTGGGGGAGGGAGCGCTGACTAAAGGAAGAGCCAGAAGCTGTGAGTGTGATCAAGACTGGAGGAGAGCTGGATGGGGATGGGGAGAGGGAGATGGAGAGGGAGAGGGAGAGGGCGAGGGCGTACAACACAGACAGAGATGAAACATGTGGTTCGTTTACAGGCACACAAACAACTTCACTACTGTGGATTCACACATCAAACATAATATGGTTGATTAAGGAAACAACAGGGTTTGCAGGAACCTGATGTCCCCAAAAATAAACTGATGCTGGATGTGAGAGGCTGATATACCGATGTGGATATTCAGGCTGGTCTCACACACTCTCCGTAGCTATACCTACAAAAAGTATCATTTGTGTATATCCCATTAACACTTACGTAACGTTACGTAAGAAAGTCCGCTAAGGGTGGTTGTTGTTTACAGGGTCGGCACCAGAGTGTTAGTGAGGGACGGGCAATCAGCTTTGACAGGGGGGACATTTCACCTCATATAGCCTTTATTAAGTGTATCTTTAACATTATCATGTTTCATGAAAGAAATAAGCTGACAGAGAGGCGTATACATACTGCCACTTATGCGCAAAGGCTCGCACGCACGCATACACATGCTGTTATGTCCACAAAAACAGGTTATAAACTAACACCGTGTCCTAAGTGGATGCGAGCGTCCGACTATCGCGCCGCATCGCGTAGCATCTGACGCTCTCTGTCCACACTGAATCCGTTAAATCTGCACTTCTGTTACATCATGTAAACAAACCACGTACGTATCGGCTGTGAGCTCCAGATCAGACTGGAGCTGAAGACGTTACCACCTCAAAGACGGGTTAGTAGTATTTGTTATCTTCCTTTGTTCGTATTTTTTTTTTTTATCGGAAAACACACGTTTTATTTGTGATATTTACTGGAAATAACATACGATATAGCCAAGAGCAAGTAGGTTGTTATCTAGTGATGCGTTTGCAAGCGTGATACGAGGCTGATATGAAACGTATTTTTGGTTCAAAGATATCATTCCGTATATCCCGTAGTTTGGCGAAACGTACAATGCCAACATTATTTTCTGGTTGACTGGGTTGAATTTGGGGACTACTGGCCAAAAAACAGATTTTTTTAGGGATACATTTTAACACTTTTAGACCAAACAAAAAGAAATCAAGTCAATAATCATCAGATAAAATAGGCGATGAAGTGAATCATTAGTTCCAGCTCTACGTATTACTGATTCATCTTATTTATCTTTTTCCAACCAATTTGTCAATAAATTAAACTCTAATCAAATTCTATTCTGCAATTCTTATCTTTATTGGTTGTAAAATAAACTGATACCAATATATCTATATCGTCTGTTTGAAAATGTATTAATGTGTTCAAAACTGCAAGCCAACAGGAGGTAGGGATATATAACAGAATGGAAGGATGTTAAAGACACAAGCTCAGTTACTGTACGGCGTGTTAAAGCTGTTTTGCTGCTTTTTTCTTTGACATAGCTTCAAGCGATTTCATATTTCAGGGGAGGACATCACTAAGCTGTATAGGTGCCAAGAGGAATTTGAGTAATCCATCGGGGTTAATCGAGTTGTGCTTCTGCGATTACAACTTTAATGCGAGTAAGATAACTCTAAGGGCGTTTTATCTGACAGCTGCAATATTACCCTGCTGGCTCTAATCAAATTATTAAGAGTTCATGTAAACACAGTGAGTGACGGAGCAAATAGAAGGAGGGTGGAGGAGGCAGAGTTAGAAAAGTGAAGGCAGAAAACAGACGCCCACAAAAAGCGAGATGGCAGAAAGAGTCAGGTGATTCCTAAAAGCTGTGTGATCTTGAAGAAGCAGAGAGAGTAAAAACGGCTATCAGCTCTGCTCTTCCTGCTCCGCTGTCATCTGCTCTTCACTTGCTGAAAAGACGGCCGGTGAAAAGCCTGAAAGCACTTGGCACACAGCGGGTCCTCCCAAGCCCTCCGACGGGCTCTCCAGACAACAAGTTCACTAGATCTGTGCTTCCACACACGGATAGTATGTGACACATAATCTGCAACACTTCCCTGTAAATAAACGGTCGTGTTTGCAACTTTCTAAACTCTTAGTAAGAATGCAGGGATTCACAATTTAGTTTGGAATAAACAGAGGCAGCGTGAGCACCTCAACCTCCATCAACAGAAAAGCCCTAATCCTTGGCCCTGTTCAGACCTGGCATTAGCATGCATCCTGAGTGATCCCAACACAAGTGGACGGCTTTAAGTGCGTCTGTTCACACCTGGCATTAGAATGCATCTCCACATGCGTCTCCAGTGACCACTTGTGATCTGATCTCACTTCCCCGCTCTCTATGCAAATAAACACGTAGTAAACACAGGGCTAATACAGCAGCCATTGTCACGCAATATTACAGAAATGTCAGTAGTAATATCCCACATATTCGTGAATTCGGGTACATTTTATTAACATCAAAATATAAGGTTATTGTACTGCGCGCTATGCAGGCACCGCTGCATTCGCCAGGCAACAGCCGGGTACAGAGCTTCAGAGAGCCGGGGATGGGTGTCAGCTCCGCGCAAAGCAGCGGAACAAAAACACGACACGTCTCCGACAGTATGATAATAATGCACTTCCTGTTCCCAGTCTGATGGTCTGTGTACTATGTAGCTTATAGATAAGATATATTTTAATAAAATACAGATGTACCGACAGAATACAGCAGAGTACAGAGGCCGTTTCCATGCTGCGAGGCAGACAAGCGTTTAGCTTTTAATTCCAGGGGTCAGCAACCGTTACTATCAAAAGAGACATTTTAGGCAAAGACAAAAAAAATGCATCTGTCTGGAGCCGCAAAATATTTGAGCATTGTGATGAAGGTAACAGTTCATAGTCTAAGTATATAGCATATAAGTCTAATGCAGTGAGGGGCCAAGTGCAAATGTACGACGGAGTATTAGGACCACATTGAGGGAAAAACATCTGAGATTTACAGAATAAAGTTATAACTTTACGAGAAAAAAAAGAAAATAACACGTAAAATTACTACTTCATAATATCATGACTTTATTCTTGAAATCTCAGATTTATTATTTTTCCTCAATGTGGCCCTAATACTCCGTCGTACCATAGACCTACAACAATGACAAATACAAATGAAAATGTAAACAAAAAACAGTTATTCATTTCCACTTTTAAAAATCCAAAGGGAGCCACTGGAGAGGAGCTAAAGAGCCACAGGTTGCTGACCCCTGCTCTGTTCACAGCTGGATCCCAGCTGGACGTCAGATGAGTAGGCGGTCCTTAACGCGGTCCAGGACGCATTTGCGTACACACTGCTAAAAGAATGTGGCCATATGTGGCCCAGACCACCTCTGAATATGGTCTGAG
Organism: Sebastes fasciatus; assembly: GCF_043250625.1. NCBI lineage: Eukaryota > Metazoa > Chordata > Actinopteri > Perciformes > Sebastidae > Sebastes > Sebastes fasciatus. The sequence goes on from NC_133797.1 coordinate 38,880,058, forward strand.
TGATCTGATCTCAGTGCGTCCTCAAAGCGTCCTGAGTGCGTTCACACCGGTACTTATAGAGCTGTCCACTTGTGATCGGATCACTGAGGACGCGTGTTACCAGGTCTGAACAGGGCCTTACAGAGCTCAGCACCAAAGGAGGGAAATGTTGAATGAATATGTCACAGACAAAATTACAAAATTAGCTGAAAGCTTAAAGCCCCATTTTGGAAATCATGTCATAACAAATCCCCTTCTGGGTACACAAGTATAACATATATAAAACTGGAATGTCTCATGAACGCAAAACAACTCATGCAGAAGAATCTCTCTTTTATAGTTACCAGAAATCCTGACGACATCAAAAGCCAAACTATTTTCAAAATGAGTCGATAGAGACTATTTCACTAACTATATCACCGTATTTTACTTGCCTGCATTCCTTAAGGATCATTAAGTAACAGGTGGCAGAGTCTACGCAGCAGATAAACACACCGAGGCACATTTAACAGTTTCAGCTCTACAGAAGAGGAAGTGTGTGAAACATGCAGCTGCGTGTGAACCCAGGAGTTTTTTGACAGAAGTGATCAGTGATGTGTCGCAATACTTGGCTGGCAGGGGTTTGTTTATATGCCAATGTGAACATACTGCATGGACAAGATTAAGATTTAAAGAACAAAGGAGGTGAAAGGTGAAAGCTGCAGCGCTTTGACAACAGATAAAGCTTCTCTATTATTATTGCCACGGATGAGAAAGTAAAGGAATGAAACTAAGCAAGAAACAACGACGAGTCAAGAAACCGGAGTGACTAAACATGGTGACAAGATGTGTTATCAATTAGTTATCAGTTAGTAAGTCAAGTCTGACTTTTAAGTATAGAGATAGTGGACCTGCAGTTTGTAGCGGGACAGAGAAATAAGACATCTCCGCTGCACTGCACGCTCCAAAACTTCCGATAAACATTCAGTGATAAAACCGCTGGTGGAGCCGATTAAAGGCTGGAGGTCTGAACATGTTTAAGTGTTTGGTTTTTAATGGAGCATTATGTTGGCGTACAGGAACCGAGTCCTATTAAACAGCCTTACAGCTCTTGATTGTTGATCACGCACGGCGATTATCAGAGTGAACTAACCAAAACAGATCGATCAGTGTTTCACAGGTGGAAACAGTTTAAGAAATATTTGGCTTTCCGGAAGCGGATGAAAGAGTGATGAAATGTTCATTATGTTTTTTGTTCCCTAACCCTAACCCCATGTCAACGTTGATTTATTTATCACGTAACTGACGTACTTAAGTTATAACCCCGATCTTTTCCTAAACCTAACTAGTTAGTTTTATTGCCTAAACTTAAGGAAGTTGTTTCCTGTGAAGATGGACATTTATTTTGAAAAGACTGTATGCACGAAATGAGCGGAAATTGTCACGTGTTGCTGGACATTTGTAAGAAAACAAACAGAAAAGGAGGACTTACTTTTTCCCAAGATATCATACGAACCGTTGTATGACAAATGACGTAAGCCACTATACTATAGAGGTCACCGCCTAACAATCAATGTAAATATTGTTTTGGTTATAATAAGCTGCTTGTTTTGGAAATGAAGTTTGTTCTTTCAGCAACATTTGCTTATGATTTTCCAACTCATTGTCCTGTTTGGCTCTGCCAGGCACCTGTAACCCAGTTACAGATTTCACTGACACCTTTTTAGTTCCTGTGTGCAGCTTTGAAAAAACTCACATAAAAGTATTTACCAAAGAATCCTCTTCAAATGGTTGACACATGCTGTTAATTAGCATTCATCTAGACGTAACTCTCCGTGTGAAACTGCCTTTGTAATTGTGACTTAATTGCTCCAGTCCAATTTTCTTGTGGCGTTCCCATTAAGTTGTCGACTCGCGTAAGAGTTACTGAAATATGAGTGATCAAGCTCATATTTCAGTTTAAAATATGAGTGATCAAACTCAGCTGTAAGCCTGCATTATGCCATACAGGCTGGAATTGGCCAGCTGACTACAAGATCCATTTGTTGACTCATGGCACAACCGCCTAGCTCACCTCACACAACCCTGAAAAGCACATTCAGACCTGCACTGCTGACACGCACACTACTACCACATGCACACACCCTCACAAAAACATCCTGTGTTTCCTGACCCCTCGTGCTGCCCACAGCTCCGTTTGTGTCTCAGGGAGAGTTTTCGAGACCGTGTGACAGATTGATCAGCAGTTGCTGTTTTGCACGTGCGACAGCGACGGTGTGCGGTCGGGTCTGGCAGATTTCTGGGGGGCCACGGCGTTGTCCAGACTTGTAACGACTCCTGTGCCAACTGCTATCGCGAGGCCTGTCTCTGCACTCCGCAGCTCACTTAGCTGTTACAGGCACAGTTCAGGAGGCGCCGTGCACGCTGGGAATTCAGAGCTGTTGGCTCTGACTTTGTGTGTATTCGTCGAGTCATGCACTCATGCTGCTCAAGCAAATACATGTCCCTTCAAAGAAACCATGACTCTTTGTGTTATCACCATAACACTGCGCGCCTTCACACCACACCCTCTCCCACGTTCAGACTTCACATTTAGGAAGTTAATTTTAGCAAGAGAACAGAAAAGAACAAGGAAGCAATTGAAAAGCAACTCTGTACATAATGTTATGCGGCCACAGAATATAAAAATGACAGGAAATATACCTTCTTAAAACCGAGCTTCTCTCCCTTTCCCACAAACCATGACTCCCCTGTGGCTTAAAATCCTCCTTCAGCCTCTCTGCGACCCGTCTGAGAATAAAAAAGGATGTGTCGTTTCAAAGACATCTGCATGGGAGCTGGCGGTGTTACTTCCAACGGCAACGCGACACACCACGGGGCGTCTGCTCTTCAATTTGGAGAATCAACGGTGGATCTAAAATCATTTGGCAGGTTTCTGGATATGCACTGACCAACTTCCTGAATGTTTTTAATCAGACTCTGTTCCGTGCAGAAGTGAACTTTATGATGCCAAGATATGAAGGTGGAGGAAATGCTAATAAATCTCCAAGTGAAGCTGTGTTTGACAGCAACACTGCTCACATTCGTGCGCCTATTTTCTAAGCTGGTTCCAGGAAATAACACATAAAAAAGGAGTGGAGAACAGTTCAATGGTGTCGATTTGCCCTGTACAACATGAGGAAGATTAGACCCTACCTGTCAGAGCATGCAACACGACTCCTGGTACAGGCTCTTGTAATATCACGCATTGACTACTGCACTTCCCTATACTGGCAGGCATCCCTGCATGCACGTTCAAACCTCTGCAGATGATGATTGTTTGCTCACAAAACAGCAACAGTAACGGCCTCTCCCTACCTGAACTCCCTCATCCAGATCTACACTCCCTCCCGCCCACTATGCTCAGCCAATGAAAGGCGCCTGGTGCTCCCATCACAGCAGGGCCCTAGCTAGACTCATCTCCTCTGTAGGCCCCCGCTGGTGGAATGAGTTACCGAACTCCATTCGCTCCACAGAGTCCCTTTCCACCTTTAAGAAAAAGCTAAAGACCCAGCTCTTTCACCAACACCTCCGCACATAATGACACTGATGATGTTGATGATGATGATATTGATGATATTGAGGATGTTGTTGATGTTGATTAGGATATTCATGATGATAATGATGATGATGATGTTGATGATAGGCTTGTCGCGGTAGTCGGTGTTAACAGTGTTACACAGTGGTTGGGCACACACTAATTACATTACGTACCCACCATCGTTTTTTTTTTACAGAAATAAAACCCATTTAGTTCATTTTGGCATATCAGCGGCGTGTTATCAATAGATAGTCGGACGACGGACGTTACAAACTGAAAGTGAATGCATCAGCTCTATACGGAGTCTCAGCACAGAGTAGCAGGAGTCAGATTTCACACACAGGATGAGAGAGAGTTGACAGACCGAGAGATGGCGGAGGATTTGTCATCAAAGCGAAAAGCAAAAGCGCCTCTTTGGCAATATTTCAGATTTAAACTCAATGCTATAAGGGAACCATAACATTAATGAGGTAATCGCCGCGAGGAGGACGGAGCGGTCACAACCGGTGTGCACGGCGCAGCGGTGCCAGGTAACGTCAGACCCCCTACGGCCTCGCAGTGAAAGCTCTACCGGAGAGGCCAGACACATCGCCACCCGACGGTAAAGATCAAAGTAAGCGCGCTACACATATTGACCGTCATATTTTCTTGTAAAATGTCCGGTGTAATCGGTAACACCGGTGTTGTCATAACTTTATTAACAGGTGGGAAAATGTCCTCACTGTCACATCCCTAGCTGTTGATGTTGTTAATGATGATGATCATGACAAAAAAATAATCTGCTTCTATCCACCCTGTGCACTGCCTCTGTGCACTGCCTGTCGGCACCTGCGTCTGATCGGACTTGAATCTGTTGTTGGCACTTACTCACGTTATCAACATCCTTGCTTGTGTTGTAAGAACTCTCCGATGTACGTTTCTTTGGACAAAAGTGTCTGCTAAATGAAATTGTAGAATTGTAGAGGCAAAGATCTTCCAACAGCACAGCGCCGGTACAATTCAAGTGCCACTTAGGATGACGCCTCAGATCTGTTTCCTGCAGCGTTGCCATAGAAGCCCTCACATCACTTTCCTATTTTAGCAGATTTGGGTTTCACAGCGTTCACCTGGTGGAGGACAGGCCGTCCCCGAGGTAGAGCCGTGCAGGTCTCGCTGAGTATTTTACAGTTAGTGCATGATGGGGCTACTGTGGGTGAAGGGCTAGTTAATTGCAAAACTGCTCTGAAAAAAAGAGAAGGCTGCTGTCCTTGACCTCGGTGCTGTTATATAATAACCCACAAGGCTGCAGAGAGACGGGGTGTGACAGGGGAGGCAGATAATTACTGCAACTGCACGATTTCAGACTAAATCATCAGCTGAACATACTGTCAATGCATTCATTTTCTTTTAAGCAAAAAGTACATTTTGTGCAATGTTTTATAGCAATACTGTTACTGAAAAAAAGGAGAGAATGTGGAAAGATATGGAAATAAAACTGTAAAACACAGCATAGAGCAGGCTGAGTGCTACACATCTCCAGACCAGAGGATCTCTATTATTCTCTTGGCCGACTGAGAGGTCACGGCGGCTGCGGTCTGTCGCGTCAGAGCTCCTCTTCAGTCTGAGATAGCGGCATTACAGCAATAAGACCGCTGAAGGAGAGCGGGAGAGACAGACTGACTGATACACTTTTAAAGGTTTTCAGCTGCCAGCTCAGAGACTGCAGTCTGGAAATGCTTCAATTAAAGAGTGTCAGGGAGACTTCCTCTACTACTGACCCTCTCCGCCATTCCTCATGTCAAAGGCCTGGTTCACCCACAAAAAAAAGCTTTTTCTCTCTTGCTGCTACTGGCATCGAAATACTGTAGTTTGGTTTTATTTGCCCGTGAGACATCAGTCTCTGAGATGTCTGCTGTCACGTGGAAATTTTAATTTAAAGCAGCATTAATTGTTTGTTTTTTTGCCAGCAAACACGTAGCAACATTAGCATTTAATTTGAGTTGTATTTCTGGCCAACTGCTGAATCTTAGTCCAATATTCAGTCGTCTTTTAGCTCTGTTTTTGGTCTCAACCGACTCTTGAGGGATATATATCTACCTTTTTAGCTCCTAAATGTTCCAATACATTCACCAGATATAGTCGCTCACTTTGTCTGTGTGCCGTTTGGTGCCAGGCAGGCAGCGTACGGCGGGTTTATCATAGCTTTTGCTGCTGGAAACAAGGTTGATGAGAAGCAGTAATGTGAAACTAAACAGTAAGGTTGTAGGCCATAAAACCAAAACAACAAGCTGAAAGGTGATAAAACGCCAGCTATTTTGATAATCAGTTAATCAGTTTGAGTAATTTTTTTAAGAAAAAAGTGAAAAATCTCTGATTCAAGCTTCTTAAATGTGAATATTTTCTGGTTTCTTTACTCCTCTAAGACAGTAAACTGAATATCTTTGAGTTGTGGGAAAAAAAATGACATTCGATAAATCGAGAAAATAATCGTCAAAATAATCAACAATGAAAATAATAGTTAGTTGCAGCCCTATAAGAGTTACAACTCTGTTGTAACTCTGTTTGCCACTACGAGTGACCCCTTTCACATCACACACAGTATTTTGATCCATTGTTAATTTGAAAAAAATATATGCATTGGTGCAGATTTCAAAAACTGAAAAGCAACATGCCTTCCCAGAAGCATATATAAAAAAATAAAAATAAAAATAAATAAAAGATAAAAAAAAGATAATAGTATTTGAATGGAGGCAGATAAACATGTGCAAATAAAACCAAAACTAAATGGTAGATACCACCAGAGGTAAGGAGAAAATATGTTTTTGTAATTTGGGTGAACAGACCTTAAAATAGTCAAATAGTGTACAATATAGATGTGTGAATCATTCATGTGTTCATGTTGGATGACTTGTCAGTAGCTGCTCAAGCACAACAACAAACATTCAATCACAGTAGCTCATGTTTCCTCACCAGCGGTGTCCAACACATTGACCGTTTGGCAGCTAACCGGCTTTAGCATCTCAAGTGCCCTTATCTCTGCAGACCCTTCTTCCCTTTCGACAGCACAGGCCTCACCTACGCTCGCAGCGCTAACTGGAAAGGTCAGGAATGTGGAGGAAAGAGAAAAAAACAAAAAAAGGGGGAGAAAGAAGAAAAAAAGAAAAGGAAAATGTCAGGCCCCCGGAGCTACTTGTCAGCGGGGCGTATGTCAGAGAGTGGAGGCGGCCTGCTAGCATGTCCGATCCCTCTGAGAGTTGGGTAAATAACCCTGGGCTGTTTGCAGCGCTCCCTCTCCTGCTATAGCGCTCACGCTAATCTGCACACGGACTCGCACGCGCACACAAATAAAACCCATCGACACTATTTTCAATCTTCCCCTCGCTGACACCTCGTTGTCATTCTTCTTCTTCATCCTCCTTTAATAACAGAAAGGTTTTTTTTAAATCTTAAATCTCCCGCAGCTTCAGATTGCACTCCGAGCTCCTACTTTCTGCTCAGCCACACGCTCAGAGCTCCTTGGCAAAGCATTACAGCACATCGACATGACGCATTATTCATTATTCTAATGAGAAATCACCAGAGGCGACTACATGGCATCAAACTACAAATGGCTTCAGGCAGTAAAGCACAATAATAGGTGTACAATACATTTTGATTACCAGTGCAGCGTGTTGTTTGTATCGGAGACGTAGAATCATGATTAAATGAAGGAAGGAAATTGGATTCGTACAGTTCAGTAATGAACTTGATGCCGTGCAACAGATCATTTTGTTGTGTAAAATGAGGCAGTAGCTACAGAGTCATAAATCAGTCCAATCAGATCTATTTGTTATATTTCCACTGTTACTCAAGATCTCGAAATGAACCTGAATTTATAAAGGAAACAACTCGACACAACTCTTTCTGTCGAATGTCAATGTAATCTGTGCATTGTCTGTTGAGTTGCACCCAAACAACCAGTCATGCAGCCTCAGGGCACCTGCTGTTTTATGAGTTTACACAGGCTATAAAAAGCACCGTGACGAACTGAAATAACTTTGTTGTGTTCTTCTTAATCAGCTTCAACGAACAGCAGTAGTTTGAGGACTTACAAGTCACACATTGGGAAAAAACATCTTACAACAAGGTCTGTAGTTATTTAAACATATCATATGATGGAGTTTGCTCAGTTGTCAAGAAATTGTTTCTGAACAGTTTAAGGTCTCATCATCTGATCTATGTTGACCTGAAAGATGAAGTTCAAAGTTCATTCTTTCTCTTGAACCGGCACCTCTACGTTTTTACTCCTCGGCGTACCGGGACTTCTTCTTACTCTTCTCTGCCCTCTCCATATCAGGTTCTCTGGGAGATTCATAACGGAGCGGCGGCAGCGTATTTGCACCGCGCATCATAACAACTATGTGGGGATGTTCACGTCACAAATATAATTCATGAAATAATATTTAAAACAACTTCTGAATCTGCTCTGTTAGGGCAAACATTTCCAGATGAATTAACTGTTCAGGCTGTGATAAATAATAAAATAATCATTTAACATAATAAATATGCTCCAAAATGATGTAAAATTTCAGCGTTTTAAGTCAAAACAAATGTTCTTTGGGGACCTAATACCTAATATCTCTTAGTATATTTTATTCGGTGTATAAATTCAGAATGTGCCTCTGTATAATATGAAGGAGCATCCTGACTGGGACCCTTCTATACTATAGGCTACAAATATCACAGGAAAGCATGTTAACTATTAACACTGAACACATCATCTTAATCTCTATAATGTGAATATTATTGGAGTATTATAGAAGATGCATAGCTCAAGTATAATAATAGCAATACAACCACAGCTGATTGTGAGTGACACAGTATAACATGATTAAAGAAATAATGAATAAATAGGAATAAGTCACAAGAGGTCGCCGATAGCTGCCGAAACACACGCCAACATGTGAATAAGGGAGTACTGGCGGTTACTTTTGCCACTTCAAGCACTCACTACAAACACTTAAGATCATGAATCCAACATGAACAGTCGGTAGGAGAGGGGACTTGAACTACGGTTTGAATCCACCCTGACCTCCTCTAGAGGGTCTGTGGCTGGACAACATCAAACTATTGATTCTGACGGAGTCATCACTCGCTCGACCACGAGAGATCACTGGTCAGTAATCCTGACCCTAAACTAAAGGTCACTTAAAAGGTCATTTAAAGCGGAGATTCAAAGCTAAACTAAACTGGACCTTGAGGTGAGATTGTTATATCAACTATCACGTTCAGCGTCTGAACAAACAACCAATGCTGTCTCCGACATTCTCTGGAATGAATCTCCAGCATATCACAGAGGTCACAGCGGTGTGCTTTGGTTGATTGGAGGCAAAATGGAGCATTTTAAAAATGTAAATAATCGGACTTCATTTCCAGTGCATTTTTCTGCTTTAACGGAGAGATTGGAAGAGCAGAGAGAGGTCATCTAAACTAACATGATGATGAAAACCACAGAATCTCCTCTCTGAACCTTCCCCTATGCTCCATCACAGAGAGGTATACCATCCCACATTCATCTCCTCTCAGGGGAACATACATGTTAGTACTCAGGGAAGACAAATGAATAGACACAAATACAATCTTTTAATGGATTTTGTGTTATTCGTTTCAGGTTTTCATTACAGTTAGACTCACTAATGTGCACGACCTCAGCTACGTGAAGTGAAACCCTGCACTCTTAGGTCCCCCACACGAGTAGTTTGTCTATCAGCGACTTTAACTTTACATGTGCCATAAAAAGAAAAAAGGCACCACAGGCAAATGCCGCTGATGGAGAGCTCCAGCACAGCGTGTAGACGCTTCATCGTTAGTTGGCTGTTTCATTCGCTGTGGTGCAGAACCACAGCAAAAACATCTATCCAAGCAGCCCTGCTCACCACAGGATGCCATAAAGAATATTACACCCAAATGTCCTGCAGAATGCAAAAAGAGAGAGAGAGAGAGAGAGAGAGGAGAGAGAGAGAGAGAGAGAGAGAGAGAGAGAGAGAGAGAGAGAGGGAGAGAGAGAGAGAGAGAGAGAGAGAGAGAGGGAGAGAGAGAGAGTTGGTGGTGTTTACACATGGAGCATAGCTCAGCAGTGACTGAACTTGCATGTTAATCATCTCCAGGACAGCAGTACAGAGGCTTTGATGGCCACATATATACAAATATTATAAGATAAGGAAAGATAAGATATTCCTTTATTAGTCCCACAGTGGCTTAGATGGTCACATATATACAAATATTATAAGATAACGCCAAAATATCCACTGCTGCTGTTATAGATTATAATTCTTACAGTCTTTAATGCACAATGTTGTTTATATGTACATACCATCTGTCATTGTCATTATTGTCATATACTATGTTATATAGGGTAGTTGAATGTGCTTGCGCATGAACTGTGGGAAGTGTCGGAAGTAACTGAAATGATCCACTCGTAACTCAACGGCTGTCTGACGGTGTTCATTAAAAGTCAGGAAAGTTAAATAAAGCCTCCATCGTAATTATTTACATGTTGTCAGAAGTGAACAGCGAGAGGAGTCGTGGCTAAATTCAATCCCCCCGACGAACTTTTGCTTCGACAAACCAAGTGAGTGGCCGGATTGGAAGCAGGTGAGGTGCAGAATAGCCACAAAGCTAGACAAAGTGTGTGCGAGTTAACTGCCTGATTTACGCTCTGGGTATGGGAAGTGAGTCGGAGAATATCTACCGATCGTTCGCACTCACCGAAGAGGAACATAGAAATGACTTTGATCGGGTGCTTGGAAAGTTTGATGAGTACTTTGTGCCGAGAAGGAATGTAATACACGAACGTGCACGTTTCCATCGGCGTGTGCAAAGACCGGAGAGAGAGCTGAGACTTTTTATCGGGGCTTTGTATGAACTGTCGGAGCATTGTGACTTCGGCGGGAGCAGAGAGGAGAATATCTGCGATCGAGTTGTCGTTGGAATACTCGACAAAGATGTCTCACCAAAGTTGCAGCTAATGTAGGACCTGACGCTAGCGCTGACCGTGGAGACGGTCAGGCAGTCTGAAGAGGTTGCTTCGCAAGTTAGCATGCAAAGAGAGGCAACGGGGATGATACATAAAGTCACTCACAAGCGCGGAAAGTACACCAAACCGCATAGTACAAGCGTATATAACATAGTATATGACAATTATAAATCCTACTCACTACAGTATATAGTCATTTTTACTTGTACAGTACATAATCATACAGTCCATGTCTATCCATTATTCATTTCTCTGCACTATTTGTATTGTTTACAACTTACAGAACCCTTTTATTTTATTGTTGGTCATTGTCAAGTATTTATATAATATTTATACTGTATATACCAACGCATTCTCACTCCCAACTCGTCTAATATCGCTGCTCGGTCGGTGCCCTTTGGCATCGGAGACTGATGCACGGGGAACCCCTCTTACGTTACTTTTGGACAGACCAGGGACGGCGTGTCAACATACGCTCGTTACATGCATCCTTTCAAAATAAACTTCTGTTTTCACAGGAAGTTAGTTTTAGGCACCATAACCACTTAGTTAGGGTTAGAAAACGGTCATGGTTGACGTTAACTTCACTGACTAACGACTAACAACTCACTTTGACTTTGATTACATTAATCATGCCTATTACTCAATTTATCCCCAACAAAAACACAAAAGTATGTCTAACTCTTGTGTAAGGCCATGTATTAGATTGGGGTGTAAATCACAAGTTTCATCACGATACAATATTTGCTGATATCACAAAGTCGGGATACGATTTCGATCTGACTCAATTCAGGGGTCTGCGATTGATGTGAGGCAATATCATATTACATATGTATTTAACACAATCAGATAAATTTATATCAACTCACAAAAAAACAACTAAATTATGATTTGACTTTTTTTTTTTTTGGCATTTAAATGAAAAAGTCTATAAAATAGTATATAAATAATATAAGTAGTTAAAAAATAGACCTGTTGTGCTAAATTTCTCATGAGCAAATGTTTGATTTATCATTTAAGAATTTCTAAATAAAGACGCATCCTAAAGATGACGCTATGTATCGATGTTTCCACTTTGCATCGATGATATTGGATCGTTCATCATTGAATCGATACATCGATCCAGACCGATGTATCGTTACACCCCTAATATTAGATGCTGCTCTAAGTTATTATTTATACAAATAAACTTTTTCTATAAATCTGTAAACTTCAGGTTGTCACAGAAGAAATGAATCTGAAACCACACAGGCCTCTTCAACCCGGCTAGAAGAATAATGACCTGTCCCTCCCGTCTACCCGTTTGTTGAGGTAAATAAAGCCCTCCTCTGTTGATATGTGCAGGCAGTCACACGGACACTAACCGGACCGACACCGGAACAAATAACAGATTGTTTTCTCCTCTCCACAAAAATCGAAGAATTAGCAAATGAGCACCTGTCCCATCGGGCCGCTCCGTCTCTCTGGAGGGAAATGTGAGAGGAGGGAGAGGCGACTGGCAGCTCATTAAACTCTGGAAGACAACCTGTTAATGATGCGAGCGGTGGGCGAGCGCGACACTCAGCTAGCACCTTACCCCTGCTATTAGACGTTACAGGATGACAGAAAGGAGCACCCACAAACACACACAGGCAAATACACAAAGACAGGCAGAAGATGCACATTACCATGTCGTGTGCCCCGGGCACGCATATACTGCATAATTCCCATAAAGCAACGGGGTCTAATCAGCAGCATCTGTCCGCCCCTCCTCATCTCGACTCTTCAATCAGCCACGCTATACACGCTAACACACGCACGCCACAATTACAGAGGGCCTATTAGTGGTGTTAAGCCTCCCTTCTTGCGATGGCAGGATGGAGAGAGCGGGCTAACATTTGCATGTGTTGGCCTCCCTCTGAGTGCTGCTTTGCATCGGGTGTGCAGCTGGGACCGGGCCCTGAACAATCAGTGTCTTTAATGAACTGAGGATTTCTGCATAAGTTCTGGGAATTGCTTTTCATATTGTGCTAGTGCAGCGCCCGTTCAGCCGGTTGCTCGGCCTCCGGCGTTGCTGCTTAGAGCGTTCTTGAGAACCGCTCATCCAAACAACTTCACACTGAGCTTTTTTGGGTCCTGAGCAAAACACCTGCCAAGGTCAACCAGAAACTCAAAGGACAAACACACTGTAAAAGATGAGAGCCCCATTAAGGTATGTGAACGCATTTCTTCTTTTTAACTCCACTGGTCATGACGTGAACTTTATATGTTTTCAAATTTAAGCTTAAAGATAGGGTCGACGATGTTGGAAAGCTAGCATCATTTGAAAGTAGCATCGCCTCAGGAGCTCCGTCTAAACCCCCCTGCCACAAACACACATGCACGAGCACCGCCGCATCGCAACTACTTCACAGACACAGAGCGGAGAGAGGACCTCAACTCAACAATGCTACCTCATGACAAGTAACCGCGGCAGTGCTACTGCAGGGCTGAGTTTTCTCTTCCATTCTCAAGGAAACGTGTGGCGGCGACGCGCTTTGAGTTCAGGCTGGTGCACAACAAGGGTAGAGTACGAGCAGGGAGGCGGGGAGGCATCTGATTGGATCTTTCCAAGCGCACCGCGAGGCAGTGATTGGTAGACGTTTTTACAGGATTACAGCAGCTACAGGTGACGGCTCTTTTCCGGTCCTTTTTCAGAGCTCATCAGTAATGGATCGCTGTCGGGGTGTAAAGACCATTTCAACCAATATAACAAACAGTATATACTGGAGAACATCGTCAACCCTGCCTTTAACTCATTACTGCAAGTTCTAAGTTTAAAAAAAAAAAAGTCAAGTGCAACTTGTCGGCCAAGACAAAGGCGACGTGAGGCGAAGCAACAGTCGACCTTCATCGCCGCTAGTTCTCTGATGTCGGCTCGGTGCGCCTGGGCCTTAATCCGTAATTCAAGTCTCAATATATAGAAGGATATTTTTAAAACTTTTCCTCAGTGCAGACATTTATTAATCATATTACATCAATGCTGAGGGGAGATTGTCTCTGCACAACGCCAGCACATTCGTCGAGCAGGGCGATGAAGGGAATTCTGATTAAAACTTAAACATCAACGTTTTGTCCTCCAGGATTTGAGTTTTTCATTTAACAGAAAAAAAAACAACTGAAGAAGCATCCATCAGCTCGAGCTACAAACCAAACACCTGCTTCCAACTGTAGGACTATTCTTAGACATTTTAATATTAAGACTTGTTTCTCCCTTTTTTCTTCTGTAGCCCATCTGTTCCAAAGCCACTTTCTCTGCCTAGAGGTTTGTCTCATTAACAGAAGCTATCTAAAGCATTAAAGACTAGTATTGAAAACTATAAAACACCCTGGAAAACTGTGTTTTGACCCAGTGGTTTGCTCCCTGCAGTCTCCCCCTCGGTGATAAAAGATAATCTGAAAGGCAGTGAGATGAAAGAAAATACATAATCCAAGACACACAATTAATTATGTATTTTCAGACCTTTAAGATATTCAAATTAAACAATCTGAGAAGAGGAAATACCTTCTTTCGTTGACCAGCTCGCTGACCGAAACTTCTCACCAGAAAAGGCTGTGAAGCCCGGCTCTAAACCGCAGCGACTCTCCTCTCCGACACCAAACTTGCTGCAAAGTTTCACCACTAAAATGCTCCAGCAGCCCTCCACTTCACTGCTCATTCAATTTCCTGCTCTTTGCATTGCTTACATTTTACATTTTTTGGCATCGGGTGCAGACTATAAGCTTCATTTCCTGGATCACTTCTGTTTCAATCAACCAACTGTAAAACAAGAGCAGCTCTGCTACCCCGGCAACAGAAAAAAAGTCAAACTAAACTCATCTGACCTTAAAGGCATCATGGCATTAAGTGAGGAGAGAGGAAGAAGGTGGGTTTCCTTAATGAGAGTAATTAGCGCGAGCAGAGGAGGACAATGTAGGAGACAGGATGTGATTCAGCGAGGTTATTCTTAACGTGATGAGTTTTCAGCCCACAGCGACGTACGCTCTGAAAGAAGGTGAGAAGGTCATTTTGCCACCATTGTGAACGTTAATGTGTCCCATTCATGCATGCGTTGTTGTGCGAGTGCGTATTGTATCTTTGATTTGCCGTAAATTAAGTTCCCTGTTAAAGGACAAAGAAAGTCTTGAACCAAAAAAAAACAAAACAGAAAAACAAATTCCTGAATTAAGCCGACAATGGAGAAGCAGACCGTCCCTCCGGTTAAACGGAGGTACAATTTGAACATAAACGCAGCAGCTGAATGCTCAAATAGATAAATTGGATCATTTAGTCGCACAAACAGCCTCTCTATTTACTGACAAAATGCTGCATTGTGTCCCTGAAACAGTGAGGGGTACAGAGCAGTCGGGGAGCTTTTCTCTAACTTCGTGCCTCGTCAATGAGTCTCTAAGAGCAGATTATGGACGTTGAAATGTGCACACACACACACATCACTGTGAGCACACAAACACACACTTGTTTCTCGAAAATAAATAGGAATAGCATGCCTTGCATTGTTGAAAAGAAAGAGCAGTTTTCAACAGTATTCATACAGTCTCTCCGTATCAACATGCAGCTCAGTACGAAAGCACCAAAGCTACCAAAAAATAACACGTCTCTACATCATTCTACCAAAACATCAGTTTTTAAACACACAAAAATACTCGAACTTCTTCCGATACCGATACCAGTATCAGAAATGCCTCCCATACAGCCTAAAATGCTGGATCGGGTATCGGTGGGTACAAGGGTCTATGCACCGATCCGATATCACGCTATCATCGGCTCATTTACGCGACACAGGAACAACAACAACACGTTTTACTCGCTACACGATTCGTACATCCTGCCGAATCGGTACTGCTCATGTGCAAATCTCTACAGAGATGAGAGAAGCAACATCCACTCCTTTATTACTGTTTGCATAGTTGTTTTTTGCAAATTTATTGTTTTATTTAATTGTTGTTGTTGGTCAGCACTTGTAGCTACAGGTAGGTTGTGACGGAAGGTCTTTGTGGAGTTTTACCATCACGATTTCAGAATTTTGGTACCCAAGTATCGGTTCTCGTAACATCCCTGATCCTTTAGGGACCAGAAATATAATCAGCTAATTACTGTATATTTATTTAACCTTTGTTCCATTCACGCAACATAATCGCAGCTACATGATTCATTAAAAACCTCCATGTTCATATAAAAGCAGTTGTATAATAATAGAACTTTCTTTCTACAGCCTTCCATCACAATCCAACACTGGTGAAAAAACACTGACGGCAGATTGGCAGTAATGGCAGGAAACCTGCAGGGAGGCAGCGTGACACTGTAGAGTCAGTCTGAGAGGAGGAAGATGAGGAGGAGGAGGAGGAGGAGGAGGAGACAAAAATAGGTAGAGAGGCAGGGGGTGAAATCAAATGAGAAAATAAGGGAGGAAACTGTGTGTGTGTTACAATAAAGTGATAAACTACAGACGAGACAAGTGACCTTGTGTTGATAAGCACAACCTTGACAACACAGAAGGTCTACAAATCAAGCTGCCCTCAACACCACACCTTAACACCACACCGGTCCCTCTGAAGCAGCTCAACGTCCAGCAGCTGATGACGATGTGGTCATCAAATGAAAACATCACCACAGACTCTCTGCATGCTCGGGAGACGTTCAACGTTTAAAGAGCTCATCTTTGATATCTTTTCAGGGCGACATCTTTGCTGTGGTGTTTTCAAAACACAATTTCATCACCTGTCAATCATACTTTGTGGGCGCGGCTGTACTGGGAAACATGTTTTCTTCTATACAGCTTTTATTTTAATTCAGATGTATTGTACATATTTTATAGTAATTATTGTAGTTTTATTGCAATTTTCTTCTATACAGTTTTAATTTGAATTCAGATATATTGCACATATTTTTATAGTATTTTTTCATATTTTTATTGTAATTTTCTTCTATTCTATATTTAGTTTTTTTTTATTTTATTCTTACTTTTCATAGAATTATCTCTTACTATATTTTGCACAAATACAGTAAAAAGCAAATTACTTGTACGTGAAACCTTTTTTGGTAATATATGGATTTTGTTTCTGATTCAGTTTTATAATGCAGGGCAGAGAAGGTGCAGATATGAATCCTTATCTATAATCTTTCTGGTTTTTTTGTTCTGAAGCAAAGTAAAGGTTATTTTTCTTTAATTAGAAACCTCAGTGAAGATTTCTTCAACAATAGAAGGAAGGTGGAAGTTACAACAGACCGTCAGATCTTTTGATTTGTATGTATTATGCATCGAACGCCATCCATCTCCCAGGTGAACTGAGCACACGGTGATTATGTGTGTGTCATTTATTTGTGCTGACGCAGCCAGCATAATCACCTCTACCTGTCTGCAGGCTTTTATCTCCTGCTGGCTGATTTGAATGCAAGTGTTACTGCGTGCGATGGATCCACTGATTGTAAATACTGTACTGTATAAGAGAGAGGAGCGAGAGCAAAGAGGGAGCTTGTGTTTTTGTGTGACACAGATATAGAAGTGTCAGAGCATATGTGTGTGTGAGAGAAGACAGATCTAACAGCATGTGTGTACACAAGAGACAGCCAACAGCGTGTGTGTGTGTGTGTGTGTGTGTGTGTACAGACCTCAGTGTGAGGTTTATCACATCTCAACTTTCTCTTTTGCCATCAGTGCAGCTCTGAACAACTCAATATGCCCGTCTCTGCTCGCGATCATCAAATGAGAGCTTCACGTTTGCACTTGCAGGTCTTAGAGCGGAGATCAGCTCCGAGCAATTATTCACAATATGGTTGTAACCTCATAACAGTTTGTATGATACATACTTGCCAACCCTCCCGATTTTCCCAGGAGACTCCCGTTTTTCATCGCCCTCTCCCGGTTTCTTCCTAGAGTCACAATTGTCCCGTATTTCTCTCGCTTTTTGGCAAATTTTCACACGTTTTTTCATTTTTCGTGCGTTTTCCTACGCCTGTCCGGCAACACGTCAATTTACGCTCGTGACATGCATACAGCCTTTTCAAAATAAACTTCTGTCTTCACATGAAACAACTTGGTTAGGTTCAGGAAAAGATGGTGGTTTGGGTTAAAGTAACTCCAGAAGTGGCGTTGCTTAAGCACAGGTGTTTGGCTTCTTGTATTCATTCACTTATCTAACCTGAATAACAACAATCCAAACTGTCACACTGTCAAAGCTTCCTGGGTGGAACTTACATTATGTTCTATTCATGCAATAATTACTGTAATTAGTCTGTAAACCAATTAGACTTTATTACAGGATGCTTGGATTATAGTTATATTGTTTATATGTACTTCTAACATCCAAACATACCGAGCGTCATGTGGAAGCATGACCCGTGACTGCAGGATAATCATTCTGCAAACACAGCTGATCAAACCAGCAGAAGCTAATAACTACAAGATTGGGTGGCCATTAATAAGCTATTAAACAATAATATCACGATCAAGAACAAATCTGTATGAAAGAACTTTTTCATCCTCGGGTTCAGGACAGGATATTGATATTTGTTTTACATTGTTATTGATTAACACGACTTATAGTCTACAGCCATGCAGGCGTCTCTGTGAGGCATTTAGCTCAAAGCACACCTTTGCCTAACGCAGGGGTCAGCAACCTGCGGCTCTGGAGCCACATGCGGCTCTTTAGCTCCTCTCCAGTGGCTCCCTGGAAATGAATAACTGTTCTTTGTTTACATTTTCATTTTTATTTATCATTGTTATAGGTCTAATGTACGACGGTAGGACGGAGTATTAGGGCCACATTGAGGAACAAATAAATATATCTGAGATTTTGAGAATAAAGTCATTATATTATAAAGTAGTCATTTTAAGTGTTATTTTCTTTTTTCTCATAAAATTAAGAATTCATTCTCGTAATATTACGACTTTTATTCTCGTAAAGTTATGACTTTATTCTGGAAATCTCAGATTTTTTTCCCCTCAATGTGGCCCTAATACTCCATAATACATTCGCTCTTTGGCCCTCCCTGCATTAGACTTATATACTATATACTTAGACTCTAAACTGTGTTACCTTCATCACAATGATCAAATGTTTTGCGGCTCCAGACAGATTTTTTTTTTTTTTTTTTGCCTAAAATGTCTCTTTTGATAGTAAAGGTTGCTGACCCCCGGCCTAACGTCTGCATGCTAACGAGACTAAGACTGCATGAAACGCGACGAATAAGAAAAATAATTTTAATTTAGGGATGGTTAATGAAAGCCGGTATTAAACGGGGCCGTGGGGTTAAAGAGCGTAACGTTAGTATTCCGTTATGTGTCCGGGAGTTTCACATTGTGAAGGGTGGAACAGAAGGAGTGAAGCGGTGATGCGCTGTTGTTGACAAGGTCTTGCCATCTCGGCGCAGACTACGGAGCCTCTCTGTTGTTAAGAATAACCCTCGGCTACACGAGCTAAAACAAAAGCAGTCTGTATGTGATCTAACTGTTTTGCTTAGTTTGCCACGTATCTTAAAATTCTGATGTCCGGCTAAATATCATTTATTCTATTAACATTTTTGGATTTGTTTCCAGGGAGATATTAATGAGTTTACATGGTGACTTTGTAAACATTACTGTTGCTGCTTTAGAAACAACATTTAGCCTAGTTATATTTTAAATATTCAATTTAAAGACAACCAGGCTGACATATGTATAGCTAATATGCACATTTCATATTTGTTTATTTATCGCAAGTCATATCGTCATCGCAATATTGAACAGTGATATCGCACATTGCAGATTTTCCTATCGTGCAGACCTACTTCTCATTATGTGCGTGTGTGTGTGTGTGTGTGTGTGCATGTGTGTGTGTGCGTGTGCATGTGCGTGTGTGTACGTTGGCTCGCCACTCTGTCTCCAAGATAGTGCTGTTGGAACACAATGAAGCCCATTCAATCCTGCAGCCACCTCCTGTCTCTAGAATAGTGCTGCATCACAGCTCCTGCTGGGGTGTGTGTGTGTGTGTATGAGTCCAACACACACACACACTCACACATAATCCTCAATAAGGCCATCTTTGAATTATAATTACATTTGTTTAATACCATCATGAGCAAATGTGACGACAGGATGGCGTGTCAGCCTGTGAATTATAGGAACTATACGGACCTTTATCGTGTAATGTCAGCGCACCGCACCGTGCCGCGGCGTGCTTTATGAAAGCTGCTCATGTTAAACTCACGCAGGGCAACCTAATGGCCCTTAAAGCGCATCAGTGACGGATAATAATACAGAATTTCATATATTAAAAAACACAATATAGATATGAGAACATGCCGAGCTGCGCTTTGAGAGCTGTAATCCGACCGTGACAGCATGATGTGTGGTTTACATTATTTTCTCCGAGTGTAGGTAGCGAGAGGAGACGAGCACGGAAGACTGGCATAAGTCAATACTGCTCGACGCTTGACTGACAAGCATGAGAGAAGTTTAAAAGGCTACAACCCCGAAAAGTCAACACATCCATTTCACGATTGAGCTGCTATCATCAGTAAATGTCCAAAACTAAGATGAGTCTCCGTAGAGACGATCTCCGATGATTTATAGCAACAAACAATAATAAAGTACTTGTCTTCCACAGCAGCAGTCGTTTAGTCAGAGGACGCAGCGTTTCTCATATGCTGAATTTATTTCGGCGGCCCACTCAAATAGATTTGCTCCCACCCACTTAAATCTTTTTGTGTTTATTTTCTGCTTGTGTGGAAAATGTGGCAGAAAAATGCGGACTGACAGAACTGCTAGAGCTGCTGAAGTCACTTAGTCTGTTCTTTTTACTTCACTATTATCTATGTGAAAGCTCCGCTTATGACTTACTCTGAGATTCATCTAATATAAGAGCATCTCGTAAATTAGGATAGGCTACTTTTTTTTAACGACTAACCTACCCGACTGCACATAAAATATGTAGAATCAGCTCCATCCAATAAAACATTACACGTTTTAATGGTAAAGCTTTATTTCATCTTAATACATGTCCAAGATGTTTCCTCAAAAGAGCGATGTAATGATGTAGAAGTTATAGGGAAACTAGGTGGTACATTTACAGTTAAGTAATTCAAATAAGATGATAGCATAACTTAAAGCAGGGGTGTCAAACATACGGCCTGAGGGCCAGAACTGGCCCGCCAAAGGGTCCAATCCGAACCCACTGGATGACTTTGTGCAAAGTGTAAAAATTGCAGAGAAGTATGAGATTTTCATTTTTCAATCCTCACTTTTGAGATACTTTACACACCAAAACTATAAAGAGATACTAATAAGAATTATCATAGGAAGTCATAATTATGAGAATTAAGTTAAACTTAAGAGATACGACTCAAAGTTATGAATCTTAAATGTCAAAAGATTGATTTTCATTTTTCAAGTCACAATTTTGAGATATTTTGTCACATTTATGACTTTTTATAGGAATTAAGTCCAGATTTTAAGAAAAAAAAAAGTCAATTTTGACATAGTTAGCCAAAGTTATTGATATTAAGTCAAATGTATGACTTTTTTAAGTCAGAATGAATCATTAATTCCAATTTTGCAATAAAATGCACTTCTATTCTTATTTTGGGGTGGATTTTTCATTAAGTGTGAGCGTTTTCAGAATGTACTTGTACTTCTTTACACTAACAGGAAGGGGAAATGTTGAGGTGTTATTTATAGGTTACCGTTGCAATGGTTTTACTGGTCCGGCCCACTTGACATCAAACTGGACTAAAGTCTTTCTACAGGCAAACATACAATTCAACATATATGGAGAATAAAGCTCCCAAGAATAAAATATGAATGAATTCATTAGAGCTTTCAAAGTTAACACGATAATAATGCGTTAACGCAAGTTTTTATTTTAACGCCACTAATTTCTTTAACGCATTAAAGCAACTTGTGATTTTTAGGTTGTAGCGGGGTCAGTTTTAAATCTAGAGTAAAGATACTGGCATCATATAAAACTAGAAAACCTAATGAATCCATCGGTACCAACCATGTCATACTACATTGTCAGGATTGCCTACTCCCATGTTGATAAGAGTATTAAATACTTGGCAAATCTCCCTTTAAGGTACATTTTAAACAGATAAAAAATGTGCGATTAATCGCGATTAAATATTTGAATCTATTGACAGCCCTAGAATCACTATTTACTTGGGTTGAAGTGAAGCTTTACTTTCTTATTTTCCAATAATAATTTGCACAGAATGACGAGATTCCTTCTAAGAAACTTCTAATCTTATAAAGCGTTACCTAAAAAACAACAACCCTCTCAAAAGGGCCATTATACAGGTAGTCTGACAGCGTAACTGTGTCATCTATTATATTTTTCCAAGTATTCATTTCCTTTTAAAGACCAGATTTGTGTCACAGCGATGACCCAGTGACAGTTATTATGCAACATTCACAAAACAACATCTGACGTGTGCTACCTGACGTAATCTGTATTTGGTTTCATGCCTCAAATACTCGTCAGTGAGACGAGACAGCCACACAATAGTCGCCTGCATGTCTTTGTTAAAGCAGACACAATAACTATGACATGTATACATTGTGAATGATCTGAAAGAGGATCTTAGGTTACTGACAATGTATATGAAGGTGTGTAAGCTGTTAAATGTGAGCTGGCTGTCTGTGTGTGACACAGATGCTACAGAAACACACCCGATCCGTCACATGACCTTTCTTCACCGCCTATCCTCCTGGCCTGATAAATGCACGCGAGGCTCACTCACACCTATTCATCCCTGCATTGTCTCCCAGGTATCCACCACACAGATACAGCTCCTATGGGAGCGGTGTCTGCTTACCCAACCTTTACCGAACAATGAGCCACCAGAAGAGGGAAAAGGTCGAGCACAAACACTCTGTATTGGACTACGAAGCGGAGGAGGGCCGTATTGTCACATATTGGGATGTTACTATTGGGATAAAATCAGGCTTTAGGTTATGCTGTTTCTGCTTATTGGGAAACTTTGAGCATCTAATTTAGGATTAATCAATTTTAGCCAAAGAAAACAACTACATTCTGCACATTTTAATCTAACTTCTTTTGGGATTTTCAAAGAAAACCGGTTAAAAGAATGTAAGATGCATTCATGCACGTTTGTGGCGTTAATACCAGAGTTGTTCTGCAAGAGTCATAAGCTTAATAAGCAGATGAGCCACTAATAAATGTAATTAAGACTGCACAATTAATCAAATTGTTAAAGGTGAAATATGTCAAAATATAATTTTAAATTAAATATTGTGGTGCTGCAGACACGTCCTGGCCGATACGTTATACGCGACAGACTTTAGAGAACATCTTTGTTTGGTACAGACCCCCTGCAAAAATCAGCATTTTAAAATGTAGAATGTAAAATAAGAATAATGATGTAAAAATGATCATACACTGTAATATTGCAAATCATATCGCAATTGTAACATCAGTCAAAATATTCGCAATGGGAATTTTTTCAAAATCATTCAGCCCTAAATGTAATATAAGAAAATTAAATGTTGGACTTTGGGAAAATATATCACGATATAAGGTATAAACATATTTATGTCCATAATCAATGTATCCGTGTATCTTGGGTATAAAGTTTTAGCTTCCAAAGAAGTTTATTGTGATATTGATCCCACAACATTGCAGCATATTGATTTTCTCCAAACTTGGTTTGTTGCATTTCGGATCGACCTTAAAAACTGTTAAATGTGAAATGATTAATGTGCTTTTTACAGAAGGTTTTGAAATTTCACAAACGATCCCAGAACGAGGACAGGGTCACTATCTTCCAGTGAGAAGAGCGTCACTGGTATTATTTATTTGTTTTTATTCTTATCTACCACGAGAGAGGCCTGTGAAATTTCATTGTGCCCGAGTATAAAGACAAAAAAAGATCATTCTGATTCTGATTCATTCAGAAATGTGGTTGAAATCTGAGAAAAAAAATAATAATAAATGTATAAAATAGATATTTGTAAGTGGAGTTTTTGTCAAGCAAAATGCAATCTCCATTTTTACCAAACACCAGGCCACCCAGCTGCTCTACACCAGAATCTGTGTGTCTGCGCAATTCATTTAACAAAGGCACATGACAGCAGTGTAATACGCACGCACGCACACCTAATGATATGCAACTATGTTGGTAACAAGATGATGCCATGAGGAGACAGCGAGGTGTGATATGATGAATATTCCCACATAACACCATCCTCATTAAAATGCATCATTCATTCAATGCCTCTCTTTTTCTCTCGCACGCACGCATCACATTACCCACACTACAAATGAAAAATGTCTAACAGAGAAAATATACTTAATGTCTAAATCAATCTCAGTTCAACCCTGATCTGGTGCAGCCTAATAGATAGTTATTAACAAAGCCACCGTCTCTCTGTACGGTCACAGCAGTCGTAAGTGGAGACAGCTGAGTGTTACACTGAAACTCAACTGTAACAACAACACAAAACAGACTCAACTGATTCATCTTAAGCAGAGCGTCACGATACTGTCAGCTGGAAGAAAACACAAAGCCTCAGTATGTCTTAATCTGGCTGCATGTACGTCTGCTGATGAAAGAATGTAAGATTAACCTACTATCCTACAGCCATAGGTCGCTGCAAAGAAGAGCATTAGTGAGTGGGAATCCCAACAACAGTGGGATGAACACTCCTAGAGTCGTACTGTAGACGGCAGAACCACAGCTGGATTATTACTAATCACTACCAGGGGTGTAAAGATTAACAGATATCAGAGATTTGCCTGCATCGATACTCAAACTGACCCAATTTTTTCATATGCAAACAATTGCTGTTGGGTGTGTCTACATACCTTTGTGACTAACACAGAGGTGAGGGGAGTTAAAATGTGTTATTGACTGAGTTATCAAAACAGAATCACACCCACACTTGGCTGTAAAGAGCTGACACAAAGGGAGGACATTTTTCCACTGATTCATATGTCTGGTATTTTTGTCTGGTAAATAACTGATTAACAGTCTATGATGGTAGGGTAGTAGGACGCTGCCCTAATATTAGGGCTGTCAATCAATTAAAATATCTAATTGTGATTAATTGCATGATTGTCCATAGTTAATCGTGATTAATCGCAAATTTTTTTATCTGTTCAAAATGTACCTTAAAGGGAGATTTGTCAAGTATTTAATACTCTTGTCAACATGGGAGTGGGCAAATATACTGCTTTATGCAAATGTATGTATATGTTTACTATTGGAAATCAATTACCAACACAAATATTGTCCAGAAACCCTCACAGGTACTGTATATAGCATAAAGAAATATGCTCAACTCATAACATGCCCCCAAACTGCATGTGATTATCATAAAGTGGGCATGTCTGTAAAGGGGAGACTCGTGGGTACCCATAGAACCCATTTTCATTCACATACCTGGAGGTCAGAGGTCAAGGGACCCCTTTGAAAATAACCATGACAGTTTTTCCTCGCCAAAATTGAGTGTACGTTTGGAGCGTTATTTAACCTCCTTCGTGACGAGCTAGTATCACATGGTTGGTACCAATGATTCATTAGGTTTTCTAGTTTCTTCACTCTAGCTTTAAAACTGAGCCCACAACAACCTAAAAATCACAAGCTGCATTAATGAATTAAAGAAATTAGTGACACATTAGGGTTAACGCGTTATTATAGCATTATTATCACATTAACTTTGACAGTCCTTCCTAATATACATCCCGATTCAATCAGCACTTCTGTCTCCCCCATCAGCTCTCTACTAGCTGAGGCAAACTGAGGCAAACTGAGAAATGCCTGTCACAATGTCCCAGAGCGCAACGGGAACATTTGGTCTTATCCGACCGACAGTCCAGACTCCGGAAGTATTCAACTTACAGTAACATAATAAAACAGAGAAACCTCACATTTGAGAGACAATGTTTGACAAAGAATCAATTAACAGATTTGTTGTCCGATCAACTATCTGATGAATCGGCCTTTGTCCGTATAATAAGCATTGTGTTTGTCTCGGAGCTTCACAGAGCTCCGCGCATCTGGCCTGACGTCTCCGTGTGGAATACAAAGCAGAGCACGCTGACATCACGGCTCTCTCCTCCCGGGGCTGCAGCCTGCCGGCGGCTGGGCAGGAGCTCAGTTTTTGGGGATGCACGGCGAATAAACAGTGTAATCAAGTGGGAGGAACTCCTCAGAGATTCAACAAGGAGAGCAGACGGATGGACCACACACACACACACACACACACACACATATTCACAGAATTATACATTAAGATCCAACGGCAGAGTCTTTCTGGAGGGTAGTAAGAAGCTAAAAGAGGGGCTTTCCTGGGCAAACTGAGGTGAAGCAGAGCTTTTCCAGTTTCTGCAACCTCCTGAGGCAGTGTGTGTGTGTGTGTGTGTGTGTGTGTGTGTGTGTGTATTCAGTAAGCACTGGGCCACTTTCCCAGATGAGATTCTCTGCTGCAGGATAATCCTGATGAAAATGTCTTTCCTCTCCCTCTCCCTCTCCCTCTCATTCTCTCCATCCGTCCGCCCGTCCATCCGTCTGCAGACAAACAGTTGGCCGGCCGCCCTCGCTCCGTTCCTCTCCCACCTTTGTTCACGTCTCACCTCCCTCGCACTACCAGTAGCAGACCACTCATTGACGTAGGTATCCAAAAAGAACAGTAATACGATGGAGTGTGCGTCATTTTCATTATAATAAGACATGCTGAGATGCAGAACTGCTTTTGTTGTTTAAAATGAATCATGAGCACGCCTCCGATCTTCATCTTCCTCTTCTTCTTCTTCCTGCTCATCCTTCTTTCTCCAGCTAGACCATGCTTGATAGCATGTCATGAAAGACTTAATGCTGGTGAAATGACAAGACAAACCCTCCCTCTGTCCACTGACACCATACTGTATGCTGGTGCTTTTTTATTTTATTCTCAACACCTAGTTGGATGTGACAAGTTCAAAACAGTGCGTCTTCATTTCTGTGCTCAGGGAAACGGTGCAAGCATCCTCTGCTATTTTAAGTCTTTCAGAGTCACTTAAGGATGCACTGCAGTCTCGCAATAAAACACAAGTGTGTGTGTTGTATGGAGACGACCTTCAAGCCAACAATGGTTGCACGTTTAAGAAAAACAAAACAAC
Organism: Sebastes fasciatus; assembly: GCF_043250625.1. Lineage (NCBI taxonomy): Eukaryota > Metazoa > Chordata > Actinopteri > Perciformes > Sebastidae > Sebastes > Sebastes fasciatus. The sequence goes on from NC_133797.1 coordinate 38,906,703, forward strand.
ACACAGGGAAATAACCTTCTCAGTGGTTCGTAGTATCTTCTGTAATGTCACACTGACCTCCCGCTGCTCCTTTTTCCAGTTCAGACTATAAATTCACTTAAAAGCATCAGTGGATCTGACTTGAACGTGCAAATTATTCTCCGCATTTGCTTAAACCGACTCAAAGTATTAGATTTGCAGCAGGAGGAGAGATAGTGTTACCAAGGTCGTCATCACATCCAGGCAGCATTTGCAGGTCAAAAGACATCCAAAGTGTCAAGATGTGTGTGTGTGTGTGTGTGTGTGTGTGTGTGTGTGTGTGAGCTCGGTCTGGCATATACTGCATTATTATTAACTGAAGTAGAACTGAAGAAGCTTCTTGGATGAGAAGTAAAACGTCTTCAAGAATCTAAATCAAGTCCAGTTGTTGCTGATTTAACCATTACTCAGATACCATGACCTGGAGGACTGAGAACCTTCACAAACATATTTTCAGTTCAAGTTAATATCATATTTCAGGCTGTTCTCATACACCGTTCATAGCTATACCTACAAAAAGTAATGCACTGTAATTTGTGTATATCGCACAAAATTAATTTGTAACTAGAACGGCACTCAGAGAGCGCAGACCTCCGCCAAGCTGCCCGAGTACGACTTCACTGAGCTTAATGTGAAAAAACACAGAATCTACAGGTGCCCCCCTTTCTCCACCACCTGCTCTCTCTCTGTTCCTCTCTCTGCAGGCAGAAGGAAAGAGGCTGGGTGACGCGTCATCAGTTACACTGCGCATGTCTTCAAGCCTGTGGTGTTAATGCACAGGCTGAGCGGAGTTGTTAAAAAAAATTCCTGAAGCCGGATCATGATCCGGATCGCCACCAAAATCGAATGGATTGTTCATTGTGCCACACCCCACCCCTCCACAAAAATACATTCCAATCCATCGCAGACTTTTGGAGTAATCCTGCTAACAGACAAACAAACAAACCAAAAGACCAACGGCAGTGAAAACATTACCTCCTTCCTAGGCCTTCGGCCTTGGTGGAGGTAATTAACGCGATTGTGAACCGCGTGAAGCCTAAATTAGCGTATCTACCGGTGGAAGGAGATCAGATCAGTACGTCCTCATACCTAAACGCAACGGTCGCAGTTTTAAACGCCTGGTTAACGTTGTGAAATGGTCGCAGTTTGGTTAGGCTTAGGAAAAGATCATGGTTTGGGTTAAAATAAGTATGTTTGTTCAGGCTGGTGTCATACACCTTTGGTAGCTATACCTACAAACAGTAATGCACTGTGACTGCAGTCAGTTTTTACTTGCCCCATACAAATTGTTTTATTTATAAGCGGCTCGTTTCAGAGAATCTGCACCATGAAATGTCAAGCTGCTAGCTTCGTTAGCTACTAGCTAATTCCTTTTTGCACTGCAACAACACAGGTGCAGATAAATCAACTCACATGATACTGAAGACATTTTTTTTAAATTTGGATACTGTGAGACATTACCTGAACTTATATGTGTACAACTGTCCTTAATGGAGACTGTTAGCACTGGAACGCGTGTGATCCGGTGATGCCTGGTGACATCTGTTTATTGATTTGAACATTCTGGGTAGTTAAGAGTTAAAATAAAGTCACTGAAATGCTGTGGAAACATTGATATATTATGTCACGTGGCCGTCTCAAATTTAGCCTATTTTTAACTGAGTTGCGTTGCACGTCTTTTGACCTGCAAGTCTGCAAATCTGTACTTCACAATATGTCAACTCTTTTCTTGACGCAAACACAAACCATCTGTTCTCCACACACACACAAAGAAATATCTACATATTCATCTTTGACCGAGCCATGACTCGAGCTTCATTTCCACCCAGCCCCCCTACAAGTTGTGGGGCGGTGGTACGTTCCAGCGCTGTAGCCTCAATAAACACACATGCTGGGTCGAGCACAGGTCAGGGCCACTTTCTCTCCCCGCTAGGTGGGTCCCCTGAGGTCTCCACGGCGGCGGGGTATGACTGTAAGGTGACACTGAGGTGACCAGGAGAGGGGGAGGGGGAAAAAAAGAGTGCAGGGTGAGAGAGGGAGCAGAGCATGCAGAGAAAGAGAGAGAGAAAGCTGTCCTCAAGGACAACTTCTATTTTGGCCTGGTGGTAAACTCGGCTTGGCTGTCTGACAGGAGTCCGACACAGTGGCGGTGGGTGTGTGGAGAGGGGTGGGGGGGTGGGAGAGAGAAACTGCCTTATTTAGAAGAGGGTAGCACCCTCCTCCAAACAGAAAGGAGAGAGAGAGAACGAGTAAAGGAAGAGAGAGGTAGCGGTGCTGGTGTGTGGACAGGCGGTCCCGTCCTTGACAAACAGCAGCAGAATGTGGAGAGCTCTCCATCCGCCCCCACATGAAGCCCAGCCACACTCAGTCTGACCTGCCAGAACACAAATCCATACTTCATCATCACAACTGCCGCCTCTCAAGACCCTGCTCGCCTGTTAAGTCTATACTTTATGTAGACTACAATAGGCCACGCAATATACCAACGACGGCTGCTGTTGCAACATCTCAAGAATATTAACCCAAGTCATGGGCGCCGGAAGCATGGGGGGCGCGATCCCACTTTGTTTTTAAGGTCACAAATCACTGTAAATGCCACTATATTGCAGCACTGTAAAAAAGACGTTTCAATCATTCCCCGTCCACCCCGTGCATGTCCAGACTGGAGAGTGTTCACAAGTGTTTTTACTCTACAGATACGCTCTCATGTTAATCTGGTCAGCAGCTGTCTGCACGGCTCCGTCTCAGCTGAGTCTCACGTAACCGCAACCTGAACTGAAGCCTTTATTTACGCTTCAAGTCTTCTTTTTTTTTGACACTATGTGCGTAAACGTGAGGTTGATAAAAAAAAGCACTGAATAATATATTTATCCACAATTTGCAAAATCGGCGGAGCAGAGTGAGCTGTGGATCTTTATCCAATCATAATCAACCATCGTGTCGCCTAATTCAAATGAAATCACAGTGAGATGACATCCAGCCCGCTGCAGTCTCATAATGAACCGAAAATATCTTTACACTTCTCAACTGGTGGGCCGGCCCTCGCCGGGCACATCATTCGGTGCGCCGCGACCGAGGTCTGCTTGAAAAGGCCCGACCGTGAGTTTTACAGCAACCCCTCGCCTGGACCTCGCCGCTGCCCGGAGCCGTGGAGTTCTCGCCGCGCAGTGCGCCCTCTCTCCCTGTGGGGAGGGACGGGATTCCCAGCACGACTGTCCACCGAGGCGGACTGTCCTCAGTGCGATGGGTCTCGTTTACCATGCTTATGCTGTGGGACTTTTTGCCATCAGCATTCATAACCATACAATCTTTACGATTACGTTGTTTACTAGAGCACCAAGTTCTTCATAGATGTAGCCTCCTAATTGTGCTCTCAAAGTGCTCCAGATTGATGCATTTAACTTCAATATGTTAAAAATGTTCTTTTGGGGGAGCATCACACCACAGTCTCTCAAAATCCTGTGTGAAACCCTGTATTATGTCATCCAACGCTGCCCTCCCCCACCTTTCAACACTCATTCCGGCGCCGCTGACCCAAGTCCATCGGACATCATGAGGTCTGTGGGCACCTGCAGCTTTTTACGATTTGCTTGTTAAACTTTTTTTGTCTGAAATGGCTCCGATAGTAATCTTTACAGGCCGGCAGATAGGCACTTATGCAAGGTCACGGTTAAGATACAAGATGCTGTAAAAGCACAAGCAAATAAAGAGCGAAGAGCACGCGGGCTGGGGCAACGTCGTCGTTCAGTGAACAACTAACAGACAAATCCAACGAATAAATCACTTCTTAATGATGACCAAATCTTCTGAGCTTCACATAAGGAGTTAGAATACTATAATGATGACTGACACTTGCAAATTAAGGCTGAATAAAACTACATTTAAATATTGAGAACACGGGTTTGTTCCTGGCCTCATATATATATATATATATATATATATAGTAGTTTGGCATGTGAGAGATATGAGTATGATGCGGTTGAAAGCATCAGCTCTGATTGGAGAGAAACATGGTGCACCTTTGCAAAGGTAGTTCTCAAGCTGTGGGCGGTATATTCTAATATATTCTAATGAGGCTGCATGTGACATAGGAAGGGGAGCCAGATCTGAATGTCTTGTTGAATCACATGTTTTCTGATCTAGATGTTTTATTTCACAGTTTGTGGGTTGGTAGCTGAAAAAGTGAGTTTTTCATGATATGTCTCCTTTAACTACATATTTAAATAATAGACAACAACCTATAAATATCAATGCACTGGCAGCTCTAACGCAGCTGCAGAGACTCACTGTGTCATCACGCATCAAAATCTCTTTCATCAGCTCAGCCTGCCGTCATTCAAAAGTGAAATTAATGACTCAAGTTTTGGTCTAAATAGACGCTGCTGCCAGATGACTGGAGGTGTTGTCACTATCTATGACTGTCAAGGCACATTTACATTGTCTTTGTTTTGAAATCCCTCGCTGCTCGCACCTTGCATCGAAACATGTTCTCTGCTTGTGCAGCCCCCAAACAGCAGCTTCACAGCGTGCAGTAGCATGTGAGCTCTCCGAGTCAAAGTAGAGCACCACAGTGCTTTCCTTTCATGTGCCGAGCTCCGGGATGGTATTTATATCTGCAGCTTGTCGGGTGACAGCAGGTTAGTGACGGGGAAAAACTTTGAGCGCTTCGTGCAATCGAGCCATCGAGCCATCGAAAAGCCCTCCGACTGACTAATGAGGGCTCTGAACCTTTGGAGCCAAAAGGTGTTGCGTTTTCTGCCTTTTAAACGCAACACCTGCAGCATGCGTGGTCCAGAGGGGGGGGGATGCAGGTATGTGTACGATGTGTGTGTGTGTGTGTGTAGGCGGACAGAAAGAGAGGTGGCGAACTTTACTGGAAGCCTGATAAGTCAAGTGAAAAATATTACACCGCATGAGAAAGAGATGTGTGTCTGATTCTCTCTCCAGGAATAGTGTGAGCACAGCCAGGAGCCGAGCAGTGTGTGTGTGCGTGAGTCTACAGATGCCAGATCAGAGGTGGAACACAGCTTAATTCCCCCAGCAGCAGCAGGCTGTGCTCGGCCGTACGTAACCTGTTTGGTGGGGTTAGCTAGCATGGCGCCGTTTGGACATCCTGGAGGACGACCCCGCCTGAACCACAGAGATTACACACACACACACACACACACACACAGCGGTAATGATGCACACAGAGATTGGTTCTACTGTATGATCCAGGTCAACGGAAAAACAACAGGTGGTGAGGTGCACAAGAGCTAGAAACACTCATGTTGCCGCGCGCTTCACTCTCCGCTGAGCTATGTCTTGTAATTACTTTAGCGCGCTGAATACATCCCTTTGTCCCGCTGACTTTCAATGGAATAAAGAGCATATTAATGCCAAAGACCGCCCCGGGCAGGAAGAAACGCTATAACTGCTGGGACAAACACGGCCTCCCGACGTCATTCAGCTTCACTCAACCTTTGCTTTCACTTCTACACTCTGCACTTTTCACGGTGGAGACGCAGCTGACCTAGAATTACAATAACTGTGAGCCGTCCATCCTTTACATTTACTCTAAGATGGTTCTGCTGCTGCTTGAGGCTCTCGACAACTTGTCGTCAGCTTCAGGAGGCTCCAGGAAACCAGTTAGAAGCTTAAATGTGCATCCTGAGAGTTTCAAAAGTTGAACTGCTGTTTCCTACTTCACTACAAAGTCCAGTGTCTGCGCACTGACGGTTTCAGGTTTCCACATCACACTTGCATATCGTCACAAAACCCTGCTCACACGTACGCGTCACATATTAAACTGAGATTTAACACAGAGAAACGTCCTTCCTTCAGCAGGTCAATATGAAAACAGCCTTCTAGTGTCAGACTCTGATCTTCTATATGTAAAACAGCAAAAGCACTGTGGAGTTTTGCATTTGTTTTACTTCCATCCTCTCTGCCCCATTTCCAACAAACTTAAAGTTTGTAAACTAAAGTCAGTGATCCACAGATTTCATTTGGTAAAGAAATAATGACATTTACTTTGGCTATGCAAAAACTGTCTTTGTCGCTTCATTGCTGTCTTTCACGGGTGTTCACACGCTGCAGGAGATCAGATGTCTGCATCCATCTGCTTACAACAACAAGCCTGGTTTGTGGTCATTTCCTGCAGATTTACATTCTCACCTCTTACAAAATGCAATATGTTTGACTTGGAAAAAGACAAGAGGGCTCTGTTTGGATTTTAAACAGCACTGTTACCAAAGTAAGGGGAAGAAACTCTCAGGTCTCTCAACGTGGTGACAGCTGACCCGGCGGCTCATAGCTACCGGTGCTAATAGCTCTAATAGTGAAAACAACAGTAACGGTGCTGACAGAGCTAAAGGCCCTGAAACACCACTTTTTGCGGTGTGTCCCGCACTGTCGGCTGTAGTCTGCCCGTGTCTGAGGCTTTTTGGACTATTCAGCATGTTGAATCAGCGCCGGCGCTCGTCAGTAAGAGAAATCATTCTGATTGGCTGTTCAGCTTAAACAAATCAGTGCACGAGAAGAGAAACTGAAGTGAGGAAAGCAAGCCAACGAGTAGTCAAGAGGACACACACAGAAGACTCTTCTCATTTTTCATCTTCATCTCATCTGATCGTTCCAACACATGGATATTTTCACAGTGACATGAAGATCTGGAATGAAGCTAAGTGGTGAGTGAGAGTGGCGTTAAAATGGTTGGCAGACGACGCTTTGTTTCATGTACGTATCATAACAACAGCTTGTATATCCGCCGTCCTCAGTCTAGAATGATGACTATACCGCCACCTGCTGGTGTGGAGAGTTATTTCCTCTCACGCAGGCGCAGAACATACGAGCTAACTGGCTGTCGACTGTAGTCTTTGCGGTGTGTTCAAATGCAACTTGTCGGACCAGACAAAGGCGTCCTGAGGCGACGCAACAGTCGACCTTCATCGCCGCTAGTTCCTTGATGACGGCTTAGTGTGTCTGGGCCTTTACGGTGTTAACCTGAGGGGGAACCTGGAGGATGGGTGCTACGCTTCCGCGTCGGTCAGCCGTATGAGAGCAGTGCAGAGCGGCGGCCGTGAGCTAGCATGCTCACATGCTCTAACATGCACTAAAAAGGCAGGTGCAGCCGGCCCAGCTATGTCAACAAAGCACAGAGAAGCTCTGATTACAACACACACAGAGGGAGAGAGACTTCATTCTCTGCTCAGGTAGACATCACTCCTCTTGATGCTTAATGCAGAGCCTTTAACATCCTTGATCTGATTGCAGCCTTTACTGTAAGTGTACTGTGATTACAAGAAGCCTGACTGTTGGGTCACAGTTAACATCTGATTTCCTAGAAGTAAACTGAGTCTTTTAGAGGGAAAACCTGCAAAAAAAACAGGATGCCGTGGAAGAGGACGGGGCCGTTGATCGCCGCGTACCCAGATCACCTCTGGCGATGTTAACCGGCAGCCTCTCCGCATGCCAGCAAAGCCATTTGTTTCGGCTTTGCAACTTGAGTCGCAGGCGGTGAAAAGAGGGAGCAGCATAATGAAAGTGCTGTGTGAGAGGAAGTGAGGACCAAAGAATGGAGTGGATTGGAAGGTAATGCTGCTTATGACAGTTAGTTAATGAGATAAGAGGTATTGCTTTTTTTCCTACATGACATCTTATTATCTTTAGATGCGTTGACAATGATGCATAAGGTATCTGCTGACTCGCTGTGCTCGAAAAGACACGGTGAGACACTATAATCACTGGGACTTAGACATCAAAATTTCCCCCTGCACACATGTCCGAAATACAGAAACCCATTTGAGATGTATGATCAAAGTTTTGCAAAAGAGCTTCAGTACTCCAGCCCTGACCATGCAGGGCCAGGAGCTGCATTTGTTATCTGCTGTCACACGGCAGCTATAACTGCCTTAAAGGAATAGTTCGACACTGGGAAGTACAGTTGTTTGCTTTCTTGCCGAGAGCGATACGAGAGGATTGATTCCATTCATATCAGTACAGTGAACACAAAAAACGACAACTCACCGTTTCATGGGAGGGGGGAGTTTACCGGGCTATTTCTTGGCCGAGACTCCAGGAAGTTACTGGTCCCGGCCGAGAAATAGTCATACAAGTCACATAACCCTCCGTCTGAGGAATGTGCCAGTAGGTGTAGAGTCAGTTACCTTTGGATAGAGCCAAGCTAGCAGTGCCCCCCCTCCTTGTTTACAGTCTTTTTGGAAAGCTAACCAGCTTCATATTCACTGTGCAGACATGAATATGCATGTTTCCTTAAATGTTGAATTATGCCATTGATTTGATCTCATGGTTCTTTCCTCATTTAACCAGTTTTAACTCTGCATCTCTTGTTTTTGTCTCCTTTATGCACAATGTTCCTTCTCAATATGTTTTTGCAACACAGATGTATTTACATGTCACGCCAATGAAGCAAATTGAAGGTGAAATTGAGAGAGTGTGAGCGAGAGAGAGGGGTGGGGGGGGGGTGGGGGGGGAATCACAGGAGAGTGCTCTTAATCAAATCTGACAAAAGAAGTGAGCTTCAGCTGTGGGGCTCAGGTGGATCTCTGGAGTCCAAACACTCTCTCAGACACATGACTGGATATTAACATCCCTCCAGCCCACTCCTCTCTCTCGCTGTTCTCTCTATTTTTCAGTCCTTCTACATCCATCCATCCATCCATCCTCCCATCCTCCGTCTTTACATTTCACTCCATTTATCTCCCCGTTCTCACCCGATCGGCTACACCTCCACTCTGCTGCACACACATACATATTCAGGTATGGCAAACTGTGTTCAGTCTCAAGCTGTGGCGTCTAAAAGCCCCAACGATCCCTTAGAAACATTTTCTATTTCTTCTCCTCGTCCTCCTCCTCCTCTTTCTGCAACCCCACACACACATCAGCTCACTGGCCTGTCTCTCAGCATCAGCATCACTGAGAAGTGAAAAGGCCAGCATCCCCACGAGATGTGGTCTTTGTTGATGTTGTTGTTTTGAAGCGTGGGGATCCGGGATGTTGGTCGGGGCATCGTCGACCATTTGAAGCCACAGTCAGTGAGATAAGCACAGAGAACCGGAGCAGTGAGTGGTGCAGTGTACACAGCATACACTTCCTGTTTCCCCCACAGCTCTAATTTCCTTCTCTGCTCTCTTTCCTGCCTGGCAGCTACACATGTAGGTCCAATCTTCTGTCCAAACACGTGAAAACAAAATGCTGTTTCATCAACAAAAAAAGAAGCTGCTTCTGGGTTCAACTGGACGAAATCAAGAGTAGTGTGTCTTCTACGCAAACAGGCTGATCTCCCCTCGGAGCAATCCTCAAATAATTACCTCCACCTGACGTGCATCTTTAAAATTCATCCCGAGGGAACACACTGAGCATGCTCACCAGCGGTGCCCTGTTTCACACACGCTCACAGCTGGGAGCTGCCAGGTACAGCTACAGTCTGCTAACTGTCTAATGGAGTTATTGCTCAAGGGCGACATTACTAAAGTACTCAAAGGGAGAAGAAAGAGGTTCATGTTTACACTCCGCAGACACAATCTCACCTGCTTCTCTGTGACCTCCAGGCTCCCCCCTCATTCATTAGTGCTAAATTTGCACTTAACTGCCTATCAGAGATCAGCTTACTCAAGCTCCTCATATACTCAAACCCACCCGGGACCTCGGATCAATACCTGACCCCCAAGCAGCGACCGGGGAGGCCCGGCCCGCTCTCGTGGGAAATTAGAAATGGATTGGGCAGCAGCAGGCGGTGGCGTTAGGTTTTGGTTCGACTAGATGGGAGATGAAGATGGTCTTTGTCAGCGAAGGCTTGCATGCAGAAGACGAGCGCCCGGGGGGGCGGGGTGATTCACATGTGGTGGCGTGACGTGTAGCGAGGCTTTCCTGTGAGCGGGAAGATGTAGCAAGCGTCAAGGCTGATCGCCGCCATCAGTTCAGGTGTTTGGAGGGAGGGGGGGGGTGTGTGTGGTGTGAAAATGAAAAATATGGCTGCATTAGTGGACACTGAAAGTGTCTTATGATACCATGGACAACAATCAAACCCCAAATCCTGGACGGGTTAGTGCAACATCAATCCACGGAGCCAATGAGAACTCTCAATGACTCGTTATGACCCATTAAAGACCCCCCCAACATGCATACGGGACAGACCCAAACTGAAAGTTGTGTATTTATTTTGCATGTTTTTTGTCTCCGTTTGTGGTCGTTTTGTCTCTCTTTGTGGTCGTTTTGTCTCTCTTTGTGGTCGTTTTGTCTCTCTTTGTGGTCGTTTTGTCTCTCTTTGTGGTCGTTTTGTCTCTCTTTGTGGTCGTTTTGCATCTCATCGTAGTAGTTTTGCATGTTTTTGCAGTTGTTCTGTGGTGGTTATTGCGTCTCTTTGTGGTCGTTTAACGTCTCCTTGTAGTCGTTTTGCATCTCTGTAGTCGTTTTGCGTCTGTAGACGTTTTGCGTCTCTGTAGTCGTTTTGCGACTCCTTGTAGTCATTTTGCGTCTCTGTAGTCGTTTTACGTATCCTTGTAGTCGTTTTGCGACTCTTTGTAGTCATTTTGCGTATCTTTGTAGTCGTTTTGCGACTCCTTGTAGTCGTTTTGCGTCTCTGTAGTCGTTTTACGTATCCTTGTAGTCGTTTTGCGACTCTTTGTAGTCATTTTGCGTCTCTGTAGTCATTTACGTCTCTTTGTAGTCGTTTTGCGTCTCTTTGTAGTTTTTGCATCTTTTTGGTCGTTTTGGGTCTCGTAGTAGTTTCGCATCTCTTTCTCGTCGTATTATCTCTCCATGTGGTCTTATCATGTCTCTCTGTTGTCGCTTTGCGTCCGCGGTAATAATTTGATGTCTCTTGTCAGAATCATTCTGCCGTCTGACCCCCTTCGGGCCGCTGGGCCTGTGCCCAGTAGGCCCATCCAGTATAATCCATGCGTGGTCCTTGTATATACTATTTCTGTTATTAGAATGAAATCACACACCCAGGACCCCCGATAACATCCCAGAATGATCATAAAAACAGAATCATGAGATGGCATAATCTTCAGCCCGTTTCCACCCATCTACTGGATAATTGCATGAGAAGCAGCATCATCATCATCATCATCATCATCAACCTCACACACACACACATACACACACACTGCAGTCTTGAACTGTACGCGTAATGGCAGAGGGGTCTTCACGTCACGAGCCTCCCCTCCACCCCCCCCACCCAACCTCCATATCCTGGAATAAAAAACACACAGAGAGAGAGAGGAGCATCTCGTCTTACCCATCTGTGCCTGTGTCGGATGTCTTTCAGAGGTTCATGGTGGATGGGAGTCCTGCTGGTCGGAGTCTAGTCTGCTGGATCTGCTGCAGATGCTGCTATGCCATCGCATCGGTGATGCTGGAGTCTCTCTCTCTCTCTCTGGTTACTCTCCAGTCATCTCGCACTGTTTATTCTCCTTCTCCGGTTTTTATCCACCGACTCGGTTCCTGTCGGTCGTATATAGTGATGGTCACAGCCTCCTCCTCTCTCTCTTGTCTCCTCTCTCCGGTGTTTACTCTCGCAGAGGTTCGTCCAGATAGGATGATTAAAAACAGAAAAACACGGCGCTGCTTTTTGGTGCGCAAAAAGAGGAGGATGATCCAAACGGCGCAGAAAAGGATGGAGATGGAGAGATGAGGAGGGACGCGGTTGGGGGGGTGGTGGTGGTGGTGGGGGGTGATTTCTGCCGCTTTCTGTCGTCCTATTCGCCGTTTCCTGTCGTGTTTACGAGCCGCTGTCGTCTCCTCCCTCCGTCTCTCTCTCTCTCTCTCACCGTGATGCGTCTCCCTCCCACCGTCTCTCTTCCGCGCGTCGCGTCGCTCTGCAGCCGGCGGAGTGACGCCTTTTACGCTCCTAAGAAAATATCTGCTCCGTTACTTCTTCATCATCTTCTCTCGCTTTCGATCAGACATGCATGGAGGAGGAAGAGGAGGAGGAAGAGGAGGAGGTGTGTGCATGTGTGTGTGTGCGGGGGGGCAAAGTGAAAGAGAAGGAGGAGATGGAAGGAGGAAGAGGAGGAGGAGCCCCGAGAGGAGAGAACTCCTCCTCCTCCTCGGTATGCTGCTGCTGCTAATCAGCAAGCATGCACTGTAAAAAAAAAAAACAATTATTTTTTAACTTTTTTTTTTTCAAGAAATTTTACATTTTGTGTCTGTATTTGAAATTGACAGAATTTTTTTTAAAAATTACATGTTTCATTTGTGATTTATATGTAAATGGTCTTAGATTTACAGAATTTTTTTGTAATCACAATCGTAATCATCTGTATTTAAGCTTTTCTTGATCATTTTTAAAGATAATTATTCAGTTTTTTAATGTTTATGCGTCTATTTTAACAATTAATTTATGTTAGAAGGAAAGGAAAATGAAAGAAAAGGATTTCATGAAATTCTAAAAATATTTCTTGTAAAAACAGTTTATTTGTATTAATTAACAGACAGTATTTTTCCGTTTTTTAACAGACATTTTCTGACGCCCCAGCTGTCAGAAAATGTCCGTTATTTTACACTTTTTTTTTACAGTGTGGAGGGGAGATAGAGAGGAGGAAATATGGGGGGTGGTAGTGAACTTGAGCCGAGGCTCCAGCAGAGAAGCTGCTATTAATATTATTATTAATATTATTATTATGGGGCTCCTGTTCCTCCTCTCCTGTGATACCGACTACCAGAAATGTATCCAACCACATACAAGTTCTGCAAAACTTAAAAAAACAACATGACTCAAAAGTGTCTGACCACACCAGAGCCCCCGTGAGGTTGTAATGCACATTACATAACATATATATATATATATATATATATATTAAAAAAAAATAAAAAAATGTTGCATGGCTAAAATATGAAGAGACACGTGCTGTTTGGAGACTAGCTGGTCTAAGAATGTGAACTTTGACCTGAAGGTGTCACCAGAGGAGGAAGGAGATGTTGGGACTTAAAGGGGACAGATCAGGCTCATCTTCAGGTTCATGCCGGTGTTTTGGGTTTCTACTAGAGTAGAGGTCAGCAACCTGTACTATCAAAAGAACCATTTTAGGTAAAAAAAAAAGAAGAAAAAATCTGTCTGGAGCCGCAAAACATTTGAGCATTGTGATGAAGGTAACAGTTTATAGTCTAAGTATATAAGTCTAATGCAGTGAGGGCCAAAGTGCAAATGTACGATGGAGTATTAGGGCCACATTGAGGAAAAAAACATCTGAGATTTCCAGAATAAAGTCATAATATTATGAGGTAAAAGTCAAAATATTACGAAAATAAAGTCATAACTTTATGAGAATAAAAGTCATAATATAACTAGAATAAATTCGTACATTTACAAGAAAAAAAGTCGTAATATTACGAGAATAAAGTCATAACTGTACAAGAAAAAAGTTGTAATATGAGAATTAAGTCCTTACTTCACGAGAATAAAAGAAAATAGCACGTTAAATTAATACTTTAGAATATTATGACTTTATTCTTGAAATCTCAGATTAATTTTTTTTCCTCAATATGGCCCTAATACTCCGTCGTACTGTCGTACCATAGACCTAGTACCACAATGATGAATAAAAATGAAAATGTAAACAAAAAACAGTTATTCATTTCCACTAACTTTTTAAACAAATCCACAGGGAGCCACTGGAGAGGAGCTAAAGAGCCCAAAATACTGTGCGTGGTCAATAGAGCACTATTTCCTGGATAAGGCTTCATCACGATGTTAAGAAACCTGAACATACTACACGTTGAAGGAACTGGCCTTCTACCTCCAAGAGGTCAAGGCCCAGTTACGTGTTGGTTAATCACGTCGGGGTCACCAATTGAAGGAACTGGCCTTCTACCTCCGAGAGGTCAAGGCCCAGTTACGTGCTGGTTAATCTTGTATGACAGAGATTTTCCAAACAGACGGGTTAAAGCATAATAATACAATTTATTCCGAACAATTAATGTTGCATAAGTAAAATAAAAGAGTATACAGATATCTGGATCCAGTCTACGTGTCCCTGACAACATACAGTGCATGGGTCAGTTCGTGAAGTCTGAACCCCGAGCTATCCCTGATCCAGCGTTTTTATGGTTTACACAATATCAATAGTCATGAGCTTATGGCACGTGATGTTTTTGCTGCATATCTTCTTCTTTGTTTCTCCTTCTGACTCCTTTCTCTCCTTGACCTTGCAAAAAGAACAGAATGTGCATCCTCCCTGTCCTCGCAAACACTTCATGCACAACAAATCCAACAATCAGGTTATTGCAGGTCATTGTAAGCACTTTTGTACATAATAAATCCAACAACGTCACTAAAAAAAACTGGGATACAACTGTATCCAAACCATCCTGTGCATGCCGCGTGTGCAGGGCCTTCTGGTGAAGTCCGCCAGTCATGTGAGAAATACAATTGTTTTCTTGCGCTCATCTTGCATTACAGATGATTAAAGAGAGAAGCCAAATGCAACCAAGCAGTAAATACAGAGTCCAGGCCGAAACCAAACTGGGTTTATCCTCGATTGTTGGGTCGATCCAGAAATGACAGACTCGCTGGATGCGGAGAGCCAAAGACAATGTCAGACTATGAAGGGATTTGCATAACCTGGTTGTTATATCCTGAATATAAGACTCAATACTGAGGTGCTACATTACTGTAGCAATAATATTTACAGTCAGGGTTAGTTCTGCTGAACAAGGAGCGGTTACCAGATAGCTATACAAACAGGACCCAGGCAGAACCAACATTACAGAGTACACAACAACCCCTGAAAGCAAAACCACATCACCTGCGTGTTCCCGTAACACCGTCGTCTTACTACCAGGATTCAACAAGACCTAGAAAGAATATTTGAAAGCAGACAGATGCTGGATGTGTGCTCATCATCAATGTCCAAATACCAAATTTCATGAAAATATGTCGATAATTAGAGGCATTTCAATCAAAGCCCCCCCCCCCCAAAAATCTCAAAAGACAGGCGGGTGTAGCGACTCACTGCAACCCCTAGAGCTGTATTAGCCTACCTTATTGGTTTAATCAAATATAACATTCAGTGAGAACATATTTTTGTAGGCAGAAACATCTGACATGACTGTTTCAACAACTCAACTGTTCTTTAAGTGGTGGAAGTACTCAAATATCTAAGTATGATTACTACAGTAAAAGTCCTACATGAAGAAAAGCATCAGCAGATCAAAATGTAAAGTAAACTCATGAGACAGTTTCCTTTCAGTTGTAGTCACTGATGCATTACTCTGAATTCAGTATTCATTGTTCGAGTCATTACACTGGCATGGCCCTCAGGGACATTACTAAGACAGTTGTAACAATAACTACAGATCAAGCACAGATGAACACATTACGCGAGAATAAACTGCATTATTTACTGTAAATGGAATTTTTTTTGTCTTTGGAAGCCGAAATGTTCCCGTTTCTCCCGTTGGTTAGTTTAACATCAACAACACATTCTTTACCCTCAGGTGATCTGAATAAGTATAAGCACGGTAACATACAGACTAACTACACCCTTCAATATTTGCTTGAGCACTTAATGTCTCGTCTGTTATTTTAAGGTTGGCAGCAGCAGGGCATCTGAATGCCTGTGGTACTTTAAGTATCAATTAAGGCGAGGCATCACACCGTTCAGTACTGAAAGATCGCTTTGACTGTCTTGTCAAATTCGTAATCTAAAGGCTGGCCCGACACTAAAAGATGTTTAAAATCTTAACAAATGTGTAAAATGTGAGAGACTCCACACATAACACGTAATGTTAAATCTAACAGTTTTGTTCCTGTAGTGTGTGGAGAGCAGTGATTTGGCCAAAAAAGCAGCACAACACACACTAACAGATTCATTCATGAACAACTACAGTCCCCACAAAAAACAAAAAAACGGAAATCTGGCAGCATCTCTCGTGATTAAATGTGACTTTAGTGTAAACAAACATGGTGGACGACGGGCAGGTAGAATTAGCGATGTTAGTTTTCACTTTGTACTGAAAATTCACAAAGGATGGATGGATGAAGTCATGGAGACGCGTTAAAGCTGAAGTAGGCGAGATAGGAACAAATGTGATTAAAAAAAAGTTATTTTTATAAAACAGTCACTATCTGCAGTCTATGAGAGCCGGCTGTCGATCACTCGCGAACTCTGATCAAACGGTCAAACTAGGCAGCGCTGATCAAATATGAATCAATATTCTGTTACTGTAATGCCTATTTCTCTCCTCAAATGTTGTCAGAATCATCTTGTAGTGCACGGTTTAGCTGTAAGATGAGAAAGTTGTGACGCCTCCGCCATTGTGAAATCTGGTGAAGGAACGTCAAGTACGTCAAGCACCGGAGCACAGCCAATAGGAGCGCTCTCTCTCTGAAATGACCTGTGATAGGTCAAAGTCTCCCGTCACGGGCTAGATGTTGTAAAGCCTGAAAACATGAGGTGGAGCAGAAGTCGTTATCTCTCAGAACACTTGAATTACAATATGCTGAAAGGTTATTGTGGAATTTTTGCCCAATGATGCCAAAAATATATACTGCCTACTGAAGCTTTAAATAAACACGTATTGTTGCCACAAATCATGAAGTTAGTCCTCCATGTCTGAGCTCCTTACTACGACATTATGCTTCACGTTTTGCATGAGCTCATGAATTAGCCGTGGCTAATGTTTATGAACACATGGACTTTCAAGCACCAAAAAAACACGTGTTGTCAGCCACGGCACGAATATGTTCAGATTTAGTTCCCAGCCTCGTCTGTGAGCCGGATCCTTTTTAGGAGGCCTCGGGGACGCAGATGCACGGGTCTGGGAAGACTTCCAGCTTTTGACAGTTTGTAGAGACAAACTTGTGTTTGCTAAAATGTTTTTTTTTTCAGTGTAATGTTTGTTATAATTTGTGCAGCATCGACGCCGTAGCCGTGACAGCTACTGCTCATTTGTTTCACAGCGTGGCCCGTGTGTGAGGCTCCGTTACGCTGAACAAGCACCCTACAAATAAACTTGACCTTTTTCATGTTTACCGACTCCCTTGTAGTCTTTCTTTGGAATAATAGGTGATGAATCATGAGGGGGGTTGGTCTCTTGTCTTTTTGTGTCACATTTCTTGTGACTAACTGTTTCAGGCTTCGCATCAGGTTACAGTTGAGTCCCTTTTTGTCAGACTCAGAGCTGTTCACTCATGTGAACAGGAACTCAGGTGCTCATTATTTGGCAGCAGTGATACAGTTCAGACTCACAACGGCCGACGACCTACTTGATTTTTTAATGAGTGTCGGCGTTCGTGCGGTAAGTCGGCAATGCCCCAGCTTGTTAGTTATACAGTAAATACAGCTGGATTTTTAACGCCACATCCCTCACACGAGATCTTCAGCCTCCGTTTGCTCTGAGCAGCCAACAGCCGTCGCAGGGAGGGAGCCCAACAGAGCCACATATCAGGCTGCCTTTTTATCAAATATTGATATCAGCCTGTCAGCACATCCGACGTGACAGATGTTTCCGTCCCTGACAACAGAGGGGACTGTTCTATAAGGCAGGGCTATGAAGTCAGTGAGAGTAATACCGGGAGATTCATCACATCGGGAACAAAGCCTCTTCCAAGTCTATTTTTTTCTGGAAATTCGATTTTTTCTTTTTGCATTTTAGGGGTTTAAATTGTACAATTCAGCCAATTAGACTGTTGCCAGGCTATTAAATAGGCGTTATCAGTCGCTATAAGCCCCACAGATGTGGATCAATAGGGGCCTACTACACCCACTAGCAGGTTTTCTACTAGCACTGCTAGCTACTGGCCGATAGCCGGTTGTTTGGGAACAGAGACGTTAATACATCCACCACGGTACAGGCTTACAGCATACAGCCCATAGGTGTATTGTAAGATAATAAAAGTGATGAATTACAGCCAATATATCCATTATTACAGCGCATACAGCTAGCAGGAAGCTGGCAGAACCGGATATGTCATCTGAGCGTGCAGGACGGTGCAGTCCCGTGGGTCTGATGCACGTTCATTATGCCGAGGAATTCAGCTGTTAGTTAATTTTAAAACTTTTAGGACAAAATGATTTAAATGATGGATATTTAAGTGTTCCTACTGGGAAGTTGATTTACCTAAAAAAAATAAAAATACAGACGTCTCTTTATATGTCCATGGACACAGACTCATTGGAGATTCGCCTCTTTGCTGCTATACTCTTTGACGGCTCTTTAGAAACCTATGGGTGATGTCAAGGAGACTACGTCCATATTTTATACAGTTAATGGTCAAAACCAAGACCAAGGCAGGGCTAGACTGAGTCAAGAAGACCAGACCACTCCTCAAATTGATCTGAAAGATTCACATTCTCATAAAAACACTCACAGAAAACAAATAAAAGATTCCTCTTCATCCACCTCTTTTATTGCCACATATACCGTATATGCGTGTTTATAAAGGTGTACCATGAGAAATGTCTTGATAAAATAATCAAAAGGCATTGCAGACGTGAAATTTATGTGTGGGAATGTACCTTTGTTTTCTATGAGCAAACGCAGTAATGATGTTAACAAATACATCAGACAATAAACAGGCGGTTTAGTGATATCCCCGCTGTTGAGGTCTTGAAATAAAATCCAGAGTCTCTCTTTGTCTGAGACCGAGAAAAGGCCGAGTAAAAATGCAGTCGATTCCGAGACAAGACCTTCAAAAAGTGGTCTCCAAACCGAGACCGATCTCGAGTACTGCACCACTGGGGCTGGGTATCGTTATCAGTGTCTGTAACTTACAAGTTAGTTTGCAAAAACCTCCCGTGCTAGTAAACAAATAAAGTGTTTATTTACATATTTTTTTTGTAAACTGAGTAAAACTATTTCCAATGAGGAGAGAATCTGATCATCTCAAAGCCCGAATATAACACCAGCATCCCTGACAAGAGTAAATACTGACGGGAGAAAGTGAACACTTGAAACTTTAATGCTATAAAAACAAAGGTCAAATTTAAAACGATTATTGAAAACTGGCACAAAACAGCCAGCTTCTGTCTGGACGTATGAAACCCGAACTGCTCAAAACGCCCTAGCTCAGGAGGAAATGGGAAAACTGCCAGTTTTCAACATGAATCTCATTTTCCAAGATGTAGTGTGCACACACGCACACACACACACACATAGACGTCCAAATCCAGAATGTAAAATATCCAGCTTCTCAGATGACACTGGAGATATGGCGTTATGGGGGGACTTTGATGGGAGTGCAGAGAAACTGAAGCGTTACTGTCGGCTACAGATTTCACCTCACCGAGCTTCACCTCGGATAAAATTCCAGAGTGACGAGACAGAAATGTGGAGCTGGAGACCAAATCGTCTGACTGAACTCAAGGCAACGTTAGAGACACATGGAGGTGCGTGTCGAGAAAGAGCACATCATCTATTAGTTCTATGAGACAAAATAACAAAATGCAAGGAGAGCTAATATGTGCACTATGTACTACATCTGTAGGATAAACACAACTATGTGGGCTGGGGAACAAAATGAATCTTTAGGAATTAATAAGGATGCATCAACATTTTGAGAAATACGCTCATTTGCTTTCTTGCTGAGAGTTAGATCAGAAGATCGATACCATTCTCATGTCTTATAAGGCTAACTTAGGTTGTAAAGTTCTGTTTTCTTTCTTGAGAATTAAAAGTTAAATTAAAAGTAGGTCTACTTAACATAAAAATGACATTGCAGTGTACTTATTATTTAGCTATTTTCATTTTTTTTAAGTCACTAAAATGCAGGAAATAAAGTTCCTGAAACTAAATACATCTGGGGATTCCCCCGCTTTGGTTTAAAAATCCTTCCCTATTTTTGAGGTCTCAAGGTTGGCACGTATGTCTGCATGAATGCAGAAAAACAAACGTCATCTCTTAATTCCAGTCTCAAGTTGCTCATCGGAATGCAAACAATGCTCGGCACATGGAAGAGGAAGTCTTGGATATCCGCTGGCGACACCAGAACCCCAGAATTATTGGCTGTTGTTGTCCCCGGAGGCTAAATCGTCTTCAGGCCGACAGCCGACGGGTTCTGAGACTGGTCAGAGCCTGGCCGTTTCCAGTGTTGATGCTAACATGCTAAGCAAACTGCTAACCGACTCCAGCTTCATATCTAACAGACATATGAGAAGACTAGAAGTGCACTCGGAGTCCACCCCTCCAAAAAAGTTCATTCAGATCCATTGTTGACTTTTGGAGTAATCCTCCAAACGGACAAACCAACGCCGGTGAACACATAACCTCCTTCCTCGGCCTTCGACCTTGGCGGAGGTAATAAATATACTCTTTGGTCCAACGCTCAGCAAGAAAGCTAAAAAATTGTGTATTCAATTCAATTCAAACAACTTTATTAATCCCTCTAGGGGCAATTGGTTTGGAGCAGCTTGTACATAAAAACATAGATAAAACACAGTGACACACAACAACAACAACAACAACAATATATGTAAGCTAAAAATATAAAACAGGACCTAAAACGATCACTGATGTAAATTAAACTAACTAATAAATAAACAGACTGAATAAGAACAATAGAAGGATCAGTCTAATAAGAGATAAAAGGATCTGTGATGGTAAAAGGATAAAAGTCCGTAAGAAATACAAAAACTGAGGAGCATTCAATAATGTGATTGCAGAGGCAATAAACGATTTAGAATAGCGGTTATTTTTACAAACTGGTAAAAACATAACAACGTCCTGACGGCAACAGAGAAAATTCAATTGAAAGCACATGACTAGAAGATGCTAAAATATTCCCCCGATATGTCAAACTGTTCCTTTAACAAAATGCAACAAAAAAATAATCAAACATTTTGAACACGAACAGCAGACAGCTTTGTGGTATATTCAAAGGAGATTATTGCTGATATAACTTCCTGTTTCTGATTTTGCAAGATATTAAAGGAAGGGAAAAAAAATACTTTTGGACATGTGTTTCTCTTCACCACTTCCTCTAACAAACAAGTCCCAAACTCTCATTACAGTTCCCAACACACAAGCTGCATGTAAAAAAAAGCTTAAGCTTCAGAGACAAAGCGTCAGACTTCATTACACTCACAGCAAGAATTTACAGACACTTGATGGAATAAAGATCACAGGGTTTCTCCTTCACTAGCAGAATAGTGGCAGACATGCTGTCACCCTCACCCACACACACACACATCTCAGTTAGTGAGCAGAGATGATAAAGTATTTACCTCTCAAATGTCTTCTACTCAGGTACTCCTCTGCAGTCCAAACATGGAGCAATACAGCCACAGTCAACAGTCCAGTAAACCAGGTGAACCACACCCCGCTGCCAGGTGTCACTAATGAGCTGTACCATCAGAGGTGAGAAGAATCAGGTGAGTGTGGGCTGAACTCTCCCTCTCTCTCTGGTGACAAACAAAGCAGATGTGGTGCCTCATTGGTTGCGAGTACACCCAAAACACACCCACAGATATATGTATCTGCCGGGCCTGCAGAAAGAAACATGATAAGAAATGCATTCGGTGTCTTGCACAACATTTATTGCTCGGCATGGTGTTGAAGGAGCCGACAGGCTTCAGGTTACAGAAGTACGCTTGGTTAATCAACCACTGGGGTGCACTGCTGCCAAACGGAGACAGAACCTGAAGGCACTCAGGTTGCTACTTGAAGAGACTCAGTTACAGATGTGGAAATCTGGCTCCACATCGCCATCTGATGGACTGACGGAAATAAACAGCAAGACAGGTTTGAGTGGCAGCAACTGTGGGCTCAATGTGTAGGTTTGTTTGTCCGAGGAGAAGAAGAAGAAGAAGAAGAAGAAAAAAAACAACAAAACACTTCAGTTTTGTTGGATTTATTATGTACAAAAGTGCTTACAATGACCTGCAATAACCTGATTGTTGGATTTGTTGTGCATGAAGTGTTTGCGAGGACAGGGAGGATGCACGTTCTGTTCTTTTTGCAAGGTCAAGGAGAGAAAGGAGTCAGAAGGAGAAACAAAGAAGAAGATATGCAGCAAAAACATCACGTGCCATAAGCTCATGACTATTGATATTGTGTAAACCATAAAAACGCTGGATCAGGGATAGCTCGGGGTTCAGACTTCACGAACTGACCCATGCACTGTATGTTGTCAGGGACACGTAGACTGGATCCAGATATCTGTATACTCTTTTATTTTACTTATGCAACATTAATTGTTCGGAATAAATTGTATTATTATGCTTTAACCCGTCTGTTTGGAAAATCTCTTTGTCATACAAGATTAACCAACACGTAACTGGGCCTTGACCTCTTGGAGGTAGAAGGCCAGTTCCTTCAGTTTACAGGTCCGCAAAATTCATGGCAATTAGGTGATAATTAGCAAGTAACCTATTTGACATTTCTTTGGAATTACTGCCCCAACATTTACCTCAAAAAGTTCATCAAAAATGACTTTATTATAAACATTATTTAATAATGATATGCTAAAATAGCATATAATGGTTAAAATAGGGCCCTTAAACTTGAGAAGCGGCTGTGCGCTGCTCTTCATCACCATTGTGTGACTTGTCTACACAAATGTAACCAGATAGCTGATGTCATGATTCAGGGAGTTTTTTAAAGAAATTTCAAAGAAGTTATTTGCTAATTATTATCTATTTACCAGCAGACATGGAAATAAAGTATATCAATTAACTTTGTATTCTTTTCCTGGAAATGTATATATAATGTATATATAATACATTACCGGGTTTTGGGAAATAGTGGAATATAATTATTAAAGCTTCAGTAGGCAGTATATTTTTGGCATCATTGGGCAAAAAAATCCTTAATAACCTTTCAGCATATTGAAATTCAAGTATTCTGAGAGATCACTAGACTTCTGCTCCTCCTCATGGCTCTGTTTTCAGGCTTTAAAATATCTAACCCGTGACGGGAGACTTTGACCAATCACAGGTCATTTCATTGAGTGAGCGTTCCTATTGGCTGTGCTCCGGTCATGTGACCAGAACTTGGCGTTTCTTCCTCAGATTCCGCCTCACGAACTTTCTCATTTTTATAAATGTATTTATAAAGCACATTTAAAAACAACAAAAGTGTACCAAAGTGCTGTACACATTTAAAACCAACAGGAATGTTAATGAAAATAATAAAAGCGTTAAGACCAATAGGAAAGGGAATAAAAGTGCGTTTTGAGGTTTGATTTAAAAACAGGCAGTGTGGGGGGGCAGCCCAACATGTGGAGGCAAAGCCATTAACTTTGACCTCGGGACAGTCAGAAGCAACCGGTCAGTGGATCTGAGCGTCCTTGTTAAAAGATGTGGTTTTAAAAGGTCTGAGAGATAAGTCGGAGCTTGCCCATTTAACGATTTATATGTTAATAACAAAATCTTAAAATCAGTCCTAAAAGGCATAAAGGGAGCCGGTGAAGAGAAACCAGAATAGGGGAGATGTGCTCACGTTTAGGTGCACCAGTTAAAAGACGAACAAGCTGCAGACGAGACAAAGAGGCTTATTGGCTGACACCAACATAAAGTGCATCACAATAATCAAGATGTGTGGTGATAGAAGCATGCAAAACTTAACCCTGGATAAATATGATTTTATACAATATGATGCATTGATACAGAGTAAACTAACTCAACAGTAGATCAATTACTTCAAGTATCTTTAACCAGCTACAACATACAATCCATGCACAGTAATACATTAAAAATCCCATAATGCTGCATGATGGGGATTTTTACTTTTCTATCTTAAAGTACATTTTCCTGCTAATAATTCCGTATATGTACTTATGTAAAATGAATGCAGGACTTCTGTAGTGGAGTATGTTTGACTCGAGGCTACATTTACTTTCAGTATTAAGAAGTATTAAGAATACTTATAGACATGTTTGTCGAAACTCTCTTTGCAGGAACAGGAACAGGAACAGGAACTTGTTCTTTTGATAAACACATCTTGATAACGGTGTGAGCTGATAATGTCACCACAGAATGTGATGTGACAACATGCCGTTTGCACATCTTGTTTCTTTCTTTCTTCATGTCTTTTAACACAGTATCGAACATGGTGGCGCCCCGAACTGACACTTTCTTCACTACTCAGATTGACCTTTTGATTTTCTTCTTTATAAAGTGTATATTTATAAAGTTTTTTTTTTACTATTATTACACTATTGCACAAACAAGTTCATCAAGCTCCAGAATGAACGTTGTTATACTGTGCTGTATCACCAAGTCAAATTCCTGTGTTCATTTGGCGAATAGAGCGATTGATTCTGTGAGATAATACTGTAATGCACACCACTTTTCTTTGTGTCGCGTTGCATGATGTTTTAATAGTGAAAGTGTTGAATGTTTCAGTCCTGGAACGAAGCCCGGGATCGTCAACATCCGAGGCTACACTGTTTCCACGGAGACCATCCATCACAACGACACATGAGCACACACAGTCTGTTTCCAGAATACTTCAGCAAGGCACTACTGTATCTCTCCCAGCACGCAGCAGATTGATATCATGATAATAATAACATAACATACACAAAGAATACAGAACAAATGCATCATCTCCATCCATCAATGAGCTTTCATAGACTTCCCCTATAAGGAGAGGGACGGACAGAGCTCGGTTCAACCTCTCATCACTCACCTTAGACTGTTTCGTTTCCCCTTCACTTTACAAGGAGCAATAAAGTTAATTGAACCCACTTCTCCAGAATCAGGCCACAGCCTACGCAGGAGGAAAACACCAATTACCCCCAAAAATGAGCAATTAGTAGCACGCCCTGTGTCTGCTTTGACACTAAACAACTGTGTGTTACACTAAAGCTGCGACTGATGATTTGACGGGTTTAATGTGAAATTATTTTTCTTCCATTTATTACTTTTTTTGTGTGCGTTTCTAATCAGCTCCCTGATTAAGCCAATTATAGAGTTTCATAACAGTGTGGAGTTAATTTAGGGAATGAGATTAACTCCTGGCTCCCAACAGGAAATAACACTGCATGGTGACCAGTAGTACAGAATAGTAAAACAAAAAACATATAATTTCATAGAGAATCATTAAACTAGCTGAAAGCAGACGACGCAATTTCCAAGTCTAAAAGCTGAAAATGGATTTTCAAAGGAGAGACATCTCTGGTGTCAGCCTGCCTTTCATGGTAGAGGAGATGGAGATATGAGGGGTGGAGGTGATGAAGATGCATGTGAATGAGAAATGCTGCATGTGAATTAAAAAATGGAGTGATAAATTATCAAGTTGCTTTGATTCATTTAAAGCTGATTTGACTAAAACAGTTGTGATATGATGACAATAGAGGCAGGTTTCATCATTTTCACTATCTAACATTCATCATTCACAACATGAAGCTGACATTTTATCATTAAAGGAAATTGGCCTTGAGGGAGGAAGTAACAAAACAATTGAAGAAAAGAGAAGTGATGAAAATGCTTACCAACTGATTAATGGAAGTGATGAAAAATGTTGAATGATAAATCGTCAGTTGATTTGATGAGCTTGATTGGCATTTTATTTGAAACAGTGTTGCTCTGATAATCACCAGTCGATCATTCATCATTCACAACACCCAACTGACATTTTTATTGTTTACGGCATGCAATTTGTGTTACTTCCACCGTATGAATTGTCATTTTGATTGACATTTTGGGCGGAAGTAACACAAACTGCGTTCTGTAAATGATAAATGTCAGTTGGGTTTATCGATCAATTGACAATTTATCATTCAACATTTTTCAGTCCAAATACATTTTCATCTCTTCCCTTTTCATCATTTTTTGTGACTTCCACCCTTGAGGCCTCTTTCCTTAAAGCATCAGTAGGCGAGATTGGAGCAAATATGATTAAAAAAAGTTATTTTTATAAAACTGTCACTATATCCTGACAGTAGTGCATGAGACAGGTTATCTGAAAAAATGTGCCGTCATGTGTCCTCTGTGTCCTCCAGTGCTCCTAACGGCATCTGTAAGATTTCACAGACCGGAGGAAAACAACCAATCAGAGCGGATCTGGAGGCTGCCGTCTATGAGAGCCGGCTGTCAATCACTCGCCAAACTAGGCAGCGCTGATCGAATATGAATCAATAATCTGTTACTGTAATGTCTATTTCTCTCCTCAAATGTTTTCAGAAACATTTTGTAGTGTACTGTTTAGCTGTAAAATGAGAAAGTTGTGACCCGGCAGCCATGTTGAGATCAAGTTGAGGAAATACCAAGCACCGCCCACCAACCGGAGCACAGCCAATAGGAACGCTCTCTCATGAAATGACCTGTGATTGGCCAAAGTCTCCCGTCACCGGCTAGAAAAAGCCTGAAAGTCTAGTTATCTCTCAGAACACTTGAATTACAATATGCTGAAAGGTTGTTATGGTTTTTTGGCCAATGATGCCAAAACTATACTGCCTACTATATGTTTAAATGATAAATATCAATTTTGTGCTTTGAATGATGACTGTAAGATGATGAAAATGATGAAACATGGCTCTGTTTTCATCAAATCTGCTTTGGATTGACACTTTAGATCACCTCCATTATTAATTAATTTTTGGTAAATCCATCCCTCATACAGAGATACAGATTTCTTTAAACACCAGAGTGCCACGCAGTCACAGCTGGCTCATTTGGACATCACTCACTGGTACCATGTGAAATGTGTTTTCTCAACACCCTTCTTTCCGTCCTAGAAATAGTAATTCTGGAAAAGATAAAATTAGTTTACAGTGAAGTGCAATGAGCATCAAAAACTGTTATGCAATAGTGGAATAGTTTTGGGTTTTTGAACATTTAAATTAACAAGTAGAAAACTTTATTTCAAAGCACCACATGGGACAGAAGCACCACAGAGTGACGGTTTGGCTTTGACGGATGGCTCCATTTGCTGCAACAATCGCTCAGCTCCTCCCGTAGACCCGTCCCACTCCCGCCCGTCACATGACGGTCGATTATGTTTTTACTTCACTGCGTTATGAACACAATCTGCCGGCGCTCGAGTCTCCACACTCCCCATCCATCAAAGTCGCGCTGCTGAGGTGTCAGAGAGGTCCTCTTCCATTCTTCTCCGTTGTCATGTTGAAAAGAGCAGATCACGCTTCAAGGACTCAAACACAGCAGCTGAGGTAGACTCTGGCTGAGAACAGCACATCCCACATCTCATTCTCTCCTCAGACTGCAGCTCGTCTTGCTTAAGCAGACACTAAATCTCTTCATTATTGATCCCTGAACACTTCCAGGTTCAGCTTTTTGGTTTCAGAGTGGTCAGATTTAGGTTTGTGTCTTATATAACTGGATTTCTTGCCATCAAAATATTAAACCAAAGCCTTGAAATTGTATAATTTAAAAAAATACATGTACAGCATGATCATCCTTGCCTTCATACTTGGAAAAAACACTTTTTGCACAAAGCCCCCATACTCTCTGTGACATCATTAGTTTTAAGGCAACATTATGCAACTACTTTACCTTAAAATATATAGAGCTTCAAATCATTTTGATGCTACGCTGACTTGTTATAGGGAGAATGGTGCTTCTGTCAGTCTGCTCCCTGAACGCCTGTTCTTACACTTGGCTCACAACTTTGGGGTCTACGCTATTTTACTGCTATTTTTGGTCGCCTTGTCTCCTTTTGTAAAGATGACTCTAGAATCTCAACACTGTAATGCACAATCATGACATACACATCTTTTTTTTTTTAGGACAAACTGGGCTATCAGAATATGTAAGCTGCTGTGATGTCACATGAATTTATAAATAATTAAAATTACCATAAAGACGAGAGAAAAAATAAATAAATAACGGAAATTGAATCTCACGGACCTACAAGCTGCTACGATGGTGAACGCCATGTTATTCAATTACGCACGTCCCGTGAGCTCCGCACTCTGGGCAAACATCCAGCACGGCCTCTGTTTCCTCAACAGACTGACCCGCTGCACCACGGGCTAAATCTTGCCTTCTGTGAGCTTTTGCTAACGGCTAGCGACTTTCAACACGGATGAATGGATAAATACTCACAGAAGGCTTTCATTGATGGATTTATTACTTTTCATGAAGTCTCTGAAAAAACCCTGTTGTTCCAAGCTGGATTACAAACCGTTTGAAAGGAATACGATCCGTCCCGACGCCTCGTTAGAAAGCCACGGTGTTGACGAAGCAGCTGCAAGTTAAAGTAAGTCTCTACACTGCAGCGTTCCTGTCGTATGCGACAGCGTCGACCCCAGGGGGGTTAAAACACACCTTATGTGACCACCGGTCGCCACAGGTGACGTCATACCCGCTGAACGAGACCCTCCAGGTGTTGTTTGGTGAAAATCAAGACATCAAACTGAAATGTTTCAGGCAAGAGACGGTCAAATGTTAAAATGAAGAGAAACCCAGAGAGCCCATTGAGTCATTTAGATATACTTTCATTACAAATTAAAAAGTTCTTTCAAAACACATCCATTCAATCCATTTCAGGCCTTACAGTATGTCATCATTCTCAACTCCACAAACTCTCAGCTCTATGAGATTCCTGTTTTTTACCAACACAATCTGGATTACATATATTCACAATCACTCATGACCAGCATCTAAAACGGAAGCGCAGACATAATTTTGTGGTGTAGTGACACCAGTTTCTCACAGTCTCGGGGTTATTCTTTGCCCACTGGCTTCACTGATAACCCCAGTCCTTCCTCCATGCGTCCCCATGCACCTTTAGGTCACTTATTATTTTAGTTATGATACATTAAAAGCATTTCATCGTCCATCCCAAACCACCTCTTAAAATCTTTGTCCCTTCACAATCTGACTGGCACCCGGCACCCTCTTCACTGGGGTCCCAGTCCTCCCTGGGTGCTCTGCCCGTCGCTGTGGTCACTCCCCCACAGGCGGTAAAACTGACTGAAGTCCACGTAAGGCGGGACCCTACCCGTCTCGTCGGGCTGAGCCGCCTGGCTGCCTCTCTGGCGGAACAGGCTGCCGTCTCCCGAGCTGGAGCTGGAGCTCTGCGTCTGGGTGTTGGTGGACTGGAGGGTGGCTGTGGGGCTCTGACTGCTAGGGAGGGTGGAGGAGTAGGAGGGCGGTCGGTTGGGGAGGGTGGAGGAAGGTACGAGGGTGGGAATAGAGGAGGAAGAAGAGAGGAAGGGGTCGTGGGTGGAGAGACAGAGGAGAGAGGTGGAGAGAGGGAGAGGACGGGGAGGAGGAGGAGTGGTGGAAAGAGAGAAGAGGGAGGTGGAGACGGGGAGAGGAGAGAAGGGGAAAAGAGGGGAAAAAGGGAGTTCAATTATGGGCTGCAGGATGTCGACGGAAGTCTGGCAGGTAGCAGGGTGAAACGTGCTACGGGAGCGGAAAACAAAAAGGAGAGGCAAGGACAGAGTGTAGGACACAGGATGGATGTTGGCAGAGAGAAATACAGATGTGAGTCAGACAGTGAGTGACAGACAGGACAGAGTGAAAGTCATAAAGGAGGAGGAGATAGAGAAGCAAAAGGGCTAAAGAGGACACAGAAAGCACGCACATGCATATCAAACTGCAGGCAGGTAACCTCCCCGACTACAGGCACATTCCAAGCATGTCAAAGTATCACGCTTAATATAAATGAAACATGTATTAACTTGGCAGACGAACATCACGTACGACATAAAGCTTTAGTAGGCAGAAGGTTTTTGGCATCAGAAATTCCATAATAACCTTTCAGCATATTGTAATTCAAGTGAGACTTCTGCTCCTCCTCATGGCTCTGTTTTCAGGCTTTAGAAAATCTAGTGCGTGACGGGAGACTTTGACCAATCACAGGTCATTTCAGAGAGAGAGCGGCATTCCTATTGGCTGTGCTCAGGCTGGTGGGCGGTGCTTGGTATTTCCTCAACTGATCTCAACATTGCAAACGTTCTCATTTTACAGCTAAACCGTGCACTACAAGATGATTCTGAAAACATTTGAGGAGAGAAATAGGCATTAACGTAACAGAATATTGATTCATATTTGATCAGCGCTGACTAGTTTCACCGTTTGAATCGGAATTCGCCAGTTATTGACTTGCAGCTCTCATAGAGGGCAGCTGGACGGCAGACGCCAGATCAGCTCTGACTGCTTGTTTTCCTCCGGTCTGTGAAATCTCGCAGATGAGGAGACTCATCTCATGGACGTTGAAGTCACATGCTTCATGTACGATTTAATTTTTTTGAATTTTCCGCATTCCCACAAATTGAAAATGTGCATAAAAACAGGTGGCTGGAAACGCTCCGAATGTCTAAAATCAATAAAAATGACCGCCAAGAGCAAAACTGATTTAATTATATTGATACGCTAACAGTACGGTATATGGTGTACATGTTGTGCTTCTGTGAAAGTTCCATATTAAAATAGTTTTCCAGCTGTACTAGATCAGTCCTCCCTCTCTAGTCTGCGAAGGGACCCTGGCAAGATACTCAGAACTCACAGCGGCAGAACAATGGGGAAGTGAAAACCAGGCTCACACATAAATAAGCATAGCAGTGGAGGGACAAGGGGGAGTGAAAATCAAGCTTACCTAAAATAAATACAGCGAGGGAGGGAGGGACGAGGGAGTTATCTAAAATACAGCCAGAATAAACGTAACAGTCGGGAGGGAAGAATGGAGTCAGAATAAGGCTCAAAGTGAAAACACCAGTTGGACGAGGGAGTGAAAATCAAGTTCACGAAGCAGAAACAACGGCGGTGGGACAAAAATCAAGCTCATTCAGAGGATGCACGGCAGGGAAAAAAGTATGCAAAGGAGTAAAAATCAAGCTTACCCAGAGCTAACATACGAGTAGGAGGGGGAACCAGGAGTGAAAAACAAGCTTACCCAGAGCAAGCAGGGACAATACATACATAAACCAAGCTTACCCTGGTGTCGGGGTGCCTTCCTCCAAGGTGGAGGCGGTGTTGGTTCCATTGGTGAGAGTATTTTGGGAGGGCATGACCAGCGAGAGGGTGACACTGGTTTTACTGGTGCTCTGGCTGTTGGAGTAGGGCACCGACACGGGGTAGATACGTCCACCTGAGAGAAGACAAACAAGACGTTAAAGGCTGCTGTTGTCTGAGGGGTAGTTTACTTTTCACAAGTACTATTATCAAGAAAAACACAGTAAAACTAAAACTTCAGCATCTTATGAGCATCTTGGGAACCTTTTTTTTTCTCCTCGGGCTTTTGTTATTTTGGCTCGGTGTGGTATTCTTGGCTGCACCTCATGAAATCTTTGATTTCTCTTTCTCAAGGTTGGTTGAGCCCAGACGAGGATAAACCTAGTCCTATTTTAAGATTTATTCTGACGTGTGTAGCTTTCCACTGGCTCAGGACGAGACTTATCCGATTCTACATTTGAGTAACCAACTCTAAAAGTTCAATATAATCCACATCATACTTTCGGTATGGTTCTAAATTTCAACAACCCTAAAATGTTCTAATGATTCTTATATCCTAACATCTAATCTTATACTATGAATACTAAAGCTTAAACCAACTAAGTTTATATAGTTTTTAAATCTATAAAGCAGTGGTTGCCACCTGGGAGTTGGAATGTCAAAAGAGAGTCACAAGATGATCAACAAGTTAGGAAAGAAAAGCAAAAAATAAAAATCTACTCCCTAAAATTATATGACATTTATACGACGGCATATTAGGGCCACGTAGAAAAAAAAAAAATTACGGAGCCGGGGGAGGGGGGCAATTTCCGAGATTAAAGTTGTAAATTTATGAGATTTTTTTTTTAATATTTGCAAGAAAAAAAATCTGAAAATCAACCACATCACACCACAGATGCCGCCGGTAAACAGGGAACGCCACAAGCACACGTTAGTGAGGAGGCGCAACAGTATGGAACACGGCGATATCCTTCATCAGTTTCTGATGCACTAAAGCCATCACCTCATCCAAATCAGCATGCCATTTCCTTCTGAAACGGCCCCAATTCACGGCTTCAATGTCTCCTAAAATCACAATACTTCCTTATCATTCTATCCGATCGCAACGTATAATTTGAGTAGATCATCCACTGCAGGCATAATACAGTGCAGGTGGAGGCAGCAATGGTGTGATGAGGTTGATCCAACTTTGCAAAGTGAAGCGATGTGGCTCCTTGCAAAAAAAAAGATTTTTTTTCTCTTAAATTTGTGACTTTAATGTCAGAGATATAGAAGAGAGAATATCTGAGTTTTTTTACATACATTTTATATAATCTATATATATTTTATTTTACCCATCTCCCGCAGCTCCATATCTTTTTTTGTTGTTTTTACCTACAATGGACCCGATATGCCGTTCTCATTTATCTCTGCTATTTCCTTGTGAAATACTGAATAGTTTTACTTCTTCAGGCTTTACTTGAATTCAAAAGTTAAAACATATTTTTAGCTTGAAGTGCTAACAGCTCATACAGAAAAAAAAAGCGAGTTCACTTTGTTTTAAAGAGTTACGGGAAAAGTCGGCAACAACTGACATAAAGTGTTACTAGTTTTCAATGTTCTGTATGAATCGGAATAAAAAAACAAATTGAAAAAGTTCGGTTCCCTGGGCAGGTTTCCTTTCCTTTCCTACCCTGCGTGGGCGTGAGCACTCCGTCAGCCAGCGGGTAGTTGAGCGTGCGGATGAGCAGGGTCATGTCCTCGTGCCGAGAACAGTAGGTCGCCCTCTGACGGCCGGACACGTAGACGTCGTGGTGCAGCCGCTTAACGCGCTCCACCACCGACTGGGCCACCGCCTCCAGACTGGTCTGCTGGGCCAGCTCTGCTGCTACCATGGCAACGATTTCCTTAGGTGGACGGCAGAGGAGACAGGGAACCGGAGAAAGAAAGATTGATGTTAGAGTTGAAGAACTGAAGAAGATGATGAGGACAGAAAGAAAGAAAATACAATAAGTGATGGAAAGGAAACAGCAATGGACTTTTACTAAAACCAAAAGTGGTGAAGAAAAAGAAGGTGCAAGGACTAGTAACAAATCATCAGGGCTCTCAACTAACTTTTTTCACCATCCTCCCGAAACCGTCCCAAAATACAACCTAAGCTGTCCCAAATTAAAAAAAATTGTTTTATCATATCATTAGTTAATCATTAAAAGTGAGCTTTAACATAAATCGAACAGAAGTGGTTTATATTTCTGTTCATAATTTTATAATTTATCCAAAACTTTTATTTTATTTTAAAGTAATTTTATTGTTTCTTTTTTTTATTTATAATGTGCATGTTTGTTTTGATTTTGATGTTAACAGTGCAACTAAATTTAAGTATTTTTTTATGCGTAAAAAGTAGCATTTTGTCAAAAAACAAAATTTTACGTCCCCTAAAAGCAGCCCTGCTAGCTGCGCATCTTAAAGTTGGAGGAGCTGCTGGACAAGATGCTCCTGTCATGGGCAGAGGAGCAGCATTTTGCCACGGCGTCTCGCTTTACGGCAGAGGGTGGCTGTCAGAAGGTAGGTTTCATCATCACCTTTAACAGGTTTCTCTTTTTCTCCTCTCGTACTGTACTAACGAAACTCTCTGACATTGTCAGTCAGTTCGTCTGGTAGTGTTTTCCTCTAATAACGTGCTTTTTCTCCTGACTAACAGCTAACAACTCACGTTACTGCTACAACTCACACATGCTAACGATGCAAGCTAAACAAAGCTCGTCTACAAACCACAAACTAACTAGAAACGGACTATTTCAGTATTCCAAGATGAGTCCTAATGAACGTTGAAATCAAGATCCCAAACAGATGAAATGTCTTTCTTGTATTTTAATCTTGCAAGAAGAGGCACTGGTTATACAGAGTCGCACAAAGTCTGCAGAAGAGTGCACTGCAGGAGATTATTACAATGTGACTATATAGAAATCTACAACAGGGACTGTGAGAAAAGGAGTTGTTTTGCACAGATAAGGAGTTGTTTTACTCAGACAGTGTCCAAGTAATCAACACTCAGTACTTTCCCACTACATGAGACGAAGAGCACACAGACAGTAACTTTCCACTGTTGCATAAAGAGACATCATTACATACAATGAAATTGTCCATTACAAGCCTTATTACCCTCACAGGGGATGAAGAGGAGTAAGTTAGTAAATAAGTGGTTAAAATTAGTAACAAGATTTGAGCTGTTGCAGTTTTTTTGACTCCTCGTACTTAACATATGTTTTCATCAGCTCAGTCACTGTAAATCCAGACGTCGGCTGCTGACTCATTAGCGAGCGTTAACTGTAACGTTACTGTTAACATCAAACAGTCTAATGTTCGCTAACTGGTAACGTTAATACTTACGTTAATACGTTAAGTTTACCTCATTGATTTGGGAATAATTCCCCGTTGCCGCTGCAGATGTCGTGAGGTCAGAGGCCGGCGTAATGTGCTGTGTGTGTGTCTGTACGTGCGGGATGGATCGTACACTGGCAGTGTGTGTGTTTATGTTGTCAAGGAGGTTTAATAATAACGGTGCGCTACACAAAACGTGCAGTCATTTTCATCGCCGTTCATACTAACGTTTTTTTTTCTTTCAATTCTCGTCCCAAAACTCTTTTTCAACCTCCCTGATCATATTTGTTTTCGGCCCCGGGACGACGGGATGTCCTTAAGCTGGAGCCCTGACAATTAACAGAACAGTAACAGAAAGATGACATTAATGAAAAGGAGGAAAGAGGAGATGTGTGTGGGAGGAGACGACAGGAGGAACAGGAAGGAAGGGTAAAGATGAAATGCAGAGTAGGTGGTGGAGAGACATGAATGCAGAGATTAAGAAAAAGACACCAGGAAAACAAGTGGAGGGAAAGTGTGGTTGAGGTGGGAAGACACTGTCAGGATGAATCTGCTAACCTGATTGGCTTGTTCGGGGCCGTGGGCGGACTCCAGGGCATTGATGAGACCTTCTGACATCAGCAACAAGAAGCCCGTCACGCTGTCCAAAGACTGGCTGCCATGAATCTCCGGCTCTGCGATGATTGGCCTCGTCTTGGCCGCACTGATGGTGTAGGAGGACAGGAAATAGATGGATGAATTAATATCAAAGAGAGAGAAAGAGGAGAACAGGCGGGGGGACAGGGACTGGGACGAGAAGAGAGACATAAGTGCACCTGACCTAAATACAATAAACCTGGCTAATCTCACAGACCTGAAGAATCGCTTGTACTTTGTCCAAATCAAATTTCCTGCTCTCCCCTTGATGGCACTAAGGAGGGAATTCTATAAAGATTCTATTGTGTGTTTTTATTGAGGATCATAATTGGAATGACTCGTAGATATCTGAGCCTGATTTTGCTTGGCCTGGACAGCAGGGAGGAACAGGAAATGAGAAGTGTGAGAGAGGGGGGCCCCGGATCGTGGAATTCCAGGAGGCTCCGCTAAGGAAAAAAAGAGAGGCTGGAACCGAGTCAGATCTGATAACAAACAACATAACATGGAGACAGAGCCTCCACTGTCCAGGTGATGCAGAGTGTACACACACACACACACACACACTGCTACACTGATTCTACTTTAAAGGAATCGTTTGGATTTTTTGAAGTGAGGTACTTCTCCATAGTCGGTGTATTATCTACAGTAGATGGAGTTTGGAGAAACAGACAGGAGTACCAGCACAGAAGCAATGTGATGTACAGGCCTCAGGTGATGCTGAGTATACACACACTGCTACACCGATTCTACTTTAAAGGTATAGTTCGGATTTTTTGAAGTGAGGTACTTCTCCATAGTCGGTGTATTATATATTCTAAATATAGCGTACACTGGTCTAAAACACGTTTTGGTGCTGCCCCCCGTCCACAGCACTTAACTGCTTTGCTCCCATGATGGTATTCTTGTCTGTTTCTACAAACTGGCGCCACGCTGACCGCCATCTACTGTAGGTAATACACCGCTATCTATGCTCTCTTCAAAGCCACCAGACTCCATTGACAAAACAGTAAGTTTTACCTCTCAGAACACGGGAGTTGCTGGTCTACCGCTGCCTCGATCGGTTAGTTTGTTTGTGTTATTGTGTGACTTTTGGATCCGAACTAACCCTTTAAAACACCAGAGTCAAACAATAAGGGCCTTTACACAGCGGAGGGCGTGACGAGTATGTCTTGGGCAAAAACTATGTACAAAAACAGTGCCTTCCTACTGTGCCGGTGCCAAGAAATAGTTCCAGCAGGCAAGTGCCCGTGAAACTTGTTTTTAGTTTTCTAAAAACTCGGCAGCCCAGCTTGTCTGAATGAAAATAACTTATTGCAAAGAGTTATGACATTGACAAAGACACTGTATTCAGTTATTATTACCAATATTGATTTGGCTGTCAGATCAGTGCGTCCCCTAATAATAATAATAATAATAATAATAACAAAAAATAAAGAATACAACACAAAACAAGACAATAAAGAAGAGTGTGTGTACAGCTTGTGTTTTATGGTTTAGTTTGAGTATTCGGACTTCACCTGAGCAGGTCGATTTCATTGTGGTTGAACTTCACGCGGTAGTCTCCGAGCCTTCTGGTGCTGCTCTGACCAGCAATCTGCCCCGCCTGCCTCACACGGGCTGAATCCACACCTGTGAGAGTGAGAGGAGACAAGTTTAAGACAGGGAAGAGATGGAAAGTTAGGACAGAGAGGAGATGAGTTTGAGGATATGATGATAGGCAGACGGTATGGGGGGAGAGGAGCGAGAGATTTAGTATGGGGAAGGAGATTATAAAGCAATAAGTAGAAGGAGATGGGGGGTGGGAGGAGGAGGAGGGGGTGTGTGTTTGAGGGTGGATGAAATTATGAGGGGAGGTCACCTTCAGCTTGGTTCATTGAAACCATTCAGAGAAGGGCCTGAACAACAGAATAAACTGGAGACAGAGAGAACAAAGGGAGACAGAGAGCTCTATGCTGAGAAACAATGCAGCTAATCCTCCATTATATTCATTACAGGTGACAAGCTGCATCTAACGCTTCCTCTGCAAAGCTAATCACAATGTATGTATTTCCTGTTACATACAAGACCCTCATTACTGGACCATTAGCGTGGCTGTCCACCATGGATAGATGGCTCACTGTGTGTCTCTATGGCAGCTAGTCTACACTAACGGCTGTCTCTCCGTCGGCCTGTATATCCTTCCGGGGGAGCCCTGTATTTCAGGGATGGGAGGGTATCAATGGAACCTTCGTTAACATCAGTAGCTCTGTTATTTATCCATGGAGACTTTTAATGCCAGGATCAGAATACACAATATTTTTGACAGTTACGATGGTCACTATGTCAGATTAGACGATTGAGAATCATAAATTCTTGTCGTGACTCAGCCGCGACACATGACAGACTACACGTCGGTCCCCTGTTCCGACAATACACAAATCTAAACTGAAATTAAATTAAGGATTTCAAAATATATATATGACAGAATATTCAGATCGATAAGACAAAATTAATTTTGACCAGTTTCTTTGTTTTTGTTAGGATTAATTTAAGTCTTGTAAAAGCCAGAGAAAACAACAGTGAAGTCAGCAGAGTACAAGAGGAAGAAAGCAGCACTGCTAATCATGTTGGTGAAATGGGACGTCACTGACCAGATTATGTGACATAGATCTGTCTCAGCGGGTACTGGGGAATGGTTGGCTCAAAAATCTAAATGCCCGGTATGGTTTAGTATTATACTTTTCCCAAAACTGAGTGATCTAAAATAAAATAAACTGTGATAAAGTAAGGAAAAAGTTAACTAAATTAACAGTTAATAATGTAGAAAAATAATCTAAAAATAAACTAAAATAGTGTGGATAAAAAATAAATCTATCTGTCTGGCGTCTCACCCAGCGCAGACAGCCTCTGCAGCTCGTCTTCATTCTCAGTGCTGTGTGGTCGGCCGATCTGGAGAACCTGGTTCTGCCCATCGCTGCTGGACTTGCACAGCAGTGCCCGGTTGGTACCTGGAATCCCACACAAACATACAGTATTTGAGTTGAGTCAACATTTACACAAGACTGGACAAAAAGAATCAATTGGTTATTTAAGATGATCAAATACGCAATCACACTTCACTCAGTGATTCACTCACTAGTGTGTGTGTAAAATAAAAAAACATAAAAATGAATGACATTTGTACATTCTTGTCACATAATGCCACGCTGTGAACTGAATTAATATTAAAAATATAAGTTGTCATGAACACTGTTCATCCGAGGCAACGATGGCTCATTTTATTGAATGTCTGTTGTCGGCTGATTTGATGAGAGTTGACCGCCGTTTCCTGTCCGTGACAGAGTTAGCATGCAGCTTTAGCCGTGATGTCTAGCTCTGCTTTTCCTGCAATGTGTGAAACCCAAAGTGTTTCCATACTTTACTGGATGTGTAGTGTTTACCACGCTGGATTTAAAATGTGAGGGTGCAGGTCGTATCCACGTGGACCCTCCGCTGTTTTCTACTTTTGCGTTTTGGCCAGCCGCGGCCGGCTGGTTTGTTTTGGTTGACGGATACGGAACGGATATGACATCACGTTACTCAGATTATAACAATAAAAGCGGTAACTTCCTTCTACCTCCACATAGACTCAAATGAAGCAAATATGTCGATTCTGGCATTAAAAAAAAATCAATTTCAAAATCGTAAAAGAAAAATAAATTGCGATACACAGGTGAATACATTTTTTTCCCCCACCCCGACTGTTCATATGTGCAATGTGTGAAAAGCAGAGCCAGCCGTGCCTGTTATGTCCATGTACCCTTGGCTGAACCCCCCACACACTCCCACTCCGAGCATATCAAATTATGGGTCATACGACCTTAACTGTCAAATATATTTCACATCAGCACACAGCTGGTAGAGCTTTTTAGAGAACACTTACTCTTATGTGTAACCCTCTCTGGGATTCATGTTCTGTCAACTTTGAACTCTTGACCCCCACACAGCGGGCCAGTGGGGGAGACAGTTCTCCTTTCTACTCGCTACTAATTACTACCCCCCCCCCACCACCCCTTCCTATTCTACGCTCTGTGCCACGTCCTTGAGGACAAAAGAAAATGAATCCCAGAGAGAGGGTGAGGGGCTCTTTTCCTTTGCCTGCTGCAGAGTCTAGCAAAAAAAGACAGAAACATCTAAAACACTGTATTTAAGGGATTTAAACTCATAACCAGAGTCACTTTGAGTCAGTGCAACCTTAAGATTCATACGCTTGATTAATGATGACATCAAGCAGAAGTAAGAATAGCCACAGCACCCAGTTACATGAAACAAGCCCCGTATACAGCAGCAGGAATCTGGTACTTTGATGATTCTTAAAGAGGAATACTTCTAAGGAGGCTCCTCGGGGTGTGTGTGGGTGGATGTCTGCTCCAATAGTCCAGGGGCCTCATGTATAAACGGTGCGTACGTACTAAAATGTTGTGTACGCTGTGTTTCACGCTCACGCTGGGATGTATAAAAATCAACGTGACGTGAGAATGTGCGGACCGTGCCGCAAACTCTAGACCAGTCGTGAGAATGTGCGGGCCGTCTTCCAAACTCTGTCATCTGGCAGTGTCAAACTACAAAGTCCTGAAACTCGCTAAATGTGTAAAAATATTTTTTCCACTCAACTTACTGAGCTTTATTTATGATGTGGAATCAAAAAAAACAACCCACATATTTCTTAACTAGTTTGCGCATAAAGTTTAACATCAGAGAGGCACAACAAAAACACATTTAAACTAATTTCCCAGAGATGGCATGCCTTAACCACTGTGCCAAAAACAAAATCGCGTGCTGCACAATGTGGCAAACCTCCGTGGTGAGCCTGTGTCCCCTGGAGCTACAGATGGATGAACCGGACCCTGGCACACCTAACAATGAGCCAAATGCAGCAGCTATACGGCGCCGTTTGGATGAGATACACAGAACGTAAAGCAACTAGGTGAATTGAGACACACGTTTATTTTTAACAAGGTCTTTTAATATATGACTTATCCCACCATCATTCATTCTTTTTAATTCGTTGCATATATATATATTATCCTTCATTGCATTGACAATCTCTCTCTGTGACTCCAGCACAGCGTATAGTATATTTGAGGACGCGGCCAGACCGGCGCCCCTCAGCAGCCGAGGCACGAGGCGCAGCTGATCGTGCGCCTTCGGAAGCCTTCGGGAACCTTCGGGAGCGCACGGTCAGCTGCTGTGGAGACGTTGCGTTTGTTACTGATTCCTGATGAAAGACCATCAAATAAAATATGTTTTCTAGCTTCCACCTCAGTAACAAACACTTCAATTTCACACTCTGTGAAATTCTTCTTTTTTGTTCCTTTTCCAGCGTGATTTGCCACATTGTTATTTGGACAATAAGTGACAGCATGGCGCGTGTTTATAGTCATTTGCATAGTTATTAATGGGAGGAGACAAGGCGGACCAAGTGGCACGTGCAGCTGCGCTCAATTTCACGTCAAGTGGGATGTATAAAGGAAAGGTGCGCAGGAACAGGCGTACGCATGGTTTTATACATGTGAAAATTTCTGTGCGTACGTACTTTTCCAATTTTGTGAGTACGCCATCTTCCAGTGTGAAAGCTGCGCAGTCTTTTATACATGAGGCCCCAGACGTTCCCAACAGTTAAAGCTGGAGTACGGGACTTTTACATAGAAATTAACATCCGTCAGGACAAACAAGTTCACACAATGCTGATCAAGCCAATCACCGCCTGGGAAAGCTCTCCGTATAACAAAGTATACCGGTCAGTCTGTGGCAACTTTCCTGCTCGCCACATCTCCCCCGCCAACACATTCCACTCACAATTCATCAAATACCGCCGCTTGGTCAGTGCCCCTCGAACATCGGAGAACGCCGCACGGGGTACCAGGACCAGGGATGTCAATATACGCTTGTTATATGCAAAGCGTCCTTTCGAAATAAGTGTGAAGTTAGGTTTAGGCAACACAACCACTTAGTTAGGGTTAGGAAACAATCGTGGTTGACGTTAACTTCACTGACTGCCAACTCATGAGTTTTTGTGCATCCTAAAGTCCTCAAACATGTGTCCGTAAATTTTTAATTAACGCACGAAATCCAAGATTGCTGACTTCCTGTTGGCCGAAAAAATAAAAAAAATATTTTGTACGCTCTTGCAGATGTGAGCAATGACCTACTCCAATTTCGTGAAGATGGAAGTAACTTTTTTCTCAGACCTGCCTGCATTTGGGGGCGCTATGGAGCCCGCTGGCGACGCCCGAGCCCAGTCACTACAGAACTTTGCAATTTTCGCCAGTTCTGATTCGTATTCCACTTTTGGCGAGATTTCGTGCATCCTAAGCGCCTCAAAAATGCGATCTCGCAGTGGAAAAATAATAATCCTTAGAAAAATAGGTTTCCTTGCACTTCGCGCTACGGACACCGTTGGGTCCCTGGCACTTTTGTCTTCGGGCCCTAATAATGGACCCTCCCCCCTTCAATCCTTCCTCTGAAGTTTCTTTTTTTCATCTGGAGCATCCAGTCCAGGTAGTTGCTGCTCTGTCACTGGTAAATACTTTCACTGCCAGAGGGAGGACACAAAAGTTCTGCACTCCAGCTTTAAGGATCTAAAATGGCCTGCAGGTTGGTGTCGTAAAATATCAATGACACATGCTTCTTTTCTGTTCTGTCGCCAATCTGAACACACACATTTATACACACACACAGAGCAAGCTATCATGCGACTGCCCCCGCAGCCAAAAACAATGACTGACATTGTCGGTGTGTTTTCAATAAAGAGAGTCAATACGATTCCAACATCTGTCTGAAAGCCTCAGAAAACTAGAACCGGTTGGAAACAATTTCTGGTTCTTTGTAGAAATGTGTAAAGCACATGTTCTCGGCAGGGCATTTCATCTCATCTGTGTGAGACCTACTGATTTTGGTTTAGGTATTTCAAAACCATGACAAATCAGCATATTTTTTGTAAATTCTGAGTACTAAGAGCACATGACCACAGAAATATTTCACCAAATATTTTGTAACACATACAGTACTGTCTAGTAGGGGTGTAACGATACGTTTTTACAACAATACGATTTCCATGGTTCCGATACGATTCAAGGACGATATTTGGCTCATCTAGAGCGATACGATGCGATTCAATGATTTGAAATCGATGCAGTAACTTTTTTTGACAGTGCCTGAAACTCTGCCGACCGGCTCCTCTACAGGGTGAGAGAGCGAGGAGTCCAGTCTGCATGCACGCCATTGATGCGTGTTCACGCTGCAGAGGGCAGAGCTGGCAAGCTGGCAAGCTGGCGCATGTCTGGAGAGTCTACCGGAGTAACGTTTAACATTTCTTTACTAATAAAAGTGCAAAAAAACACTTTCATATAACGTTTGTCGTCCTTAAATACAAAGTGCAAATCCTTAGTATCAATACATCGATGTAGTAGATGAATCGTTACACCCATACTGTCTAGATACTCAGGGTTGTTACAGCTTAAGACAAGATAGATTTAAGACTTTTTTTAATACCACTCGGAATGAAATTGAAGAACAACTTTACAAAAAACAAATTTAAGAAAAAAACTACATCACTTACTGAGGGTTAGGGAGGATTTTGTTTATTTGAACATAAAAGACTTCCCCATGTCGTCACTAGCAGACAGAGCACCTGCTCTGAGCGTCAATAAAATACAAGTGTTGTTGGTTCCGCTATCCTGATGATTTGGAAAGTTCTACTCACACCACAGGGACTTTTTTTTTCTTCCACCCGGAACCACCTGGTCTAAATCTGTCCCTGCTTCCTCTGGTTGAAATGAAATGAGTTCTTGGTCCCCTGGGAACGTTACAATGAATATGAATTCATAAACTTTAAAGTCCCTATCTGCTTTCAGTGAAAACCACCCAACGAATCCATAAAGGTAGTCTCTGATTTTCAAAGAGTGACAAGCCCAAAACCAAAACCTAAGTAAGCCTGACATCTACTGGTGTAAAGCAGACTCTGAGGGGGCCATCTACTATTGGCTGGTCTTTCGTGCAAACCATATTTTCCAGCACTACTACAAAGATGAAAAATAAGGTAAAACTAAATCACA
Organism: Sebastes fasciatus; assembly: GCF_043250625.1. Classification (NCBI taxonomy): domain Eukaryota; kingdom Metazoa; phylum Chordata; class Actinopteri; order Perciformes; family Sebastidae; genus Sebastes; species Sebastes fasciatus. Next base: position 38,949,598 of record NC_133797.1, read on the forward strand.
GTATTTCTGTCACATTTATAATAATGACTCTGTAGTAGTATTAAACGCACAATATGTAATGTTCTGCCACTAGAGGTCTCTCAAATCAATACAATAACAAAAGACAGTGTCTGGTGAAGCAGCGTGGGATCATGGAAGTTAGTTTCTCCCGGTTAGGATTCCTTCAGTGTTCAAGTTTTTACCAGGAGCCGAATTTCAGCTGAGGTTTCCTCCTCTCCAAAACAGACAGACCAGCTGATTAAAACCGGTAAAAACACTGAATAAAGCAGCTTCACATTAAAAATCTATGTATCACCGACGCCGTTCGGCGGACACAGGACGTCCTGGAGGGGCTGTGAGTCGAGCTGCCGCTAACGTTTGCTCAGCTTGTTTGTCTGATAACTTAATATCCAGAACTCCGATGACTAAAATCGTCCCCAAATTAATTTTCATCCTCCCTGATCATATTTTTTTCAGCCCCGGGAAGGCGGGACGTCCTTAAGCTCTAGTCCTGGCTGGTAGAGAAAGGAGCAGGGGGATATTAGGATGGACAAGCGACTGGTGGGGCAGGGGGGACGCAAGTTTATGCAAAATGGTTGTGTATACAGGGGCTGCACCTTCAGTAATGGTACTGTTAAAGTCAGACTAGACAACTCTAGCCTGTGTAAATGTGTGTGTGTGTGTGTGTGTGTGTGTGTGTGTGTTCATACCAACACTGGCGATATAGAGCTTGTTGTTGAGGATCAGTGCCACCACGGCCGTCGCTCCTCCTGACACCTCCTGCTCCAGCTCCTTCAGACGCTCCTGCATCTTCTGACTCTGAGGAGAAAGCTGGTGGAACGACACATTCTGAGAAGGAAGACAGGAAGAGAAGAAGGAAACAAGGAGAGGAGGAAGAGGGAGTAGTGAGGAAGATAAGTAAAGGAAATGTAGTGAGTTGAGGGAGGAGGAGAAGGAGGAGAAGGAGGGAGGGGAAGACGTAAAAGCAGGAGACGACAGATGGAAGGAGAAAAAGAGGGAGTGATGAAAGAGGAGGCGGGAAATAAACGAGCATTGAGCCAGAGACATGAGATGAGGGGAAAGGCAATTGGAAACAAGAGGAGAGGGAGGAGTGGTGGAGGAGGAAGAAAGGAGGCATGCAGGAGGTGAGATGAAAAAGGATAAGAGATGAGTAAGAACAAAAGAGATAGTGAGCATGAAAGAGACAGATAAGCAAACAGGACACAGTGAGAGAACAGAGAAAAAAGGAGGTTATGAGTATCTGTTCTTAATGAACCAACTCACAGCAACACACAGTGACTAACATCATCTTACAAAAACGCCCACACCAGCAGCAACAATATCAGGACTGAATATAACACTAAAAACAGGGATTGAATGACGAGGCAGGGAGAGCGGGATCCAGAGAGGGACAACTGAGACCGGCTTATCTTATGAAACAGGCTGATGAGACCAATTAGAACATAACAAGCTCATTTTCCAATGGCTGAGCATTAGCTCACACTAATGCCCAAATCTGCGGTTGCTATGGAAACCAAAAGAGAACCCCTCTTCTCAATTTTCAGCCAAATCTGTCAATATGATTTGCAGAGTGTGTGTAAGCGTGTGCGTGTGTGTGTGTGTGTGTGTGTGTGTACCTCGTTGTGTGGTAGGAGGTAGTTGGACAGGTTAGCTTTCTCAGCCAGAGCATCATCTATCGTCTCAAAATAGCTCTTCTCCACCACGTCAAAGGCCTGCCACAACAACAACAACAACAACATCATCAACAAACATCTGGATGACACAATGTTGGCAATTATCCAGGTCACTTACATGAATGACAAGTACATGCTCTAAATCAGTGGTTCCCAACCTGGGGGTCCTGACCCTAACTAAGGCCCTGGTCAGACCTGGCATTAACATGCGTCCTGAGTGGACAGCTTTAAGTACGTCAGTTTACACCTGGCATTAGAATGCGTCTCCAGTGACCACTTTTGATCCGATCTCACTTCCCCGCCCTATATGCAAATAAACATGTAGTAAACACACAGCTAATACAGCAGACGTTGTGACGTAATATTACAGGAATGTCAGTAGTAATATCCCACATATTCGTGAATTCAGGAACATTTTATTCACATCGAAATAAAAGGTTATTGTACCGGCGGTCCCCGGGGACCTACGTTCCACGGGCCCCGTTGCCTTTGTGGGGTACAGAGCGGTTCAGAGAGCCGGGGATGAGAGCGAGTGGGCGATTGGCAGAGAGAGCAAGCGGGCGGGCGGGCGGGTGTCAGCTCCGTGCAAAATAATATCATACTTTGATATTTTTGTGAGATGGTTATTGTACCGTGAAAATCTCATACTGTTTCAATTAGGGTGTCAAAGTAATAACACGTTAACGCAAATTTGTTTTAACGGCAATAATTTCTTTAACACATTAACGCAACTTGCTATATTTAGGTTGTAACGGGCTCAGTTTTAAAGCGTGGGAGGTTTAATAACGCTCCAAACTTACGCTAAATCTTGGCGAGGAAAAACTGGCATGGCCATTTTGAAAGGGGTCCCTTGACCTCTGACCTCAAGATATGTGAATGAAAAATGGGTTCTATGGGTACCCACGAGTCTCCCCTTTACAGACATGCCCACTTTATGATAATCACATACATTTGAATAAAGTAAGCATATTTGCCCACTTTCATGTTGATAAGAGTTTTAAATACTTGACAAATTTCCCTTTAAAGTAGATTTTGAACAGAAAAAATGTGAAATTAATTTGCTTAATTGTGATTAACTATGGACAATCATGCGATTCATTACGATTAAATATTTTAATCGTTTGCTGCGAGTGATCGTATACATTTAAGTCACGGATTTTGTCTTAAAATAAGTGACTGCTGGGCGCCTGGGTTAGCTCAGTTGGTAGAGCGGGCGTCCATGTATCAAGGCTTGGTCCTGACCGCGGCGGCCCGGGTTCGAATCCGGCCTGTGGCCCTTTCCGCATCCACTCTCTCTCTCTCCCCCCTTTCAAGACTCTATCCACTGTCCTCTCAATAAAATGGAAAATGCCCCCAAAAAAAAAAACAACTTTAAAATAAGTGACTGCAAAGGTGTGAGAAAATGAATCAATGCTGTACCCTGGAGAATAAAAGTATATTTCTCACTCTTCCTAGAGTATAAAAACATTATAGTACTTGCTTTGTAACCATTAACAAGTGACATTTCCAATAGAAACACACACATACCTGTGTGAGGATCCTGCGGACGTCGTTGTCTGTGTGACTGGAGTTGAGCTGTCCCAGCAGCAGTTCAGCTGTCAGACACTGGGAGGCAAAACTGGCCACTCTGCTGCCATCGTAACCGTTAAAAACCCCGTACAGGAAACAGCCGTCCTCGCCTCTGATTGGTGGAGGAAGAAAAACAACTGTTTCAGTTCAAAGATGGAAGACAGAGGGAATTCAAACATCCTTCATCCATAACTCTGAGGATTGTAGTGTGTTTTGTGTAAAATGGAAGGTGTTGGCAGCCTAATGATTTTCTAGCTGGGGTCATGTGACATGTCATTGAGGACAATTAAATAGATTATAGTTGAAACTGGCAGTAAGAACACAATTTGTCTGCAGTTTGAGTGTTTGTCGATAAGCATGCCTCAATAAAACACTTCCTCATGCGGTGCTGTTTGCAGCGACATGACTCTGTGTGTCAGTCAACAAACGTCAAACACTCAGATATTTACACATGATTAGAGAAGCAATGCCAAACAATCACAAGGGAAAAACCTGTTAAACACGTTGAAAACATTTCTGTGATTGTGCTCGCTTGTGTGTAACCCGCACTCCTGATAATTATAAGAATTCAGGAATTACTGTAATGTAAGAATCCTATAATGGTAATAACATATTATCATTATTATTTTTAACCCATATGTAACCGGAGGCCTGTACTACGAAGCGAGTTGAACATACCCAGGGTATCTTCTTGTTATCTGGCTTCACTAACCCGAACAAACGAGATCACGCTAAGCGGTCCTAGGATGCTGGTTATCAACTCGGTAAATCAACCCAGAGTTTCTCCATCTGGCTGTGAGCGTGTTCACATGAACAGGGCGGTGTTTGCAGCATCTGACCAATCACAGACATGGAGACGTGCAGTCCGACAGGCAGAGCGGCACATTTTACAAAGGATGAGCAAACTATATTAGACAAATACAAAGAAATTAAACGTCCAAAGTCCAAAGACATGCAGGTTAAGTTAATTGTTGACTCTAAATGCCCGTAGGTGTGAATGTGAGTGTGAATGGTTGTCTGTCTCTATGTGTCAGCCCTGCGACTCCTAACGGGATAAGCGGTTGCAGATGGATGGATGTTCTTAATATGCCCTTGTACAAAGTATTTCCTTTTATAATTGTAATTTAACTTATTATTTTAATGGAGCTTCCCAGCAAAAAGCATTTCACACGATTGTACCTGTATAACCGGCGTGACAATAAACATCTTGAATCTTGAATCTTGAAATAAAGTTTGAGTATAAAACCTATATATGAATGTGTTTTTTAAATGAATGATGAATTGTTTGTATGTTTTCTTTTCTTTTGCTGCTATGGATCCTCCTGTGTGTCTGAAATAAAGTTTGGATGTGTCATTCACATAGGTGACACTGCTGGGTCTTTCGTGTTCCCAGAGAGTCTCACCTGAACCTGAGGTGTCCATCCTCGTTGGGGTGGATCAGAGCTCCTTTCCCATCAGGTCCATACACACAGTTGGTTGCTGTGCCAACGCCGCACATCTGGCACAGCGGCAGGTCATCTGTCCAGCTCTGATGCTGTCAAAGGACACAAAGATGTTTACAAAGTCCATTCTCTATACATCTACACTGCTTTTCACTAACAACTGAGCACACACAGGCTTCCAATGTCTCCAAAGTGTCACCAATAAGTCGCATTAGGTTGAGATTAAAGTTGGGATAGATAACTAGCTGTTAGCAAAACTCACTTGAGAAGCTAAACTAAACCAAGGCCTGTAGAAGGAGGCTGGGTAACGAGTCTGTGGCTATAGCGCATGCGCAGTGAGTGAATGAATGAATGACTTTATTTCGAACATAAAAATAAATAAAAACAGATACAAAATAATAACAAACAAAACAAGAGCAATAGTGTCCGAAAAGGAGTAGGTAGAAGTAAAACTTATATTTCCCTACCCCTTTCTCACTTCTCCTCTAATGTCTCATATATCATAGGATGATAATATAATATATAAACTATCCCAGATTTATTTACATCCCAAATTATATATATACAAAATAAAAATATTTACGAGAAAAAAGTCACAAATTTGCATTATAAAGTTGTAAATTTACAAGAAAAAAATTGAATATTCTCTGAGATTAAAATGGTAAATTTACGAGAAAAAGTCACAAATTTATGACATAGACACATATATATCTCTACATATATATATATATATATGTATATATACATATACACATATATATATATATACATATACACATATATATATATATATATATATATATACACACATATATATATATATATATATATATACACACATATATATATATATATATACACACATATATATATATATAAAAGTATATATATATATATATATATATATTTATATACATATATATTATTTTCCTACTTTGTTGTAGGAACACAATGCTTTTTAAAATTAAATTTTCCTCTTAAATTATAACCCCCCTCCATGTCAAAAAACTTTTTTTTTTTAAATATTGCCCGGAAGTGAATTATGTCTTGCTTTGAACATAATTATTGCGGTTTTAAATTTGACCAAATCCATGAATTTCAATGCATGTGACTTTAAAAACAGTGTGTTCGTTTGTTCCCTATATCCCATGTGCAGGCCGGATTCTACTGCGCATGTGCAATTCCCCCCCGGAGATATGACGCGTTGATGACGCGTGTCCCAGCCTCCTTATATAGGCCTTGAACTAAACTAGCTAACAACTAGCACTAGCATGACTGAAGGAAGCCAAACAACAGCGAACGGAGCAAAACAAACGAACACGGCCACCCGGGGAGATAAATGAGACCTTAGCACGCTTAAAACAGTGATGAAACAGTAACATTAGAGGTTAGAGAGAGAGATAAAGAGAGTTTCTACTCTTACGCTCTGCATCAAGCTCCTGCGCTGGGCCGCCATGTTGGACGGTGCTCGGTGCGTTCATGGCTTCATTGCAAGGTCGGAATTCCAAGTTTCAATGTGATAAACACCACATGGTGGGAAAATAAGTGATAATGAAATGAAAATAAATAAATAAAAGTACATGTTTCCTTGGCTGCTGTGATAATTAATCGCTGCTATTGTTAATAACAGAAAAACATAACACGTAAATTATCATTTAACAATCATCAACCAATCACTCTACTAAATTCCGACAGCAATTTAAGGCAACATCTTTATAATTTTGTTAAACTCCTGATTTTTTAAAATATTTATTTATATTGCAATATGTTCTCTGTTCAGTTTCCATTCAAGTGTTTTTTTTTACACTACAGTATCCTTAAATTAATTAATTAATAAAAAAAGGAGGAACAAAATCAGGGACACCACTTCCGGTTTGTTGCTATGCTGAATTTATTTGACGATATCTCCACCACGTGGGTTCATTATGAACTACAATAATAGAGAACATGTTGTTAGGCCTTTTGAGCATCATTATTGGCATAATTTAGTTTATTCACGGCTGCAAAGAAGTACACTACTCTCACCATTAATAGTAATTTGTATTTGAGGTGGCATTCTGGTGCAGTAATGATACATGTATAGGCCTATCTAATGATATGCTATTAATCAATTGATTTCTGGGAACCAGTGCATATTTGGTTGATGCACCTAAATAAATCTAAAGCCTTTGTAAATTAAAGGTCTGTTTTGAAAGCCTATTACATGCTTAGAATTGAGGAAACTAATCTAAAGTCAGCCAGTAACACCCTACTAAGCAGCTTAACTCTTTGAATTAAGGAATTAATATGATTTATCCTTTACCAAATCAAAAGCTCTCCTTATAAAACCTGCACTTAGATGTGACTACAGGTAAAAGTGTTGCCAGTAGAGGGCCTCATCGTTTATGTGTCTCACTGCAGCACAGGTGGACTGAAAACACTTGAAATAAGTTATTGTATATTATTATATCTACAGTATATTTGTTTCTTTGTAAAAAGAAAAATATTAAGTATTCCCTGTACAAACCAGAATTTGTAAGGCAGTATGGTCCATGTAGAAGTATTGTATCACCCACATTAGTTGAATCTAAGTACTCAAAATTTAAACACTTAAAAAAAAAAATCGCAGACCAATGATTCATATCTTTATCAGCATTTTCTTTATTTTTATTGGTTAAAATCAAACACAACAAAAACATACATTTGTACACAATCTTTTTCTTAAACCTAACCTTGCTTTTTTTTCTTAACAGATTTCACAAAGGAACATCACACATTTATATGTCTACATGGTTGTACAGTATAAAGTATACATATGAGCATATATACTTTGATAATTTGGTCACATTTTTTGTTGCTGTATTTTTTTTTTTATAGTTAGTATTATTATTCCAAAATAAAAACATCTCCTTACCCTGAAAGCAACATAAAGGGATGAGGCGTGGATGACCTCACCGTATACCTTATCACAATAACACTCAACGGAACATAGATCTTCTTTCTTTTGTCTTTTATTTTTTTTATACAGAACTAGCATAATGCCCTAAAATAAAGCATAATCTTTTTTTCCAAACACTCTAATATACTGAATTATAGATTTACATGTATTTATAGAGAGATAGATATACTTTATTCTTTAAGAAAATGGAGCAATGCATGTTCATAAATACTCAAGATGTTGCCTCATCTGTAGATGTGTTGAAATAAAGAGGAAACACAACAGATAGATAACCTGTAGTTCTTTAGTGTCTGTAGGCCTGCTGATATGTTTTTTGAATCATTTGGGATGTTCTATAATGAATGTTTTGTTCAGGGTTTTTATGTGCTTAAGGACAAAAATAAGTAAAATTTTGAATTAGCTGTATTTTTGCTCTAAAGATGCTGAAAGAGAACTGTGATACTGTGCATGTTGGGAACTTGTTGCCCTGTGTTCGTCGGATTTCGCTTGGCAGTCAGCACTAAGGCAACAATCGAGGAGAGGGAAACAAGAAAACACACACTGTCCTTCATCCACACATAAAAAAATAACAACACAAAGGAGATCTTTCAACCCACGCAAACACACTCCCGTGTTACAGTTGAGGGGATTAGTTGCCAGATATGCCACTGTTGCTTGTTTGTCTATGCTGAGATCCTGTAATGCACCACTACGGAGTTTCGTCAGCAGAAACTTGTGTTTCTTCACGTTAAAAATCCATATGCTGTGTGCTTGCATGTGTGTGTGTGTGTGTGTGTGTGTGTGTGTCAACTAACACTGATCGCAGTCATTTTGCTGACTGACAGCAGACCTCAGAGGATGAAGGCAATGTGGTCACAAGCATTGATCTGCTACAGTGACCGTTTCTGCAAAACCTTGACCTCACAGTTTTTCCCACAACCCCTTCCCACGGATGTCCTGACCCCGCTTGCTGCTGTTCTACTGCAGACTCACACCTAACTGACATCTTGTCATCAAGATCTGGAAAGTTGCCCACAATTTCTGACCATGAGATCAATTCTGCCTTTTAAGGAAATCAGCCCAATAACTGAAATGTCACGTGTAAACTCCACCAACTTGTCCCCCCAGCTAAATGCATTATGATCCAATTTAGGTCAATATAGCACCAACGCAATACTTTACCCAGAACCCCAAACCACCCAAGACGATGGATTGTTCTGCCTCAGCTTGTTTGTTATTTTTCATATTGTTGGGTTATTTATTTTGTTATATACGACACCATATTGTATGTAAAAATAATAATTACGGTGCCAGAGGAAGGGGGGTAATATTCCGAGAAAAAACTCAAAATTTCCGAGATTAGTTTTGCATTCCACTATTTTTCAGAGTTTGTTCCTTGGTTTTTTGTGATTTTTTTTTTCTTGAAAATTTGCCATTTTAATCTCAGAGAATATTCAAGTATTTTTCTTGTAAATATACGATTTTATAATCTTGCAAATTTGTGACTTTTTTCTCGTAAATCTACCATTTCAATCTCACAGAATATTACTTTTTTTTTCTCGTAATTTTTTTTTTTTGTAAATTTACCACTTTAATCTCAGGGAATATCCACATTTTTTACCGTAATACATTTTTTTTTTTTTTACCAATCATTCTTTCACACACATATGGGCATTTGGGGCCGGCACCATTATTGTTGGAGGTGCAAACACTGCAGGCGGAGGTGCATGATATGCACTGTAGCGGGGAGCAGCGTGGGTATAGCGTGACGTCACTGTGTGTGAAAGAATGGCCCTAATACGCCGTCGTAGTTATAATCTACTGCAGCTCTTTTAGACCTACATACCTACTACTATATCTACTGGTATTGCATCGATGCTTTATTAACCAAAGCTGTGATCTTTTTTAGTGTGCTGGAAACTATTCAAAATCCACTCTAAATTAGGAACTAAGGGCAACTTCACCCAGATCCTCCCTCCTCCCTATAGTATATTTCCCCCAAGTATCTCAGTAGTCCTGACGCTGGTAGCCTCCGGTGCCGTCAAAGGCCGCCTCGCTGTTGGCCTGGCCCCCTCCTCCTCCTCCTTCTCCTCCTCCTCCTGGGCTCTCCAGGTCGTCCCCACCGAAGGAGGTGTAAGGGGCTCCGGCTGCGTCCTGGCTGGGGTCCGTGTAGTCCTGGGAGAAGAGGGCCGAGTCGGCCCCCAGCTTGTACCTCTGGAAGCCCAGGAAGGACTGGACCGCCTTGGGGACGGAGGGGTCGGAGATGGAAGACGACAGGAAGAGGCAAAGAGGATGAGCAGATGGGATGAAAGGTGTGGAGAAATGGATAGAGATGCGGACGTGTTAGAGCAGAGGTTTGGGGAGAAGAGAGAGAAGGAAACATTGATTAGTTGGCTTGGAAAGCTTGTGAAGCGTATTAGATAGTTTGAGCATTTAGTCAGTCAGAGCAAGTTAGTTCTATAGGCAGCAGTGCAAAAAAAGCTTCACAATGAGAAACACCACCTCAGCATCACTCTACAGTCCGGTGTAGAATATAGGGACCAAGCAATGAAACTGTGTCTGTGAACATTATTAAACAGCCGAGGCCCTGCACTGTAAAACACAAATCTCATTTGTGTCGATAATTACAGGTTTCAAGACAACTGGACGAAAGCCAACGATGCCACGAGTACACAGAGCAAACACAGACACTCACAGAGAGAAAGAGAGAAAACCACAGAGTTGATTTAATATCTCAGTGCCGGAAGTTTCATGAGGGTTTTATTTCCTGGTGTGTCTCAGCTCGATCAGATGCTGCAGACAGATCTAATCTAGTTGAAGTCTAGTTTGACTCTTTCAGTCTGATACGCCACTCGGTCTTTTGGTCCATCGGATATTTTGTCTGGTTGGTTGATTGCATAATATGAAATCAAGTCAATAAACCTTCAGAAAAGAAATGTAGTTATTGTTTAATAAAATAATACAACCAACACCTGAAAATTTCAGATTATTTTGTTAATATGGATGTGGAACATTTTAGTATAGTAGTCATAATAAGTAATAAAACTTATTTTTGACCCAATGACATTCATCAAGCCGTAAAAATCCTATACATATGCAATAAAAACAGTTTGATACTTCATTTAAATTTTTTTAAAAACTGTCCGTTTACACTGTGAAGTCAATCTAAAATAAACGGAGAAATTAAAAGGAACAGTGTGTAGCATTTAGGGAATAAAATATGTTTTCATTAGTGTATAATCACCTGGAACTAAGAATTGATGTGTTTTCGTCAGCTTAGAATGAGCCGTTTATATGTACACCAAACCACTGGCTCTATAGGGCCTTTCACATTTTTGCGTCGGTCACTGTAGTTTCAGCCCGTTCTCATTTTCAGGGCGTCAAATACCAACGCTTTGTCACGGCCGTCGACGTTTGATACCGACGCACAATTCACCCCTTAGAGTCGGTACGAGACGCATCGGGCTTTCCCTTAACTACAATGTAAACTCATCCACATCAATATTTACGCTCAGGGAAAGTGCGCCGTCAGTGTGGTGACGTGCAAAAAGAGACACACTGGGTGGATGGGTCCAACAAACACAAGGAGACCACTGTTCGTATCCCGTTCGTCACATTTCAGCTGTTTGTTCATGTCCTAGGTTCACAACATTCAGTTTCATTTTCACTGTACAAACGTACTATTAAACCCAACCATGTTGTTTTTTCCTAAACCTAACTATAGTGGATTTAATGCCTGAACCTAAGCAAGTGTTTGTTTACTTCACAACATTGAGCATGTGTTTACTGCGACCGAAAAGAGAGACGCCGAGGGGTCTGACAAAGCGTCAGAGATTCAGGTGGTTGCAATCTGCAACCACACCACTAGATGCCACCAAATCCTGCACACTGCCCTTTAAAGGAATAGTTTGACATTTAAGGAAGTACTTCTTCAGGTTCTGAGAGTTGGACGAGAAGATTGATACCACTTTATATCTGTCTGTCTAATACGTAGCTGGAGTCAGCAGCTGGTTAGCATATCTTGGCTTGGTTTAGCTCGGCTCAGCATAAAGACTGAAAACAAGAAAACCAGCGAATAAGTTTATTTCCACAAAATGTTGAACTAAAGCTTGAATGTAACGTCATCAAAACCCAAAAGAAATACAAAACCTTCACAGTTTGAAGCAATGCAGTCTGACGCATTTGAAATCATGCATGTAAAAAACGGCCACCTCAATAAAGCACCAATCAATCTGTAAAACTTCATGTTAATGATGAGAACAAGTGGTGGTCTGCTCTGTAAATTAAGACTGCACAATGTTTAAAGCTTCAGCTGTCCAGACTGTGCACCTGTCACACACCTACAGCAGCTACCTCAGCAACACACTGCGGTAACACTTTATTTTACAGCTCCGCACATTTCATGGTAATTAGGTGATAATTAACAAGTAAGCTATTTGAAATTTCTTTGGAATTACTGCCAAGTTACCCCAATATTTACCTCAAAAATTATCGAAAATAACTTAATAATTATAATTATATGCTAAAATAGCATATAATGGTTAAGGTGGAAAACGTAAACTAATAGAATACATTTCTGATCAGTCAAAAATCTCACCATTGTGTGATTTATTGTCTACACAGATGTAACCTGGTAGCTAATTTAATGATTCATGGAGTTTTTAAAGAAATTTCAAAGAAGTATTTTGCTAATTATCAATTTTTTATCAGCAGACATGGAAATAAAGTATATCAATTAACTTTGTATTATTTTCCTGGAAATGTATTAAATAAATTACTAATATAATTATTAAATAATGTTTATAAAGAAGTAATTTTTGATAAATTTTGAGGTAAATATTGGGGTAATTTGGTAGTAATTCCAATGACATTTCAAATAAGTTACTTGCTAATTATCACCTAATTACCATGGAATCTGCAGACCTGTAAAATGAGGTGTTACCCAAACTGCTTTGAAATGAAGTAAAAACATCCAGTTTACTTCTTTTTCTATAGAAATATCTACATGAATACGTTGTGTTTGTTTCTGTTTCGGAGCATTTTAATAATTCCAGTGGGCAGGCAGCTTTCATTCCAAAATCGGATTACAGGAATTTCAGTAGGTGTTTAATCTGAGCTGTTGGCGATGTCATTGTTGAGTCGTGTGTACTGAACAACAACTGAACCCACCTGCACATACATTATAATTATAAATGTGCAGGCGACATTTTACTGGCAACAATGACGGTACAATAGTTGCTCTTTAACTGCTGGATCACAAATACACCCATCGGTATTTCATGTCCTTAAACTACAGCCAGCCACAGTGGAACAACAGGAGTGTGTGCAGGAGGACCGGCTGCGGAGGGTTAAGGCGGCGAGACAGAGCAGAGTCAGACAAGAGGCTGATGTGGCTGAGGGGGGAACAGCTTGGTGTATTCCTCTTCAAACGACACATTCTTTAACTTCTCCATAGAGAAGAGAGTCTGAGCGCCCTGTTGGAACAACATCTTATGAGTTCACATGTACAAACGCATCCAAACTAAAACCAAAAAAAGAAGGTGGAGGAACAGGAGTCAAGGCAGACACATTTGCAAAAGCTCATCAAAGAGGAGTTGAATCCATCTCCACCTGATGGCAGCTCATGTCGTGTTATGCTGGTGTGGAGGCCCCTTACCCAGGTGAAGATGGAGAAGAAGGAGAAGGTGATGGCTGCCCGGGCAGCGTCCCCTCCCTCCCTCAGCGGGTTGTCCTCATGCTTGGTCACCTGCCACTGGTTGGCCAAGAAGCAGAAACCCACGAACCACATGAAGGACCAGAACGCTGGGAAGAGAGACACGTACAGAGAGGGTGTTAAAATAATGATATACATGCAACAAGACACCATCTGAGATATAATAACAACATGTTGTGTCAACCTTCTTTTGGATTTAAACCAGGGCTGTCAAAGTTAACACCATAATAACGCACATTTATTTTAACACCACTAATTGCTTTCACGCATTTGCGATTTTTAGGTTGTAGCGGGCTCAGTTTTAAATTTACAGTGAAGATATTGGTATCATATGAAACTAAAAAACCTACTGAATCCATTGGTACCAATCATGTCATGCTAGTTTGTCGTGAAGGAGGCTAAATAACGCTCCAAACTTACGCAAAATTTTGGTGAGGAAAATCTGGCATGGCCATTTTTCAAAGGGGTCTCTTGACCACTGACCTCCAGATATGTGAATGTAAATGGGTTCTATGGGTACTCATGAGTCTCCCCTTTACAGACATGTTCACTTTATGATAATCACATGCAGTTTGGGGCAAGTCATAGTCAAGTCAGCACACTGACACACTGACGGCAGATGTCTCTTACTAAATGGAACTGGTAGAGGAGCACTTTGACTTTGTGGAAAATGTGGTTATTTGCTTTCTTGAAAGTTAGATGAGAAGATCGATACCTCTCTCTCCTGACAGAAGAGAGCATCAACCAAATATGAAACCATTCCTTTAAAAATCAGTAGAGAGAATCAGATTTGAGGCCATTCAGTAACGCAGATTTAAACAGATTTCTGTGTAGTATAGTAGAGTAGAAAGCCCTCTAAGGCATTTTCTATTTTTAATTTATGGACTGTCTAAATAAAATACTTTGACTTGATGCTGAAATAAGAAAGGCAAGCCAAGGAAGCTAAACTGCTATAGTTGGAAGTCTAGAACGGGAAATTGCATTGTATATTGTTATGAAGGATTCCCGCCTGGGCCACGCCTCCGTCCCACCTGTGTTTGCGCCGTTGTTGGCCGTAGGTAAGTAGGAGGTTTATAGCTGGGTTAGGAAGCGTGTTTGTTTTATGGTTTGGCACCACCAGTGGCCCTTCCTTTGATCTATGCCTCTCTTAATTTCTTTCTGTTTTGTACTTTGGAGCAGCAGAAACTCACAGTTCTGTATTTTTGTGTTAAACACAGTGCGCTAAACAATAAACGGCAGTGTTTGCCTGTCTACACTGGCAGTCTTGTTGCTTCCTCTATCCCTTGACATCTACATATATCATCAGCATAACAATGGAGAAGACTGTGGAGGAAGTTATGGATCAGTTGAAAACAACAAGGGACACAGGATTGACCTTTGTGTTACACCACATGTGAAATTAAAAGACAAACAGCTACCTACAACAATTACCCCCCCCCAAAAAAAAACCAGATCAGGTTATGTACTGCTGGAACAAGATATTAAGGGGATTCAAACATCATCCCATCACATCTGCTGCAGTTGGAAGTGTGGGGGCAGTGAGTGAGACAGAAGCTAAAACATCATCAGAAACATCCAGGACCGATCAGGACACGTGTAGCAGCTGTTCCCTTGTTTCAGTGCGGTGCAAAGCATTTCCTATTACAACACAGAGACAGACTGTGTGTGTGTGAGTGAATCCCGTCTGTGACAGGACCGGCCTCATTAAACGACTCAACACTTGACTATCTTGTCATCGTCTGTGAGTTCACTGCAGTAGCAGCGCAGCGGAGGAAGAGGAGGAGGAGGAGGAGGAGGAGAGGAAGTCTCAGTCTGCACAATGTCTCAGAGGCTTGTTAGCACCAGAAGAGTCCTCCTCTCCTCCTTATTATCCCGCTCACACCTCCTCTCCTTTTGTTGTGACGATGACTTAACTACCAATCTCTGAAATGTCATTTTTTATAGACTGAAAGTGCTCCTATTTTCTCTGAGGGTGGGGTATTATGGGGCTTTTAATCAGCTGGGGGAAATCTGTCTAGGAGAAAGGGGAACATTTTTTTATCTGATACTTTAACTTGACTGCCTGCCCCAATACATGCAGTCTGGTAGCACAAGACTGAGGTGAGAGAGTAGAAATGTATGAGTTGTGTAGAGGTCAATGCTGACACACACAGCATGTATGCTGCTGAGTCAACTACCTATAGCTTGCCGCGGTAGTCGGTGTTCCCGGTGTTACAAGGTGGTCGGGCACACAGCGATTACATTACGTACCCGACGCCCCCAACAGAAAGTCGGACGACGGACGCTACAAACTGAAAGTGAAAGTGTCTGCTCTGTAAGGAGTCTCAGCTCAGAGTAGCAGGAGTCAGATTTCACACACGAGACGAGAGAGAGAGTTGACAGACAAGACGATGGTGGAGGATTTAGTGTCGAAGCGAAAAGCAAAAGCGCCTATTTGGCAATATTTCTGATTTAAACCCAATGCTATAAAGGAACTATAACGTTAATGAGGTAATCGCCGCGAGGAGGACGGAGCAGTGTCGGGTGGAAACCTGCGGCCCTGCAGCGAAAGCTCTACCGGAGAGGCCAGACACACAGACACCCGACGGTAAAGATCAAAGTAAGCGCGCTACACACGTTTCCTTGTAAAATGTCCGGTGTAATCGGTAACACCGGTGTTGTCACAAGTTTGTTAACCTGTGGGAACATTTTCCTCACCGTCACATCCCTAATCTCAATGCGTCTTGAGTACGTTCACACCTGTACTTACTGTAGAGAGGTCCACTTGTGATCCGATCACTGAGGACGCCTGTTAATACAAGGTCTGAACAGGGCCTGAGATTCAACTCTTCTTTGTTTGATAGGGGAGAGGGAGACACACCTGGAGGAGATCTGCTCTCTACTGAGTGCATTTTTCTAGTGACCTCCTTCGGCCAAGGGCCTTGGAAAGAGGTTATGTTTCCGGCGTTGGTTTGTCTGTCTGTCTGTTAGCAGGATTACTCCAAAAGTTTGAGATGGATTTGATTGACATTTTTTGGAAGGGTGGGGTGTGGCACAATGAACAATCCATTAGGTTTTGGTGGCGATCCGGATCATGATCCATGAATTTTTTTTACGGATTCTAATCAGCCTGAGCTTGATGACGCATGACCCCGTCTCCTTCTGAGAGCAGAGATACGTGTGTGGATGTGTGGCAAGACATCGAGGTGCGGCAGGAGCTGTTGGTCGTCCACGGTGAGAAAGAAAAAAGCGGTAGATGACGGGATGAGAGACATTACGCGGCTGCTGAATGAGAGAGGCATCTGCCGATACGTTACACGGAAACACACCGTGTTAATAATAAGCCGACCACCTCATGGTACCGCCAGCTGAGAGTGGAGATCTGTTTTTAAAGTCAGGCACCTTGTCTGCGCTCTCTGAGTGCCATTCTAGTTTTATTTATGGTTCTGATGCTTCAAACAAAGTGTTTGTCAGGTCACCTGTCTGAAACTTTCTAACATCAGAATTGGAGTCGCTGAAGCATCCATTTTTAGTAGTACGAAAAGCACAGGTGTTACGAATAACACTAATAATGGCTCTGTTCTATTCAAGTGTTCCAGTGAGACGGCATGCACGATGCCAGGAACCTGAAATCAAAGCAGCTCAATGGATTCAGCCGTCATTAATTTAATTATTTACACCTGTGCTTTTCCTACTGTGACAAGTCAAAATCTCTTCTGTGAAAAAGGCCTATTGAATCTCTACTGAATCGCTCCCCATCCTCTGTCATCTGCCACTAACTATCTGTTAGCTCTTTAATTAGTAAATCAGGGACGGCTGTTTGTTGGGTTGCAGTACTGCAGTTCAGCCCCTTTTATTTACAGACAAGCTGTTTTGAGATATCTCAAAACCGTATGCATGAATTTAAATACTGCTAATCTTTGTGTACATTTACATTCTGGAAATCCGTTTCTGTAAAACATGGCAGTAAATGCCTTTGGGTGGTACAACAAGCTAGAAAACTGTGAGTGCCTTGTACTAGATTATCTTATTAGCTTTTTAAGTGTTATTGCCTCACAAGCTGTTGAGCTCTTTTGTGAATCCGTTTTCAAAAAGCTATTCGACTTGACGTTATTTGTTCCAGGTTCATTTGCATTAATTCCTTCAACACTGAGTGTCTTTCTACCGCTGTTCATGCATCCGTCTCTGTGTTTGTGCTACACAGCCAACATTTCTTCTTGCTTTTAAGAAGCTTCTGCAGAGTCTATGTAGGAAGTGATTTTTATTTAACCCGAGATAATCTCATGAATATTTAGGCCGTATTCTAAACCTCATACTATACTGGTAGTACGTACTGATGTGGCCAAAATGTAGAATGTAGTATGCGAACAAAAGCAACATCTACAGTATGACAAAAATACCCGGATGTCGTACTGATTTTGAAAAAATCTCCAGCATGCATCGGACCAGTCTACCCCGCCTACTGTTGCAACAACAACAGCAGCCAAAAACTGCTTGTTTTTTTACATTTTTCGTAGCTATATCACTAAATTCACTTCTGAAAACTTTTGAGGCAAGAAATCAGCTGTCTAGATTTTGAATATTGGCAGTTTTACATTATTAGATGGCAAATTGAATATTTGCTCCAATGTTTTCAGAGTTTAGAAGCCCCACAAACTGCCGTGACAGCTAGCTAGCGCCTGCCGGGGTCGCTGCCTCGTCAGCCGGGCGGTCACGCTCACAGACCGCTATGAGCTAGCTGGAGCTCTCTAGAGACCGGTCTGTAGATGAGGGGCTTTTATTTCCTTGTTAACGGATAGTTTGTTTAAATATCACAACACATATGTCCATTATAAATTAACGGGAACTTGTGTTTATCTGTCTTTTTGGAATTGAAAAGCTCCACAATTGCCCACAGGCGTAGCTCGCTCGCCAACCGGCCGGTGACGCTCACAGAGCGGCTACAGAGCAGCAGAGTGGCGAGAGAAAAGGAGAGGGAAAGAGCAGCCTCTGACGGGGCAGAGATATACCTGCTGATACAACCTATTACTCTAATATCTGAAGGGATATCAATCCTTCTTACTTCATTATGAGCTGTTAGAATAAATAGTTTAAACCTGCAGTATCTTATAGAGTAAACAAGCATAACATAAACAAAAAAATCAAAGTTGTATTTTTCGATAATATTGTAATAATGGTACGAGTTCGTTTTTTGGTCCAGTGCTTAAAGAGCTGGTTTAAAGGCTAAAGCCTGGCCTAGCATACTGCTAAATACATCGCTTTAACTGTTTCATACTGCCTACTACTGAGGAATGCAGTATGTACTGTGTACTGCATACTGCGTTCCTCAGTAGTATGTAGTAGGCAGTTTTGAACATAGCTTTAGTCTCTGAGTGAAAAAGATCAGATGACTTTTCTGTTATTGTGGTACTTGGCTGAGGCTTGGCGTGGTTATTATAACACAGCCCAGTCTGTATTTGTGTAGATTAGTTCACTGATAAATGTGTAAAAGTAATCTTTAACTGTACTAAGTAATCTTTAGTATCTTTAGTTTATTGTGACGACTAGATGAAGTGTTTACCTGACAACCCGACGTCAGCCAGCACCGCCTTCTTACGGTCTTTGACGCTGCTGATCTGGGGGAAGTAGACGTCCAGAGCCAGGAAGGCCATGCAGCAGAGGAAGGCCATAGATCCCATGAAGACGCCATAATTACAGGCGTTCTGGTTGCGGTTGAAGATGCAGTACTCCTCCACCTCGTTGGGGCGGTTGATGTAGCCCTCGTTGGCGATGCAGCCGAAGATCACGATGGAGAAGAGCTGCAGAGGAGAAGACGAGAAGAAGAAGGGATGAGACTGTGAGAGACCTGGAGAGATCTGTCTTTCATTAGTTTTACTGTTAAGGGCAACACACACTGGCGGCGTATATAAGACTATAAACCATCGACCTGTTCTCCACTTGCATGTAATTCATAAAAGCCCTTTGCAACCCAAAAGAATCCCACCTGCTGTAGTCAGTTAGTATATTTAGACTGACTGAATAAGGAAACACACTTCAGCGTGACGCTCTCAGCCCATAATGTCACGACAACCCTGCAGGGGGAGTTTTATGAATAATCCCTCATGTCTTTATACAAACAGTTCTGCTCAACGTGCCTCTGGGTTTCCTCTTAAAATACAGAGCTTTGACTGCGGAAAAAAATTATCTGCTATTCTGCAATTTAGTGTGACAGCTACTGAACACACAGTGATATGAATAATACATACACCGATCAGCCATAACATTACGACCACTGACAGGTGAAGTGAATAACATGGATTAACTCGTTAACATGGCACCTGGTATGTTAGCTGTCAGTGTGTCAGTGTGCTGACTTGACTATGACTTGCCCCCAAACTGCATGTGATTATCATAAAGTGGACATGTCTGAAACCCATAGAACCCATTTTCATTCGCATATCTGGAGGTCAGAGGTCAAGCTCCTTCCCAACATGCTAGAGTGACATAGTTAGTACCAATAGATTCCTTAGGTTTAGTTTCTAGCTTTAAAACTGAATGTGCGTTAACGTGTTATTACTGTGTTAACTGGGACATACTAAATCTTTTTCTTTCATCATAAATAATTATGGTAGTATGGGTATTAGGGATGCACCGATACCGATACCAGTATCGGGTATCGGGTCCGATACTCGTACTCGCAAAACGGCTCCGATACAACGGTGACGATACCACTTTACAGCAGTGCAACGTTAATCTCTCGTCACCATCTTTCGGGTGCTCATGCTCCACCTCCCCAACAGGCCGGTGGTGCGCCCGACCCCGCTGGGCCGGGATCCCACCTTAGCTGGCGCGCACCGGCCCTCACTTTCATTGCGCCACAGGGTTTTGCTTGCACCCTCTGACTAACACGTGCGTTAGACTCCTTGGTCTGTGTTTCAAGACGGGTCGGGTGGGTTACCGACAACGCCACAGACCCCTGGCGCCTTTTACGTGGGCCTCGGCACGACGTGGTTGGGGCGCACTGGGGACAGTCTGCCCCGGTCGACAGTGGCACCGGGAGCAGGGAGCCCCGTCACGGTGCGGGGAGCGCTGTAAAGCTGCGGCCGCGAGCCACCTTCACCCCGAGCCTTTCAAAGCCGACCTAGAGCCGGTCGTGGCGCACAGCCTTGTATGCGGGACTCCCCAGCCTGCCGCTAGTCGCTCACACCCTCCAGCTGGCTGTTAACGAGGGTCTTTTGGCACAGAGAAGTACTCGTATCGGTACTCGGTATCGGCGAGTACCCAAATGTAAGTACTTGTACTCGTACTCGGTCTCGGTGCATCCCTAATGGGTATTGTAATGCACATCTGGTGTGTACTCATGCTATGCTAACACAGTTTGTGATACTAATGCGTCACCATGTGCTGAAAAGTAACTCAAGACATTTCGTTCCACACTGCACTCATATCAGCAAAAAAGAAAGAAAGTGGTTTTGGTGGTAAATTCAACTGGTGGATTACACGCTCCTCTTGTGACTCTCGGCCATGTGAAATCCTTTTCCAAGTGTTTCATTTAAAAAATGCATGGCGGCGAGTTGAAATGCAACGCTGGTTTTCTTAATTGCAAGAACGTGCTGGAAGAGGATTCATCCTGACGGGGTTGGTCTGTCTACGGCGGCGACAAAATGGAGTCAATCATAAACTGTAGGAGGTTAATGTGATATAATAGCATCTGATGGCTCGCTTCTTTACGCTCCTCTGCATTCCTCTCCTTTCATCCTTTCTCCTCTGTCCTTTCTTTTTATTTTCTTCTCCTCTCCTGACTGTCTGCTTCGCCTCGAGGAAAGCGGAGACACAAAGGGCTACAAAATGGAGTCAATAACAGGAGCAGGTTACTAAGATACCATCTAATCCCTCTCTCCTCTCCTCTCCTCCAATCAGTACGGCATCACAGAAACACCCTTTCCGAGGCCGTAAATATGAGACCACACGCACATACAGACACCCACGGTGTGAGTATGCCTCCCTGCAGCGCGGTGCAGCAGTCGACTTTGTACTTCAGTTGATAACGGCGGATCAGACAACTCCATCCAACTGACAAACCCTCTGAGCAAACCTCCAGGGAGCTACTTCTGTCTGGATACGGCCGAGGCTGAGAGTGTTGATGTTTTGTCTGCAGTCTGTGTGTGGATTTTTTGTTGCGCTGAGTGACGGATTCTGAATGTGTGTGATCGAGAGAGTAACAGAGAGACTAGAAGTGAACCTGCTTGGATAGTTTACCCAGCTGTTGTGTCTGTGTGTACGTGATAAATGACGGCGATACAAAGGGAGAGCACACAATAGACTGTACTTCCACTGACAGCCCTGACCATGAAGGCCAACCACCAGGCCGTGGGGGGGGGAGCGGGGATGTCAGTCAGGACGGGGATTACAGCACAGTTTTTCTCTTCCACTCTTTCTGTCTTTATCTGCTTTCCACTGTCTGGTTCACACTTGGGAAACCACATTTTTCGCTGCTGACACACAGTAGCTCCCCGGGCGCTTTACAGCAGCCCACTGCTCCTAAAATACTTAGGATGGGTTAAATGCAGAGGTCAAATTTCATGTATGTACCTGTATGTATATGACGAATGTAATAAAGGTTTTGATAACAGATATTTAATGGCCTGATAACAGTCGAATCGGGTGATAATATGGTACGGTCATTTTGTGCTGTAAAAACAGCATTACTAATTCTCTTTAGCTCTCTACACCACGTGGAGAGGAAACATGAGCTGGTATTTGGAGTCTGTGTCTTTCTTAGCAAGCATGCACAACCTTTCTGTTTCCCCTAGCCCTCCCTCCATCCCTCCATCCCTCCATCCCTCCATCCCCCCCTTCTGCCTCCCTGATCTCTGGTTCGTCTTGAGCCTCACGCACTCCTACCTCCGTGGAAGGTGGAGGAGGACACTAACATCTCTATCCCCCCCCGTCTACCTGCAGCCCTTTTTCATTAAGGAGAGAGATGATGAAGAGATGGGAGAAAGAAAAGAGACGTAGGGATCGCGGAGGGGACGAGCGGAGGGAAGCGTCAGGGGTAGAAAGGGTATGGAGGCGGTGTTATTTTTAGACCGGCTGCATCACCGCCCGCTCGCTTGCTCCCTCCACTCGCGTCTTCTCCCATCTCCCCTCATTACCGGCCCTGCCTCTGCCCACGAGCATTCTTGAGAAAAAATGAGCGTGACACACGCACACACACACACACACTAACACTAACACGCTAACACACGCACTCAACCGTATACGGCTCAAACGCACACACACGGTTTGTCCACTGCTTCACACGCCCGGCTTACTTCCAAGATTCAGGTCAGAAAACACAAAGTCACACACACAGTTGATCACATGATGTTAGAATGCTGCTCAGAATAGTCATGTAATAAACTTATACATAGGCAGGTCATTCCCCATCTCTCTCTCTCTCTCTCTCTCTCTCTCTCTCGTTTCCTGTTAATGAAGGCATGAAATACCCCAAAACTATATTTATTGTGACAGTAGTTTGCTTGACGTTGTGAACTAGTCTGAAGTGTTTCAGTGTACATTGTGCCTATATGGAACATGAATGTGTGTTTTTTATTTGGATGCAGTCGGTAGTTTCGGTAACAAGGACAGCAGGACCTGCAGGGCCACTAGTTTTTAGTGGTGTGACACAGTTTGGTTTTATAAAACTCCACCGGGAAATAAACTCACCACCACCAGGGATTATCTTTCTCTATGTGTTCTCTATTTTCCACATTTTCTCTCTCTTTTCTCTCTCTCTGCCTGTTCCAGTGACACAAACACCAAACACACAGATACTTGAAATAAGGATTGGTTTTGGCATGACCTAGTTCGTTGGGTTTGAAAACACACGTCGTCTTCAGGGTCGCAATTCTATTTGCCGTCACATGGCGGAGGGCAGATTGAATTACTGAGCTTTTTCTCCGGCTGCAGAGAGCAGAAACGCAGCCGGGTTAGTGATGGATGGAGCTGGAGAGCGTCCTTCAAATGCACATCTACTGCACATCACAATGTGTCACGGTCATTTCTCTGATATACATGTATGCACTTAAAGCTTCAGTAGGCAGAATGTTTTCGTTATCATCTGGCAGAAATTCCATAATAACCTTTCAGCATATTGTAATTCAAGTGTTCTGAGAGATAACTAGACTTCTGCACCTCCTCATGGCTCTGTTTTCAGGCTTTAAAAAAATCTTTGGCCAATTACAGGTCATTTTAGAAAGAGAGCGTTCCTATTGGCTGTGCTCCAGCTGGTGGGTGGTGCTTGATATTTCCTTAACTGTTCTCAACAAAGCTGCCGGGTCACAAATTTTCTCATTTTACAGCTAAACAGTACACAACAAGATGATTCTGAAAACATTTGAGGAGAGAAATAGACATTAACGTAACAGAATATTGATTCATATTTGATCAGCGCTGCCTAGTTTGACCGTTTGGTCGGAGTTCGCGAGTGATTGACAGCCGGCTCTCATAGACGGCAGCTGGACAGCAGACCTCAGATCAGCTCTTACTGCTTGTTTTCCTCCGGTCTGTGATTTTTTTCAGATTACCTGTCTCATGCACTACTGTCAGGATATATAGCGACTGTTTTATAAAAATATATTTTTTTATGCTCCATTTTTACCCACTGCAGCTTTAAGGATACTTTATAAATGTAATACAGTGGTGCAGGATGAGTCCTAAAACCCAGAAATGAGTTAGCATTCAAGCATTTCCTGTTTCCTCGTCTGGAAGTCAACGGGTTTATTGAATAGGTTTTTGGTTCGATGCCTGAAATAAGGGCTATGGTTAACACAAGCTGAAGAGATTTTAACATTTTGTTCTGCGACATAAAATAAACAAGCGGCTAAATGAGACGACTAAACGTCATCACGCCGACTCGTCCTCCTTTACAGTCTCGTGTTTATACTCATGCTCATGTGACCGTGGTCTAGCTCGTTTATAGCCTTACGTTAACTTTTTACTTCTGGCGATTACATTCATGCTTCAAAAATCATCAAAGTGGTGTTCATTAGTGGAGATTATCTTGCTGAACAAAAGTATCATAATTGTGTGTTTGCCAGGGAGCTTATTTTCTGCAATAATCCAAAACCTAACAGAACAATCCAGTGGCTTTTAGTGGAGGGAACCAGGGCGATGCTAACTTCCTGGTTGGCCTACAAAAATACGTCATCCCTGGAGCGCACAGAAAAATGTGCAACAAATGAAATGAGGACTTGAACTCGCTGCACCTAAACATTCTTCAATTGCTTAGGAGGCCATGAAAAGTGGAGCATGTGATACGGTTTCATACATGGCCCTCCCTTCCTCCCTCCTTTTTGCTGTGCTTCTGTCGGTATACGACTTCTTTAGGTGTGTATGTGCGGGGAGGTTTCCCTCGCCCCCCTCTGATGATCACAAGGCTCCTGGTGGTGGTGAAAGCAGGCACTGTGAAGGACACCACGTGGGTTTCTGATCTTGTGACCATCAGAGGGTCACTTACAAATAGCACATTAAGTATGCCGATTGCCAGAAGTGTGTGTGTGTGTGTGTGTGTGTGTGTGAGAGCGCCTGCTTTTGTGAAACTGCGTGCATGCATGCGTGAATGCACATGCTTCCTCCAGAAGCTCCCTTTCTCTTTCTACCTTATTTGCTCTGAATTTAAATCTGAAACTTGGGTTTTTGGTTGACACACACACATACCCACTGCAAACAGCCATCTAACTGGGTACAGGCCTAAATCATATCGGTCCAGTCTGGCTGGTTGTGAATGATTTAAAGCTGCTGTTGTGCTGGATGAAAGGCCTTCTGGATCCATTGTAAAGACCAGACAATTGAGCCGGGCCTCATGCCACACCGGCATTCACACACTGTACCTCACACAAAATCCTGTATCTGAACTAGCTATACACACACACACACACACACACACACACACACACACACACACACACACACACACACACACACACACACACACACACACACAAACACACAAACACACACAGAGGAACACATCAGACCATGGCCCTGCACTGTGTTTAGTCCAGGTCTTTGTGGCTGCAGTAGTGTGCTCACAAATCAAACAATAAATTAAATACCATGCACGGGGAAATGACTGCAAAGGTGAGTTAGTCATCTCCTTTGTGAGTCAGTGACTCATGGGGTGAAATTAATTTCACACATGATTTACAAGAGGACATCCAAGTGGATGAATGGGGTATACTGTGTTCAAAGGCACCATCAACACTCAACTGAGATTAATACGATATAACTGGATAATGAGAACGTACAACACCCCTGTAATGCTATAAATAAATCTGATCCCAATATCCCTGACCAATGCTATAATATGTAATATTCATCAAGGTACTTTATATCATTGCTTGTGGGAACGTGAGGAGGTTCAACGATTTTGGTCTTCTGTGATACGTTTGCTTTACAGGCAGTTTAGTGATATCCCCGCAGTTGTCGTCTTGACATCAAATCCAGAGTTTTCTTCGTCTGAGACAAGACCGAGTAAAAATGCAGTCGATTCCGAGACCTTCATGTCTCTAGACCGAGACCGATCTCGAGTACTACAACACTGGTGATTACACCTCAAAAAACATCAGTCTGAACAGGGCAGTGAGTCTCAGATTCAGCCTTCAAGACTCCTGTGGGGTGAGATCATTTATCTGTTTTATTTATGATTCATTCATTATCTATTTGAACCTGTTTAGCCAAATTAAAATGTTAATTAACTGTAATGTGTGTGGGGGTTGTAAAGGGGCATAGAAGCTTAAGTAAATAACTAAGGCTGCATAACCAAAACAGGTCCCTATAGGAGAGGAGCAGAGAGAGGAGCAGAGAGAGGGTCAAAGCTGCAGCAGTGGCTTAAGTAACCGAGGAACACCGGGTCCAGCTGTTCCAGATCACTTCAATCAATCAGCTGCAGGACAAAGAAAGACACAGGTTCATCATCACGGGGAAACCCCAGATGACACCAGGGGTCATCACACCAGAGATAAGAGTTAAGGCGGGGAGTACGCTCGAAACAAACTAGTTTGTATGATTTGATCAAAAGCATGGACCAAGCCGGAAATCTTGGTGTAGTCACGGACTCTGACCTGAGTTTTAACAGCCATATTAAGACATTACAAAGACAGCCTTCTATCACCTGAAGAATATAGCAAGAATTAGAGGACTGATGTCTCAGCAGGATTTGGAAAAACTAATCCATGCATTTATCTTCAGCCGACTTGACTACTGTAACGGCGTCTTTACTGGTCTTCTTAAGAAAATCGATCAGGATCAACATCTGGATCAGGTCTGCTTCGTGTCCACACAGTCAGAACTAAACATGCAGAAGCAGCGTTCAGTTTTTATGCACCAAATATCTGGAACAAGCTCCCAGAAACCTGCAGGACCGCTACAACTCTGAGTTTTTTAAATCAAAGCTTCAACCTTTCTTGTTTGCTGCTGCTGCCTTTTTTATTAAACCAAATAATTATCTTATACTGCTTTATATCTTTTACTCTTGTGTGTTATACTCTATTTTAGCTTTTATTTTTAGCTTGTTTTTATTTTCGAATCTTTTTATTACTGTTTTAATTATGTCTTAATGTTCTTTTGCACTTTGTCGCAATGTTCTTGAATGTTTGTGTAAATTACTTTGAATTGCTGAAATGTGCTATACAAATAAAGCTGCCTTGCCTTAAAGTATCGTACTAATAAAATGGGGTATCACACCGTTTTTAACACTAGACTAGACTTGAATATCAACAAGTTAATCAGAGTACACACGGCTGCATGCAAACGGTAATAATAGTGGAATATCCATTTTCATCAGCCATGTAAACAGCTAAGTGGGAATATTTTGTGCATGTATACGTAGTCAATGTTCACACTCTGCCAAGTGTGTTATGATACACTCCTCAGTGAGAGAAGAAAGCTGTAGATGACAGACAGGTTGGATCTTCCACAGAAACACACTGATTCACTGAGATCTGTGACACACAACGACAGGAAACATACTTATAAACGTAGATAGATGTGACAGAGAGGAGTGACTACAAGTCAACAGTGAGTTAGCTGAATAATACTGGATCACTGCAGGAGGATGTTGTGTATGTGTGCGAGCATGTGTGTGTGTGTGGGCTTATTGTCTGCTGCAGCGCGTTGGTCTGGACTGGGGATACCTGATTGCTGCTGTCACCATGGCAGCAGCTGCTCATGTAATGAGAGAGAGAGTGAGACAGACAGAGAGAGAGAGAGAGACAGAGAGAGAGAGAGAGGAGACCTTGTCAAAGTACAATTGAAGGAGAGCCACTGCAGCACCAAGGGTACACAATGGGACAGACACAATCACAAGTCCGGGACACAGCAGCAGCGACACATTTACACTCTGTTCTCCCCACACACACTCACTCACTCACTCACACCGCTCTGCTCTCCTCTCTTCTTCTTGCTGTGCTATCCCTCGCCATTTGAATTTTGGGGGGCAATTAGCCGAGTGAGAACGTGATCAGATGATTCCAGGAAACAAAGGTCGTATCGCTGTGAGGAAGCAGACGCTTTCTCAATCTTATAAAGCAGAGCGTAACAGAATCAAGAGAGAGCACAAGCTGGACTCATTCAGTTACTTCTGCACAGCAGTATGCTATATTATTCATCTTAAAAGGACCATATCAGTGTGTTTGCATGTTTTAGCCCATTTATTACATATTAAAAAATCCATGCATCTGGTCTCCATTCATTTATGTATGGTATGAAAGACTTATTGTTTGCTTTAGTTTTATAATCCATCATCACAATGAACAATGATGAAGAATATATATTGTAAACATTGTGGTAGGGAAGTTTTGTCCCTGTTCCTGATGAAGGTACTTTAATACTATCTGATCCGATACCTATATTCACCTGAATGTTGATTATGTATGTATGTGATTATGTAAAAGTGGAGCCAACTAAATTTGGCACACCTTTTTATTTACAGGCTACTTCATTAAAATACTGAAGGTCCTGGTTCAAAAATATCAAGTTGGTCATCTTAAATTATCGATATGATATTTAAACATATAAACTTTTTAAATCGTTTCTTATTGTCAATGTGTGAACAGATTGTAACTTAACCTAAAAAATTAGACCTTCTGCGACTTTCTGTGTTTCCTATATAAGCCTGTAGACCGCTTTCCAACTGATGTGACATCATGCACGCTCTCATGCATGCCTTTATGTTCAGCTCCACTACAGGAGTTAACAGTGTGCAACCATAGCTAACGCCATAGTCATTTCAGAATTCACGCAACTTTTACTTTTTTTTTTTTTGTTTTATTTGATATTGGCCACATTAACAAAGCCAAATAAAAATGTCGGATCGACCAATAAATCTGAAGTGAGCACTGAGGCTCGCAGTGTGAACGCAGCCGTGGCCCGGGAGCTAAAACTTGCAGCGCAAACACAGGTGAACAAACAGATACAACTAACTTACTTAACTTTCCTACTGTACTTATACCAAATAAAAAAACAAAAAACTGACTGAGTTTACCACAAAAGACAATATAATCTATCTGTAGAGGCTAAGCCAAGCTTTATGCCACTGAGATGTTGCACCGGGCTCACCTGATTAACGTTACCGTGAATAATCAAAGTCCAAAACACACTTAATGCTTGAATACAGTTTTTTCAATGAAGCTTATCCATTAACTCGATTACACGTTCACTCCAATAGCAGCAAACAAACAAACAAACGACAGTAACATGCTGCCTCAGCGGTCAGAAACTGTTTTTGCTTCCGGGCGGAACACCTGACCCGGCCGATACTGGTTCCTATTTCTGCATTTCAGTACCAATTATCCTCAGGAGACCCGATACACCACCTTGCTGCTACACTAACCCTACTGCAGTATGTTGACCGATCAGTGGGGAGTTTAGTTTACTGACACTGACCAGCCAAATGCCAAAATGTATTAACAACCCTACTGACAGACAGCTGGGTGTTACTCTGGGCTCATCAGGAAATGTAATTCCAGATTACAGGCTTGTTTAGTTCCCCACAGCTCTGCAGACATACACAACACATTTTCACAATGTGACTCCTGCAGCACATAAAGGCTTTTATACAATGCAAACATGCATATTAAAATAGCTTTCAACCTGTGTCTGGATTGTGACACGCAGACACTAACAACCCCAGTGAGTTCCTGTTTTACACGGAGCTGCCAGAATGTGCTGCTCTGCAGAGAGAGAGTGTTTGTGTTGATAATAGCAAATAGTTACTCACCAATTACAAAATCACCTGACCTCTGAAGTGCTAATCATCATCATCATCATCATCACAGCTAAATTCAAAATGTGTGCTGCTTATGTAAGAGCATTTCTTCAGCAAGTCACAGCTAATCAACTTCTAAACAAGGCAAAAGTGATGATGGCTCACATGCCCCCCGCTCACTGCTTGACCCCTGCTGAAGTAGGGCTAACGGTTTTGGCCTTTTGGAACTGAAGGAATTAATGGGCCTTAACTAATTAAAGATAGGGTCGACGATGTTGGAAAGCTAGCATAATTTGAAAGCAGCATCACCTCAGGAGCTCCGTCTAAACCCCCCTCATCCCCTCAGGGCTCCTTCCAAGGCAACGCCCCTCCCCCCCCACACACACATGCACGAGCACCGCCGCATCGTAACTACTTCACAGACACAGAGCGGAGAGAGGACCTCAACTCAACAACGCTACCTCATGACAAGTAACCGCTACAGTGCCACTGCAGGGCTGAGTTTTCTCTTCCATTCTCCAGTAAACATGCGGCGCCGACGCGCTTTGAGTTCAGGCTGGTGCACGCCAAGGGTAGAGTACGAGCAGGGAGGCATCTGATTGGTTCTTTCCAAGCGGACCACGAGGCAGTGATTGGTAGACGTTTTTACAGGATTACAGCAGCTACAGATGACGGCTCTTTTCCGGTCCTTTTTCAGAGCTCATCAGTAATGGATCGCTGTCGGGGTGTAAAGACCATTTCAACCAATAGAACAAATAGTGTAGACTGGAGAACATCGTCAACCCTGCCTTTAAGTAATGAGCACCCTGGACTACGTTATAAAACTACTAAAACTGCTACGGGGTATAAAAGAGTTTATTAAAGGTCTGTTTTGAAATGTCGCTTGTGTTGCAGATAGTGTTACTGTAAGAGAAAGCGACCTGATGAACTGTAAGATGCAGGAGAATGCTGTTATAACTATCAGGGTGATCAGAATGGGAGCATATAGTTGCTTTAACCCTCTTACTCTTTCAAAAAAAGCCACACACATACACACATAAAATATCACTTTCTTTTTTGCAGAGTTAAGAGGTGAACTTTGATCTGCAAACTCACCCAGTGGGCCGAAACAAAATCCGCTTTGGGCATGTCGACTTCTGAAAGTGAAAGATGCTTCTTTAGTGGAATAAAGCACCGAGCTAGCAGAACTAAACGCCACATGAAGGTGCATAATAACGATGTGATAGATGTTTGAAGTTGCCCCGGTGATAACCCAAATCCTTGAACAGC
Source organism: Sebastes fasciatus (assembly GCF_043250625.1). Lineage (NCBI taxonomy): Eukaryota > Metazoa > Chordata > Actinopteri > Perciformes > Sebastidae > Sebastes > Sebastes fasciatus. The sequence continues at coordinate 38,980,388 of NC_133797.1, forward strand.
AGCAGAACGACGCTCAAAGCAATAAAAGCAAACATCCTCCGTGCTTCAGAAGCGATGCTCTTGTTAAATACAGATCAAAAGCAGAACCACGGGCAGAAAGATCTCAAGCATCTCAACTTTGCAAGTCAGGTTGAACCCATTTAGTTTTACTCAATAAATAAATGTTATTATTAGTATTATTTAATTTAGAAATCATCATCACACACAAGGTGCTCTCCCCATCTGTGACTATGTTGACTCTTCTCTTCATCCTCCTACTCCCTGAGGCTACGGCTGCACGTATTGATATTACAATTATTCATTGATTTTAGCGACAACATATTTTTATTCACATTAAAATAAACAGAGAGCTGCTTTCACTTCCATGCTGTGCTACAGTCCTGCTAATGTACAAATCAGGGCTGCATCATGTTGGAAAAAACTGACAATGCAATATTTTTCTCCTGCTATATATATTGTAATATGAAATATTACAGGAATACTCACCATACTATTTTGTTAGCTACATTTTAAAGTGAGATGCTTCAGTCTGGTGCACTTTGAGAGCAAAATTAGCAACAATAAGGGCTAGATAAACAATTTTATGCTCACAATTTAATCATAAACACATTGGCTGTATAGATGATATCTATACCGAAAAAGTGAAGTCAAACATCTGGATCACCGGCTGGGGGCTGTTAGTTTAGGAAGCGCTTGATTTGATACGCAGCAGAGTTTTCTATGAGCAGAACGTACATTTCAAACGTCAATATCGCAGGCCACATACAGCCCTCATAAGTCAGAGGAAGTGGTCTCCCAGAAAGAGAAAAGGGAGGGCAGAGAGAGAACCTTCAACCACCATTCAGAAATTGTTCTCTCTCTCTCTCTCTCCCTTCCTACCTGGTTCCCAGCGTCGGCGTTAGGGACGGGCCATGGGGGTCCAGGCCCGCCCAAAAAAGGTCACTGTGCCCCCTCAGCTGAATTCTCTCCTGACAAAAAAACTAAACTGAAATACTTTTACAGCTAAGCTATAAAATGAAGTCATACAGTTTGGTAATGGAAGGACTTAACACTGCAATGCAAATAAAGCACCAAACAGTGACAGTTTTGCATTTAGGAAACGACATGTACTTGGGCTTGATTCCATTGCTTTCTATCGGAGGGTCCTAACTGGACAGCACAGCACAGCGCGGCGCGGCGTTTTGTCTGAACTTCTGTCGGATACACGGTTCCTATTTTTTCCTGTCACTCACATTGAGAGGAACGGCTGATTAGTTTAGATAAAATGAGCCGAGAAAACCGGGTCAGTTGTCCTGGATGTAAATGAAAATATTAACTTGATTACTGACACTTTTAGCACAAGTATTGACGCTCGCAGATATAGCATTCACTAGTGAAACTTTATTATGAGCTACCTGTCAAAAAATATAACCGCCACCTCACTAATGGTTAAAATAAAACACGAACACACGGCGCAAAGAGACAACTGTGGAAACTATGAGCCGTCACTACAATATTTCAGTAAGAAGCCTCGTTTTGATCCGCTCCGTTTGCGTGTTTATTTAATTTAGCTCAATAGAAAAACAATGAGAGAAAGTAGACCTACAAACCGGGTGCATTAAAGCGCAAGACAGGACCAAGAGAGTAAAAAGCACCTTCTGCTCCTCTTTACATCTTACTTCTTCTACCTGTTTGGATTATTCTGTTCAGTATCGTGGAATAAAACAATGGACTAATGTTACGTTATACAGCAGGCTGAGCAGGGACAACAACTGGTGAGTGAAACATCCACAGCTCGGCACCTGTCTGTGTGCTCATTTTGACCCTGGCACGAGCAAGACGCAGGGCGTGCCTGAGGAGTTATCTGTAGCCTCCAGTACCTCCACATTTCACTACTGAGGAGTTATCTGGAGCCTCCAGTACCTTCTCATTTCACTACAAATACCATAATAAGGCGGCAGCTGGCTGGAGAAGATCGCTAGATACTTGCTCTTGGCTATATCGTATGTTATTTCCAGTAAATATCACAAATAAAACGTGTGTTTTCTGATGAAAAAGTACAACCGTAGGAAGATAGAAACTAACCCATCTTTTAAGTGGTTACGTCTCCAGCTGCAGTCTGATCTGGAGCTCACAGCTGATACGTACGTGGTTTGTTTACATGACGTAACAGAAGTGCAGATTTAATGGATTCAGTGTCGGACGCTCGCATCCAGTTAGGACACGGTGTTAGTTTATAACCTGTATTTGTCGACATAACAGCATGACGTGTATGCGTCCGTGCGAGCCTGTGCGCATAGTGGCAGTATGTACACGCCTCTCTGTCAGCTTATTTCTTTCATGAAACATGATAATGTTAAAGATACACTTAATAAAGGCTAGGCCTATATGAGGTGAAAAAAAATGCCCCCCCCCCTGTCAAAGCTGATTGCCCGTCCGCCCCTAACACTTTGGCGCCGACCCTGCTGTCTCCCCCTCTCTAACACACACACACACACACACACACACACACACACACTTGACATCCCCCATCACCCAGCAGACTGCGTATTATCACCATCACACAAAACATCACAACTCAGGCCGTGGCTGTTACTATGGAGACATGTTGTTGCTCGGGTGACACCTCGGGAGCGAGGCATCTCACAGTCACTCCATACCTGCATACGTTTTTCACCTGTACATACGTAACATAACTTTACTGTGTTCCTCAGAGTCCAATGTTTAGCTTATTGACACAACTTTCAATGATTGTTTAAAGCGGCAACAGACAAGTTGTTTTGTTTAACTCATGAAGTAAATGTTGATTGCACAATGTAATCGCTCGGGCTGGGACGATACACCTATCTCCCCATTCAATAGCCGATTCGATATGTATTGAGATTGAGTGTTTCCTCTGATAAGACCTTCAGTATCATACTCTGACATTTCACTAAATGTCTTTCTTAATGCTAGAAACTATTCATACCGTACAACACAGGATATCTGCAAAGAATCTATTTATGAGAAATGTATCTGTGGTCCATGTCAATATAAAACCAAATTAAACAAAATGCTCCTTCATCACATTAATATAATGAGTGTATTTATCTACAGCAGAGACCCGACCTCATGACTCTAAGATGCTTACATCACAGTTCATCGCACAGCCACATGACTCTCCTTCACACGCCATTCAGACACTCACTCAACCTATTTTCACACTTCTTTCATGTGCTTTGGATACAGTTCATGTTTTATGTGAACGTTATGTTTACTATCAGTCTCACTTCAGTCACGAGACGGACGTTACAACTCTTTATACTCTTTCATTCTTACTAAAAGAAGTTAAACTGCATCAACTTGTTTCCTGTTCCCAACTCAGGCTGACATAAAACTACCCAGAGCATTAGTTCGGACTATTTAGTACACATTTCCACCAAAAACAAATTCATCAGTCTTGACCTGAGAAGTGATTTTAAAGTACAGATCAGAGCTTGTGACCTCATGTTTGCAACAACCGGCCTGCCAGCAAGACTCGTCCCTTTACTAGAAACATGAATCCAACAGCATCTTCATCCTTTCAGCTACTTGAAAAGGCTCTCGGCATCATTTAAAGGCAGGGTTGGAAAAGATTTTAGAAACATTTTATTAGTTTAAATCCTCATTACATACCGACTGTAGCGACTACTATCAATTAAAAAGCCGCTAAGAGGCTGAAGTAGGCTCTTTGCTGTGTGACTCGTTCCAAAAAGTCAAAAAGTCCATATGCATTTTACTGTTTATTAAATTAAATTAAATGATTTACAAACAGTAAGGTTAACTGGAGTAACTACGTGAAGTGACGGTCAACAGAAGTCTATCTCACTCTCTTTGTCTAACTCCCACAGTCCCAGTGATCAGGTAGAAATAGGTGAAACCACACCCTGTTCCAATGACGGGAAGTGCTGATAACCAACAGAACGTTTGCAGCCTAAACAAATAATAATAATAAACAACAGGCTTAATACACACGTTGGCTCCCACACTGACAGCAATCGATGTTGCAGGACTGTAATAAACCCGTCCAATCATTTAATTCGGCCCAGATGTAATGATTGGATGAGCTGCCTGCCTGTCTACACTCGGGCACTCTGCCAGTGCCGCCGTTCACGTTCATTATGATACATTAATGTTCGTGATGGTAATATTGGGGGAGTGGCTTTGGAAGGAAACCCGAAGCGACGGACTGTCAGTGTTGACGATAGCGCTGTGTATTGGTAAGAATCTGGCGATACGATACGTATCACAATACAGGGGTTACAATTCAATATATTGCGATACTGTAAACAAAGGCAATATATTGCAATCATTTTTTTAACCTAATTTTAGTGAAACTGTCAAAGTACAAAGAACACCACCATCTGCATACAATCTGAGTTTAAAAAAAATTAAATTTTTCATGCAATCTGAACATCTGTATCTGCATTTGCCTTCACCGCCGTCTCTAACATCCAACATCACAGCACTACTTTGAGAGGGCACATACACTGAGAGGGCTCATACACTGAGAGGGCTCATACACTGAGAGGGCTCATACACTGAGAGGCCGCATCTCTTTACAAATGAAATAAAGTATTGACTCAAGTCAATCTTTGCATGTAAACTGTTATTTATTAAAAATCAGTACTGCATTTTTGAGAATCGATACAGTTTCACAAAACAGAATATTGCGATATTCGATTTTTCCGATATTTTCTTACACCCCTCATTTCTGACTTGGTGACTTTCTCTTTCTACACTTAGGGACTTTTGGAGCTAGTTAGCAGCTAATGCTAATGCATAGTTAGCTAATGCTGTTAACTACTTACATGGAAAAGAGTTTTTTTTGGCTTGATCATTTTTAAAATCTTGTGTACTCTTGCTAGTTTCTCAAGATCACCCCACCCTGCCTTAAGGACATGCAGACACTGTCCTATAAATAAGAAACAATCCCATATGTGACTTTCTGCTGTAAAGAATGACCTTCCTTTCATATTTTACGCGTTACCCTACAGAATAAACCAGTACAGACGTTGGATTTAGCAGAGTCTCTCTCTCAGGACTGCAAAGACAAACAGTTTGTTTTCTGTGTGCATTTCACAAAAACCAGCTAACTAGAAGAGTAACTTTACACACTCCTTAAGAAGGAGTGAATAAACAAGGTGATGAACTGTGGGCATCGGACACAGCAAACACAACTTTCAGTTCACTACTCTTACTCTTTGAAATGTGACATCTAAAACATGTTAGTGAACATCATCTGAGTGGACGTCTTCTGCACCCATAAACGGCGGCCTTCAGATGATATTACATTAGCCTTCGATGTCATTTATTTAAACAGAAATGCAACTAATAAGAGAGAGGCGGAGGAAAGGAGTGGCAGAGATTCTACTTGATGCTCCCTAATGAAAAATAAACACATCTAATGATTCTCCATTAGTGGCACACACTGTCTGTCTGTATTTCTGTGTTCCTCATCCCAAATGAAGATCATACTAGAAGCCAAAAATGCAAATATTGGTTGAAGGATTCCTAAACAAAAGAATTAAGTCCTGAGTTCATTATGACCACATCATACTTCATCATATTATTCCTATGAAATACAACTTCTAGATAGAGAGGCCTCTTGGATTTTAGGGCCATTTGTTGCCATCTGTTTACTGTCCTTCCCAAAACTACTTACCACCCTGTTGCTACATCCTTCTTCATTAGTGCTCCTCTTGTCTTGAGGAGGGGGAGGGTGGGCAGTTATTATTATGAAATTATGAAATCCTTTGAGTGTTTCCTGTGTGTGTTCTCACTATGCTTATTAGAAAACATTAGCTATAGCCAACTTATATATTATCAGAGGAGTAAGGGCTGTAAGCAGTGATCATCAGGAGCCATTCTGGGCCTACATCAGCCTAATAATAATAATAATAATAACTCCCTGTTGAGTACCATCATCATAAAATGGGGATATCAAATTATATATTTGATACAAAATATAGGAAAATAAAAGCATAAAGCAAGATATGATGGACAATAATCTGTATTATTTATCACTGATATATGATTTGCATAAACAAATAAAAAATAATTCTCTCCCATATTTGACATGTGCACATGTAACCTGTGCATAATTAGCTTATTTATCTGTATAGTCCACTCTGTATTGCTAAGAATAAAAAACTTATTTTTTTCACTCACCCAAGACACGATGCGGAGAATGGTCTGAGGCTGCTGGAAGAAGGTGATGGGGTCGAAGGCTCCTCCAGCTTTCCCGGCCCCGTATGCCTGCATCCCCTCCATGGTGCTCCTCCTGTCTGCACAGCCTCCTCTCTGGTCCTCCTCTCTGGTCCTCCTCTCCTCCTCTCTGCTGCTGGCTCAAAGGCTCAGGGTGTGTGGAGCACAAATCCTCGAATCTGCTCCTGCTTCTTCTCCTTCACCTTCTTCTTCTACCTGCTGCAAGGATGGATGCTGGAAGGAAGGAAGGATGGAAGGAAGGATGGATGCTCGTCGGCTCCTTGCTGCACAGCCGCCCTGTTCCTCTCGTGTTGTTGTTTTTAATTTAACCTCTAAATTCCCTCCTGTCGTCCTCTCTCGATATCCGGCCAGAGGAAGCTGCTGTGCACTGAGCCACTGTGTTGATGATGCTCTCTCTCTCTCTCTCTCCACACACAGCGAGCACGCGCACGTGTTTATGAGGGGCGCGTGCTTGTGCCACATGGAGTCACGCGCTCTTTCTATTTGTCTGACAAGTATAGACTCAAACCAGAGCATTATATGATATTCAATAAAGCTATGTTATATCTTTATTTATTATGTTATATTATTTTTCCACTTGTGCAATTGTGTTAATAGTCTGTTTATTGTCAATACTGTATATACTGCTCCTATTTTTATACTTCCTTGTTATGATATTGCACAGTGGGAATTAATGAAATTCCACCTGAAATTCCACCTGAAAATATCAGGTTATTGTCACTTTTATAACAATAACATGTTTTTTTCATGTAAATGTAAGAAGCTAAAGTTCCAGTTTTGTTTTATTTCTTTGCTGGGTTTCAAATAATTAAACATAAAAGATACATGTGTAGTACTGACTATGAGGAGGTACTTTGACTATAGGGTGTTTTGTAGTTGAGTGTGACCTCTATAACCTAAAAGAATATTAAGGTATACTGTGTATTGCATAAAATAGCACATCATGTACCGTATTAGGTCATAATATCATTATCATTATTATTACTCAGGTGTAAAAATACTGTGCAATATTTTCAGGTGGAATGTCATTCATTCAATCTCATTGTGCAATATCATTTTCCACTTGTGCAATTTTGTTAATAGTCTGTTTATTGTCAATACTGTATATACTGCTCCTATTTTGATACTTCCTTCTATTTAAATTGTTCATATTTTGTTACACTTTGTTTAGCTCTTTTTTTTTAGTGTGTAAGCTGATGCATCTTGTTTTTTTTGCACTATTCCCTTTGCTGCTGTACACTGCACATTTCCCCACTGTGGGACTAAAAAAGGAATATCTTTATCTTATCTTATCTTATAACTAAGATGCCTCTGTGTCTCAAGGAAAACATTCAATATTCATCCAATGTACTACACTACTGCACTATTACAACAGGTAGTACCTTTTTTTCTTTTTCTTTTTCTTATGTTTCTTTTTTTTTGTTTATATATGTTGTTGCTGCTGTCTGTATGTCCCTTTACAAGTATGTGTATGTATTCTTTTAACCTTAAATAAAAAAAAATATATATATATTCATCCAATATGATTTAATATTGACTCAGGACATTGATTTCTGTCTGTAATTATATGATTATACATTTGAAAGTGAGACAATAACACCAAATGTAAATCCATATCATAATAATAAGTGATGTGTGATGCTGAGGAGAGAAAGGTCGCCCTCTAGTGGTCGCACTGCGTCATTGCGTCAAAATATTGGGTGTTTTTACCCGAGCGACGCCTTTCAGGTCGTTCTTACTCCAAACCTCTGTACCGTACTACCGTCCCCGACATGACGAGCTTCGACCATCTAACGGATCGTATGGTTGGGAGTTTCGACACATCAAACTGACCACAGGTGGTGATAATTATACACATCTTGAGGATGCTTGCCTGACAGATACGCTCAGGGGGAAAATAACAATGCGTGTTCTCTATCCTTCCGCACAACCAGCCAATGACAGCGCAGCTACGCTCTCTACGCGCTCGCTGGCTGAACCAATGAAAACACCGCTGTCGTCTGGTTGCTAAGCGACGCGTTGTGTACATGTTGCTGAGGATAAAGGATGCACAGAAAGCTTAAGAGACATTAGAGCTGATTTAACGTCATTAATGAAACAAGAGAGTTTGCGTACTGTGTCCTGTAGTTGTCCGCTGTAATGGTGAAGTTGAGGGCGAGATGTCTGCTTGTTGGTGAGTGAATTTAGCCCATCCTTCTGCTGCTTAACGATACAAGAGCTAAAGCTAAAGCTAACCAATCTGCTCCTAAACTAAAGGTGTTGAAACACGAGAGATGAAGAAGTTATCCTCTGTCTAACTATCCCAAACGTTCAAATGGTGTTTATCTACATATCGTGAGGGATTCTGTGTGCAAATCACAACCGTTTGTTGGCTCTCCTTTCTTCAGTGACACCTCTCAGGTGTGTGTTTGCATCACAGATAAATCAGTGCACCTGGCTGTGTTTGTGTCTGTCAGTGGTGGAAGGTAACTAAGTACATGTACTCAAGTACTGTACTTATTCTGAGGTACTTTCACTTTACTTGTGTACTTCCATTCTATGCTACTTTATACTTTTACTCCACTACATCTCAGAGGGAAACACCTGGCTGTGTTTGTGTTTTCAAGATTCAAGATGTTTATTGTCCTGCCAGTTATACCAGTACAATTTGTGAAATGCTTTTTGCTGGGAAGCTCCATTAAGTTATATTACAATTATAAAAGGAAATACTTTGTACAAAGGCATATTAAGAATATATACAGGCATATTAAGAACATATACAGTATATACAGTATAAGATATATTTTTGTGTGAGAAGGTGTCTTATGAATTATCTATTTATCTATTTATAAATTATCTTTGTCAGTGGTGGAAGGTAACTAAGTACATTTACTCAAGTACTGTACTTATTCTGAGGTACTTGCACTTTACTTGAGTATTTCCATTTTATGCTACTTTATACTTTTACTCCACTACATCTCAGAGGGTAATTATTATACTTTTTTACTCCACTACGTTTATGCCGATGCACTTTCATAGACTAAGCTACTGGAGTTACCCTGCACTATACTAATTTTAACAGTCTCTTCTGCACTATACTCACTTTTTTAATAGTCCTGTATCACAGCTGTTACCCTGCACTATATTCACTTTTAACAGTTTTCTTCATCTCCGTGTATTTTTATATCTGGTATATTTTTTTGTACTTTGCACTACTAACTTTTTTACTGCCTTTTTACTAACATGTTTTGCACTATGGAACTGTGATGCTGGAAACTTGAATTTCCCTCGGGATCAATAAAGTTACTATCTATCTATCTATCTATTAGACAGCTGACATTATTAGTTACTTTTCAGATTAATGTTTTACGTAAAACAAATATTAAACATTTATCATTGAAGATAAAAAACAGTGTTTCCCAGTCTTTTTGACATGTGACCTCTTAAATAAAAACAGGGTGTAGTTGTTGCTCCCGGTGTTTCAGGTGTCTGAGTTGTTCCCCTCTAAACACATGGATTCATGTAGGGCTGCAACTAACGATTATTATCATTGTCGATTAATCTGTTGATTATTTTCTCGATTAATCGATTAGTTGTTTGGTCAGAAAAAAGGTGAAAAATGAGGATCAGTGTTTCCCAAAGCCCGAGATGACGTCCTCAAATGTCTTGTTTTATCCACAACTCAAAGATATTCAGTTTACTGTCATAGCAGAGTAAAGAAACCAGAAAACATTCACATTTAAAAATGTAGACTTCATTTTTATAGAAATTACTCAAATGGATTAATCGATTATCAAAATAGTTGGTGATTAATAAGTTGACAACTAATTGATTAATTGTTGCAGCTCTAGTTTTATTTCAATAACTGTTCAAATGATCCAAACGATCCAATATTTCAATACAAAAAATTAAGAAATGTCCAAAAACTGAAAACAGATTTGTATATCACAACTTTGTTTTTTCTTCTTCTCTCTCCCTTTAATCATCTCCCGGCTTCTCATATTTATCTGGTGACCCTTTGGATATAAAGTAGTTGCTCCACCTCAAGCAGCTACAACAGTACAATTCTGCTGGATTAACAATATAATTTACAATATAATAATTTGCCAGCCAAGGGCACTACTACTGCAGAACGAGTACTTTTGATACTTTATAAGTACATTTTTCAGCTTATACTTTTGTACTTTTACTTAAAATGGAACACTTTTACTTGCAATAGAGTAGTTTTGCATTGTTTTACTGGTACTATTACTTAGGTTAAGAATCAGAATACTTATTCCACCGCAGCTTTTTGTACTGTACCGGATAATTTGGCAATGCCAGCGTTCAAACTCTGGCTGACAAAGAAAGGAATGTGAACGGTGACTTTAATGTTTTTTTAATGAAACGCAATTTGCAGAAACACAGATTATGCAATTCTGTCTGTCTTTCTATCCCTCCCTCTTTGTTTGTGTGTGTTTAGGAGATGCTGCAGTGGGGAAAACTGCCCTCTGCCATATGTTCCATAGTGACGGTACTCTCTTCCAGAAGAACTACAGCATGGTGAGAGCATTAACCTATTCTCTCTGCGTTAATGCTATCACAAGATACGCAGCCAGAGCATGTAATTCTGAATATACTATGGTGTATATGGAGCATCCCATGTACCACGGTAACACTCCTTGTAAAAATATATATATTGTATTCACATTTATTATTCAGTCCTGCCTAATCAGTGATTTGATAAACCAAACCTGCTGCTTTACTTTGTTCAGAGTAACTTTACAGGAAACCCCCAGAGTACTCATACCTGTAGAGATCTTTGCAGGCTCCACTATATAGATATAGACAGTGCAGTCGAGCAGTAATAAAGAAGTTGTGGAGCAGCATAATTCATCATGCACAGTCACATATTTCAAATTTACAGAATTAATCATTTTTGAATTAGGCAATTATTGAAATATCCAATTTAACAGTAATCATTTTGCCTGAGGTCATAACATTTACTTTGATTACGTGTCAGTTGCAAATCATCAAAACTAATAATAATCATATTACATGTGTGGTTTCCTTACTCCTTGCAGGCTTTTCAAGGACCTGCAGAGGTCTCTTAAGTCTACCACAGGAATCAGCAAAGTGCAAAACGGCATAATGTACCAATTAATGCTGATGCAGAGAGGGCCAATCTGCATTATTTATGCTAATCTGTGCGAGGGAGGGAACTGTGTCATTAACCTGACTCTGTGATATATGGGGTCATGGCTGCTCGCTGATTCCCTCTGTCAATGTTTCAAGGGGCTAAACACGTGCACTGTACATGCAGGAGAATGCAGCTGCAGCGCGTTCACTTGTGAACATAAATATATGCACTATAGTGCAGCTTGCACACATTCACTCATAAGTTTACTGTTGAGCCTCGGAGCTGGTTAGGGTACAGAACAGGTTGGTGGGTAAATACTGGACAAGAGCGAAGTGTGTGTGTGTGTGGTGTTTGTTCAGCTCTTGCTGTGTCAGCAGTATTGGGGGTTCTGAGGTGACAGGAACGTCGATAATTAATACAGCAGGATTCTGGAAAGCCACCAGAACAGGTACTTAACAAGCGCGTGTGTGCGCACACACACACACACACGCACACGCACACACACACACGCACGCACACACACACACACACACATACACTGTACAACAGTGTTGAGTTTGTCCATACTGCATCGGCCTGTACCCACTCGCTTGTGATGCTGCGCGTGTCTGTTCATGTTGGACTAGTGTGCGGTATTAACAAAGTAGAAAAGTGCTGCAACAGTGCTGCATTTTTAATTTGCACCGGCCTAAGATATGTGCTAACTGAACTAATATATAATAAAACAAATAGAAGAAAAATGAGAAGGGATGTCACATAAGAGGAGAAACATGCAGGTTAACATGTGTAGCAGCAGATCAAAGCCCTGTCCACCAGACACTGCTTTATTAGCTGGATGCACTGAAACAAATGCTCATGGGGAAATTGCTGGTCACGGTCTCTGCTGTTGCTATGCAACTGTTAAAATACCTATTTGAAGCCAGCCGCATGCTTGATATTAGCTGAAATATTTTTAACTTGTTGCCCACTTGGCGCCAAGTGCTTCATGTGAGACAAAATCCACCGTCCAAAACTTTGAAGCTGTTCACTATAATTTTTTTTTCACAAGTTACTATGTATATTTAAAGGGATAGTTTGGATGTTTCTCAGTGTGGTTGTATGAGGTACTTTTCCGTAGTCAGTGTATTACAAATTAACAGACAGGAGTACCAGCACGGGAGCAAAGCGATGTACTGCTGTGAACGGGGGCAGCAGCAAAACGGGTTTTAGACACCTAAAAAATTCAACATCAGTTTAAGTGTACGCTATATTTAGAATATTTTCACCTCTTCACCTCGCTGTCAGACAGCCCTTTCTTTCTGACGGGGAACTGAAGCCGTTATCTATGCTCTCTTCAAAGCCACCAGACTCCTTTGACAAAAACAGTAATTTTACCTCACAGAACACGGAAGTTGCTCCTGTCTGGTTCTTCAAACTGGGGGCGTACTGACCGCCATCTACTGCAGGTAATACTCTGACTATAGATAAGTACCTCATACAACCCCACTTAAAAAAAAATCCAAACTATCCCTTTAATTGTTATTTAGATCAGTTTTCATAATGGCAGTGATAGAAGCAATAAAAAAAATCTTCATAGACCTTAAAGATTCATTTTTATTTCCTTTTCGTGTCATGTCACTAACGGTAAAACCTTCCTCAGACGCTACACTTTCATCACTAATGTTTTGTGAAACATTTGCTGTGGATATTGATGGTTCCCAGGGGATGAATCTCATATTTCATGACCCCTGACCTTCCATCATGTACCAAAAGTTCCCCAGAATTTCCACATGCACAAGAAATATCAAAATCTAATTGGACACATGCAATTAATGAGCTCCTTAATGCTCCCAAGAGGATGAACCCTTTCCATTTTGGACACTCCATGAGCTCCATTCTAATCTGCAGATTGCCATCAGATTTGCTGAGCACATTCACGATGGAGGTGCACCCTTCCATTGCCTTTGGTACAAACTCTGACAAAGCACAATGTTAATGTTGTTTATACCATTGTGTGCATACTTGCACCACTATAAGCCCTCGTGACTGAGAGGTGCGTCACCAGTAGCAGTTCTGAGTGGTGTTAAATGTGTCAGGTTGGCTTTTCTCTTTAAGATTTCACTGCAGATGGAAACAGGGAACAGCGTGTCCTTTCCATTGTGTCTAAAAGCAGCCGGCGCTGTGAAGACTTATTCCTTGTGCAGACGCCTGTGCCATCCCTCATGTTCTTCAACTTTTGATTTTGAAGGGTAGCGGAGGCTGTCGGCCATTCTCCTCACGTCCTCCTTTGAAAATGTCAGACGGCCCGTTAGCAATATTCCGAGCTTATTTGTTACTAATAGGCCCTCATTGACATTCCAGCGAGAGGCTTCCTATGCATCACACCGGCTCATTAGACCGCTCCGGAGTGGGACTGCCGCATCGCCTGTGTGTGTGTGTGTGTGTGTGTGAATGCGTGGACCATTGGATCCTTGTTTATGAACTGTTTCTGTGTGTGAATCAGGTAAATGTTGGTCTGAGGTGTGTACAGCATGTGTGTGTGTTTCACAGAGGCAGTGAGCGTGAAAAGTATGTGTGTGTGTGTGTGTGTGTGTGTGAGAGTGTGTTTTTCTGGCATTTGACACGCTCAGTTAAGTGTGGAGCTCAGGACATCAGATCAATTTAGACGTCGGTGCTGATGTGAAGAAACCCCGGCTTGCTTCTTCAAGGTCACCACTGATCTCATAGCAGCGGACACACAGCGGCGATAGGCAGCCTGCAACCATCCGATCCACTTAGAACTTCATTAGTTCTCCAAGCTTGTGAAGAACGTGCATCTGTGATGGGACCATATTTATCATATCCTCCTTACCCTCTACCTTTATATCTGCCACCTCTATTTGCCCCGTATTCATTTGAAATCTCAACTACTCATGTCTCCAACCTCTGCAGTGAAGTTCAGGCAGCTTCTCTTTCTTGAAACGACCATTGGGCGGACTCCAAATCCCATCTGACGCCTCGACTAAACACCTCCACCATACAAGAGAAAAGAACAGCTACTCTGGTCATTTTAGTCGACCGGCCACAGTCAAAAAATGTCAGATTACAAATATTCAATTGAATGTTTGGTCAGAATCATAATTTAGTTTACTTATTCTTTGAATCACGCAAATTTAAATCCACATTTTGCCAATTTTAGTTTTGTTTTTAATTTGGGAAAACGTCTGTTGTACGACTGCTTGTGTGTGGACGACATTCAACATCCGAGAACAATGAAGTCTTTTGTTAAAGCGGCTATAATCAATATTTTTATTTTAACAATGGACCACATGACTACTTGTATGTAAATGAACGATTCAGTATGATTTCATCAGCAGACTGTTCACACTGAAGTCTGCTCAAGCGACGGCCGGGTCGGTCTCAAGGCACCCCGGCGCCAGCGGCTTCGTCATATCTCCGAAAACAGTCGCAGCAAATTTCCAAACAGGCGTTATTTGGATAAACTGACCACATATTGTGAATCTAAACGGTTACTTTCTCGCATGAAAACATATCAACATATTAAAACTTAATAATTAAATAGCAACAGCTTTTAGCCCATGGATGTATTAAGAGAACTGGACACAGCGTTGGAGGCTCCCGTTCATTCCTATGAGAGTTGCTCAGTGGCGCATGAAGACAAAATGGCTCGACTGCCGAGTGATAAAGTAACCGGATCTTCCGGCGATCTTCCGCATCGATTGGGCCAACGGAGCAGGCGCAGTAGCGGTTCCTTTAACTCCGCCTCCCAGCCCTCGCTCCTGCCGCGGCCTGGGTCTCATTCACATGAACAAAATGTCACGTGACTGACGGGTGGCCTCACCCAGACGCAATGCATTGTGGGGTAGTTGTGCAGTAAGCTCACGCCGCATACTAATATATGTAGTATACATCAGGGCATTTCTTGCATACACAAAATCCACATACTGTGTGTGAATGCACTACAACTCAAGTTTACGTCATACTTAGTATGAATTGTGATTTAGTGTGAGATTTCGAACTCAGCCGATGTGACAAATCCACAGAGAATTATCACCCAACTCTTTGGTTGCCCTCAGCTCTACGGAGCTTTACAGCCTGCTCTGTTTTACCCTTCGAAATCTTCTCGGCGATGCCAGTGAAACAAAGACAGCCAAACTATCAGCTTGTGGTAACTGTCAGCCCCGTATATGAATGTAAACCTCCACTCTTAGTTTTCCACTAACAATTCAGACTGTCACTATGTCTTAATTGTCGTCACTGCTGGGCCCAAAGGGGGTTCGTATCATTCTCAATTTACCATCAGGAGGACGGTGACGCTGCTTTCAAGGCAAGCCAAGCTGCTAATTAGTGATGCTTATGTTTAGACATTAACAATAAATCACATCAGACAGTCTGTTGTGCTTCTGTGTATAGTGTCTGTGACAAGTAAATATCTCCTCATCCTCTCCTCACCTCTCTCTCCTCTCCTCTCCTCTCCTCTCCTCTCCTCTCCTCTCCTCATCCTCTCCTCTCCTCTCTTCATCCTCTCCTCTCATCTCCTCTCCTCTCCTCTCTTCTTCTCTATAGAATCCACAGTAGCAGGGAATGAAATTAGCACCTGCCACCTGCCAACTAGAGGGTAAATGTTGGCTGTGGCAGGTACAAATTTCAGTTCACCTGCCACCAGGTTTTCCTTATATTAAGAAATATTATTCAAAAAAGTAATTCCTAAACTTAAAATAGTCAGGGATTAAAGTTACATGATATATTCCATATTTCTACTGTCTTGTGCCACTGACTCGGTGATTACAATCCTAAAGCGTCCTACATACATTACATAAGTGGCAGACAAAAGAATTGAGTGGCTGGTGGAAATGTTCAGTGACCTGCCACAGTGGCAGGTGAGGAAAAAAAATAATTTCAGACCCTGCACAGTAGTAAGAATGTTAGAGCTGCAAAATGCACAGTGACAGAAACAGCTATTATATGATTATATGATAGAAACAAAAACATTTACACATAAGAACATTAGGGCTGTCAATCCAATTTTTTTATCTGTTCAAAATGTACCTTAAAGGAAAATTTGTCAAGTATTTAATAATCTTTTTTTAATTATTTATTATTGTAAATCAATTAAAAACACAAAACAATGACAAATATTGTCCAGAAACCCTCACAGGTACTGCATTTAGGCTCTAGGCTAGAAAAAGGCTCAAATCATAACTTGACCTGGAAAACTGCAGCCCAACAACAGCTGTCAGTGTGTCAGTGTGCTGACTTGACTATGACTTGCCCCAAACTGCATGTGATTATCATAAAGTGGGCACGTCTGTAAAGGGGAGACTCGTGGGTGCCCATAGAACCCATTTTATTTCACATATCTTGAGGTCAGAGGTCAAGGGACCCCTTTGAAAATGACCATGCCAGTTTTTCCTCGCCAAAATTTTGCGCAAGTTTGGAGCGTTATTTAACCTCCTTCACTACAGGCTAGTATGACATGGTTGGTACCAATGGATTCACTAGGTTTTCTAGTTTCATATGATTCACTCTAGCTTTATAACTGAGCCGCTAAAACCGAAAAGTTGCGTTTGTGCCGTTAAAATGATTTTGTGTTATTATTGTGTTAACTTTGACAACCCTAGAAAAATATAGCAGAAAACGCACTCCCTACAGTGAGGTGCTTCGTACAAAAAACACCCGATGGCAGAATGATTTTATCGTCACATTGACGTGTGATATTATTGACATGAACTGCAGGCTTCATTAAGGTCTTTTGGCTTGACGTTACATAAACAGCATGGTAATTAATGGTCTTGTTTGTTTGGCAGACAACCGGAGTGGAGCTGCTGATGAAATGTGTCAACATCCCAGAGACCAATGACAGTGTGGTGAGTCCAGCCATTGTCTCTTCTTCATCCACCACGCTGCTCGTGGGCTTATTCGTTATTATAAAAGTCACAGAAGGTGGGCGGTGAGAATTGGAATCCATCACTCGGGTGCGGAAGAAAGTTTTCCCAGACGTTTAATATGGTTAGTTTCTCATCTGTATTCAGTGAGCAATAGGGCAGCGTTGTGAGGAGAACATTAATGTCCTTGCCAAAGAAAATAAGAAATGTTAAACCTTGTAATTTGACTAAATCTTCATGTATAACACCTCTTCTCTTCCCTTGTCGCCTCTTCCCCTCCAGGAGCTCTATATTGTAGACTCTGCAGGGAAGCAGACATTAGTGGACGCCTGCGAGAAAATGGTGAGACTGCTTCTCCGGAGTTCTTAACATTTGCATGAAACTAGTGAAACTCACCATCATCACATAAAGTACAAACACAGGGGAGCTTTTGAAGTATGATTTAGTTAGTCACAGAAGTAGAAAGAAGGAAGGTGACGTGATACTAACTGTGTCTCTCTCATTGTCTGTCCCTGTCACCACCCACCATCTCCTTCCACAGTGGGGGGAGCTGTCGTTGCTGTGCCTGGTGTTCGACCTGACCAGTGAGCAGTCTTTTACCAACTGCAGCCACTGGATGGAGAGAGTCCTTGCTCACTGCCAAGGTCTCCAACTTCCAGGTAAAAACCCCAAAGAATTTGTAGACCAATACAGATATTGACATTAAAGAAAAGTAAAAAAGAAAAAATATTCGATAGCAATATCACTTTAACAAATGCATTTAAGATCCTTTACATTTGGATATTTGATTTATTTATATTTTATTTTATTTAACCTTTATTTATCCAGGATATTCTTAAAATCTCTTTTCTGAGGGAGTCCTGGCCCTTAAATAATGGATGCATGAATGGACATTAATAGAATCAAATGACCATCAGCTTGTATAGTTTATAGTTTTGGCCTTAGAAATACTGTGCTTTATACTTTATAAAGACAATAAATCACATAGTACATGTTTATTTGTTTAGATGTCAATGCTTTCCTTGTGTATTTGTATCTCAGGTGTCCTGGTGGGCAACAAGTCAGACCTGTCTGCCAGAAGGGAGGTGCAGGCATCTGTGGCCGAGGAATGGGCTGAAAGCCAGGGGTTGGAGTACCACGAGACATCGGCCGTAAGTCTGTTTCAATATGGATGAAGTCATATTGTGTTGTTGTTTGGCTTTGTGGTTAAAGTGCTCCAGATGGGTTGTATTGTATTTATGTATGAGTAGAGAACAGTGTCAAGATGAACAGGAAGGGTGTAAGTTACGCACATCCCAAAAAGTTAAACTAAGATCTGCACACTCTAACATGTGAAAAGCTCTCAGCAGGTTTGATTGTGCAGCGTTTCGATCTCACACAGATCTCCGTCAGGTGTTCAAATCAAATCACCAGCAAAGCAAGCAGCATATATAGAGACGTTCACCACTCAGGTGATTGTGATCTGCATGATTGAGAGTCAATCTACTGTCAGGTTGGCCAATCAGAGCAGAGCATGGGGGACAGAGAATGCCTCTTTGAAACGGAATAAGCATTTATTAAATCTAAAAACAAAATATCACAAATCACCTAGAAAAAAAAAATGGATCCTAGAAACTATGATATAGAAAAAGACATAGAAAAATAGTAAATAATAGTAATATATTATTGCCCCAAAAAGAAAGAAAAATAATAATTTGTAAAAAAAAAAAAATTATTAATACCTACAGATTCAATATAAGAGGTTGAGTCAAATTCATAAATTGCAAAAATCATCCAAAAAATGATTTTACTATAAAGAAAATTACAAATAAATACAAAAAAGTAATATGTTGATCGCCCAAAAACAGTTTTTAGAGTCACCAACGACACCAACAGAGAACGGCGTCACTCATCAGCGTGTCTTCATGTTTGTCTCTTACAGAAGGAGATGGAGAACTGTGACGCGGCCCTCCTCGGTCTGGCCGGGGCCTTCCACTCTCTCTACCAAGAACGTCGCGAGACCATCCAGAACCTGAGTCCAGCCTAGACCCCCCCCTTCCCCAGGCACACACACACACACACACACACACACACACACACACACACACACACACTAGGGCTGTCGCGGTTAAGGGTTTTCCCTTGCGGCAAAATTATTTACTCAACGGTGCGATATGCGGTATTATTGCCTTTTTTTTTTTTTTTAAATTGCTTAATTTATCCAGATTTTAGTGATTTATAAATAAGGTTTATTGTTCGGCTGTTATTAGGTATATTATTGCTTTTTAAATGACAGAGAAAAGTTTTAAAACCAATTAAATAATGTATTGTTTACTCTATTTCTGTATTGCACATAAAGGGCAACAAGGCACAGTTTTTTTCAGCTGAGATGCTTTGGTTGCTTCTGGTTGCTATGATACGGAATATCCACAGAAGTAAAAATGTCGGCACCAGGTACAGTACTGGCTCTGGAGGAAGGGAAGCCTGAAGCACGTAGGGAGAGACCCGGCTTGTCAATAGTGTGAGATTGTAATATTGCAGTTATTGCGATAGCCCTAACACACACACACACACACACACACACACACACACACACACACACACACACACACACACACACACACACACACACCCCTTGATTCAAAGAAACCCTGTGTTCTTTTGTTCCACCAGGCCCGGCAGAGAGCGGCTTGTTCAGAATGATGTTTTGATGTGACCGTGAATAAAGTTGTTTTTTATGATAATCAGCGGTTTAGCTGTGTTGTCTCTTATCTGCTCGTTCCGTCTCTATGCACAGATAGCAGGCTTTACTTTCACAGTGACGGTTGGGTCAATACCAAAACCACAGTAAGACTCCAGCTCATTGTGGAGAGTCTGTACCTCCTCTCCTCTGGATGATATAGATGGCTGTTCCTCATCTTAGATGGAACAAAAGTTCAGCTTACACTATTGCCTCCTACCCTCCCTCCTTTTTAATGTTTTCTTGTAATCTCAGGCCTTGTCTGCACGTACACAGGTAGTTTTATAAACATAGCTTTTCCTATGCGATTTTACCTTTTGTTCACACCCAAATGTCGTTTTAGGTCACTGAAAACTGAGCTTTTATCAAACCGCGGCCAGTGTGAACATTTTTAGAAAGTGTTTTCAGTGTAAACGTGTAGACAGGGAAAACAGAGGCTACGTTCCAAATCTCATGCTTTTTCTTTTTACTCTTAGTACTGCAGCTGCCCTTACAAAGTACGTTGCATGCAATCTGCAGACAATTGGGATATGATGCTACTTCGTCATAACATTGCACCTTGAACTGTAACTTTGCTGTGCAGAGGATTGTGGGTCAGAATAGCCAGATAAGCATGAAGGCTTGCATACTGCAAACTGCGACCGGATGCAGTAGGACATCCTGGTATTTTTGGCACACTGCAGTAAACATGCTTTGTATTGGGACATCTGATGCCTTCAAATGAAAGTCGTGAGCTCGCGTTTACAACGTGGGAAGTCGTGTACACGATATGCTCGGCGTTCAAGTGGTTAAGTCGTGAGAACACCGCTGTTAAGCAGCAGCAATATTAACGTTACTGTCGGTGTCTAGAAGCAACACAGGCTAACAATTTAGCAAGCTAGCAAGCAGGTAACATAATGCAGGGAATGTAAAGGCATAATGAGAGAGGAGAACGATGAGGCCGCTGGGAATATCAACATTTTCCCCAGACATATTATACAATTACAAAGAATTACAATAGACGACTAAAATTACAATATATTAACTTATTATGTACCAAAAATTGAACTTCCATCGCATCCACCATTTCTGACAACGTCAACCAACACGTCACAACTCGTGAACTCGGAGCTTTCGGAAACTTTCCACTTATGACGTCGTGAATATAGCATGAGGGGGGCGTTCATGGACTGTTCTCGTGAACACGGTAAACGAGCACCGATACTAAATGCTTTTCTGGCATATAAATAGTACGGTAGTGTGAGTATTGGGATGCACAGAGAGTTTTGGGCTTGTAATGGGAGCAGCAGCATAAATACATCCATGAGCAGCGGACGTGGGTAGTGCCTAGAAGGGAACCCGCCATTTAGGGAAGGTTAGGCATTGACCTTGAATAGTTAAGGTCATGGTAGGTCGTCGGCCAGCGAGTCTCGCCAACGTTTTTGCAAGTTTTTTGCAGATCTCACATTAAATTTCTCAATTTGCGGTTTACCTTCTAGACACGGTCGCGGACATGGCCAGATAACCTGCTAACAGGCTTTTATAAAAACCATGTTTGTGTGGACAGGTTGAAAAACACTGTTTACAAAAATACCCACGTACATGTGGACTATGCCTCAGTGTTCTTGACCTCATCTCTCTCCATCACTTGCTCCCTCTGTCTCACTTTCTCTCTTTCTTTATCAGCTTTTCCCTATTTTGTTGCTTTTTTAAAAAACTCGTCCTTCCTGCTTGCCATCTCTTCTCTCTCCAATCCCGCCTCTTCCCTTCTCTCTCTCTCTCTTGTTGTGTTAACTCCCCAGCTGAAGCCCTCTCACATCATCTCAGTCATCATGTCCCCAGTGCGGCGCTAACAACAACCAGTAATCACTGTTCTAATTAGCAGTCTCCCATTCAAAGCAGGTCAAAGCCGTGTCCTTGTTCTCTGCCTGCCTCTCAGACCAGCTGCCACCATTCAAATGAGGGCGCGCTGGTTCAGGCCAGACACAATGGGTTTCATCTCATTATGCGCTACATTGAAAATGACTGCAGCATCGTAAACACAGTCTCTGTCCTCTTTGGGAAACGCAGTCAAGTTTTTATTTCAGCTGTCTTTTGACACAGCGTTAGATTCGACAAGAATTTTAAATTTTCTTTTAGTCGCTTACTGAAAATTGTCGGTTTAAAGTCACATTTTAGTCTTTTTGTTTGGTTTTAATCAAGATTCAGTCATTTGAATCCATTTTTAATTTGAATTTTCAGTGTTTTTAGTCATAATTTTCTCAGAAAGTTTCATGATACTGTGATGGATTTTACTGAAGGACATTTCTCCTGGCTGGAAAAATTAAATCTAAATCTAAGCTAGAATGGCACTCGGAGAGTGATGCTCAGGCTGATCGGATTCCTTAAAAAAATTCCTGAATCCGGATCATGATCCGGATCGCCACCAAAATCGAATGGATTGTTTATTGTGCCACACCCCAACCCTCCAAAGAATTTCATTCAAATCCATCGCAAACTTTTGAACTTAAAGGGACTATTTGTAACTTTCAGAAATGCTTCTTAACAGCGACACCTATGGCCGTGAAATCAACGAAAGTCAGCGTCGGGCTCGCGCTTGCTCGCTTACAAACATAGACATGAACAAGCATCGCTCAAAACAGTGAGGCGGCACACGTCAGCTAAAACCACAAGCAGGCAGAGGAGTGGGGACGCCGGCCACACGCGAGCACGCATATGCGAGCGCGGATGTGTCCCGACCCGGTACATTTATACGCTTAAAAAGTTACAAACAGTCCCTTTAAGTATTCCTGCTAACAGACAAACAAACAAACAACAAACGTCAGTGAAAACCTAACCTCCCTCAAGGCCAAAGGCCTTAGCATCCTTTGTCTGCCTGAACTAGGGGTGGGCGATACTGCTAAATTTGGTTTCGATCCGATACCAAATAATACAGGGCCAGAATCCCCAATATCGATACGATACTTTTTATAATTAAAAGCTGTTTATGTACTTTCATGTTTTAGCACCCTCAACCATCACTCAGCTGTGAAATAGCTCCAAACATGCTCCTCTTTCTTCAGCCATCACGTGTCTGTCGGGGTAACTAGTCAGGGTGCACGTCGCTGCATGTGCGCGACACGTTCACATCACAACAGCAGTGAGAAGCAGACGGTACAACAGACCATTGAGTGGGGTGTAGAAGAGAGAAACCTTTTTTGTATCGATCCTATTGACGCTAGAATCGTTCTTCAAAACGAGCCACAGGTATCGGTGGTATTGATATTTTCGGATCGATCCGCCCACCCCGAGTATTTATCGTACTTACTTGTCAGGGCATAATGTGCAGCCGTAATTTGATTTTTTTCATTAAAACATTTTTGTCACAATATAGCCATGAAATTGTCTGTTTTGACATTTATTGAGAAATCTTTAAAACCACAACAGTTTTTATTATATAGAGTATAAAAAGTTATATAATGGTCAACTTATTTCCTGTAAAATGAATTGTAATGAGGTTCTTAACAGGATGCATATTTAACAGCATGTAATTGTTATTTCAGCACAATGTTTTCGTACTCCTTGAGTGGGTGATCATAATTATAGCAATTAGGATCTTTCTCCTTCTCTTTCTTTCTGTCCTCATTGTTTTAGTGTCTATAATGTGTGTGTGAGGGCGTCTGCATGTGTTTTCTGCTGTGTCTGGTTGTTTTTTTGTTTTTTTTTCCAGGCATATGGGCACAAAATCCCAATAATAGCAACACTGTCTGTCACAGTAGGGTGCTTTGTGCATCAGCATGGAGATTATACATCCCTTTATCTTTTATCTGTACCACCGATGTGCATATAATTGTGTGTAATATGTGTGGCATTGCCAGCTGCGGTACTTTCCTGGAACCTCTGACGTAAATCATTTTTGTACAAACACACGTAAAGGTGCTACACAAACTCTCGACCATCTTAGAAAATCACTTCAACACCAGTATCCTACAGTCTGTTCATTTTAAATGGAACATCACGTCTTGGGATTATCACCTAATAACATCTCAGGATAGAGCGTGGGCTGTTGCTTATTGCTTTGGGAGAGACTTCCTCATTTCCACAGATATTGAAACGGTCGGTCAGCAATCACAGAAATGTCGAGACAAGCCTGTTTTTGGTGGCTTTATACGCTCCCAGTGTCATATGTCCCCTTTAAATAAAAGACATTCACTCTCAATTAGTAATCAAAGTAGGTTTGCTCTGTCGGCGCAGGCTGATATCACAGCAGGACAAACTGCTGGTCACTGCTGCTACTCCCATTCAACGCTGACAGATCTGCAGTCACTGATAGAGGTCGACTCTGACCAACACATTCTCACAGCTTTTCAGGAAATAGTCACAAAATTTAATATATTTGTTTTGTGTACATAGACACTAATTTCCCCTTTTGTTTCGTGATGCTCAGTACGACTTTCAACAACGTATTTTTCGTGCGTTTTGTCGCACAACACACGACACGTGTCAATTTCCGTTCCCGTTTTTTCAAAATAAAACTACTTAGGAAAAGATCGACTTGACAAGGGGTGGGATTGTAATAGGAAGATGATAGTAGTGACGGGGTGGCGTTGAGCTCACTGGCAGATTAAGAAGGTAGGATCAGATATGAGACATTTTTATTGAGTTCTGTGATTTGGTTCCTCTGTTCTGTTTGTTAGTCCGATGTTTTTTGACCCATCCATCCACCCAGACCTCCTCTCGAAACGGCGTTCGCCGCTCTTTATACTTCCTGGTTCACAAATTACGTGGATTACATACAAATTGATTTTGTGCTGACTATCATGAAAACAAAAAAAGTTAAATTTGTCTATGTCTATGTACATGAATCAATATATTACATTTTGTGACTAACTGCTGTGCGACTGGGCTGATCTGACAGTGGGATGGTTAGGAACTGGTCTGGTGGTCCACTTAGCGTGTGTGTGTGTGTGAGGGTAAAATGAGTACTAATTCAGATGCTTTGCATGTCTGTCAAGATCACTGATGCAGGCCAGGGTTATTATAGTAAACTAAAACGTAAAAAATATTGTTATTCAACTGTAACTAAATAAAAACTATATCCTTAAAGAAAAAAATAACCAAACTGAAACGATTTTGCCTCAGTAAAAAAACTAATACAAATAAATTAAAATGAATTAAATATTATTTCCGTTTTCGTTTTTTAGCTATTATAGATCACCACCAAAAAAAAGCAGGCGGCATGAATTTCCGTTAACTCTCGTCAAATTGAAACACAGAAACTGAACGGACTTGACCTTCCAGGAGATGGCGCTATGACGCAATTGTTTCACTAAAGAAGTACAAAGATTAAACATTAAACATTATGGCCATTCCTACACAATTCTCCAAACATGTATTCTGTATTTCTATATAGCTAGATACCTCTGAGACATTATAGCTGGTCCTAACAAAAACTAGAACTACTGTAAACTAAAACTGGATATATAAAAGTTAAACCTTTCTGAAAAACTGCAACTGAACTAAAACTAGCAAGCACTCTGAAAACTAAAACTAAAATGAAATAAAAACTAATTGAAAATTCAAAACCATTATCATCTTGATGCAGACCACAACCAACCTCTTCCTCCACAGTTTGGTTGTTAAAGCTAAAAACTCTCTTATGATAGTCAGTAACTAATGCAGGGTCTTTTTGCAGTACTCAGCAGAGCACTAATGGATATTTTAAAACTTTTCATGCCTTACTTATTAATGCTTACATGTGCCATTACGTGGGTGCTTTTATCTAAAGTATACCATAAGTGCATTTTATAATGCATGGCCCATGTGGGCACGGACCTGCTGTACTGCTGCCATGCTCTGCAGGTGATTTAAATAGGGAAAAGGTTGTGCCGTGTGCCAATGAAGACAAAGGACAGCACAGAGACTAGATAGACAAAGAGAGGAGGGAGATAACGAGGGACAGGTGAATCTCATCAGGGCGGGGCAGACAATCACACAGGCGGGAAACAAACAAAGGCAGGAAGTAAAACACAACAAGACACAAGAGGAGAGGACTTTCAAACTAAAACAGGAAACCAACTATAACAAAAACCCAAGGACCATGACAGTGGAGTACCGCTGTAGTTCACCGGAACGACGACGCGTCACCACTTTTTTTCCTCCAAGTTAGGAAATAGAATATTTATTATTCTCATAATCTGGTTGAAATTCATGAAAAATGTTTTAAGCAATCACCAAGTGTGCTTTGGTCGAACTCAACTGTAATTTCACAAAGTTTAATGTGGAAAAATGCTGAATCTATAGTTGTTGTTCCCCACACCACCCCCCGCTCTCTCTCTGAAGGAAAGAGGCGGGGTCATGCGTCATCAACGCGTCATCAGTTACACCGCGCATGTGTTATACCCTGAGGTCTCAATGTTCTGGCTGATCGGAATCCTTAAAAAAATTCCTGAAGCCAGATCATGATCCGGATCGCCACCAAAATCTAATGGATTGTTCGTTGTGCCACACCCCACCCCCTTTTATTCAAATCCATTGTGGACTTTTGGAGTAATCCTGCTAACGGACAAAGAAACAAACCAACAAACCAACACCGGTGAAAACATAACCTCCTTCCTAGGCCTTTGGCCTTGGTGGAGGTAAAAATAGGTCTATGCATATTGGTCATCAATCATGACTTTACAATTGGACTAATACATTTTGGATAGCATCCAATAACTGTTTCAACATTGCATAAAAAAGTTTCAATTGCATCCTCATTACCGCAGTACATTTTGGGAAGCATCTGTGAGCTCGGCCAACATCAGACACCTGCAGCAGAGATCATTTAAATGATCACTTATGTGACATTGGCTGGTCAGTTCTGCAGAAATTCCCAGGTAATTATCATAAATACAAACTGCTTTAATGGACTCACAATAGAGCCAGAGCTGCTGCATTGAACATTTCATGGGCTACAAATGGCAAAAGTTGAGTAAACACCTCTAGCACTAATTACTATGTTGAGATAAAATGTAATTTTGACAAATTATGCTTGCTGTGCTCTTTTACACCACATAAAAGCGCGCGTATAGCATTTTTTGGTGATCAGCCAATGACACCATTACGAAATTCGACAACTGCAATTGACCCTATCCGTGCATCTTACACATCACGTCTGTGCCAGGTCTGCTTTGTGTGACATCAGGGTTTTATCTCACTGCAGTGCTCCTCACCCAAACAAACACAGCGTTTTGTATTCATGACACAGCCTGAGCACAGGGCACAGAGTTCCAGCTCATATCTTACACCTACACTCGCTCACACACTTTTCCTGTAGATCAGCTCTTTGTCTGTCTGGTGACTTCCTCTCTTTTTTTCCAACCCCTTTTCTGCATGCCCTTTCCCAGGTTACTTTGCAATTTTAATCAGCCGTGCCCCATAGCGATACGACCAAATTATACCATTATACCATGATTGTAAATTATCATATTAATGGAGTAATTTGATTGAATTGACCTCAACCTCGGTCTCTATCTCTCTCTCTCTCTCTCTCTCTCTCTCTCTCTCTGTCTTGCTCTGTGTGTGTGTGTGTGTGTGTGTGTGTGTGTGTGTGTGTCTAAGAGCATGGCTTGTTCCGTAGCCCCTAACTGTCCGTGACCTAAAAAGCTTGATAATTGCAGGTGAGGGAGGACACAGCAGCTGTTCCCCCAGATCTACTACCCTCCTATCTGAACTGCAGCGTGACAAAAATCAGCCACAACGCCTCCAAGCTCACCTGCATAACAACAACGTTTTATGTTTTATTACATTATATTTACCTGTCTGCCATTTCAGAAACCCGTCCAGTATAGCATCCCAAAAAAATTTGCATTTACATTTTAAAGGAAATTTAGTTTACTTGTATGTTTGAAATAACCATGATGTGTATGCTCTTGTTCTGTTTTGTGATATCTAGCGGCGAGGTGAGGAGATTGCAACCAAGTGAAGCCTCTCCTGTGTGCCAAACGTGTTGGAGAGTATGTGGGAAGTGAGTAGTGAAGCAAGAGAGAGAGAGAATGGCGGCGACGAAAGGAGAGAGTAACGTTATCAACTCCGGCCCGAGCAGGAAAAGTTAACGGAGCTTTGGTTTGTCTGTTCTCGGCTACTGTAGAAACATGGCGGTGCAACATGGAGGACTCCGTGAAGAGGACCAGCTCCCTGTGTAGATATAAAGGACTCATTCTAAAGTAACAGAAACAAAACAATTCTTAGTTTAAGGTGATTACACACAAATGAAAGCATAGTTATTAATATTATATTCCATTTATCCCGACAGAGCCCCCTAATTCATACACATTGGTCCTTTAAATAAAGGTTAAAAAAAAAAATTGGACAGGACATGTATTAGTGTTGGTGGGAGTGCCATAATGCATCATTTAAATGTACATTTAATAAAACACTCTATAATAGCTTTTTAAGAATGTATAAGTTTAATGTTAAAGTCTATAATTATTCTGGCAGCACACCCCAGATTGATATATATCAATTTAGAATCATAATCTTAAAGGGAAAGTCCGTCTGCAAATGAGAAAGTCAACTGAATTTACTATCCGTTATATTCACGCTGTTAACAAGACACTGTTGGGGAAGGTTTATGTTCCGTGCACTTTGTTCGAGGTCACAGAGTTCGAACATTAATATGAGAAAATCATGATGTACCTCCACACCAGAGGGAGGCAATGTGGTGCTGCTTGAATCAGGCTGCTCCACTCCCTTTTCTCTCTCCTCCCTCCCTCCTTCCCTCCTTCTCTCCTCCCTCCCTCGCTCGCCTCTCTTCAGTGATCACAGCAGTACTGCAGAGAGACATGCCAGCCACTTTGATCATCGCACCAGGGGAGAGAGAGAGAGAGAGAGAGAGAGAGAGAGAGAAGGAGAGAGAGAGAGAGAGAGAAGGAGGGATAGAGAAAGAGGGAGCGCATAGAGACAGGGTATCATGCAGCAGGACATCGAGGCTGATGTTGAATTTGACATTTATTCTACAGCTGGCTAATGGAGAGCTAACGGAGATAGAGAGGAAGTGAAGACATAGGTAGAGAGAAAGCGATAGAGTGAACAAGAGCATGGCAGAAAAAAAATAAGTGGATGAAAGAGTCATTCGAAAAAGAAGAAAAAAAGTAGAGAAAGACAAAGGACAGAGTGTTCATTGTACAGTATGCTTTGCCCATGGGTTAAAAAGTGCGTAACAGTATAAATAAAGCCCACCAACGTGTTGCGGTACAAACTGTTTGCACCCTGAGGAAGTCTTTGGCCGTGCTGCATTGTGCTGTTGCAGTTTCTACCAACGAGATCAAGATGTTTTTATGTTCTCTTTGAGAACGTGTTGTGCAGTATGGGATGGTGACGGCGAGCCTATAGTCATTATGATGTGTGCGTGTGACGACGTTGCGTGCTGTGAACGCTACTCCACTAGAACGTGGACGTGTTATCATAGTGAAGTCCCACTGGAATCAGAATAATTATCACATTTTGAAGTAAAAAAAATAATCTGAGCTCAGAAATGCACCTGGGCCGGTGTGTTTGTGTTTGAGTGACAGCTGACCCAGCTGGGGGCTGATATGATGTAAACACACTTGTTGGTAAGTGCAGTTTACAAGCCAAGGAAAGAGTTAGCAGTGGTTTTGAAGAATAAGGACGAGAACATTCAGCATCTTAACTGAACAATCCTAGCATTTGACAATACATTTTCAAGCTGATCAATATGCTAAAGATAAATAAACTAAATTATATATATACATATATCCTGCAAAATGAATGTTAGCAGTGCACTTTTACTTCCCAAGCAAAAAAGCAAATGTAGGTTGGACTGATGGTGAAGAAAACACCGAGGCTTGCGAGTTAGCGGGCCTCGTGCAGCAACATTCTCTTAAATCTCTCTTATATTTCTTCTTAATTTTCTCTTAAGAGAAATCAACTCCAGATGCACCAAACATTCTTAACCATCCAAATCTGCTCTTACCGATTGTTTATTATTAGCATAGGTAACGCCTCGTAAACAATATATAAGGGCCGGCCGGTGTTGTACGTGTGGAAATACTCCGGTACATCGCCAAGAATGCCACCAAAAAAAGACTGTAAGAAGAAGAAGAACTTCAGCTGTAGGGAAACTGTTGAATAAACTTAAACAATATAAACATGTGATTTTGCAGAGCGTAGGTACTAACGTTACAGGAAAATCAAAAAGCATCTAAGAGCCGTATGTGAATCAGAAGCTGAATGCACGCAATGTCATCCAAGGGGTTTTTATAGTCTTATTTAGGATCATTAGTATTTCTTCGATAATCCAATCATTATAACTACTCTAAAATATAATCATCTACATTTTATTATATGATATTCATGTTTGTTTTTTTAATGATCATCAAATTTAAAAGTTTCTTTGCATTGGACCAACAATTTGTGGACTGTGAAAACAAGATGGGTTTTTCTTTCTTATCTTGGTAAGAGTGCTCTCAAACCACTCATTACATTTTCTCTTACACAAATAAGAAAACATCGGTGAATCCCAGAAATCAAATAAGAACAAATTGTGGATATAAAAAAAAATAAGCGGGAAATTTGTTATTGTATCGTTTTGGATCCCAGAAACTCCCTTAATGGTCTTCTCTTCCACAGACATTTTCCACATCTAGAAAAAAAAAAAAAAAAACTTCCTGGCAACCACCGCGTTTTTCTTTGACAGTTTGTTGGAAAACCACACGGGGAACTTCCTGGCAAACTTCAGTCATATTTACACAAAGTTTAAATTTTAGACCCTTCCTTCTTTCGCGTTGTTAGTCATTCTTGAATCACCTGTTATACCCACAATGCTTTGAGAGGCGATTCATTTGAGTCCCGAAAAGGAAGAGGTGAACTTTGTTTAATTTGGCTAAGCTTTGTGTCTTTACCATCAGACCTTTTCAAGACGGGTTCTTTAGTCTTTCAATGGGTTAAATAAATGACAGTACCCAGTTGCTAAAATGCCTCAAATCTGAATGTAGTCTGCTCCTTCTCTGGTCTAATTGGACTCTGTGTTTTTTAACCCACACACGATACAACAAACACTCTTTCTGTTCCCTACGGGGGGGTTCAATTTTTATTCGTCATCAGGACTTGATGCATCCAAGTTCAGAATCATTCAGTTTTGGCACCTTGAAAGACATTACGCTTTTTTTTTAAATTCTCATTTACAACAACACAACGCAAAAACCAAAGAACAAGAAAAAATGAGACAAAGAAAAAGAGACTAAGGCTGTGTGAGAGTTCAAAGGAACCGAGTAAAATAAAATAAAATGAAAAGGCAAGATAAGATTTTCTTCTGTTAAAAAAAAAAAAAAAGCCTTGATACGTTCTCCAAAGTTTGTTCTTTTTGTTTCAAGCGTAATGAAGCCCCATCCCAAAATTACCCACTCGAAAAAATAAGAAAAGAAAAATTGAAATAGACACAGTACTGTAACATTAATTTCTACTTGTCACCCCCACTGCCCTTAACATGGTATCATTGTTCAATTGTTCAAAACATAGGTTCCTTAAAAGCAGATCGGATGATTTTGATTAGCATGCATGTAAATTCTTAATTTTTTGGAGTCACTTAGCTTCACCTCGCTGGTAGCCATGTTCTCTCACGCACTACTTTGTGTCTTTGGCAGTAGTGACGTCTCATTGTCCACAGTCTTCTTCAAGTTTGCTGAGAGATCCTCCATTACCCAGAGTTCTCTCTTCGCTCCGCCCCTTTATGGAGCAAAAAAAAAAAAGTGAGGTCAACTTTTCACCTCGAGTTGACCCTGAACGAAGATGGCTGCCAGGGTTTCGGCGGAAGGCCAAAAGATTTTTTGTTGTCGTTGTAAAATAATGTGATAATGTGTCTTAATACTAACCAGTTTATCAAGTAGCCTCTGCCCGTCAAATGAGCCAGTCACAGAGAATCCTCAGTCTTGGTTTTAGTTTCCACGATGACTTGATTTAGTTTCACTTGTAAGTTACTTTTTCTTTTTTTTCCTTGTTGATATTTTTGCGCCAGGGAAGTCTAGTCATGATTTATTAACATATATATTCATATATTTATATATAATCAATACATATATTAACTTATGTTTTTTTTTTTTTCCTTTTTTTGCGGCCTCAATTGCTCTCTGCTAAAATCCCACACCGCAAATGGTTCACAGTATTAATGCGAATAAAGAATGAAATCAAGAAGATACAGCAACTAAAGAAAGGAGTGGGGTTTAAGGGAGGTTAAGGTGTGTGTGTGTGTGTGTGTGTGTGTGTGTGTGTGTGTTGGGGGGCTTGTGGGATGGTAGTGTGAGGGCGGGATCATAGGCGGGGCCGAGGGGGTCGACTACGCCCCCCTTTTCGTCAGACTGAGGAAGAGTAAAAAATATAAAGTTCACCTTTTAACGGGCAGTCTGGCCCAGCCCACCACTCCACGGATCCACAGCCCCGAGACAGACAACCACCGGCCACCCCCACCCCCCCACCCAGCTCCTCTTTCCCCATCCTCCCCCTCAAATCTTTACAAACATGTTCAAAACTCATTAAACAATGGTGGATGGGAAAATCATGCATGTTTCTTTTTTATGCATTTTTCTCTGTTTCCTTTTTTGTTAAAACAGAAAGTGATCATCTGAGGTGCTGTGAAGCGCTCAGAGCTTCACCTCACTCCATCTATCCATTTAAGCCCCCTTCTCTTCCTCCTGCCGCTTCCTTACACCGTCATCTGTCTTTTGCCGCCTCCCCCCAAATTCCCCTCTGATTTGTTTTTAAGTGTCTGAGGTCCCTCTGTCAGTTTCATACAGGTGTGGTGCGTCGGTTGGCGCCAGTGCCTGAGTCTTTCAGGTCCTTCTGGATGCAGTTGTGGACCTGCAGGAAGTTGTGGTCCCTCTCCGTGGAGTTATAGGTGGCTGTCGGGGTGCCCGTTTGGCCCTTGGGCAGCGTGTACATGGACAGCTCGGTGGAGGGCAGCGCCCCGAAGGCCTTCAGGCCCACCGGCGATGCCTCGCGGGAGTGCGAGGGATCCGTGGAGCGGGACGAAGAGCGTGAGCGGCGTCGATAGCGGTAGCGGTAGCTGGGGATGCGCGTGATGGCCGCACCTTGGAGGTAGTCGGCGGCTCGCGCCCCCACGCGCAGCTCCCGATGGCGGTCGATGAACATGTGCACGGCCAGCACGCCCACCATTTCCGCCATGATGAAGGAGAGGGCGCCGAAGTAGAAGGACCAGCCGTAGGAGTAGCTGTTCTTCTTGGAGTCGCTTTTGGAAGGGTCCCCAGCGTTGGCTGATATGTACACAATGATTCCTATGATGTTGCTCAGGCCTGGGACAGGAGACAAGGGAGAGAGATTCATAGTAAAATACAGCCAAACTGTTACTCAAGTAGGCCCACACAATAAACAACCAAAGTCATCACGGCTATTATGTTAGTCAGCTCACAAAATATATAGAAACCAAAGATAAAGAGTCATTAAAATCCAGCTCTCTTGTTTCTAGTGAACAGACCTGCCTTATTCTTTACAGAAAATTCCTAAAACAAGTTTATTTCTTTTGAAAACAGGTAATATTCTTGAACTTAATTTGACATGAAATAAGTATAATTGACTCAATAATCAATAGTTTTGGTCTTAGTTGGCTTCTTTCTAAGAAACTTATGAGCACATCTCTGGTAAACACTCAGCCCAGTCACACAGCAGTTTGTGAAATAGTCACAAAATTGAATGTATTGATTCGTGTACATAGACATGAATTTCGAATTTTTTTCGTGATGGTCAGCACGAAATCAATT
Source organism: Sebastes fasciatus (assembly GCF_043250625.1). Lineage (NCBI taxonomy): Eukaryota > Metazoa > Chordata > Actinopteri > Perciformes > Sebastidae > Sebastes > Sebastes fasciatus. The sequence goes on from NC_133797.1 coordinate 39,014,024, forward strand.
TGTATGTAATCCTCATAATTGTGAACTGTGAAGTATAAAGAGCGGCGAATGCAGCGCAGGGAGGACGTTGGGTTGGATGTGTGGGTAAAAAACACCAGACTTTCGCACAAGAGACCGCTGTTTTTGTCAAGTCAAATTTTATATATTTTTCACGTAACGTCCGTACTTAAGTTACAGCACTTCCGGCGTTATTTAAACCAAAACTGCGAAAATGTCCTAAACCTAACTAAGTAGTTTTGTTGCCTAAACCTTACCAAGTCGATCTTTTCCTAAACCTAAGTAGTTTTGTTGCCTAAGCCTAACCAAGTCGATCTTTTCCTAAACCTAACTAAGTTTTATTTTGAAAAGACTGGAGTGGGAATTGACATGTGCGTCACGTGTCGCTGGACATTTGTAGGAAACGCACAAAAAAATACGTCGTTGAAAGTCGTGCTGAGCGTCTATGTACACGAATCAAATAGATTCAATTTCGTGAGTATTTCAGGAACTGCCGTGAGACTTTGTTGAAACACCAGATTTAAAGTGGTGCTTTTGTGTGATTCTTTGTGGAAAACTCAGTTGTACAGATCTGTCCATTAAATCAACTAAAAGATACTCTAAAAATAAGATTAAAAAAAGTTTTCACTTGTAATAAATTAAAACAAAATCTGCCAACGGAATAGGTGAAAATTCTCTTGGTAAGATTTCTCCAAATAAGATGTAATATTTCGGCCTTTCAAGATAAAAAGAGTTGGGGGACTCATTTAGAGGTATATTTCACTAGAATTAGGACGTGTGTGTCACAATAAGTCTGTAATGCTAAAAGAAAATAGTATTTTGTCACAACATATTCAACATGCAATGTCTAAAAACAAGTCACTGAAATGTAACTTGTCAGGTGATTGTGTCTTATATTAAGTGCACGAAATATTTTGACTTAGCAGAATGATTATAACATAACTTTTTATTATCGATTGACATTTTTATGTTCAAACGTTCCTGACTCGTTTACAGTCAAGTTTTTTTTATTGTTGTCCACCAAGTCAAGTAGCCAAATGGCTGTCAGACAGAGAAGATGAAGACAGCTGATGAATGATGGTGATAAATTAATAACTTATTACGTCGGTGTGTGAATGTGAATAGAATCTGACCACATGTTTCCAAAAGCTGGATTTCAACTTCAAGTGTCTCTCTCTTTCTTTCTGTTTTCCCCGTAGCTCTGTCTCCGTCTCTTTGAGATGCAAACTGGGGCAGATTCAGCCTTACATTTCTTTCTTATTTTATATCTGAATAGATTTCTCTGCATCTCTGTAGTTCACCCTCCCCAGCCTTCCCTGCCTCCAACGATGTTCAAATTCACTCCTTCACTTCTCTCCATCTCTCTTTTCCTTTTTCTCCCTCCTCCCTGATCATCTGTCATTCTTGTCATACATCATCCAGAAATAAACACACGACAGACAGACAGAAGGACAAGTATGCAGATAAAACAGTGAAAACAATGGCGTACAGAGACACGGAGAAGCAGACTGAGGTGTGAGGACTGCGAGGGCCTGATTGAGATGGATCAGAGCAGAAGAGTATCAGGGACACCTTATTTTTAGAGTGTAATCCCAGTGGCCTCCTCTTAGCCTAGCAACAGGGCGAGAGAGACAGACACAGACAGCGAGAAAGAGAGAGAAACAGAGAGAACTGCATCTCTCACTTCTGACTTGGAGGGGAACTAGTTATCTAGTGCAGCACAGTAGGCCATGGCCTAGAACCAGAGTACAAACACACACATGCACACACAAACACACACAAAAATGCTCAACCTGCGCTATCTTTGTCTCCCTAGCTTCGTCCTGAGGCGATTGTTGTGTAGTACACACACATCAGACGCAACGCAACACATCCCGGCGGTCAGCGAGCGCCATCGTGGCTTCTGTTGTCTCCAAAGCAGGACATTTTCATTTTCAGCTGCTCCACAGCTCAAGACGTGTGTCTATGGCAACCCGTTTTAACATTTAATAGCTGGACTGGATATTCTATTATAGGGATATCTGCAACGTCATTTTGCCTAGTTAAAACTCTAATTCAACATATCCCTAATTCTATTTTGACTCGGCAAAACTCCAACTTTAGATATTCGTAATTACATTTTGACCGGTACAATTCAAACAAGGCAAAGCTCTCGATTTACCGGTCCATCTACGTTCCAACCCTCACTTTCGGTCATGAGCTTTGGGTAGTGACCGAAAGAATGAGATCGCGGCTACAAGCGGCCGAAATGAGCTTCCTCCGTAGGTTTGCTGGGCTCGGCCTTAGAGAGAGGGTGAGGAGCTTGGACATCCGGAGGGAGCTCGGAGTAGAGCCGCTGCTCCTTCGCGTCAAAAGGGACCAGCTGAGGCGGTTTGGCGCATCTGATCAGGACGCCTCCCTTTGGAGGTTTTCCGGGCACGTCCAACTGGTAAGAGGCCCCGGGGTAGACCCAGATCACACTGGAGAGATTATATATCTGGTCTGGCCTGGTAACGTTGGAAAACGTTGCTGAGGAGAGGGACGTCTGGAATTCCCTGCCTAGCCTTGTGCCCCTGCGACCAGGCCCCGAATAAGCGGAAGAAAATGGATGGATGGATGAAATTCAAACTACTTTACTCTACGTTTGTCATCACATATATCTACAATTCAGCTGCGCATATCTGTAATTCACATTGCAGATATCCGCAACTGAATTATGACTAGTCGTAATTCCAGTTCAAGATATCTTTAATTCCCGTCAGTTGAAGATATCTACATTGTCCTTTTTAAAATTACATTTTGACTGAACAGAATGATGCTGTAGATATCTCAAACCGGAGTTACAGATAGTCAAAATGTAATTACAGATATCTAGAATTAGAGTTTTGACTAGGCGAAATGACGTTGCAGATATCTGTGATTACGTCAGAAGGGGGCGGGATGGGACGCGAGGCGGAAGCTATTCAAACATACTATACTATATACTATGGGTTTATAAAGTGTGTATGGAGACAATAGATCTATAATATGCAGCAAATTTTGACCAAAACTCTCTAGCTAACAAAGCTCTCGTTCGCCACACATCGTTTGTGTTTTAACAACGTTTCGCTCATGTTCCGCCCTTAGCTGACTCTCACGCCATTAGCACTACTTCACTTCGCTCCGACCGTCAAATAACGCTGCGGGTGGGTTTACATTGGAGATAGTTGAAAGCCCGGTTCGTCACATACTGTTGCTAAAGGGTGCCTCCGTGTGTTGGTTTCCAATGTCGAGAGGGGGCTGACCAAACGGTGGTAAATGACGAGTTGGGAGTTGGAACGGGCTGTACTGACACCAGTTACGTAACAAACATAGTTATTTTACGTAAGAAACATAAATATTTTAACCCAAACCATGTTTTCCTAAACCTAACCAAGTAGTTTTGTTGTGTAAGTAAACCCTAAAACTAAGTAAACCTTTGTTGGAAGTTTATTTTGAAAATCGTAGCAAGCGGAAACTAACATGCCATCCCTGACATGTCCAAAAGTGATGCTAGAGGGTTACCTAGAGCATCATAGTTTGAAGCGTAGGCCCACTAACTAAGTGGCGGTATTTGTCAAGTTGGGAGTGAGAATGTGTCGGTTGCTCATAATGACGAACCAACTTACAATTATCACAGGAGTCTGAAGTTCCCCTCAGCTCTACAACGTTTAGCCCCTTTTAGCTAATTTGTTTTGGTTTTATGGCCTGAAACTGGTTCACTCTCACCACTCTCATAACGGTGTTTTTGGCCATAGCTGCTGTTCACTCTGTACACCCCCTGCCCTGCACCAATGTGAACATAGTAGAGCATTTATCAGCTAAGAAGTGCAAACATTCTAACTAACGTTAGCCCTGTTAACTTTATTAGGTGACAGCCGATATGTCAGTGTTGTTACAGCTTGTTGCGGCGCTCTGAAATGGCCCCAAAATCAATGATAGCAGGTTTACAGATAACATCTTTGTATTGTCATCTGTCCAATCCTGAATCCGTTTCCATCCATTCATTTGACAGAACCCAAAGATGAATATGTTGATTCCAAGAGAAAATTGATTTTCTGAAGATGCCCTCCATCACTTCTCCTAAAGTACATCCAATATACGTCTACCACCTCTTTCTTGTCTTCTGTTTCGTCCTTACTTTCATCCATTCTTCCTTCCTCTTTTTTTCAATTTTACTCCCTCCAATTTCTTACCTCATCTGCCTCTCTCACTTTCACCTTGACCTCACCTCCTGCCATCCTCTCCCACTCCCCCTCCTTGCCCTCCTTCCTCTCCTTCCCCTTCGTACCTGCGGAGACGAAGAGGATGCCGGCGCTGAGGATGATGTTGTGGCGTGACTTGTAGAACTCGCTGGCGGCGATGCACAGCCCCCCCATGAAGAGCAGGATCACACTCATGATGGGGAAGATACTGGAGGCTCGTACAGCGCCTGGACACACACACACACACACACACACACACACACACACACACACACACACACACACACACACACACACACACACACACACACACACACACACACACACACACAAATCATGGTTATTGTCATATTTGTCACCACTGGTCACATGCTAAAGATATTATTATTATTATTACAAACAGTATGGATTACCAAATGAACCTGACAGACCTTTAGATTATTAATGATAAATTGCCACCAGGCCTGTCCCAGCCACCTTGGAGTACTTCTATAAAATGGCACCCGATTTGACTGTTATCAGGTCATTAAATAGACGTTATCAGTCACTATAAGCACCATAGATGTTGGTCATTAGGGACCTACTACGCCTACTATGTTGTAAAAGTGAAAGTGAAACTTAAAAGCAACACGTTCAAGTTGTAAAACTGAATGAAACGTTGAACACAAACAAAAACAACTTCTTTAGGTTTAGGCAATAAAACTACAACTTCTTAAGTTCTTTATGTTTGGGCAACAAAAAAATCACTTAGTTAAAGGGACTGTTTGTAACTTTTTAAGTGTATAAATGTAGCGGGTCGGGACACATGCGCGTTCGCATATGCGCGCTCGAGTGTGGCTGTGTCTCTCCTCCTCTGCCTGCTCTCCTTCACTCAAACAGAGCGCGCGTTCTCAAGTACTCGCTCCACCTCTACTAGACGTGAACGCGCGCTCACTCCACACTGCAGAAGAGTTAGTTTAGCTCTGAGAATATCTAGTGAATGTACAGTGGACGTTTGTGCAGAAATAAATGCTGCAGCTCCTCCAGACCAACAGAGGTTTCCCGTGTCTTGTGAAGTGACGGGGCTCCTCAAAGAGTTACGTTATCGTCTCGTTACCGACCGGGTGCCGGTGTCTTCGGCTGCCGACTGCGGTCGGGAGGCGATAACGTAACTCGTTGAGGAGCCCCGCTGCTGAAGCCTGTGCTGAGGCAGGAAAAGCCAACACAAGGATCGGCATTGATTCATGGAGAGACCTTTGTCTGGTCAGCTAACATTACTGCCAAGCAGCTGAAATATAGAGTGATATTGTGTTTTTAGCTGACGTGTGTCGCCTCACTGTTTTGAGCGATGCTCGTTCATGTCTATTTAGAGCGAGCAAGCGCAAGCTCGACGCTGACTTTCGTTGATTTCAAGGCCACAGGTGTCGCTGTTAACAAGCAATTCTGAAAGTTACAAATAGTCCCTTTAAGTTAAGGGAAAAACACCGTGTTTTGGGTTAAAATAACTACGAACACAAACACAACTACACAGGATGCAAACTTATGGAGTTTCACACTGTCTATACTACAGCGCCTGACTTCCACTTCTGCTCCTGTCAAGCTACGGTGGCTAGAAGTCGCTGTTGTGTTTTATACCATCTTTTTCGGTGATCTGCCATGTGAATAGATGATAAAACCTACTAGTGGGTGTAGTAGGCGCCTACTGACCCACATTTATGGTGCTTATAGCGACTGATAAAGCCTATTTAATAGCCTGACAACAGTCTAATCGGCTGTAAATGGTCAGCATTTAAAGAGAATATACTCTGCATTATATTATTCTGCACCTTGACTTCTTTTTCTGTATTATTATATTTACTTTGTGCACCTTTTGTCTTCCTTTTCTATCTGTATCAAAGATCTCTCCTCCATTGTGCGGCGTGTCCGTCTCCTTCTCCTTCTATCAGGCTCTATCACTCCATCTCTCCATCTGTCTCTGTCCTCCTCTCCCTCCCCTATCAAGTCTGTCCATCAGCTGTCTGTCTGTTTGCCCTCTGCGTGGCTGATTTGCTGATTGGCCTCGGGGTTGTCATGGTGCTGCCGTGGTCACGGAGCTCGATCTAGTTTCTGAGGTGACCAATGTCACATTCCTGAACTTTTCATGCCGATAGTTTCCCCGCATAATTCTGCTTCCCTTTGTTGATAATTATTCTTCCTTTTAATCCTGACTTTTGTTCCCTTTCTCATTCTTTGCAAAAACACAAATTAATGAGTAAAACAAATAAATTATTAAAGTTGTTCATTAATATCCATTTGCATGTTTGCAGTGTTTTGAACCACTACGTTAACTGTGTTTAGAGACACTTTCCACACTCTGCTATTGAGAATATTTATCTTTATATAATGTTCAACTTTATAATAAGGTAAATGTTTTATTTATGTTCACCTTCAGATGATGACAGTTTGACTTATATTTAAAAACATTATTGATAATTTATAGGTTGCAGAATATAACCACAATGTAGGTTAAAGGATGATTATATTGATGTATTATTTTTCAACCCAGTCTCCAGAAAAAAAATGTTGACATTGTATGTTTCTGCAAAAAAGAAAAAGGGCTAGAGTGAATTGTCAACGTTTCTGAACCAAAAATACGTTACATATCAGCCTCGTATCATTGTATTAATGCACAATGTTAGGTGGTTATGTTAAAATAACAACGTGTCAACATAATGTAACTAGCGATAATAAACCACAACCACCCTTAGCAGACAACCGTAAACTCAACGTTTACTTCTGTTTCACTCGGGACACAAACAACGGTCTCCTGGGACCCATCCAACCGCCCTTAGTGGACTTACTCACTTGTTATACTCGTTATTATACCACATATCTTTAAAAAACACCTGCTTGATATACTACGTGACTTGCTCTGACTGAAAAAAAACAACATTCGATGTATCTGGGGGTTTTCAGAAACGTACAATGTCAACATGTTTTCCTGGCGACTCGGCTGCATTGTTGTAGTTTGGGCCTTATTATTTTTTTTCACAAAAACAAACAAGAAACAAGCAGTCAGATTTATTACATTTCTTCAAAGTAAAAATGTACCTTCTGGTTCAACTTTGACACGCTGTATTTACCAAACTTTTTCCTCCTGTGCAATAAGGGATTATTACCATCACGTCAGGTGTGTTTTTAACTGATTTAAACAATCTGGTTAAACTCTGGGCTCATTTATCTTGCTGCCCGTGTTTCTTGCCATGTCAAAATTTATGTTCTCAGAGTACAATATTACCCAAACTATAATAGAAATGATGGCCAAAACAAGCAAAATATTACTTAAATATTAATAAAAAACAGCAATACAAAACAGAGTTACTTTTACTGTCTTGCTCATAACCTGCACAGGGCTGCTGAAGGAGGAAAGAGCACGGCACTTGTGCTTTTCCATCCAAGATCTTGTTTCTAATGACAATATCTCTTTTTTCCTTCCATTTCTGTTTTTTTCTTAGTGTCTTCTTTCCATCCCTGTATCTCTCTCTTTCTCTGTGATGGTTCCATCCACTGAAGCAGATCAAATATTAAGGTGACCTCAGAGTTGGCACTGCACCAAGCTTCCCCTCCCTCCTCCCCCTCCTCTTCCTCCTCCTGCATCGTATTTGTTTTAACCCCATCTCCTCTTCTTCATTGACATGTGCTGTCAGGGCAAATTGTCTTCAAGGTGGAAAGGCCCTCATACCAACCACGTACTGTATGCACACAGAGACACACATCGTTTCTTTCTAGAGTAAGCGGAAACGCCTCCTGACACACAAACACACACACACACACACACACCTGTACTACACTTGATTTATCACTCACTATGGTGAACACACAGCTGGCTGAGATTCTCTACAGTGTTCAGAGACACACACAGAGTATATACTCTCTCCCGGACGGCACATAATATACGGCAGCAAGGTAGTATTTTGTTATCGAATGGTTGTTGACCATCTCCTCTTTAGTTATTACACTTTTGCATTTCAGCACACAACATTTACAGTTTACAGTGACGACAGTGGCGTTATCGGCCACTCAAAGTTTATGGTAAATTTTTTTAACGTGTTCTCGATTTCAGAGAGAAGTAAAACAAAAACTTCTCATTTTTATTCAGCGACTGATTTTGTAGCTCTCTAGCTAATAACTGTAACATCAGCGGTGTGAGTTGGTTGGAAAACTTCATCCTCTTCAGCTGATTTTCTGCAGAAGGGTTTTGAAGATGCAACATGCAGAGTTTTTAATCAGCAGAGATTACAGCCAACAAGGTGTTTTCTTATGGGAGTTTTTGTATGCTCTTAGTTAGGGATAGTTTGAGTGTTCTGAAGTGGGGTTGTATGAGCTACTTATCCATAAGTTATAACTTACAGCAACATATTCTCACACAACGGTCCGTACGATATCTTACGAAAAAGTTATTCCTCCTCGTTCGCCTATGAATGTCCAGCAACGTTCGCTCGTTACATGCATACAGTCTTTTCAAAATAAACTTGCGCCTTCACAAGAAACGTCCTTAGGTTTAGGCAAGAAAGCCACAAACAATCCCTTTAAATTAATTGTTGTTCAACTTTGTTAAGGCAACAAATATATAGAATCATAACTTCTAATCTCAAGGGCTCTATTGGATAATAATTTATCTTATAGCACCAACCCAGGAACACGTTCATTTTTTTAGTTTTTTTCAAAAAATGCATGAAGTTATAGAAGCTAGTGAAGCAGTGACTGTTGAAGGAGCAGTGTGTAGGATCTGATGGTATCTAGCAGTGAGGTGAGGAGATTGCAACCAGCTGAAGCCTCTCCAGTGTGTCAACTGGTTGGAGAGCTACAGTGGCCGACGCAAAAACGTGAATGTCGCTCTCTAGAGCCAGTTGGAGCAGAGCCAGTGTGTGTACGTGGGTACTGAGTGGTGAAGCAAGAGAGAGAGAGAGCGGCGGCGATGGCAGAGAGTAACGAGTTTGATTTGTCCGTTCTGGGCTACTGTAGAAGCCGTGAAGAGGACCCGCTCCCTATGTAGATATAAAGGACTCATTCGAAGCTAACAAACAACACAACAACTCTTAGCAGGTGATTATACACTAAAGAAAACATACTTATTAATATTATATTCCATTTCTGCCAATAGATCCCCCGAAATGTTACACACCGGACCTTTAAGACTTCAGCTTTGTGTAAAGTGTGATACAAATACAGGACGAAACCAAAAAGGGTAACTGTGGTGGGAAGCTAAAATTGCTAAAATACAGGTGATGGAGGGATAAAAGTAGAAAAGAAAAGAAGACAACAGAAAAGAAAGCAGAAGAAGAAAAAGAAGACGAGACAAAAGGAGAAGCGAGAGGACTGCAGGCCTTCAGTTCTCTGTGAAGCTGCTTTGCCTCAAGCAATCTCTCTCTCTCTCTCTCTGCACAGCGCTTTAAGCGGAAGGCAGGGAGTTTAAAACGAAGAATTTTTTAACCAAATGCGCTGGCCTCCAGGCGCACCCTGCCACCAAGCACATCGCGGCACAGAGCCGGAGAGCCGGAGAGAGGTGAGCTGACAGTGAGCGAGCTTCAGCAGCAGCAGTGAGGAGACGTCCACGGTGTGTTTTGAGTGTCCTTGTGGAGGACGCTTGAGGCTGCTGTGGGGATTGAACCTCTGACTTCCTGGTTGTGGGATTATCTCTGTAAACTTCGGGCCGTCTTGCTTCATCACACAACAACATTTTAGCGAGTTAACATGTTCCTGCTGTATTTATTTTTGCCTGTTCTGAAACTTTGCTCCTGCTCGCTGTTGCATAGCCACTGAATCTCTAAATACACCAAGCAAAGCTATAGTTCTGTATCCACAAACTCCTGAATGGCTCCTGGTTGCTGTTACCACTTTTGATGCCTGTTGTTAAATATAAGGGATAGCTCATAAATTAGCTGTAATTAATGACCCGCTTTACAGACGAGAGTATGGGTTGTTTTTTCTACACTGTGTTGTCGGAGCAGATCAAATACATACATACGTATTTTTTGCAGAGATTGCACGTAGAACTAGTCAATATTTACTTTTACAAAACGTAAACTTGGGCAATAGATTTTAAGGGCAACACACCGGTGGTGCATGACGAGGCGGAGGCATTCACGTTGCTGTCTCTTTTATATTTTCACATACAACTTGTATATCGTTTACGTTTGTTTTTTCTTCTCTGTTTTTAAAACCTCCCCTAATTGGAGTTGAATCAACCAATCAGCCGTTCACTGCGTAGGGTCACAGTCATATTGGAACAGTTTGAACTTTACGGTACGGGTTCACAAAAAAAAAGTTAGAGGTAATGTTACGTGTAGAACAGAGGCTTCGATACCAGCATGTGCATTTTCATATCTTGACTAATATGCCCAATGAGTGATGGAATATTGAGAGAATTAGGGGGGATGTGATCTTCAAAAATGTGAAATACTTGCCTGTGAATATTCAGCCCGTTCACACAAATAGGCGTATAAATGCCACGATAATACGCAAGGCGTTTAACGTGCAATGAGTACGCCTTCTTGATTTCTGTACATTAACCTGCTTATTGCACGGCTACTTACTGAAGAAATCAATAATTTGACACAAAAACGGTCACTAGAGTCCGACATCAGAACTGCGTCCATAGCAACGGTCTGTTATACATAGCAACGGTCTGCTATACAGAAATTACAGACCGCAGAACGCCGTGATTGACCAATCAGAATCGAGTATTCAACATTTAACATAACATTTAAATCCCTTCATGCATTTGTGGCCATGGCCTCTATAGGGGGTGAGCATGGAACATGTATCTACAGCACATCCACGCTACACTTCTTCTTCTATCTGTATGACGCGTCTGGTGTGTGTGTTCAATTGATGAACGTCAAATGATGCCGTGCTTTGATGGCCGGTGTGTGATGCACTTTAGAGTTCATTTTATTACAATTATTTTCAGAAGGGTGAAGATTTATGAACTGGTGGATGTCTCTGCCACTGTATACGTGCCAAATACATTAGCAGGGTGTGTTTCTCAATCAATGAAAGTGGTCACTGATAAACCACTCCTGTATTCTCCAAAACTATTATTACTAGAACTCCGTAGTTACAATAACACAGTTGAAGATATCATTGCTCAGCTGTGTTGGAGCACGGTTATGAAAAAGTGAAAGCAATAAGCGAGCGCAGAAGCATCAACAGTTGATTATCTGCATCTATCAATCCATCCGTACTCATTTATCCCGTACAGGGCTGCCGGGGGAGTTTCCCACAGCTCATACTGGAAGAGAGGCGAGGTACACCCTGGACCGGTCACCTGTCTGCTGCTAATTATCTGCATGGAAGCGCTTTGTAATATTGTTGTAATGTTTCCCTGTCGGACCATCTGGAGGTGGAGGATTATTATTTCACTGAAGCGGTTTTAAATTAGAAGAGATTTAGGAAGGCTTTCTATCATTCCTGTACATACTGAGACTATCATCCAGAGGACAGAGTCTCGATGATAATGAGACTGTTGCTAGGGATATTCCAATAACATAGGACTACAGGTAATCATAAATATAACTCATATAAATCATCAGCTGTGTGATATTTCATTATACAAATCATAACCTGCTAGCCCTGTCTCCTAAAAATGACATTCCCATACAACAAGGGAAACGCATTTTGATGCGGATTATGTTCGTCTTGACGTATCACAAATACTTTTGTAACGATAGTTTGCAGAAGTCCGCGTAGGGAGGAGATGGGAGTGGACGGTTGGGTCGTGTCCCGCGTGAAACTAAAGCAGTATTCACACTGGATCAGTGGCGAACAGTCCTTTATGCAAATGAGCCCGTCCAGCGCGACGCGTCCTGCTCAAGAAACTTTGACCAAGCTGTCAAACTATAGGTGATCTCGTTCTAAAATTAAACGACATTCAGCAGTGGCAACGACTATTTCTTGCTTTAAATGTTCTAGGGCGTCCCCTAGTGTCTTCACCTGACATCCCCGGACATGTACTGCTGGATTTAACATAATAGACATGACCGCTGACTATCTGTGTAACAACTTAGCCACAAATTCACAGTCTGTCCGTACACGGTCCAGACAAATACTCGGTTTTAATGAGTCTTGTGTTTTGTTTTGTTTCAATTTACAATATTGACCACGTGTTTAAAACTGTTTAAAACTGCAACTGTAATCCGGGAGAAAATACGTTTCCCTCAAAACGTAATCGAGAATGCAGTTTAGTTGTATGGAAACGTTATTTTGTAGGAGACAGGGTTGAACCTGCATTGATTTATTATTATTATTATTATTATTATTATTAATGGTCTCAAAAACAAAACTGCATTGGGAATTATTGTATGTTTCGAGGGAAACATATTTTCTAGTGGATTACGTTTGTTTTCGACGTGAAACCAATAAGTTTGTAATGATATGAAGTCTGCATATGGAGGAGGTCGGGGTGCTGGATGGGTAAAAGGGTTATTTTATATTCGTTTGTAACTTAATATCGTAACAAACGTAGTTATTTTAAGCCAAACCTTGATGTTTTTTACTAAACCTTTTGTTTTGATTTAGAACGTAAAGCACGTGTTCAAAACTGTTTAAAATCGTGACCTTCATCCGGGAGAAAACACGTTTCCCTCAAAACGTAATTGAGAATGCAGTTTAGTTGTATGGAAACGTTATTTTGTAGGAGACGGGGTTGAACATGCATTGTTTTATTATTATTAATGGTCTCTGTTTTTATTGCCCTCGTTTGAATGTGTTGCATTTTTTTTTTGCTTTTGTGAAGCACTTTGAGCTACATCTCTTCTATGACAGTGGTCTATAAATAAAGTTATTATTAGCATCATCATTATTATTATACACACAGGTGGTAGAAGCTAATGCTCAGCTAGTTTTTTCTTCTGTTTGTTTTTTTTTCCTTTTGAATCTCTGTGATAATTAAGAAAGTTAAGCAACACTGTGTGTCATCCTGTCATCTTTGTACCATGTGAGTCAATATGTACTGTGCACTATGGCTCTGATATAAAACACAGACAGACGGCAGAGCACACACACACACACACACACACACAAAAACACACACACACACACACACACATACCAAGACAAAGACACACTTACTAAAGCAATCTCTTTCCTTCCTCCGTCTCTTAAACCTCTTCATTCTCTCTGTTACACTCCCCCCACCCCCTTCGTTGCTCCCACTGCTTGGTTGGTTCTGCTGCAGTGGTGTGTGTTTATATGGTTGTGTGTGTGTGTGTGTGTGTGTGTGTGTGAGTGTGTGTGTCTGCACTGACTTATGGTTTCATTAGCTGCGGCAGAGGAGAGCCTTGTAATTGTGGCTGAATTATAGAGGCGGGGGTGGACACCACCATGGGAGCTCCCTGGGTTCACACACACACACGCACACGCACACGCACGCACGCACACACACACACACGCACGCACACGCACGCACGCACACACACACACACACACACACAAACTACAGTGCAGTGCAGCAACCCCCCCATTACTTTGTCACACACACACACACACACACACACACACACACACACACACACAGACACACACACACACCAGCTCAACAAGCTACAAAGTGAACACACTCATCGATCAGCCTCCCACCCACTCACTTGCTCACTCTCAGGCTACAAAGTGGGGTGTTTCCCATACACACTGTATACTACCCACGCAGGAATGATCTGCTCGCTCTCGCACACACACACACACACACACACACACACACACACACACACACACACACACACACACACACACACACAGACACACACACACACACACATTTCGCCCACGTGGGAGAGCCCAGCAGCAAAGAACATGTGGTAGTGGGAACTTGGCAAAACAGCTACAAGGGAATAACTAACTCTGTGTGTGTGTGTGTGTGTGTGTGTGTGTGTGTGTGTGTGTGTGTGTTGTGAGTGTGTGTGTGTTTGTCCGTCCATGTAAAGCTGACAGACTTGTTCGCCGGTAGAATCATTTTTGTTTTTTTTTAGAAAATAAACAGATCTTATTGAGAGGGAAGAAGAAAAATGTGAGCATGAACACACCACCGGGCAGATGTGTGTGTGTGTGTGTGTGTGTGTGTGTGTGTGTGTGTGTGCATGAATGCTGTACACACACGAGGGTCCCTGCGCAGCCTGCCAGTTGTTATCACGCCGTATTACTCATGTAAATCGTGATATGCCTCCGTGTCACAACTCGGCTCCCCAAAAATAGCTGCCGTGACATCAGCCAGTGGAATGACATCATCAGCGGGTGACGTCACGTCGTCTCCTAGCATCCCGATCCGGAGTATTATAGCATTATGTACGAGGATCCAGCGGTCTAATTATAGCAACAGCTTTATATTACAGCAAAAAGACTGCACACCGCTTCCACTTCAGAGCAAAATCAGGACTCTCTCTGTAAGTGTGTGTGTTTTCCTATGTTTCTATCTTTGTGAGGACCTCATGAGTGAAGACACTTTGGCAGGTCTGCACTTGTTCAAATTACTTTTTGTGCTTTAAAAGGTGCAATGTGTAACAGCATTTCACCTCTACTACTGGGTCTATACAATCTAAATTTACATTCAATAATTGTCTAACTAACCAGCCCGTTTGCAGGAATAGGCGTATAAATGCCACGATAATGCGCAAGGTGTTTAGCGTGCAATAAATACGCCTTTATGGATTTTTACAGACCACAATGTAAACTCATCCCGTGTGTAAATGTTATGGGAATAGTTGGCGACATTGACCGGTGTTTTGTTTTGTAAGTTACGTCAGTGATGTTTTTATTTATTACCTTTGTGACGTGTTTTCCGTATTTGGGTTACGTTGTTTCCATACCTATTTTACTTAAAGATAGGGTCGACGATGTTGGAAAAGCTAGTACAATTTGAAAGTAGCATCGCCTCAGGAGCTCCGTCTAAACCCGTCCCCTCCCCTCGGCCTCCTTCCAAGGCAACGCCCCCCCCACACACATGCATGAGCACCGCCGCATCGTAACTACTTCACAGACACAGAGCGGAGAGAGGACCTCAACTTAACAAAAAAAAACTGCTTGGTTAGGTTTAGTAAAAAGCACATAATGGTTTGGCTTAAAATGACTACGTTTGTTACGTTGTTAAGCTACAGACGTAAATTAAAATAACCCTTTTACCCATCCATCACCCCGACCTCCTCCATACGCAGACTTCATATCATTACAAACTTATTGGTTTTACGTCAAAAACAAACGTAATCCACAAGAAAATATGTTTCCCTCGAAACTTAATTCCCAATGCAGTTTTGTTGTATGGGAACGTAATTGTTAGGAGATGGGGCTGGGTTATGGGATCCATTTGTTCAGTGAGGGTCCTCACAAATATAGAAGTACAAACATGTGTGTGTGTGCCTTCTTCAAGCCAGTTAGGGCCAGAGCTGAGCTGTTAGCCATATCTAATCCAATTCAGCGGCTCCATGCGTGGTACAACACACACACACACACACACGCACACTTCACACACCTGCACACCTTCAAAAACACACATTCACACACTGTGTGTTATATACTTCACACCCTTCCCATCTAACCCTGCATACACACAGACACTGTACTATCCTAAGTCTATGCTGTTATACACGACCATGCAACCCAACACGTGATGGCTCACGCAGACCCTTAGTGATTACCAAGTGTGGTACGCTTCATCATTTTAATTAAACCCCAATAGTTGCTTTGTTATCGAGCCTGAAAACACTCTTTAACCTCCCTAACACAGATAACCATGACCTATACTCTTCTTCTCAGCCGTAACAACCCCAAAACACATACTTTATATTTCATCTAAGTTTTGCATGAGCTGAACTGAGAGTATTTTGAATGCATAAATTCATCCTGGTGACGCCGAGAGACAGACCACTGTCCCCTCAGGTTTCAAGGACAACAGGAGTTCATGTGAAATGATAGAAGACAGTGTAAGAGATATATGTTGGACATGTGACTCTACATCAAAAAGTGGCTTATGTAGGACATCACAGAGTCTGAATGTTATGTCCTCGTATCATCTTTGTTTTCAGGAGAGCCTGAAATATGATTTGGGATTTTGCAAAATTGTCCAATGTCAACATTCTCCACTTCCCTGGTTAGTCTATAATATGAAAGCATATTAATAGGCAGGAGAAGTGATAGATACTGTAGATGAACAGTAATGTTGGTGAATGCAGCTTTCATTGGACTGACTACCAGTCAGCTGTTGCTGTCAGATGCATGATGTTGACACGTATGGAATGGTCATTACTTCTACATCTGGTTCAGATGGGTACACCAGCATGGTAAACTGTCCTCTATATTATGCTGTAGTGAAGGATTGGGGTGGTGGCTCTGTCCTCTCTCTCTCTCTCTGTGGCTGCGGCTGATAGTACTGCTGCAGGAGGAAGGCTGACTGCTCGCCCTTACATAACCACATGTACACATTCACCCAGAGAGAGGAGGGTGGGGGTGGCGGTGTGAGACGGCTCAGAGAGACGGAGTGAGAGAGAGATCGAAAAGACCCCTTTGGGGAAAGAGAGTGAGAATTAAAGAGAGTGTAAAGAATCCTAAAAGAATGACATCCTCTATATAATATCGGTCTACTGCTGCTTTAGTTGGTATGCGTGGTACTAAATGGTGGCAGAGTGTTAATGAATTGTGACATTTCTGTCTATGTCTTCCAGAAGTGGGATTGGGTCATTTGAGGAAGTGGATTTTTTTCCCACTAAATTGAAAATCTTCTGCACATTTTTTTAACGGGCGAAACCACACTAACAACACAGAAACCACTGCTGCACTACAATAACTATACGTTTACATGCACATTAATATTCCACTATTATTCCGAATATGACAATATTGTGAATTTGATACGGGTCATGCAAACAGCATATTCCTATCCATTTTCCGATTAAGACATGTTGGATATGCTGATATTATTCAGGTTTTAGGAGCATTCTTTGGACATGTATACAGCACATTCACAATATGAGTCTCAATCTGAGTTTTTGCGGTAGTTTTTGACACACGGCCTCTTGGCTGTTTGAGGCCAGCGCTGTGTTGTACGCAAACCGACGAGCCGACAGTTTCCAGAGATGCCCAAAAGAAAAGAATGAGAAACTCACCTACTTTTAAACATAATGAAAGACTTGGATATCAACAGGTTTTAACATGTGCAAATATCATATTGCTGATCTTTTCAAGAAGGTCGTTGAAGGAATGAAAGAGGGAGGCTATTTTCAAATCTTCAGAATAAAAGTGTCAAACTGTTAAAAATAAATATTTACTTTTTTCATGTGTCTTTGACATATTTTACAGATATGGACATCAAAACTGTAGTAACGTTGCTGGATGTCAATATGTCAAAAGATCATTTTCACTGTCTATTTTTGCTGAGATACGCAGGCGACATGCAGCTGCACCGCACCTGAGCTGCTCTGCTCATGCAGGCTGTTTGGCTGCTCTAACCTGTCAACATGGACGCCAAAATAAAAAGCAAGAGGTTCCAAAACTCACACGCATTGCTCACGTAGGCAATGTGTCCCGGGAGTTAGGAGCACCGAGCACTCTTAAGTGCAAAATAGATGTGGGCGGATCGATCTGAAAATATCGATACTACCAACATCTCGTTGTGAATATTGATTCTGGCGTCAATAGCATCGATACAAAAAGGATCAGTTTCTCTCTGAAGAGTAGAACTGTCTGTGCAAACAATGATCTGTTGTACCGTTTGCTTCTCACTGCTGTCATGATGTTGTGTGCATTCAAACAACAAACGCGCCGTGCATGCGTCGTGCATGCGTTGTGTAGCGGCGTGCACCCAGACTAGTTACTCCGACAGACACACGATGGCTGAAGAAAGAGGAGCATGTTTGGAGCTATTTCACAGCTGTGAGTGATTGTTAAGGGTAGTTTCTTGTATATTTTTTTATTTATTTGCACTAAAAAAGTTTTAAAACATGAATTATTCTCAACAAATAAATATTTGCACTTTGTTTATAAAAAATTTGTTTTATGTTTGCACATTCAATTTACAATAATACAAAAACACATTTTTGTTATTTGCCTTTAAAAAGTGTCCTGTTTGTTTTTAACATGCATTTGATAAATAATTAACATTGGAAAGCAACATGAAAGACATTTTCTTCCTGTCTTCTATTGATGGTTGTTGTTGGTTCTTTTAACCATGTTGATGATGTTTCCCTAACCAAGTAGAAGCGCTCATAGAAGTGGCAGATCACAAAATACTCATATGAGTCAAATTCAGTCATGTTGTTTGTTTTGGAAGGCACTGATGAGCAAACTGTTTTGTAGTTTAGGTATGAGGGTTTATGTCAAACAACCGTTAAAGGCAAAACGCCTGTCGTAACGTCACTGATTTAGGCCTTCTGTCCTGTGTGGTTCCCTGTGGATTTCCCTGTAATAACTCTGCTGTTTGAGGACACCTATCATTGCACTGAAGATATCAGGAGCCCACTAGTCAACAAACACAGAGTGCTACTGTTCCCTGAGCTTCCTTGGCAATACTTTTCATATAATTATCTCGGGCTTCCTACAGTAAAAACAGTTATGATTGCAATTGGAGGTAGCAGAAGCCAGGGAATTGATGAATCAACATTTGAGGCTTGTAGGGATTAAGGGAGGAGCGGCTACTGTACAACAACCAATCCAGTTGAGCTGCTCGGTGGCCAGAGCCGGTGGTTGTGTTGGGAGGCTTCCAGGTGGGGAATGTGTATGAGTGATAGAGAAAACCCTGCCTTGATAAACAAATGTTGCATCATTTCCATCTGTCAGAGTGTGTCATCATCCACACTTTACATTGTCATTTTAGTAATTTAGCTGACACTGTTTATTCAGAGTGACCTACAGTGAGCGAGCTTTGATTAACATATCACTGAAGATTACAGGGAAACGAAAGCAAAGAGTGCAAGAGTCAGTGTGTCGGTGTGTTTACAATAATTATTATGTAAATTCATACAAGTGGTGCTCAGGAAACAGAAGAAGGTAACAATCACTCACACAACTCACTCCCAACTTGTCAAATAACATCGCTTGGTCAGTGGTCCTAAGCTTCAACCTATGACGCTCTACGTACCCCTGTAGAGTTAGTTTTGGACGCTTCAGGGACAATTTCTGCTCATTACATGCATAGTGTCTTTTCAAAATATACCTCCAACGTAGGCTTACATAGTTTTTAGGTTTACTTACGCAACACAACTACTTGGTTAGGTTTAGGAAAACATCGTGGTTTGGGTTGTTGCGTAACTGCCGTCATTAGTATGGAACCGTTACTAGTTACGTATCAAAATTAAGGTAAAATAAGTCAACATTGACTTGGTGTCACACGGGAAACGTATAACCGTCTCCTGGGTGAAAGTCCTGTGTTTGTTCAGGCTGTTCTCATACACCTTTCGTAGCTATTCCTAAGAAAAGTAATGCGCTGTAATTCGTGTATATCCCACAAAAATCAATTTGTGTGTAATCAACGTAATCGTCAACCAGGAAATATAAATAGCGGCGAACGCCATGTACGGAGGGGGTCGGGGTGGATGTGTGGGTCAATCGGACTTTCGCCTAGGAGACCGGTGTTCATGTCCCGTGTGAAACCAGAAGTCAACGTGTATTTATTTGTCACGTAACTGACGAACTTAAGTAACGCCACTTTCGGAGTTATTCTAAGCCAAACCACCATTTTTTCCTAAACCTAACTAAGTAGTTTTCTTGCCTAAACCTATGTTAGTAAGTAAGTAAGACTTAAGTTTATTTTGAAAACACTGTATGCATGTAACAAGCGGATATTGACACTTGTTGCTGGACATTCGTAAACTAACAAAAAAGGAGGAATAATATTTTCGTAAGATATCATACAAACTTTTGTATGTCGGTTTGTTTGACCTATCCATCCATCCTCCTCCCGCTGCTCATCCTCCTCCGCCCTATGTGGACTTTCTCACTCTTTATACAATGGAGTTAGTTGTAAGCCTGGTTTGTCTTATACAGACGTTAAAGGGTGCCTCAGTGCATCGGTATCAGACGCGACGGGGCACTGACCAAGCGTCTGCATTTGACGAGTTGGGACAAATGGGCAATTTGTGCAATTGGCTACAGTCACATACAATTAGAGACCTGACACAGCTATGTTGAAATAGATAAAATACATGCTGTACGTATCCACCAACTACACCTCTCCATCCAGTGTCTCACCCAAACTCTGCCCTTTTTTTTCCTGCTTTTTTTGCCTTTTCATTGCAAAGTACACTGCAAATAAACCATGCAAACTGCTAGTACGGTTACGGTCGTGAGGTTTATGTTCCTCCCTGACTGTCAAAGACTGAAAAAACAAATCTGTGCAAGTCGGTGGAAACAATCTTTATGTTTGTGTTTGTCTGGCCTATTGTTTTCAGCTAGTCTTCAGGTTTGTACCTCACACAGCAACATATAAAAAAACACACAAGTGCACAGATATTTCAAATGGTTGCCATGACGACGCACAGCGGGAGAGGAAGGGATATGTAGGATCAGTGGTTCATCTGGACAAAATACAGTAATTCAAAATAAACATTAGCTTCTATCTTCCACCCCACAAAACCCCGGCGACTGCTGTTTTAGTGGCCGCGAGGGTGTAAAGGACACAAGAGCAGCAACTGATCGATGTCTCATCTCTGAGATGGGGTTATTTATCTCAATGGGTACATGGGTGCTGCTTCCACCTTCAAGTGGCTGAATAAACACTGTTCTCTACCGAGGGCCCACTCAGAAAGTCCTTCAGGACCTTAAGGAATCCTCGCACCTCACCTAGAACACCTGATTCGATTGTTATCAGGCCATTAAATAGGCGTTATCAGTCGCTATAAGCACCATAGATGTGGGTCATTAGGAGCCGATTATGCCTACCACGTTGTAAAAGAGAAAGTTAAACTTGGAAGTATCACGTTCTAACATGTTGTAAAACTGAATAAAACGTCACCCTTTGAAAACAAACAAAAAGGCATCTTTAGGCTTAAGCAACAAAACTACAACTTCTTTAAGTTTACGCAACAAAACTACAACTTCTTTAGGTTAAGAAACAAAACTACAACTTCTTTAAGTTTACGCAACAAAACTACAACTTCTTTAGGTTAAGAAACAAAACTACAACTTCTTTAAGTTTACGCAACAAAACTACAACTTCTTTAGGTTAAGCAACAAAACTACAACTTCTTTAAGTTTACGCAACAAAACTACAACTTCTTTAGGTTAAGAAACAAATCTACAACTTCTTTAGACTAAACAACAAAACTACAACTTCTTTAAGTTTAAGAAACAAATCTACAACTTCTTTAGACTAAACAACAAAACTACAACTTCTTTAAGTTTAAGAAACAAAACTACAACTTCTTTAGGTTTAGGCAATACAAATACAACTTCTTTAGGTTTAGGCAACAAAAATACAACTTCTTAGGTTTAGGCAACAAAACTACAACTTCTTTAGGTTTAAGCGACAAAACTACAACTTCTTTAGGTTTAGACAACAAAATTACACATTTCTGGTTTCACACCGGGTCTATACTACAGCAACTGACTTCCGCTTCTGCTTCTGCTCCTGTCATTATAACTACGGTCGCTAGAGGTCACTGTTGTGTTCTTTTATACCTTCTTTTGGTGATCTGCCATGTAAATGGATGATAAAACCAACTAGTGGGTGTAGTAGGCCCCTATTGACCCACACCTATGGGGCTTATAGCGACTGATAACGCCTATTTAATAGCCTGACAACAGTCTAATCGGCTGCCTGGAAACTCGACACAGTTAAAAATCATGAAACCTGAAACTGCGGACCACTGCAGGTTATTATTTATTGTAAATTGTTGAA
Organism: Sebastes fasciatus; assembly: GCF_043250625.1. Lineage (NCBI taxonomy): Eukaryota > Metazoa > Chordata > Actinopteri > Perciformes > Sebastidae > Sebastes > Sebastes fasciatus. The sequence goes on from NC_133797.1 coordinate 39,036,059, forward strand.
AAACAACCCCACACAGAAATCATTTAGACGCTCTGCTGCATTCTTTAAAACCAAACTCAATTAAAACTTTGAGAAAGTTTCAAAAAAAAAAGAAGCCATTTCAAGTGGGTTGTGACACCTATCTGTCCTGTTCCCCATCATCCACTCGCTCCACCCCGTGGCCTCCATCCACCAGCTGTCAGACAGGCGCGCGGGGCCTCGGTGGAGATGGACAGACAGATGGATGGAAAGCAAGAGGGAGGAGGCAAGGGATGGATGGAAGGAAGGAGGAGAGGGAGAGGTGTGACCCACATAGCGGAGCCTGGAGTATTTATAGAAGAAAGTGTCCTAATTGGCAAGCCGCTGGGAGAGCAACAGCACTGCTCTGGTACCCTACTCCTTGTCCTTCACCTCCTCAACCTTCCCTTCTCCTGCCACCGCGTCCTCCTGTCCTCTTTCACCTCCTGGAATTTGTCTTCGTCGCTCTTTCTGCCGCCCTTGCCCCGCTCCTCTTCCACATCAATGGCCTCATCCTTTGACTTCCACCTCTTACCTTTCCTCCTCTTCTGAGTCTCTCCACTTTCACGTTGCTCTCTCTTCAGCTTTTTGCTACTCTTTGTCTTCCCTCTCTCTTCCACCTCTAACTTCTCATCACAGCCCACCTGTCTTCTGTCCTCCATCTTGCTTTTGTCCTCATTGACCCACCATGGCTGCTTTTCCCGACTCGACCCCCTTCTTCTCTCTCTGTCCTTCTCACAGTTTAAGTTCTCTTGTGGCAGATACTGACGTAGTCTTGTATCTCAATGATACTTTATTCTGAAATCATTTTAACTCCTTTGATCACACAGATCTCTGCTTAAAACTATTGTTGTTATTTCATATTAAATGTATGTTTTAATTGTCGAACGATTCCACTATTCCAGCCTGGTCTCCAAAAAAATGTGTTCCCATACAACAAAGCTGCATTGTCAATACGTTTCGAGGGAAACGTATTCTCCCTCTGGATTACGTTTGTTTTTTGACGCATCACAAATACGTTTCTAATCAAAGTCCGTGGAAATCGGTGTAGGGAGGAGGTCAGGGTGGTGGAGGAGACCGATGTGGGTGTCCCGTGTGTAAACAAAAGTCACGGTTTGCTTATTTTAATTTACATACGTCACATAAATGATGTAACAAATATATGCTTTTTTATGCCAAACCATGAGTTTCAGGAACAAGGTAGGAGTGAAGTAAAAGAAACCGAAAATGAATAATCACGAGGGTCTTGCCCTAACCCTAATACTAAATGCATAAGTGGATGAAAAACATTAATAAACTCTGGAACATGAATGAAAGGAAGGACTCACGTAGGAAGTACTCGGAAGCATCCGCCGTATAGTCGGCATCCTCGGGGAAGTGATCTATCTGCTTACACATTCCTTTAAAAGAACCTGTGTGAGAGAAAGAGAAAAGAGAGGAGACATTTAAGAACAGAAATCAGAGCACTTAAATAATTGAAATGAAACTGAACAACTGAAAGCAAAAATAATTAAACCCCATAATGTATATGTAAATTGGGCTTCTCACAATTCTTTTCCTGTTTAAATGTCCATCAACTCAACACCTTCACTGCAGTAAATTAAAGTAATGACTGATATGTAGGAGGACAGGAGGAAGGTAATCAGAGAAAATGGTTGAAGTGGAGGAAGAGAAGACGAAGAAAAGGCAAAGTGGAACTGAAGAAAGAAAGGTGAGAATGCAGTAGAGAGAAGGAGCAGCCTGCTCTCATTCCCGGGGCGTCAAATACCGACGCCTGGTCAGCGGCCTTCGGCGTCACAGGGCACGTAAGCGTCTGTAGGCGTTTTCAGATCAAACAGTTCTGGAAACTCCCCGAGAGGAACTGCTCACTGGGGAGCTCCACTGAGAATTACATAACTCCAAGGGCATTTTTTGGACTAGAAGGTAACCCACAAATTGTGAAAGCTCTTGCGAGACTCGCTGCCTGACAGCCTATCCTAACCATAACCATTCAAGGTCAGTGCCTGACCTCGAAACTTGGTTTCCCAAATTGTGGATAATAACAGGACTTTTACTCAGGGGACCGGCGTTCCTGTTCGTGTGAAACCAAAAGTTTAGTGGCGCTGACCTAACCCAGTGTTTTTATTACCTAAACCTACCCGCCACCGTTTCACAACGTTAACCATGTGTTACAACATTAACCATGGCCGTTTTACAACGTTAACTACCCATGAACCTTCTGCGTCAAGACACTAAGCAAAAGGCTGCCCCCTGGGGGGCTTCTATACCCAAGCGGCAAAATATATGAAGAGTCGGGATGAGATCACGTTGGAAGGAAAGAGGAGAAGAAGACTAGATGCAGCATTGGAGACAAAGAAAACAAGGAGGGGAAGAGAGATTTGTCTGCAGCTTTGAAGGAAACACATCAGAGGACAGGAAGTGACAGACAGAAGAGGGAGAAGAAGACAGGAGTGTAATCTAAACGCCTCGACAGAGCAGGTGGGAGGGTGAGGAGGAGAGAGAGAGCGAGAGAGCAAAATGCAAATGAAAGAGAGGAAGAAAGGCAAGCTGATAGTGCCGCTCATTAAGAAGAATTGTGTGTGTGTGTGTGTGTGTGTGTGTGTGTGTGTGTGTGTGTGTGTGTGTTTAGCTTGGTTCAGCTCCAGTGGTAATTGTATGCCCTCCCAAACCACTGCAATTAAATGGGCCCTTGTTAATTGGCGATTGAAGGACGAAAGACGAGCGCCCGGCTTTCAAATGGGCATCGTTTACACACACACACACACACACACACACAAACACACTTGCACAATATGTCTCACACTTACAGACACACACACATACTGTAGCATCAGCCCTATTGTCAAAAGCCTTTCTCTCTCATCACTGTGTTTTCAGATATTTAGCATTTTCGTCATGACCACGGAGAAAAAGAACAATTTCACACCAAAGCTCGATACATAAAAGTGAAAAGAGAAATGATGACAGGTCTCTACCGCGAGCCTGTTTCATATTTACATATCTTTAATACGCCACGGCAAACACTCAGGCGAACAAAGTGTTTTTCATCAGGTAGACTTTGATAGATACATTAAAGATATTTCACCAGGAAGCGGGCTCGGAAGCCTTTCAGCGCGCCGCACAATGCTTTCATCATTTCATAATTTTCGGTGTTGAACTGTGTAGAGCTGCGTGTTGAAATTCTGTGTAACTGTGATGAGCAACAGCGCTGCGTGTTTCAGGAGCCTCACATTCACATCTTGTCTCTATAACTATTTGTTGTGCAAATGTGAGGGAAGCTACAAAGTGAAACAGACTTGAATCGTGTGTTTACTCGAGAGGCTTTTAGAGATTAGAGAGTAGAGGTCTCTCAGGTCGCCCTCCAGTGGACATGAAGCTTTCGACTGAGTCATCAGTTTTAAAAACATTACATCATTGCTTGTTCAGTTGGAATATTTATTACTGATGCATCTTATTAGCTTTGACTTTAGATAATGCCCTCTATAAATAACAGCTGTTCCAATCAGCTGCATGACATTACCGTTACTGCAGTTCATATCATGGCAATGAAGTGTGTCTGAGCGTGTTATTAACCAGACATGTACAAGATGTCGAGGCGGTGAAAGTTCCTTTAAGCCATGTCTACACGTATACAGATATTTTTAAAACGAATATTTTCCTCTACAAGTTTTGGTCAATAAAACGTTTATTTTGGAAATGCTTTCCAGGGTGCATATTTTTAAAAGCTCTGGTTACTTTGTACGGAGCGTTTGGGAAATGATGGCGGAGGGGTCTCTCAGCGCCCTGAAGGGGATTCTTTCACAACAATGACCCGCTAGCTGTACATTATCCCGCTTATTACACAGCTACTTACTTAATTAATCAATATTTTGACGCAAAAACGGTCCGCTAGAGTCCGACATCAGTGATGCGTCCATAGCAATGGTCTGTTATACATAGCAACGGTCTGTAATACAGAAATTACAGACCGCAGAACGCCATTATTGACCAATCAGAATCGAGTATTCAACACAGCCGTGTAATAATAACTGGTATCATTCTGACTGTAATGAAGCCGAAGGAAAAGGGAGTGAGAAGGGTGGTTAACTTGTGACCTCACTTGAGCTGACATGTAAATATTACAGCGAGCGTTTGGAGTCGTTTTTGCGTTCGAGTGTAGACGGAGATATTTTCTAAAACGAAGGACGGGTGGACATATTTTATTTTTTAAACGGAGGTCAAAATATATATTTTAAAGAATATCTGTATACGTGTAGACAGGGCCTATGACTTTGTTGCATGACACACAGCGTGAGATGGGTCTAATAATATCTTGGTCTCAATCTGTGTTGCTACGATGTGAACAGAAAATAGTACATGAGAGCAGAGGCACGTCATCAGCTCGCGTCATCCATCGGTACCACTCTTATGTTTTGAAAATGCAGCAAAACAAGTAAGCCTTGACTATAGTGCTGACACTTTTATGCTTCCAAAATCTCAAAAGAGGAGGAGAAGTAGAGAAAACCGCCTATGGTTTTGGATTGTGTGTATTTTATTTTCCAAAACTTTTACCGGGGCTTAAGTACTGGGCCCGGAGTACCAGTGACCTCATGAGACACAAGCGTAAATGTTCGAATATAGATATTGTAAATTATAATATTATGTATTTGCACCACATCCGTCATGAACGATATTGATCAATGTATTCATTTTTTAATGCAACAACGGATTAATATTGAACAGTTCAATATAATGTAGGTTTATAATTTAAAATATATGCTTAATCACTGTATATTTTAATGATAACACTTAAAATTCAGATCAGTTGATATGAATAAATTGTGACCTGTTAGCGCAGCCTATATTTATAAGAATAGCAAAATATGCTAAAGTTGTGCAGTCTCACCTCACTATTAAACCCTGCAATTCATACACCAACAGTCTGAAGTGAGAGTCAGTTATTAGTGGAAAACAAAGTCACTAAAACAGCGACCTTGTGACAGGATCAGCACCATGGACAGCAACACACATCAAACAAGCAAGACAGCTCATTGATTCTGCTCTCTCACAAATCTATTACTCCATATTGACGAAAAAGACACAATATTTTTTACCACCTAAAAGCTGGAAGACAATACAGGAAAACAACTTTCACAAAAATTATACAAATAATGAGTTTGCCTACTTATTTACGCTTAAAACAGTTTTTATAGCGTTTTTCTTTGCCTGGGATGTTTGCAGATTTTTATTTGAAGAGACTAATCTTGTTGTGTTGCTGTTGTGCACACAGGCCTACATGGAGAGGCACTTATCGTGTCGTGTCAATGCATGGAGGAGAAGAAACTCCATCTTTTTAATTATGTAAGAAATAATGTACAGCGACAGGGCGATGCCGTCTTGCATGGGGCAATGACCGGACAATGACCGGACAATGACCCGCTAGCTGTACATTATCCCACTTATTACACGGCCACACATAAACAGTCCGCCAGAGTCTGATATCAGAACTGCGCCCATAGCAACGGCCTGTTATACATAGCAACGGTCTGTTATAAAGAAATAACAGACCATAGATTGACCAATCAAAATCGAGTATTCAACAAAGCTGTGTAATAAATACATATATATATATATACACACACACACACATACAAATTGGTGGTCTGTGGTGAGATGATCTAGGAACGTGAACATATGGTTTAAGTAGCATTTCAATCATCAGATTTATTATTTATATATCAGTTCAGTTGTCGTCGTCATTAACATACTGACCTAACAACAGTACTGCTGCCACCTTTGGCAGTTATTTTGAATTTAGGACATGGGTCTATGCCATCTTAATTTAGGATTCCTAAATTGGGAAATCCAAAAGTCAGTACGGTTCTGTAATAGCTAAATTTCTATCCTATGATAAGATGGGATTTTCCCCCTAAATGCAGTTAGGAAACATGTTTCTGTAATAACAAAAATCCTAAAGATCATCCTAAACTGAGATAGGACTTCAGATTTAGGAAGTTTCTTTAATGAGGCCCCTCAAGTCTTTAAACCAGGCTAAATGGTAACTGCTTAACAGCTTTAACAAGAGCACTAGACAACATACTGGTTCATCCAGTTTGGAGTCATCCTACCCGCTCAGGCCTTTCATTTTTTTTCCATTCCTGTATGAACCTCACCGCTCTTTTTTTCTCAAACATACATATAGCTGGAATATTATAAACCATTCAAAATGGTGTCCGTTGTGGTTGCTAGGAGATGTGCAGAAGTAGAAGATACAGTCAAACACTCGGTTGTACCATCACTCCCTCAACTTTAATAATAATGCTTCTCTGTATCAGCGTTTGGTTTTCAGTTTTAATTTACTGGCGTCTCCACTTGAAGATCCCACTTTATGTCAAATACATCAATTCACACACTCATACTGCCGGGCAGAATCTCCATCATCTCCTCTCTCTATCCTCAATCACCGCTCTCTCTCCCTCCAACACATGCCCACCCACGCTGCAGCACAAGCACATGTAATCTGGAATTGCATTTTCCCTTCCTTCCTTCTCTCTCCTATCTCTCTCTCACACAACCCTCTCTCTCTCTCCTCTATCTGTTTCTCACATGCATACATGTGCGTGCACCCCGAGGACCAGATTCCCATTTGAACTGAGCTGGCAGCTCATCCCTCCTCAGAGCACGCTTTATTGTCTCGACAGGAATGAAACCTGTGCAGCCTGAACAGAGCATTACGTCATCATCTGAGATGCACCGATGATATCGACATCAACAGATGGATTTTAGCATAATTTGTGAGTCTCAAAAAGCCTCGGACATAAGTGCTTTACATACTAGTTTTCAGAGCAATGTACACATACTACACATGAGTATCGCCATATTATGTTGTTCGGTCGATTTTGTGCCCGCCATCGGGCCCGGTTGCTATTCAAACATTTGGATGTTGTTAGAAGTTACTAGCATCATATTAAACTAGATAAACCATGGACTCCACTAGACCTCTGAAGGTCTGCTGTGGTATCTGGCACTATGTCGTCAGTAGCAGATCCTTTAAGTCCTGTAAGTTGCGAGGTGGGGCCTCCGTGGATCGGACGTGTTTGTCCAGCACATCCCACAGATGCTCGATCGGATTGAGATCTGGAGAATTTGGAGGCCGAGTCAACACCTCCAACTCGTTGCCGTCCACATGATGTAAAAGAAAACGTGATTCATCAGACCGGGCCACCTTCTTCCATTGCTCCGTGGTCCAGTTCTGATGCTAACGTGCCCATTGTAGGCGCTTTTCGCGTTGGATACGGGTCAGCATGGGTCACCCTGACCGGTCTGCGGCTACGCAGCCCCATACGCAACAAACTGCGATGCACTGTGTGTTCTGACACCTGTCTGTCGGAACCAGCATTAACTTTTTCAGCAGTTTGAGCTACAGAAGCTCTTCTACTGGATCAGACAACACGGGCCAGCCTTCGCTCCCCACGTGCATCAATGAGCCTCGGGTCTGACCCTGTCGCCGGTTCACCGGTTTTCCTTCCTTGGACCACCTTAAGTAGGTCCTGACCACTGCAGACCGGGAACATCCCACAAGAGCTGCAGTTCTGGAGATGCCCTGACCCAGTCGTCTAGCCAGCACTATTTGGCCCTTGTCAAAGTCGCTCACATCCTTAGCTTTTTAATAATCTCGACAAACCGATATCTGCACATCGTAGACGTCTCTCAACTCCAACTTCAGTCTCAAGTTGCTAATCGGACTCTAAACAATGACCAGAGGAGGAAGTCTTAGCCCGGATATCCGCTTCACCAGAACCCCAGATATATCGTCTGTTGCCCCCAGAGGCTAAATCGTCATCAGACCGATATGAGTGTACAACAAATATGTGCCTTTGCAAAGTTGTCATCATTATATTTCATCATGATTTATGTCCTGTATTTTTTTTTAATGAACTACACTGATACGGAAATACTGAACAACATATGTTAGGGGTTGACAGGCAAACATCAGTGTTTTTTTAAAAGCTGCATTTCATCACCAGCGTTTTAAAATTCAACCATTCTGTGAGGCTAAAAACGAGATAAAGAGATGAATTGTCACTGACCACATTTTGACAATTCGCAATAGGAATTCCATTTAAGCTGCTTCAGTTTTAGGGTCCTGGTTCTGCTCCTGCTGGCTCACTGTCACGCCGTCATCACGGCTTACTGGGACACTCGAATGCAACAGAGCCATCGTTAATGCAATTAGTGACACCTGTGCTGTGACTGGAAAGTAGACGAGATCGGGCGGCAGCAGCAGCAGCAGCAGCAGCAGCAGCAGCAGCAGCAGGAGGCGGTGACTAAAAGCTGCGGTCAAGTCGGACAGAGTCCAGCAGCAACCTTTAAAGAATTTACAGGAGTAGTTACATCCTGTTAGATTCATCTGTAGGCTGCTTGTAGTTTCCAAACCACGTTCGGATATACTTTGTATTTTTTTTGGAAATGTGGACGTGTGTGTATCTGGCATTGGATTATTTACTTTGTACTTTTTCTGCATTGTAAAGAACTTGCTGCTCATTTTGATAAGTGCTATATAAATAACCTTTATCATTATTATTATTATTATTAAAGCTTCAGTAGGCAGAATGTTTTTGGCATCATTGGGCAAAAATTCCATAATAACCTTTCACCATATTGTTATTAAAGTGTTCTGAGAGACTTCTGCACCTCCTCATGGCTCTGTTTTCAGGCTTTAGAAAAAATCTAGCCTGTGACGGGAGACTTTGGCCAATCACAGGTCATTTCAGAGAGAGAGAGCGTTCCTATTGGCTGTGCTCCGGTTGGTTGGCGGTGCTTGGTATTTCCTCAACAGATCTCAACATGGTTGCCGGGTAAAGTTTCACTTTCACTTTACAATCAACTGTTCATTCGTGTCCCATGTTCACATTATGTTTCATTTTCACTTTACAAACGTAGCAGTTTTAAGCCCAACCATGTTGTTTTTAACTGTAGTGGTTTTAATTCCTTCTGAGTAAGTGTTTTCACAACAATAAGCATGTGTTCACTGTGACCGTACGTAAAGTGATGCTCAGTTAAGGGTTCTGACAAAGTGTCAGTATGTGACGAGTTGGGATGAGAACGTGCACCTAAATCTAATTCTAACCCTGAATCTGAAAAATCAAACAGACCTTCTAAGGACCATGTCCTCACACTGAAGGTCTAAAACTTGAATTGATCCTCACATAGACAGCTGTACAAACACACACACACACACACACACACACACACACACACACACACACACACACACACACACACACACACACACACACACAGTGCTGCGATGCTGAGAAGAGGTCTAATCAGCCAACGCAAGTGAGAACACCTGTGTGTGTGTACCCTGGATATATGGATATATGTGCTCTATATGTTGGAATAATACCATCATTTGAGAAAAAAACTAATATTTTTAAGAGACATGACGTACTTTTTTGGAAGTTTTTAACTTGACTTATCTGGATCCTCCCGGTTCAGTTTCTGCTACCAATTTCTGACAATTTCACCGCTACCAAATCCTTGCAAAAGTACAAGTAAATACAAGCTAATACATCCAGACTCTGGACGAATATAAACCAACATGAATGTAAAGTATGCCTGAAGAAGCAGACAGGTTTGAAGGTTAAACTCTGGTCGTGCCGATCCTTTTAAACTGTACAAGCCTGGATAAAGGGAAATTAAATAAAGTTGCACTTGCTTACCCACTAATTATATTTGAACAACAAATGAATGAGTCGACACTAAAGAGTCTTTAATTCACAAGTATTTCCGATCTAGTTATTGGCATTTGTTGATTCGGGGGTTAAACACAGAACAGGATGGATATCAGCGAGACAAATCTATCTATTCACCGTTTGACCTCTGATAACAGTCAGAGCTTTCTCTGCTGTTAAAACAAACGATTGCACGTTTTCTAATCTACAGTTCACATCAATCAATCCATTGCTCACACAGAACCAAACAAAACCTTTGTGTGTCCGTTACCGCACAAAAGCCCCGTCAGAAAAAACTCCTACGTCCCTCCCCCACTTCCTCTCTCTGCAGTCGTCATAATGAGGTGTCGCTCTTCCAAATTGCCCCTGTTAAATTATACATCCTGCTTAAACAAGGAGCAGATACTATTATTCTGTGACCAACCTGCACCTCAGGGGTCAGAATGGATCCGTCACCCACTTATCCTCGCAGCGAGATGGGCCCCTGTGACTCCCTGAAGATGATTTATACCAATAAGAAGAGACCCCCGTTGACCCCCCATGCTGTCACAAGACAATCAGAGGCCTGCTTGTCGACTCACCTCGTTAAGGATAAGTTAATGTAGTGTGATGAAACACTAGCAGACATCCTTTTATGAAGTATTAACATCCTAACCCACTGCAGAGAGAGTGTCCGTGAGAGAGAGAGAGAGAGAGAGAGAGACGTAATGTAAGATACAAACGCCCTCTTCTGAACCAGCTCTGTGTGTTATGCAAATTCTTGGCATCTTTTATCCTTTATGCTAATTACGGCTCAATCTATCTGTATGCTAAAACAACGTTAAAGTAATCCCTCAGCTGCAAAGGTGGATGAACATCAGAGACCTCAAAGGAGACGTGTTGCGTGGCGAAGATGGCTATCGGCTCCGTTCAGTTGATTACAAGTGTGATGTACAGAGAATGTGCTCCTTTCTTTTCCTCTACCTATTCATGTTAATTCATCCAGGAGAGGGTCTTCACACGCTCCTTTTTTTTCTTCCTTTCATGCATTTGCAAATATTTTCTTGCGCTCTGTAGGATCCCCATCTGTACTAAATACAGATATCCCAACGAGTTCTCATCCCAACTCATCATACACTGACACTTTGTCCAGCCCGTTCGCATGAAAAGGCGTATAAATGCCACCATAATGTGACTTCACTTTTAGTATTGGGTATGTCATCTGGGTTATCTGGCATGGAGAGGAGGTCATGGTGCTCGGGCTCTACCTATCTCGTGTGGAAAGGAGGTCATGTTGCTCGGGCTGTATCTGGTTGGCGTGGAGAGGAGGTCATGTTGCTCTGGCTCTACCTATCTGGTGTGGAAAGGAGGTTGTGTTGCTCTGGCTCTACCTATCTTGTGTGGAAAGGAGGTTGTGTTGCTCTGGCTCTACCTATCTGGTGTGGAAAGGAGGTCGTGGTGCTCGGGCTCTACCTATCTGGTGTGGAAAGGAGGTTGTGTATCTCTGGCTCTATCTGGTTGGCGTGGAGAGGAGGTTGTGTTGCTCGGGCTTTACCTGTTTGGTGTTGAGAGGTGATCGTGTTGCTCTGGCTCTACCTGTTTGGCGTTGAGAGGAGTTTGTGTTGCTCTGGCTCTACCTGTTTGGCGTTGAGAGGAGTTTGTGTTGCTCTGGCTCTACCTGTTTGGTGTTGAGAGGAGGTCGGGTTGCTCTGGCTCTACCTGTTTGGCGTTAGGAGGAGGTCATGTTGCTTGGGATCTACCTGTTTGGCGTTGAGAGGAGGTCGTGTTGCTCTGGCTCTACCTATCTGGTGTGGAAAGGAGGTCGTGTTGCTTGGGCTCTATCTGGTTGGCGTGGAAAGGAGGTCGTGTTGCTCTGGCTCTAACTGTTTGGCGTTGAGAGGAGGTTGTGTTGCTCGGTCTCTACCTGTTTGGTGACGCCGGGGAAGCTGCTTGACATCCTCCTGGATCCACCTTCTCACATGTTCACATTATACGTATTATTTTTTGTCATATGGATCGTCTATGTTGTATTTTCATTATGTTGTTACTCTGTAAACACGACATCTATTGCACGTCTGTTCGTCCTGGAAGGAGGATCCCTCCTCTGTTGCTCTTCTTGAGGTTTCTAACATTTTTTTTTCCTTTTAAAAGTTTTTTTTTTTTTTGGTTAAGTTTTTCCTTATCCGATGAGAGGGTCGTACTGTAAAGGACAGAGGGTGTCGTATCCTGTACAGATTGTAAAGCCCCCTGAGGCAAATTTGTGATTTTGGGCTATACAAATAAAACTGACTTGACTTGTCGCTGTGCAGATTTGTGTCAGTTTATTGATTTGGCTATAAAGCTTGGGAATAATAATAAAAAAACATTAATTGAAATCAATAAAATGTATATAAAGTCCAAAATCAACTCATTTCAGGACGACATGGAAGACGTGTTGCAGAGAACCGACTGAAAAGCGTTCACTTCATTAAACGACTTCATTGTGAGCTGTATTTCATTTTAATCTTTGAACCCGGACAGCCCAATTCATTTCCGCACAATTTCAGAACACATTCGACAACTGAGAGACCTATTAAAGATAATTGTAATAAATGTTGAAATTAGATTCTCACCCTACTTGCACTAACTAATTTAGAGTAAGCAATTACTTTTCCTATCAGCAGGCAGGCACGTGTATGCACACACAAAACATGAATTAGTTTGATGTGTGGTTGTGACAGAGGAAAGAAAAACTGCCGTTTTTTGTGCTGCTTGTCTTTGATTCTTTTGAGACGGCGAAGTGGAGCAGTGTGTTGTCATGTGGCACAAAACAAGAAGCAGCTAATGTGACAGCAGCACAAATGGCTGGTTAATTGTAATTTGGCAGGATGTGAGCGGTATGGCGCAGGGCACCGAAGAGGCCAGGTGGTCAGAGACTATCCCGTAACCAGGTGTTCACACTTTCAATCCAAATGAGTTCATCACTGCTGAAATTTCCCTTGAAATGAGAGAGGCGAGCGCTGTTATGTGCCCAAACCATGCTTCCAAATGTGACAGGGTCGTGTGTGATGATTAATTTACCCAGTGTACTCTATTTAGCCATATCTTAGCCAAAATATGAGTGTGACTATTCTCACATCAAAATGTTTATACCGCAAACAAGCAGCCCAGTCAGAAGAAACGTTCACGTCAGCTGCCGAGTCAGAAATATCAGGAATTTCTGACAGCCAAGTATCAACGAACCTTTTGTAAAATGGCTGCAATGCAACTCACTTGCAATGAAATCCAGTACTAGTGCTAATAAGATGAATTCAGCTAATTTAAAAGAAGATATACATACTTTTTATCTGGTGTCACTTGATAACAAAACACTCAAAATACAGAACACAGACAGACTACAAAGTCAGCAGTCAGGGTATCTTAAATAATGTGTCGACACTCCCAAGTCGCAAGTCGGAAAAATTTGTTTCCACTGGAACTCTGGGTCATACTGGAATCGATTTGATCCACTGAAATTGACGTAAACTGAGAAGAAGCAAGCAACAAACTTTTCAAACCAAATCTATCACCAGGAACAACATGACGATTCTCTCAGTACTCTCCATTTCTCTCTCCGTCTCTCAATCACTGAAAGTCCTTTCAGACACAACGCGACAACGTCGACACTGCGCTTTGAAACCTGTTATTCCCAACGGCTTGCGTTGCGCCACGACGGCTTTTCGCTGCTTCGAGGAAAGCCCAACTTTGGGCGCAGCACGCTGTGGCGAGCGCAGCTTAAACATGAGCTCAAACTGCGCTGTGTCGAGAGCATAGACTGCGCTCTTCTGCTGGGAAACGACAGTTGGTGTAGCTTTATAGTCGTCTGGGTGGAAACAGTAGGGGTTACACAAACTGTTCAAAAAAAGTATGAAGATTTACCATAAATCGGGAGGGTTGGCAAGTATGGGTCGTGGTGATACTGAAAAGACACATTTCAGATGGAGTGCTGCTTTAATGAAGACTCCTGTGTACCCAGGGCTAACCTAACTACACACGTGCACATGTCTTGTTCTCTACAAAATGTCTCAAAATTGAAAAAGTTGAAACAAATAAAAAAATATGCATTTGAAGAGCTCAAGCTGTATTTCTTCTCAACAGCAACCAGTGAGCAGAACTAGCTCAGCTGTTCAATGTGACGTCTCTGGCTTCAGTCGTGTATCTGCTAAGAGAAAGCTGCTGAATCTTACAAGCTAATGTACATGTTAGAAGCACCACGCTGCACCACTTAGATCTGCACTGGTGTCATGTATAATGTAGAAGAGTGTTCGCATTACAGATACTGCTGCTGCTGCTGCTGCTGCTGCTATGTTCCCATCATGCATTCCTCCTCTGTGTATCCAGCATTCAGTCGAACAGTCGCAGACATCCCCTCTTCATGTGTTTCCGCCCACGTTACAACTACAGATCTCTCTTGTACAAAATAAAATTTGTACTGTAAAAGAAAAGTCATGTTACCAGACGTATCCACGTAATTTGCGAGAGCTGTAACAGCGACACTTTTTTGGGACGGAGCTGTAGAGCAGCTCTACAGACTTGTACTGCGTCACCTACAGTACATGTAGCGGCTCTCGAGACAAGAGTGGCGAGTGCATACTAGTCTCAAACAAGGGTTGCAGTTCTTCAGAGCACATTAAACAGCCTCATTATTCTCCCCCCAAACAGGTACAGCAATCTGAAACTGCCAGCTGTAGCAGGAAATAAAGCATTGTACCACCTCCGAACTCTTAAAATGACTGCAACAACCACCACATGGTGAAAACAGGATCAGTCTACATGCCTGAGTTACAGCATGTCACACATCCTCGTAAAATAGATGGTGCCAGAAACTTGGTGACGTAGTAACTATATTCTCTTGAAGAAGACAAATAAGTTATCACAACTAGTTCAAGAGAACATATTTGTACCATCCAGCCCTGTCTCATGACTGCAAAACTATTATTATTTTTTGCGTAGTAGTTTATGCTCTACTAACCTGGGTTAAATCCAACTAGACACAGCTGATATGACAACAAGATGCAGAAAGTACAAAAGATGATGGATACAAATTAGGAAAGTACAACGCCGTATTAGGACCATTGTAGGTAAAACAAACAAAAAAATATATATATATTATGGAGACGGGGAGGGCGGTAATATTCTGAGAAAAAACTCAGAATTACCAAGATTAAAGTCACAAATTTACGAGAAAAAAATTTAATATTTTCTGAGATTATAAAGTCATAATTTTACAAGAAAACAAAAAATGCAAAACCGTGGTAACACCAGCCATAAATTAAATTGAACTAATATTTTTTTTTATTTTCCACTTCAATCTTAAATTAGGACTATTGTAGGTAGAACCCATATATATATATATATATATATATCTCAAAGCCGGGGGACAGGGGTAATATTCTGCGAAAAAAATCAAAATTTCTGGGATTAAAGTCGTAAATATACAAGAAAAAAGTCTCAAATTTACTAGAAAATTGAATTTACAGCTGGTGTTAGCACTGCACTATTTTTCTTGTAAATTTATGACTTTATAATCTCAAACATATACGGGTTTTTTTCACGCAAATGTTTTACTTTTTTTCTCGAAAATATGCCACTTTAATCTCAGAGAGTAACCACGTTCTTTTTACACGAATATTTGCAACTTCAATTTCAGCAATTCTGAGTATTTCCTCAGAATATGACCCCACTCCCCCAGCTCTGTGATATTTTTTCTTTTACATACATTGTCCCTAATTCAAGTCAGTCAAGTGTTTATTGTCATGTGCACAGTTAAAACAAGTTTCCCTGTACGATGAAATTCTTCCTCCGTTTACAAGGAAACACAAAGTATAAGAAATAAATACAAGAAAACAGATACAGAAATAAAGAACACTATGTACCATATAAAATAAAAATAGAGCAGAATGCAATGTACAATATACAATGATAGAAGAGTTCACATTAGTACTGCAGGAACGAGAGACAAGATGACAAAAGTGAAAAGACGTCAGACAAGTTGTACGCAGGAAGGACAATGATGCCGATGAGACACTATCCCTGATTATAGAAGACATTTTGCATCCCCACCCCATGGGTGCACACACGCCATTTAAAATATATAAATTTGCAAACAGGATTTGGAAAAGAAAGGGGTCAAACAATTCAACAATTTAAGAGTGGATGACCTGAAGAAGTGTGAAAGAGTTTTAATGGGGAGTAACAGCAACCACCTGCAAACAACCACACTGTCCCCCTTTTGAGAATTCCCTCAGCTCTCTCTCTCTCTCTCTCTCTGGTCCCTTCACTGCTCTATCCTAGTTTTGTTTAGTGGAACTTTCTGTGATGTTTTCCTCCTCCTCCCCCGAAACCCACCCTCATTAATTCCTCTGGCACAGAGGGAGAAGGAAACGGAGTGAAAGGAGGGAATAAAAAGAGGGACAGACAGAAAAGATGTGCGAGACAGAGAGGTGACAGAAATGAAAGTGAAATGTGAGAGACTCACAAAGCCGATAGCGTCCTCAGCTAAGCTCATTGATAAATGAGGCAACAGATGTTTAGTCCTGTGTGAAATTACACCAGCAGCTAAATGTGGAACAGCTACCTGCCCTCATTCTGCAGCTCTACATTACATCCCAAAATCAGATGATGGTGTCACCCATGTGTTCTCTATCTGCTTGTTGCAGCAAATCATCCGTTACACGAGCGACAACTTCAAACCAAAGCTGCCATGTTTTATTCTGGTGAGACGATTTCAGCAAATAGAAATATTACAGATGTCTTTTGCATCACATTTCTACAGTTTTCTACAGAATTTAATATAAATATCTGTGAAATTGATCAATGAGTGAACCCGAGTGGTCCGTATCAGTTTATGATTATGAGTCACGTTTGTGAGTCACGTTTGTGTACTATTTTGAATTTACGAACACACGTCAGTCGACATGTGCAAATATAAAGCATCCCATTTGCTGTCGACTAAAATGTAAATAGGCACTTATCCACTTTGTGTGGCACGCAACTCATTTAGAGTAACTTCATACGGTGGGACCGACCCTGTCTCCTAGAAATGATGTTTATATACTACTAAATTGTTTTCCCAATTACATTTTGCAAGGAAATGTAATTGCTGCCTGAATTATGTTCCCCAGGCAACGTTTTCTTTTCCAAGTGTATGAAGTGCTAAATGAAAGTCATACAGTAGGGAGGTGGTCAGGCTCAGGCTGTTAGTAGCTATACCTACGGAAAGTAATCATTTGTGTATGTCCCACAAAAGCAATTTGTGGCGGCGAACGCAGCGTAGTGAGGAGATGGAGAGAAGAACCGAGTTTGTGTGAAACCAGAAGTCAACGTTGATTATTTGTCACGTAAGTTACGTACTTAAAGATAGGGTCAACGATGGTGGAAAGTAGCATCGCCTCAGGAGCTCCGTCTAAACCCACCACCTCCCCTCGGGGCTCTTTCCAAGGCAACGCCCCCCCTCACACACACACACACATGCACGAGCACCGCCGCATCGTAACTACTTCACAGACACAGAGCGGAGAGAGGACCTCAACTCAACAACGCTACCTCATGACAAGTAACCGCGGCAGGGCTGAGTTTTCTCAGGCTGGTGCACGCCAAGGGTGGAGTACGAGCAGGGAAGCAAGGCGGCATCTGATTGGTTCTTTCCAAGCGGACCGCGAGGAAGTGATTGGTAGACGTTTTTATAGGATTACAGCAGCTACAGATGACGGCTCTTTTCCGGTCCTTTTTCAGAGCTCATCAGTAATGGATCACTGTCGGGCTGTAAAGACCATTTCAACCAATATAACTGATAGTGTCTACTGGAGAACATCGTCAACCCTGCCTTTAAGTTAACGCAACTTCCTGAGTTATTTTAAGCCAAACCACAATATTTTCCTAAAGCTAACCAAGTTGTTTCCTGTGAAGACGGATGATTATTTTGGATGTCAAGTCAAGTCAAACCAAACCATGATCTTTTCCTGAACCTGAAGTAGTTTTGTTTCCTAAACCTAAGGAAGTTGTTTCCATCTGAAGACGGAAGTTTATTTTGAAAAGACTGTATGCATGTAACGAGCAGAAATTGACACGTGTTACTGGACATAAAATGCAAAAATGCAGTGCGGGAATATGGAAAATCTGCATGGGAACTTTCCACAGGACAACTATGCACACCGGGTCCGCTGTGAATTATCCGCGGCATCAGCCTCGACTACCGTGTGTTTACTATTTGTTACTTCAACATGGATAACAAACTACAGGCGCTGCTGACCTTGTTGTCTACACTAGCAGCTGTTAAATTCAGCATTTTGTAATGCTACTACTGCCTACATGTGCAGGAGGCGAGCTATTATTAGAGTGATTTGCGACAATTCCCGTGTCCAGCAGCGTTATCAGCTCTGCAGAGCACCGGTTAAGGTGAGGCCAGCTGCTTCCTGTTTACACCGACTTGCACATGTATGTGAATGGTCATCTCATATGTGTTTTCAGGGGTGTTAGTATGGACGGAGATTATTTCTGCTAAAATGCTCATGTGCACGGATATCGTGTGGATGTAGCCTCACTCTCAGCACACGAAACCGCCTACCACATACCATTGACGAACACAGTATACAGTACATACTGCGTTACTCAGTAGTATGCTGTATGAAACAGTTTAAGCGATGTCTTTTTTACCCTTTAAACCAGTTCTTAAATCACTGGACAAATAAAAAACAAACTCATACCACTATTGCAATATTAACCGAAAATGCAACATTGATTTTCTTTGATCGTGACCAATGTTTGTTTACTTTATAAGATACTTTTAGCTCCACCACCCCTTTAACTGTTTATTCCAACAGCTCATGGCCAAATAAGACGGGTAACACAAATATGAAACATTGCTCGACAAAATGTACCCCGGTAGGCGCTATAGCTAGCTGTCACGGCAGTTTTTATGGAGCTTCTAAACTCCAAAAACGTCGGAGCAAATGTTCGAATCGCCCTCTAATAACGTAAAATTGTCAATATTCAAAATCTACACAGTTGATTTCTCGCCTCAAACATTTTTCAGAAGTGAATTTAGTGATGAAATAGCAAAAAAAATGAAAAAAAAACAAGCCGTTTTTGGCTGCTGTTGTTGTAGAGTGTACTGTTCCAGCGCTTTGCATTGTGGGATACAGTAGGCGAGGTAGACTGATCCGATGCATACTAGAGATTTCTTTCCAAATCAGTACGTCATCTGGGTATTTTTGGCATACTATAGATTTTGCTTTTGTTCGCATACTACATGCTACATTTTGGCCACATCAGTACGTACTACTAGTACAGTATGAGGTTTAGAATACAGCCAGAGAGTCACTCATGGCTGCAATTCAAATTTGAATATTATGCATCTAGGTTAGGCTAATACATCACACACACACACACACACACGCACACGCACACGCACACGCACACACGCACACACACACACAAAGATATATATATTTATGATCTACAATTTGTGCATTAATTTACAAACTTAAAAAAGTTGAATGGAAAGCCGGTCATGGTCATAATGTCACACATTACGCCACATTAAAATGCATTCACGCTCCGCTGGCCAACACGAGTGTAAATGGGTCAGAATCGGCCATTAGCTCATGAGGGTTGAGATGTGACTGACGGGGGCCACGGGAGCGGGTAAGACAGTGGGTCAATGAGCAATGAATAGCAAGCGCTCTCTCTCTCTCTGTCTTTCTTCCCTTCCCAGCTCTCTCTCTCTCTTCTTATTGCCTCACCCCACCACCCTCCCATGCCCCACAGTGTGTCTGCAATGGTCGTTGCATAACATTACTAAAGAATCACCACACCAGCGAGCGGCGTCGGTGGGGGTGAGGAGTGGGAAGTAGTGCAGGGAGCGCTGACCCAATATCTAATGAAAGAGAAGAGGGATGAAGGGGAGCGACGTAAAGAACGATGGAGATGGAGATGGAGATGGAGATGGAGAGGAGGGAGAGTCAGCGTGAGAGATGGAAAGAATAGAGAGAGAGAGAGAGAGAGAGAGAGAGAGTTAAAATGAGAGGGAGGGATGGAGGCTAGAGGGGGAGAGGAGGATAGAGACAGAGAGGGGCAGACAATGAATTCAGGCAAAAGGAGCCAGGACATTTAAACTATAAATAACCAAGATACTAGCAGCAACACGGGTCGTTCTCTCACTCCATCCTTCCCTACGTCGTTCTAGCATCCCCCTTTCCTCCCCACATTCAAATATCCCTCCATATCTTTCCTCATGCCTGCTTTTTGTGTTCTTTCTGATGAAGTCAACCTGAATTTGAAAGCCAATAATTGTTGCAGATTCCTCCTCCCAACTACCAATCAAAGCAGAATGATGTTTACTTATTTTAATGATTTTTTAAAGGTACAACTTTAGGTTTGGTGTTTTTTTCACATTAAACTCTGTGAAATTAGAGGCGAGTTTGACCAAAAAACACTTGGTGATTGTTGGAAAGAGTAACGCCAACGGTTTAGGTGAGTTTTATTTTGTTTCTGTCCAGTTTGAATGAAGTGTTTTACGATTCTCCGCTACGTACAGCTGATCTCAACATCAACACAAATACACGTGGATGATGGCGCAAGCTGAATGGAGAGGGGGGGGGGCAATCGTACTCTGGAAGCTTGGCGGAGGTCTGCGCTCTCCGAGTGCCATTCTAGTTGTTACTGGAACACCCGGTGCGTTTCATACCGGCGCTAAAGGGTACCTCGTGCGGTGGTATCGAACACCGATGGCCGTGACAAAGCCTCGGTCCAGAAAAGATTAAAACATCATATTCCGTTTGGATATTCTGAATTAGGCCTTTTTTTCTGAATGGAGCATTTTCCAACTAAGACGTGGGGGATATTTTAGGAGCATTCTTTGGACATGTATACAGAGCATTTAAAATATGCGTCTCAGTTGGGTTTTTTTAACGGTAGTTTTCGACACACGGCCTCTTGCCTGTTTACGGCCAGCTCTGTGCGTTGCACACAAACCAACTAACGGACAGTTTACAGAGATGCATGCCCAAAAGAAAAGCCCACATTTCTTTACTTTTAAACAATATGAAAGACTCGGATATCAACAGGTTTTTGAAAATATCGCAATGTTGTTGGTTGAAGGAATGAAAGAAGGAGGAGGCAAACTTTCCTCTGTAAAAACATTTGACTCTGATATGTCAACAAAATGGAACAATGATTTTGATCACATATTTGATAAGATAATGCATAATTAAACAAAACATTTCAGAAATGATTGTCTTGATGTAAGTAATCAACTGGGGAAGTTTCATGGGGATATCTAATTCTTTGGTATCATTTTAGCTGAATGTCCCAGTTCCTCTGAGTGGATTGGAGGGTTATTCAGATCACCTGTTGTGCAAGGTGAAGGGGGCGACCGGCTCCTAATTAAGAATTGAGAGCAGCTTGGTGCATTTCCCCTTTTAGTCCGGGCGTTCTGCCCTTCTGAAAGAGACGTCTTTGCTGTTCTGATTGAGTGTGATTTCTGTGAATATGAATATTAAAGAACACCTTTCCACTTGGTTACCTGCAGCAGGGCAGGTCTTTGACCAACGATTACCTAAAGCCTGCAGGTGTTGTTTTGTTTATTGGTTTATTTGAATTGAAACCTCCGTTATACACACGTACCTGTTATCAAAGAGGCAGAGTTATTATA
The DNA here is from genome assembly GCF_043250625.1 of Sebastes fasciatus. Taxonomy (NCBI): domain Eukaryota; kingdom Metazoa; phylum Chordata; class Actinopteri; order Perciformes; family Sebastidae; genus Sebastes; species Sebastes fasciatus. The sequence goes on from NC_133797.1 coordinate 39,057,422, forward strand.
GCTGAACAGGCATTTATTTCATGTTTTATTTGTTTCTCCAAGTCAATATTTCAGTATTATGCAGCTGGGAACTGCCACATGACAATATCACATTATTCATCTGGCAAGTAGAAGAGTAACTGATTAAAAAAGAGGTAATTTTAGGGGAAGTACCCCCTTTTGATCTGTAGCGATATTCTAGCATAGAGGATTTGAAACAGAATGGCATAGATACATCCCTGGTGTGTCGCGCAACGGTTCGTATGATATCTTACGAAAAAGTTATTCCTCCTTTTTTGTTTGTTTTCCTATGAATGTCCAGCAACAGGTGTCAATTCCTGCTCGTTACGCGCATACAGTCTTTTCAAAATAAACTTCACAGGGAAGTACTTTCTTAACTTTCGGCAACAAAACTACTATGTTCACTTTAAAAAAACTCCAGAAGTGGCGTCACTTAAGTGCGTAGATCACGTGAGAAATAAATCAACATTGACGTTTCACACGGGACACAAACGCATCTCCTGGGATAAAGTCCGCTATTTTTTTGACCCACCCCTCCACCCCTGACCTCCTCGGTACGTAGCGTTTGCCGCTCTTTATACTTCCTGGTTCACGATTACGTGACACACAAATTGATTTTGTGGGATATAAATTAATTAACTGTGGTGTAACAGTGAATGGTGGATGACACCAGCTTGTGTCGAGATGTAGAACATTTGTTTTGCCATGTCATGGTGCATGTATAGTTTGCAGCAGCTCTCTTTGTCATGCTCTGAATTACATTCCTGGATGTTTTCTTATCCCATCTGTCTCTGTCTTCCTCCTCCTCCATGTCCACTTCTCTTCGACCATATCGCATTATCTGTCTTCCTTTAAGTTTCCCTCCATGTGTCCCTATATATCCTCCATCCAGAGATGATTCTAATTTAAATTATGCATATACACCTCATCTTAATGTATAAGAGAAGACCTGACTGAGCATTTATGAGCTCTCATGCTTCTGTTCATTCAGTTTCACACGTTCACAACCGGGAGCTCCAGAGTTCAGCCAGTCCTTCAATAAGCAGCCGCGGGGGTTAAGTGCTTCCCTCAAACACCTCAGCAGTGCTTGTTGAGGGCAGGAGGTGGTGACGGAGGTGTGGTAAGAACAAACAGTATATTTATACTTGTGTGCATATATCTGTGGCTGCGTTTAGGTACATGCATGTGTGCACGCATGCATATGAGTATAAGCCGTTAGCTGTTATCCACCGGGAAGGCGTGTTAACAGATTTGGCTACCACTGAGAGGATTGGTAAGAAACCACCAGGAGCTCTTTCTCTGTGTGTGCGTGTGTGTGAGTGTGTGTCCGCACACATACATGTATACACTCGACTGTGTGTGTGTGTGTGTGTGTGTGTGTGTGTGTGTGTGTGTGTGTGTGTGAGGTCCCATTGAGTCAGTGGAAGGAAAGCAGGGGGTATGAGTGTGAGGGGAGGAGGGCTGGGGGGGGCTATGACTCATCCACTGCATGGGCCTCTGGCTCTCTCTCTCTCTCTCTCTCTCTCTCTGCATAGCAACGGCTGTGTTAAAGCTCATATAGGTCCATAGCAACCAGTGCTGATGGTGTAGTGGCCTATAAACACTAAAACATTAACAGGTCAGAGAAACGATAGGAAATCATATCGCGTACACCAATCAATGTGCACAAAATACTTTGTAGATTTGACAAGTAGACACTTAATAAAGATCGATCTCATGTAAAATGTGTTGCTGTTTTCAACACAATATATAACAACGCTTATAATACATAAGTAAAACTACTTTTTTTAATCAAAGCAAGTGTTTAAATAATAATAGGGCTATCAATCGATTCAAATATTGAATCATGATTAATCACAAAATCACTCTTATCAACATGGGAGTGGACAAATATGCTGCTTTGTGCAAATGTATGTATGCATACATTCATGTATTGTATATTACAGAAACCCTCACAGGTACTGCATTTAGCATAAAAAATATGCTCCGTACACACCAGCATGATGTCAATATACTAGCAAATGATCACTTTCACTGTCTGTTGCTGCTGTGAACCGCGCAGCTTGTGTTAAAACAGGCGAGACCTCGAATCTCTAGACACTCGGACTGTGTGGCCGCTCTAACCTGCTAACATGGACGCCGAAATAAAAAACAACAGGTTCCGCAGCCGCCATGTGCTCCTGACGTTCCCGGTGTGGCCGTCAGGAGCAAGGCGTTTCCCATAATGCTCTGGGTCTTGCCGCCGGTGGAGAGCAACCACGGCGCCTGGCTCTAAAAACTGCGGCCGCCTCGATCTCATGAGGTTATCTTTGTCCACGTGTGCGTGACCTCAGAGCAAGTCGGGATCAAGTCGGCCACAAATCTAACCTGCATGCATTGCACGGCAATCGCCGGTGATCGATTCTGCGCAGACATGGCTCATCTCCAACGAGCCTATTACCTCAACTGAAACTTTACATCTAACAGAGTTAAAATCTGAAATAATGTGTGTCATGTAGGTACTTGGAAAAATAGAATATAAAAACATAACGATGTTATGAAAAAGAGTCCGCACTGTTTTCTGGTTGTGGCAGTTGGAAGACAACGATGTGTACATGAACACATCCAGAGACAGCTAAAAGCTCGCTCATTGCCTGCATTGATAGTGATAGATGGGACAAATATCCGAAGCTAGTATCACCACGCTGGTGATGGATGATGTTTCCCCAAAATCTCAGGTACAGTCAGGTTTTTATTCCCAAATCAGCAGAAGAGTAAAGAAGTCACCGTCAGCTGATGCATCTCTGCTCATGAGTTCATGTTTATGAGCTTCCCGTGTCAGGACGTTTCAACTTGCTTGCTGTGTCAACAACATTAACTATGACTAAGAATCACTCACAGCAGCGTCAGTCGTCACCTCAGCACACTCTCCAGTTTAAGATCTCCTCTTCCTCTCTTCTCCCTTCCTCTCATTACAGATGTTGCTCTCATTACAGATGTTGTTTGGAAAGCTTTCTCCCGTACACATCCACAGCTACCTGTCCTCCTCCTCCCTCCTTCACAGATGTTGTTTGGCACATGTCTACCCGTCCCCGTCTTCTTCTCTTTCTCCTTCCCTCTACTTTTCTTCATCCCCACCTTTCTCACTCCTTCTCTCCTGCTACCAGATTCTGTTTGTCTCTCCATCTGCTCTTTCTCCCAATTTTCATTCCTCTCTCCACCCCTCGTTCCATCCTTCTCTTCCTCTCTTTCCCTATACCCGAACTCTCTATCTCCCTCTTGTTTTTCTTCCTGCCTTCCTTCCTTCCACACTTTGCTTCCCTCCTCACCCCCAGTTCTTCCGTCTCACCCTGACATCTCGCCCAGATGTTTTCTGGACAGAGATGATCTCTCCTGCAGTGATAATGCAACTGAAAAGTGTCCCGAGGCAAAAGAAGTTGTTTTGGGCTGGGGGGGTCGTGTCACAGTCATACGCTCGAAGCCTGGATATAGAAAGCAACACATACTGTCACGCAAGCTGTGTACAGTAAGTGTGTGTGTGAGGAACACAGGGTTTGTGCAGGGTTGGTAAAAGAATGGGTATATATGTTTATAGCTGCAAACTAGTTTTGGTGTCTGAAGATCATTTACTGGTCGCTGATTGGAGGCTATATATATATATATGCTTGAAATTGAAACAATGACAACTAGAATTGCATTCGGAGAGCGCAGACCTCCGCCAAGGTGCGTGACTTTAAAAACAGATCACAGCTCACAGCACCGTGAGGTGGTCGGCTTGTTATCAACACGGTGTGTTTACGTGTATTGTATCGGCGGATGCCTCTCTCATTCAGCAGCCTTGGTATGTCTGTATAACGTTACACTACGTTTTCTCTCATCCCGTCATCTAGCGTTTTTTTCTTTCTCACCGCGGACGGCCAGCAGCTCCCGCACACACATCCACACACGTATCTCTCTGCTCTCAGAAGGAAGAAGAAGGCGGGGTCACGCGTCATCAGTTACACTGCGCATGTGTTATACCTTGTGGTCTTAATGCTCAGGCTGATCAGAATTCTTAAAAAAATTCCTGGATCCGGATCATGATCCGGATCGCCACCAAAATCAAATGGATTGTTCATTGTGCCAACGCTGGTGAAAACAAAACCAGGTAACCATGCAAATGACAGGAAAGAACCAAGACGCAAAAAACAACGGTTGAATGTTGATGCAAATGCAGAAGTAGGCCTTCATTGGCATTTAACTTTTGGTTCCACAAAAGTTAAGGAAATAAGCACGGTGTCCTAAAATGCAAATTACATGTAACATGAACAGGAAGTTGGAGAAAGATGTTTAACTCTGAGTGAGGCAGAGGAGTGGTGGTCGTTGAGCAGCATGAAAACATCACCACAACTTTTGCTCCACTGAGAAGATGATGAAGGCTCCATGGTTGGTATATGTGGATGGGATGTCCCAACTCAGCTCTGCTTAGGCAGATTGCTCAGATTTAACTTGTGTGTCTGCAAAGACAGCAGTGAACCTTTGATACGCCAACACCATCTGACGGTCTTTCTGAATCTAAAAATATACAAACTCCACACAGAAAGGATCAGTATGACCTCCCTCAGTAAGAGCATGGGAAATCATTTCTGTTTTTAACCTTAATTTAACCAGGAGTAAAAACTCATTGAGATTAAAAATCTATTTTCCAAGAGAGTCCGGGCCAAGGTAGGCAGCAGCAGAGTTACACGGCTGCAGACTTAAGACAAACATAACAGATGAATAGTACTTTTATTTTGGTTTTGGATGCATTTACATATACTCATACATTTTCAAATAAATTAAAGATAAATAAATGTATTAAGTGCATATTAATATTCCCAGCTTGCAATTTGACAAATGCCTGTTTGCATTTCTTAATTTTTTTCATTCTAAAATTGTTGTGTAAAAGTATTTTGGTTATAAACTACTTTTTTTGTTGTTGCTGCTGGTCAGAATAAGTAAGCAAGACATCACGTTGGTCTCTGGTAGAACATTGTGAAAGACATTTGTCATTATTTTTTTGACATTTTATAGACTAAAAGATTTATTGATTGAATAATCAATAGATTAATCAGCCTTGAAATGGGTGCTGAGAGTCAGCAAAAATACAGAAGAACATAAACAAAACGCTGAAGAGGATCCAGCAGCTCGGATGAGACCGCCGAAGAAAATGAGTGTTACTAAAAAAAGATCTTGGATGATATCAAAAGAAAAAAATATTGTTTCATCCAATTTGAGCAGTGACAGGATTTACCTTTTATCATTGAGAGGATGTTAAAAGTGCAGAGATACTAGAAATGCCAACAGCCAGGCAGAAGAAAAAAAATATATACGCTGAAAATATGAGAAAATATCCCGACTCCATTGACGGCTCTTATTACCAGCAGACCGGGTTAGAACGTGCAAACCAGTCAGAGATTCAAAGGTTCTATTTGTCACGTGCTCATACAGTCGTACATGCAGTGAAATGCAGGGTGGCACACTGTTGGGCTAAAAAAGGTGAGTGTGCAATAAAAAAGAAAAAACAAATGAAGGATGAAATGTGGGGACGAAAAGAACATAAATATTAAAAAATAATAACGGGAAAGTGAATTGGCCTAGTGTGTACACAAATATAAAACGCTCTCCTACAAATTTGCAAATGTTTTATTTTTATTTTTTCATTTCGTCTTCATCACATTTAACAACTGAAAATGTTTCCTTTAGTTTTCCAGTCGAGACAAACTTTTTTTTACAGTTTCATATTTTGGAGCAGAGCTGCTATTTCTGAGTCGGTGTGGCTTTAAAATCTCCCGACTGTTGGATTTCCAGACCAGGCGAGAGATATTTCCTCCCCTGAAATGATATAAAGAATGTCTAACGGGGGCGCCACAACAATCGCCATGACAACAATGATTACTCATCCCCAAACAAGTGAAACAACAATGAATAACATCTAATCAGGCTCAAAGCACTGAAGGTGTGATTATGCACACTGCTGCTGCTGCTTCGCTGTCTTTATGCAAACCATCTCTCTCTCTCTCTCTCTCTCTCTCTCTCTCTCTCTCTCTCTCTCTCTCTCTCTCTCTGAGTGCTCTGGGCAGAATGATTAATTTGCGACTATTGATTCCTTGAGAATGTGGGAGGGATTGAAAGTGAGAGGGAGGGAAGGAGGGAGCATCCAGTATTCTGAGTAGCGCCTCGCTGCAGCTCTCGTCTCTGCTCCTTTCATTTAAGAAAAAGCCAATGGCTGCAGAGTTTGGATCCACCAAATCACCTCCATCCATCCATCCATCCATCCATCCCTCTCTCTTCATCGCCTCTCCCTCTCAGGCCGGCTCACACCAAAAGATTTCTCAAATCTTAACTGATGTTGAAAATGTGAGAGACCCCACGCGTAACGAGATGTTACGTCACACACTAACAGATTCATTCATGAACAACAAGAGTCCAGACAAAAAAAATGGAAATCTTGCAAAATCTCAGGAAGAGGAAGAATTAGCGATGCTAGTTTTTACTTTGTTCTGAAAATTCACGAAGCTAGGGATGTGACATGAGTACATTTTCCTACTGGTTAATAAACATGTGACAACACCGGTGTTACCGATTACACCGGACATTTTACAAGAAAACATGACGGTCAACATGTGTAGCGCGCTTACTTTGATCTTTAACGTCGGGTGGCGGTGTGTCTGGTCTCTCCGGTAGGGCTTTCCACCCAGCGCTGCGCCGCCGTGCACTGTGGGCTGTTACCGCTCCGTCCTCCTCGCGGCGATTAGCTCATTAACGTTATGGTTCCCTTGTAGCATTGGGTTAAAATCTGAAATATTGCCAAATAGGCGCTTTCGCTTTTCACTTCGACACCAAATCCTTCGCCACAACGGTGGGGACGTAATGTAATCGATGTGTGCCCAACCACGGTGTAACACCGGTAACAGCGACTACCGTGCCAAGCCTAATGGACGGATGAAGTCATGGAGACATGTTAAATAAACACTCATGTTGTTGCTACAAATCAACAAGTTGGATATCCCATCGTAAATATTGAACATGTTTAATATTCACAATTTGAAATCGGTGCGGCCAGGATGGACTTCTGAGCCGATCAGGGGATGTAAAAAACACTCTTAACATACATCACACCACAGAAATATCTTAAAAGATAATCTTTAGAACCATCAAAACATCAGCACTTTGCTGAAAAATGGGCTCGATTCTCGTGTAGTGTGTACCCGACATTCTTCTCCCCTCCTGCCTCCTCCCGTCCTCTGCTGCCTAAATTATCTGTGAATATTCAACAAACGCCGGAGCGTTTCACAACAAGCAGGAAGGAACTGAGCGCAGAGAGAGAGAGAGAGAGAGAGAGAGGGATGGAGGGTGAAATGCTTAGAAAAAAAAGAAAAAAATATTTGCCCATCCTGAAGTTCATAAACTATTTACTTCCTTAAATATGTTGAAACCAAGAGGCCAGCCTTTAGCTGTGTTTCACCACAACTTCAAAACACTTTTCTAATTCAGGAGCAGTGGAGAATTAGCAGAATAATTCTCATTTAATATCACAAATAGCATATTAAAGCACCGGCTTCTTCCTCAGCAAAACACAACCCTATATGTTGATTCTTTATGTTGAATCATACCTATTCATAAAAAAAAAAAAACTTATCAATGAAATCATATTTTTGACCATTTTGACCTGAACTTTTAAAACAGATAACTATTTTTGTGTGCATTGAAAAATATTTTTGTGGTGAGTCATTTATATATAAATCAATTTGTGAATCTGTCTGTGTGCATTCATTAATATTGAGACTGATATGACTCCATATGCACTGACTGCAATGCAAACGCATCCGCCTAATCACTATGGTAAGAGTTAGTGACGTTATATAAAAAGCGAGAAAGACCACTTATGGTGGGGAAACACCGGGTTTTTAACCAGGGGACTCGTGTTCGAGTCCGTTGATGACCGGTGTTTTGTTTTGTAAGTTACATTAGTGATGTTTGTCCACAATGTTGCGTTGTTTCCATACGTGTTTTACTTAGTTTACTGACTTATTTTAAGCCCAACCATGATGTTTCCCCTCACCCTGACTGAGTGGTTTTCTTGCCTGAACCTAACTACGAACGTTTGCGTGGCGAACAAATGACTCGCAAAAAGCAGTGTACAAATGACGTGCAAAAAAAGGCTAAAATGCGTACTCATGACACGCAGAATGTCTGTGTAATGTCGTGGTATTTATATGCCTGTCGTGAGACCGGGTTGACATTACATGGCAGCTCGCTGAAGGCCGCATTTCGCCGCTGCTCTGGTGTGAATTTGGCGTTAATGATTGTTCCTGTTGGAGAAGCATTTAAAACTACAGGTCTCTAGAAATGAGGCATCTGTTTGAGGTGTTTTTTTCTGACATATTCAACAGAAAGTCTTTACAAAAAGACAACAGCAAACATTCTGGAGCTTCAAAACACTGCAACGTGATGTTGTGAGAGAAATGACAGTCTACTGTGCAGCGAGCAGATGGCCGACGAGATGTGTTTTAACAGTCACTTAATTCACAACGAGGTTTAAAAATAATGCTCGTATAGACACACGGAAATGCAAACCCCTTTACTCTCACACTCATTCGCTGCAATCCTCCGCTGAATAAAGTTGTTTCTGCGTGTGTCACCTGTCCGTCAGCACATCTGAGCAGAGGTACAAAAACAACAAACAAGCAGACTAGCTGGAGGTCATTTTGTGTCCACGTGCGGCTGTCACTGCACTGACCTGAACTCAAACTCTGAGAGGCTTCAGGAAAAACTGCTGAATCGTTTCGCTTCATTCTGACTCAACTTGTGAGCTATACGGTACCGGCTGTGGAGAAGAAGCTTCCCGTTTGCTCAAAGCAGCGCAGTCACATTCTCTACCATGTCATCAGCTGTTTGCATGAGTGACGAACATCTACCTTGCACATAACAAAATCACATTATATCAACTGTGTGGATTACACAAGGGGGGTGCAGGTTTGGTTTCAGAATAGTTGTTGAGCTTTCCAAAATAATGGCAGTCCAAAAAAAATTAAATATAAAACTCTTTATTGTAACCCTTTTTAGTTTCCTTTATGGATACTTTCTGATAGATAATGTTGTATTTGGCAGCACCTTATTTTGACTGATCTATTCTACCATCTTTTAAGGACATTGGGCCTCATTCACCAACCGTGGTCGTGTTGCTCTGGCTTTACCTGTTTGGCGTTGAGAGGAGGTTGTGTTGCTCTGGCTCTATCTATTCGGAGTGGAGAGGATGGTTGTGTTGCTCTGGCTCTATCGGTTTGGCGTGGGGAGGAGGTCGTGTTGCTCCGGCTCTACCTGTTTGGCGTGGAGAGGAGGTTATGTTGCTCTGGCTCTACCCGTTTGGCATTGAGAGTGTTGGTCGTGTTGCTCGAGCTCTACCTGTTTGGCGTGGAGAGGAGGTTGTGTTGCTCCGGCTCTACCGGTTTGGCGTGGAGAGGAGGTTGTGTTGCTCTGGCTCTACCTGTTTGGCATGGAGAGGAGGTTGTGTTGCTCTGGCTCTACCTGTTTGGCATTGAGAGGAGGTTGTGTTGCTCTGGCTCTATCTGTTTGGCGTGGAGAGGAGGTTGTGTTGCTCTGGCTCTACCTGTTTGGTGTGGAGAGGTGGTCGTGTTGCTCTGGCTATATGTTTGGTGACGTTGGGAAGCTGCTCGACATCCTCCTAGATCCACCTTCTCACATATGTTCACATTATAAATATCATTTTTTGTCATATAGATTGTCTATCTTGTATTTTCATTATGTTGTTCTGTTGCACATCTGTCCATCCTGGAAGGAGGATCCCTCCTCTGTTGCTCTTCCTGAGGTTTCTTCCGGGTTTTTTTCCCTGTTAAAAGGTTTTTTTTTGGTAACGTTTTTCCTTATCCGATGAGAGGGTCGTACTGTAAAGGACAGAGGGAGTCGTATCCTGTACAGATTGTAAAGCTCCCTGAAGCAAATTTGTGATTTTAGGCTGTACAAATAAAATTGACTTGACTATGTGTTTTTTTTTTGTCTCTGTTACACGACTACTGAAAACAAGATAAGGATATAGAGAAGCTTTAACCAACAGGGGAATAATGGATGAGCATGCAAGCTGTGTCTCGGCACTGCACTCCATCTCATTGTTACGTTTTCACACACCAGCACCACCTGCCCAGTACAACCACAGTCTTTTACTGGGTCATTTAGCAGCTGCAATTGATCAGTGAGCGGTTAAAAGTGTCAGTAACTGATTCACTCTACAGCTACTTACTGTACGGCTCTCTGTGACTCTCCTATTCAGTCCTGCAGGGCTGAGGAGTACTGCAGGAATGAAGTGCATACGGACCAACAGAAAGTCATTGGACACTTTGTAATCCTACACGGTTTTCAGTGCATCCATGACTTCACATGAAAGGCTATTTTACACTGCCGAAGCACGCAACAAAGTTCCTTCTATCTCTCGCTCAAAATAAATTTGGTGCATTGCTAGAACCAACCTCTCAACTCATAAATGTAGATGAAACCATTAGAAGCTACACCTGAGACCCTGTACGTGCCCAAAAGGCTACGCAATGGTAACTGTTTGGAGAGAGAGAAGCCTAAAGCCAATTCATGCAAATGACTAAATCTGAATAATGGTCTATTTTAATCTCTTCAGGTGCAGTTTCCTCTATACCGTTTCCTGCTTCGCTCCGTGACTGTAGCGCTGAAATCAGAAAAGCTGGAGGATATGACGGATTAATTCAGGAAAACACTCACCTGCTAATTATAGTAATCGCTACCTACTTTCCTTCTCCACTCTTTAGGGGTTAACACTCTGCTGAGAGGCGAGGCAGCGAGTGTAGACAGAGCCACAACTGGACAACTACTGCATCAAGATACAACTAGCATCTAAATCATGAGAGAAAAACAACCTGGTCTCACAGGAAGGCGTATAAATACCACGACATTACACGGACATTCAGCGTGTCGCAGGTACGCATTTTAGCCTTTTCGCTTGTCATTTGTGTGTGGCCTCACTCTCAAGGTCTTAGTCCTCACAAAGGTAGACGTAAATGAACACACAGAATCACTTCTCAACACACACAAGGCGCATATAACATTACCCAAATGAGGGAAACTCACAGCCTCTCTCACACACACACACACACACTGAGGAATTGCTTGTTGCACCATGAGTTAGCCACATCTGGCGCGTAGCTGTAAACTCATTCCACACTGACCATAAAAACCCTGATCTGACACCTTGCTGGGTTTGTGTCATGAGGACGGGAGCTGTGACATCTGGGCGCCTCTCACACAGCCAACCACCAGAATATTGAGCTTTTTGTTCCCACAGATTCAGTGGTTGATTGAAAATGGTAACACAACCGTACACCTGCTGATTTTCACTGACGGAGAACTTGATAAGGCTACGCAACACGTACAAACAAACACAAACACAGTCCAAACAGCAAATTAGAACATATGAAAATGGTATTTTTTCAAGCACTTGTGTTTGTTTGTTGTGTGTATGTACTGTGTATATTTCTAGACAACTAGCATCTGTTCCACTAGCTTCTGTAATTCAATTCGATCTCTCATTCAGCATTTTTTTCTTAGACAAATCAACATCCACTACAGCAGCTGCTATTAAAAATGGATTGCATAAAATCCACCAAAACTCTAAAAAAAAAGAAGACTTTTATGGTCTCAATCTTTAGTTTCAAGTCTTCTTCGGCACATCATGATGAATCATTTAGTAAATTATGGTCCCATTTAGAGTCAAATAGACCATAAAGCAGAGGATGCTTCAGGGCGGGGCTATCTTGTGATTGACAGGTCGCTACCACGGCGTTGTTCGGTCTGGGAGTTGTCCGTGTTTTCGTCTTAGAGCTTTAACTCTTTCACAGTGTGTTTTCACTTCATCAAAGTTAATTGTAACATTTTGGCCTCATAAAAATGTCTCATTCATCGTTCAGTTGTACTTAGCTCCACCCTCTCGTTCCACTTCTTGTTGCAAAAAAACAACATGCCGAACTCAAGGCTTCAAAACTGTAGTTCACAAACCAATGGGTGGCGTCACGGTGACTACATCTACTTCTAATATACAGTCTATGGTCCTGCTGTTATTACAGACATGTCTAGATCAACAGTAGCTCTTCTACTGGATCAGACAACACCGGCCAGCCTTTGCTCCCCACGTGCATCAATGAACCTTGGGTGTCGCTCACATCCTTACACTGGCACATTTGTTCTGTTTCTAACACAAAGTTCAAAGTTCAAAATGCTCACTTGTTGTCTGATATAACCCCCCCGCTGCCAGGTGCCATTGTAACGAGATAATCAACGTTATTCACTCCACCTGTCAGTGGTCTTAATGTCATGGCTGATCGGTGTATAGTGCTTTTTTGTCTTAGAGAGTAAAGAGTTTCTATATTTTTCTGTTTCTGTTGTCGGACGACTGCACAGGTGATTTAATCAAAGGTACCAAAATGCAATCAGCAGTGTGTCTATCGATGTAGAAGGAGACATCCTGTACATACATATCGCTCATACACTCACACTGGGCTCCCTGGTCATCCCCTTTGGCTCCTGATGTGTGTAGGATTAGGGAGCAGTTGGGCCTGTCAGCACCTCTCCCACCAGGCGTTAAACAGACTGTGTGGAGGTGCCAACAGCTCTCTGCTACACCACACTCAACCTACTATACTGTAAAACAAAGAACGTGACATACTGTTACTATACGCTAAAACACCGGACTCCACTGTGAAACACATGACTTTCTGTTACTATACTGCAAGAGAGTGGGTTCTCAACTTAAATACGTTTATCAGAGGCGTCACAAGATAACTAAAGGAATGAGAAATATCCCTGTTACACAAAATGATATATATGTTTCTTTACTTATACATCTTATTTTTTTCCTGCGTAAAACTGGATGATTTATTTCTTCAAGCCTGTAAAAGTCCTTAAAATGAATGAATGAACATGTTCTCATCCCAACTCGTCACCCCCCCCTTTGTGTCACTTTATGTTCTGTTTTAATACCACTATAGTTTCCCTTAGGGTCACTTTAAGACTGCAGGTTTAGGTTTAGGTTTAGGAAAACACTAAACTACGACACTGAACGTTGTGAACACAGGTCACGAATGAATAGTTGATTTTAAAGTGAAAGTAAAACGTAACACACGGGACATGAACGGTCTCCTGGATGAAAGCCTTGCGTTTGTTGGACCCATCCAGCTAAATGCTAAATGCAGTACCTGTGAGGGTTTCTGGACAATATCTGTCATTGTTTTGTGTTGTTAATTGATTTCCAATAATAAATATATACATATATTTGCATAAAGCAGCATATTTGCCCACTCCCATGTTGATAAGAGTATTAAATACTTGATAAATCTCCCTTTAAGGTACAATTTGAAGAGATAAAAAAAAAAAGTGTGATTAATTGCGATTAAATATTTCAATCAATTGATAGCCATAGTTTATATATACACTCACCGGCCACTTTATTAGGCACACCTGTTCAATTGCTTGTTAACACAAATAGCTAATCAGCCAATCACATGGCAGCAACTCAATGCATTACGTCATCTAGAGGTGGTGAAGACGACTTGCTGAAGTTCAAAACGAGCATCGGAATGGGGAAGAAAGGGGATTTAAGTGACTTTGAACGTGGCATGGTTGTTGGTGCCAGACGGGCTGGTCTGAGTATTTAAAAAACTGCTGATCTACTGGGATCTTCACGCACAACCATCTCTAGGGTTTACAGAGAATGGTCCGAACAAGAGAACATATCCAGTGAGCGGCAGTTGTGTGGACGAAAATGCCTTGTTGATGTCAGAGGTCAGAGGAGAATGGGCAGAGTGGTTGGAGATGATAGAAAGGCAACAGTAACTCAAATAACCACTCGTTACAACCAAGGTATGCAGAATACCATCTCTGAACGCACAACACGTCCAACCTTGAAGCAGATGCTACAGCAGCAGAAGACCACCCGGTACTAGCAAGGTGTACCTAATAAAGTGGCCGGTGAGTGTATATGTCCATATATACCATGGAGGAGTGTAGAAAAGTCAATTGCAACATAAACTGTTAATATATACCATTATCACAGTAACATTTCTCTAAATATATTTTGGATCCTCAAGCATTTAGTTTAGTGCTTCCTAGTTATCAGTGAGGTCGATGACTAGAAAGCACAATCTTCAGATTTGTTTTGTGTTGTGTGTTTATGGATTTTTAATCTGGATCATAACACACAGAGTGATAAACAATCAATGTGATACATGTGTGGGGATGTTATTTTGCTGAGGTTATATTTAAACATGTTGTAAACGCCTGTTGTGTGTCCTGGTGTCCCTACTACACCTGAATATCTATCTATGTGTGTGCATGTTCCTGCATGTAAATGTGCTGTGGATACTCCCCTTTGTGTGTGTGTGTGTGATGGATGTCCGTCCCGTGGTGCGGAGCAGAGTGTGTGTCAGTCCCAGGTGGTGTGCGAGTGCTCGTAAACAGTCTCTTTGATTGAGAGGCCGTGATGCCTGTTTGACAGGCGGCCTTGTGCCGCCAACAGAGCGCTGAATCGCCATAGTTACCCAGCGCCATGTGGCCTCAGACACCCTGCGCTGCCATGAAAGAGGAAGAGGAGAGCTGCTGTAAATTGAAGGTGGAGCGACTGCATTAATTAGCTAATGAGGAGAAGGTCATTAGTGGTTGAACCGCCGCTGGAGAAGATATTTAATATGTTTATCCTGTAAAATCATACAAACAAAATGACAAATGTAAGATCACATATTCCATCATTAAAGTGATGTTAACTCCACTTACTGGTTTCTGGTGTCTGACACAACTCCTTCAGCTTTACATTACAGTCAAAATGAATACACTAATCTGCATTTACTGTTTACTGCAGCGCAAACCTTATAATAATATAATATAGAATATTAATCATCTGATTTATTTCTCAAGGAAAGTTGTTAAACATTTGCTGGTTGTAGCTTCTCAAATGTGAAGACTTGCTGCTTTTCTTTATCATTTCTTTTATAAGTTTGTTGCTTGCATATGCTTTGGTTTTATTTGTCTTTTAATTCTGTTTTGTTGGTTATATTGCTTTTATTGTTGAGTATCTGCTTCCACTTTACAAACTGTATATGTCTTCATGCTGTGTACTATTATGCGTTTGTATTATTAACTGTGAAGCACTTTGTAACTGCTGTTTTGAAAAGTGCTATATAAATAATGTTTATTGTTATTATAAATCATCATAAATTAAAAAAAACTGTCAAAATGTAAACGCCATACGTTCGGCAATAGCGCAGAATAGACGCTCAGTGCCTCGTCACTAGCATAATGGAAATACACCTCACTCCTGTTACAAAGAATTCAAAAAAGAAAAGAAACGTGAACACAGCGGTTGTGGCGGTTGCTCGCCATCCTCCGCGGTTGGCTTGTCAATAGCGCGGTATTGCAATATTGGGATTATTGTGACCGCCCTAATCATAAATGATCTGCATCTATCACAGCCGTCACAAGGAAACCTCTAAAACATGTACCTGCCACAGCTGAACATTGTCCCTCAACTAATAATTGTGAATTTGCAAAGGGCCTAAAGGGTTTTACGTGAAAAAAGGTTTCATAAAGCCAAAGGTCGTTTTTTTCCAACCACAGAGGACGATGTGTTTTTTCAATCCAGGCCAGTACTGCTTTGATGGAAATTATGAACTGTGGGGAGGTTTTCAAAGGTTCAAGAGGTTCAGATGTCTTCAGTAACAGAATGATTTTGAGTGTGATGAAAGCTAAAATTGAATGCTGGTACAAACACACACACACACAGAGAGCGCCGACACTCTCAGACACTCACACCTCATTCCCAGAAACATATCTCCTGTCACACACACCTCGCTCGCTCTCAAACCTGCCGTGATGGAGATTAATAGCAGCATTTAGATCCTGCTGAGCTCCACCTGTCAAGGCTCGGGGCCCCCGGGGCAGCTCCGGTCTGTGCCTAGGAACGAGAGCCTGTCCCGGGGCAAGATCCATCATGGAAGTCCGCGACAGGCTGGATCTCTGGAGCCAGCCTCCACAGCTGGACCACCGACACGGGGCCATCCGTCCAGGATGACAGGAACACAGAGTGAATCCAGCTGGAGCAGACTGGATAGGCGGCCGGATGGAGCAGTGTGGGGACCGAGTGATGGCTGCATGGATATCAGGAGGCTGAGACGTGTGTGTGAGCACTTTTATACAAGTGTATGCCATTATGAGCACAAATAAACACATAGTTTAGTACCGCATGTGTGTATAATAAAGATAGCACAAAATTAATGTATTGATTCGTGTACATCGACATGGATTTTGTAATTGAACCGGTAAGTATTGAGACCGGCAAACGCCGCGTAGGGAGGAGGTCGGGGTGGATGGGAGGGTCAAAAAATACAGGACTTTCGCCCAGAAGACCGCTGGTCGTGTCCCGTGTGAAACCACAAGTCAAAGTTATTTGTCATTAACTTCCGTACTTAAGTTACAGCACTTCCAGTGTTATTTTAACAAAAAACGCGATCTTTTCTTAGTAGTTTTGTTGCCTAAGCCGAACCAAGTCGATCTATTCCTAAACATATCAAAGTAGTTTTATTTTGAAGAGACTGGAGCAGAAATGAACATGTGCGTCACGTGTTGCTGGACATTTGTAGGAAAACGCACAAAAAATACGTTGTTGAAAGTCGTGCTGAATGTCGCGAAAAATAAAGGAAATTTGTGTCTATATGTACAAGAATAAAATATTTAGATTAAATTCTGTGACTATTTCACAAACTGCCGTGAGACTGTGTTGTGTGAAATGTACTCTTTCACGCTGGTCTCATACACCGTTCGTAGCTATACCTACGAAAAAGTAAATGCACTGTAATTCGTATATATCCCACAAAATTAATTCATATGTGATCCATGTAATTGAGAACAAGTATACTACCATACTTTTCCCAAGGAGACCAGTGTTCATGTCCCGTGTGAAACCTGAAGTCAACGTTGATTTATTTGTCACATAACTTCCGCACTTAAGTAACGCCACTTCCGGTGTTATTTTAACCCAAACCGCCATCTTTTCCTAAACCTAACCAAGTCGTTTTTGTCGTGGAGCGTTCACACTTGTGCAGCGTAACCACTTCTGGTTTGGCGTAACTTAACCACGATGCAATCTTCAATTTTCTTGCCCTAAGACTAACCAAGTTGGATCTTTTCCTAATCTTAACTAAGAGGTTTTGTCGCCTAACCCAAACAAAGTTATGTCCTTTGAAGATGGGAGTTTATTTTGAAAAGATTGGAGCGGAAATTGACGCTGGACATTCGTAGGAAAATGTAAAACTGCATATTAAGGGGTTAATGTAAGATGAAGTATTGACATTACAACACTGAGGTTGATGAATAAGGTTCCTACAGTATTGCCATCAGCAGCTGCATGGACACTGGGTCTTTTTATCTACTCACTGGGATATATCCTGCATGCTTTTTCCTTGAAAATGAAAATGAAAAACAAATACATTTACTGTTTTATTGCCATGAATACCATCACCCATGGAGCCATGCTAGAAAGGCTCAAATTAAAGCTGTAAACTGAAAAATAAAAATGCAATCCACCTTGTAGAACCAAACATGTATTGTAGTTTTTCCAATAATGATTGAATTATTGTGTTTGAAAGTGAATCTCAGGTAATATTAGATTGACAATGAATGCATTAAAGGATCTTAAGGTGTCATGTAGTGTAACAACAGGAACATTGGTGGGCTTGCATTTTACATGATGGAGATATTTCTATTTAACTACGTTATGAAGCTAAATATAATTTCCAATAGTTTTAGGTTGCTTTGTTAAGAGGAGTCTCCAGGAGTTGGGCGGTTGCAGCACATTGACGGCTGAGGTTTGACAGCTGCCGTGACCCGTCAGTCACTTCTATTACAGTATCAACAGCAGCACGCCCACAGAGCGCTGCTGGATGCTGACTGTTTGCCAGCCTCGGTGCAGAGGCAGAACAATGGCTCTTATTTCCTTACCCAGCACTCCTCCATAACACACCGTAAATAGAGAGTTACATCTTTTAGCATTTTCTATGGAAGGATTTGACCTTTGCTCTCCTTAAAATTGGTCACTTGTGGTGTCAGAAATGTGTGGAAAGAATACATTATAGTGACGGGGTTCACCTCCAAATGTTCATTGATATGCACTTCAAATGTTGTCAGCTCGGAGGGGAGAGTCTTTTCGTCACTGAATTGCAGTAAGTGCCGCAGGTCTTTGGTGATCAATCATTAACGTTATGATTTAAATCAAATACTGAATTACAACACAGTGTTGGTTGCAGACGGTGAAATGCTCACGAGGGTCGATGAAGCCAGAGAGAACAGATAGTCCTCTCGGGACGATAGAAATGATCATGATCTTACAGGAAATACGGGAAACATCGGTTGTATTACGCCATCACTTTGGGTAACTTTAGTACATCATAAGGTCTGTAGTCTGATTCATGTTGAAGCCCCAACACCGAAACCAAAGAGCAGGCACATCAAGGTGACTTGTCTTTGTTCTGCAAATATGGGTACTGATTAAAATATAATTATTATTCAGTATTTGTTTATTTTCCATTTTATGTTATGCATTTTTATTTTTTATTTTGTTAAATGTGTTTTATTTCCATCTCATTTTTGTATTTTTATTTTTAAGTCATCAACATATAGGAAACAAGACGACATAAAAAATAGTCAAATAAAATCTATGCTTCATTAAACTCTTACAGGTTAACCCTCTGAGACCCGACCGACTTTACTGACTTTCAGAGGCCCTCGCAAATGGGTCTAGAAAATGGGTTCCATGGCTACCAACACGTCTCCCTTTACAGACATGCCCACTTTATGATAATCACATGCAGTTTTGGGGGAAAAAACAGTTTTTTGAATGCAGTACAAATTCTAAACAGTCTTGGAATTACATAAATGGGGTATCAGAGTAAAGCTGAGACTCTTGTGGATCCAATGAGCCCAACTGTATTCATGTGTGACGATGTTAGTCCCCATAGCAGCCATTTCATTGTAGTGTACTCACTGTAACCTCACTGTATTAAATGACCTGTGGTGACCTCTAGGATAATCACAGCCTCATGAAACTTTACAGCCACAATCGCTGAAAAAGAAATGCGATTCTAGCAGAAATCTCCAAATGTCAAAAGTTTTTTGATACCAAATCACAGCATGGCTTCTTCTATGGTGTTCCTCAAGGTCTTGGTCACTTAATGTGGTATTTTGGAAGGATTATTGATACATTTTTATATCAATTTTCAAGCGGTAAAAAATGGTTAAATTTAGCACCAAATCTGTTTAACAAATTGTATCAACCCAAACATTGTAGCAACAACTTATTAGACATAATAGAGCATGGGGATGACCGTCATATACTTCTATCATAATGTTCTAAGCCCTTATACACTTTCACAATTTATTTAAATTAATTAATAATGTAATTAATGTTTATTTCAGATGTATCACTAGAACAACTTGACACACTGCTGAGCTGCATCTTAATCTTCAAGTTCCCAGCTTTCAGATGATGTACACCACTTCTATGTATGTGACATCTACTGTTGACCTGCTATCTCCCTCTAAAGACCCCCTGTACTTCACTAAATAAAGACTAAAACGGGTCTATTGTGGGTCTCAGAGGGTTAATGGTCGTTATCTGACCAAGAGACTAAGAACCGGAACAGAACAGGACAACATGAAAGGTCATTATTTGCATTGTGACAAGTGTAGGCTGTAATCTGAACACTGTTAACAGATCATTTCATCTCGTATAATCAACCGACTTTCAAATGGATCTGCTTGTAATCATCTCTTCTCATCATATCGATCAGATCACACGTAATCTGCTCGTCCCCGTCTCTACCAACAACACGTCTCAATGAGATCATGTGATTTAGTTCCATCTCAGTAATCAGATTACATGTCATTTGCGCTCCCCATGCACTGAACCACTAACTGGAGCTTTAGATAAAAAATGGCGGTGTGCATTATTTTGTTTTTGTAATCTGACTCCATGTAGTAATTAGTTACTCTCTATCCCGGCGTATCAGTAGCTGGAGCTTTAGATAAAGAGGCAGCGTGGAGAGGCTCTGTTGACGATCAGCACTGCAAAGCTAACGGAGCTGATGGCTATTAGCATAATTAATGTCATCGCCGTAATGCACTCTGAGACAGCCTGCCTCACACACACACACACACACACACACACACACACACACACACACACACACACACACACGCACACACACACACACTCAAACACCATTACATTTGAACACAGGCCTGAGCATGCTCTAAGGAACTCAACATGAAACTGTCATGTGTGATCTTTCCTGTTTTGTGATGCTACCATGTCGCTGTGATGACAGTCAGTCATTCAGTGGTATCTGCAAATGCATCATGTCCCGAGCATTAAAATAAAAGCATTCACTGTGACGTATTGTGTTAAAAGCCGGGGCAAGATAGGTTAGATAGAACGTAGGCCTGTGTGTTAAAGATAGCACAGGATGCCTGAGGGGGTGTGACAGAAAACCAGGGCTGCCTGCTCTTTCTCTCTCTTGTTCTTTTTTCTCCCTCTTTTTTTTTCTTCTCTTTTCTCAACACTTCCCAATTCCTCTCTCTCTCTTTCTCTTCTCTGCACCACGCAGCTATAAAGCAACTGTAGCTCTGAAGGCGAAGCACACAGAGAGAGAGAGAGAGAGAGAGAGAGAGAGAGAGAGCTGGATCTCTCTCAGATTCCTCTCTGCTCTTAACCATTTCAAATCTCCGGTGCCAAGGACACCGAGCGAGCTTAGAGTGTGAAAAGTAAAGCCACTTAGCTGGGAAAATAAGCATATCACATGGAGTGAGTCGGCGTGGCTGCATTCACATCGACAAAATGTGTCGGTGATTTGACACAATTTTGCAACCTCTGCCAAGATTTCATGTCTTTAAAAAAAATCAACACTATTTTGTCCACAACAAACCGGCCGTCTGAGAAGTTCCAGCAATGAATGTATACCCCTGACCTTGTCTTTAATGTGATTACATAATGTGGTCACATGGTTGATCACAGGTAGCTTTGATCACACGTGCACCACATTTTCAACAGAGCTTGAAAAAGCAGGATGTGAAACAAGTCTTCTTTTGAGGTCATTTAAAATAAAACCAGCTAATCATTGAGACGAGTTCAGGATGATAAGATGAAAAGAACGTGAGCACAAAATACAGAACAATTCCTTTTTCTTCAATTTTCCTTTCTCATAGAAAATGATAATCATTCAACCCGTTCAATAGAGTGAGTCCACTCAGGGCGACCGGGAGTGGTGGTAGTAGTTTGTGTCCCGTGTGAAACGTTGACTGACAGCCTGATAAAGGTGTGACATCCACCAAATCTCCATTTTCCTTCCTGCCTTTTTTTTGCGCAGGTTATGTACAGTATATAACCAGCATTCACGTCACACTGCCAATGCCAGTAGTCGCCTCCAGAGGCAGCATAGCCAGCGTTCATCTCACAACACTTTCACATTTATATCACAACTACTAAGCATCAAAGCATCTCAGGAAAGTGGCCACCTTTGTCCCCAGAGGGCTAGCATTAGCAGCTAGTAAGACACTTGTGTTAGTTTGGGTCTGCTGGCTACTCTTCTTGCTGTTTATCACCAACCAGCCTTCCTAACCTGCCCCCACCGTATGCCTGGTCAGCGCCCCTCGGCGTCTGATACCGACGCGCCGAGGCACCCTTTAGTGTCAGTATGAGACACACCGGGCTTTCAACTCACTCCAATGGAAACCCATCTGCTTCATTATTAGACGCTCAGATCAAGTGACTGGTCTCATACACCGTTCGTAGAAACAGTATACCTACGAAAAGTAAATATAAAGTAGTATAAAGAGAGATAAAGTCCACTTAGGGTGGGTGGGAGTGGAGGTGTATGGGTCAAACAAACTTTCACAGACTTTCAACCAGGAGTCCACTATTCATGTCCCATGTGAAACCAAGTCAATGTTGACTTATTTCACCGTAGTTTTGTTACGTAACTTAATAAATGCCTAACTAAGTAGTTTTGTTTTGTAGGTAAATATAACAACTAAGTAAATCTACATTGGAAGTGTCTGTTGGTCATCAGGAATTCATAGAACCATAGTTATATCTATAACTATATCTTTTAAAAAGGCTTTCACTTTTGCACACTTGCAGGTGTCATCTAGTTTACACATCATAATCTTTAAGCGTGTATCAGACGTGATTTCTTGTTGGACATTCTGGAGATGCTCATAGATGTGGATGGTTAACAGCAACTGCTTGGACATCATTTTCTTTTCTTTAACCTAGATTCCGATTTAGACAATGGAATAGCTAAAACATCACTAGTCGTGTTTCCATTCAATAGTCAAGGGAATTTTAAGCAAACTTTTGAAATGTCGCAAAAAAAAGAAACGCAAACTAGGCTTGTTTCCATTATCTGGATTGGAGCCAATAAACTCGGCTACAGTATAGTTTGGTGTCATTAGTTGGCGCTATAGGCTACGCATGGCTGTTATCTGCCAGTAAACAGAGTAGAAGAAGAAGTAGAGGTTGTGAACCGGAAACAAAACAAGTCTCCTGGACCATCTAACCATCTACGAGAGAAAAGGAGAGAGGTCTTTAGGAATTTGTTTCAATTGGGCAAGTTTGAATTGCTCTTTCATGTCAGCGAGTATCGGACATGTTTCTTGTTAACCGGAGACGAGGACAAGCATTCACACGTTATGGAAATATCCAAGAAGACGGCAACAGGAGAAACAGCTGATCAGTCATATGAGTTAAATGTTCGCGTTTCCATATCCCATTAAGCGCATCAACTATTTTTCGACAACATTTTTCAGAAAGTTGTATCAAATTTAGCTTTTTCCAAACAGCTTTTCCAATGTGAATTGTGCAGTGTGCATGGAAACACGGCTGCTGTCTCAAGCCTAAGAGCCCCAAGGCCTGACCTCTTCAAACGATCAGAGATGTAGCCAGGGGCAAGGCCTCCACAAAGCTTTGAAAGCATCAATAAAACTGTACAAGCAATTGTAAAACTGCTGTTTGAATAAATAATGATGAATAATACAGTATAGTATTTGATTCTGCATATGTTTCAATCTGTTTAACCGTTAGCTACTGTAACAGAATACAGATGAAGCAAAGGATGGAGGCCAAGAAAGGAACGCTGAGAAAATATATCTTTTTTTTTCTGGGGCAGTGAAGAAATACTGAATGTAATGATGTAATGTGGGATTTATTTAAACAGCCTTCTGTCTATTATAATGTTTCAGCTTCACCTGCACATGGTGTGCTGTGATATCGGCCCTGTTGGCGGCAGATAAATCACCTGTCTGAACCTGAATAGACTTTAGTGAACCAAACACAAGGACAGAAAACATTAGCTAAAAAGTATAATGTGAGCATAGGTTGTGAGTTTTACTGACAACGATATGTGACAAGACTGCTGCTAGAAGACAGCATTATGCAATGTAAGGTAATGACTGCGGAGAGATGAGCATTTGTTTGTGTGAATTAAGGGTTTTTATTTCATTTTAAGATGAGTGATTTGACATTATGTTGACACTAGTTCTTACTGATTAAGATACAACATTTAAATGTCACGTTGCGTTGCTTGAACTCCTCCAACTTTTGCTCATTTTTCTGTATAATGTCAGATCTGTAGATCTTTAGTTGGCATGTTGTAAAGAGATTAGCTATTACACTTGAAGGTGAGCTGAGGGGGCTCGTTCCGGTTTCTCTGATGATAGATTTTAATGTCACATCGAGGCCTTGAGACAATGGATAACACCAGGTGTGCGACAGGATCAACCAACGTGACAGTAAGAGAGTCATGTCACGGCATCCACACCATAACAGGATATGCATGAGTGCACGCAATCATACACGCACACACGTACACAGTGCATGAGTAATAGGTAAGTGCTTATTATGTCATACATCAAACTATAGAAAGAGTGTTGACTCAGCAACATGTGTCATACTACAACATAATTACCACTTTAAGGCTGGCTCACACTCAGATGTTGAAAATGTGAGCGAGCCCACACATAACTACATGTTATGTTCATTTTCACAGTTTTGCTCCTGTAGTGTGTGTGGAGGGCAACAACTTGGCCAAAACAGCAGCACACCACACACTAACAGATTCATTCATGAACAACAAGAGTCCCGATTAAAAAAAAAAAGGGAGATGATGCAAAATAACTCGCAATCAAACGTGAACAAACATGACGGACAACGGGCAGGAAGAAATAACGATGTTAGTTTTTGCACCACTTTGTACTGAAAGTTCACAAAGTATGGATGGATGAAGTCATGGAGACATGTTACAAAAACACTTGTGTTGTTGCCACAAATCAACAAGTTGGTCCTCCATTTCTGAGCTCCATCTTACTACTACTTTATGCTTCACGTTTTGTGTTTACGCGAAAATGAACTAAACGTACAGTGGGTACGTAATCTAATCGGTGTGTGCCCTACCACCGTGTAACACCGGTAACACCGGTAACACCGGTAACACCGGTAACACTGACTACCACGGCAAGCCTAATGGATGGATGAAGTCATGGAGACACGTTACATAAACACTTGTGTTGTTGCCACAAATCAACAAGTTGTTCCTCCATTTCTGAGCTCCATCTTACTACTACTTTATGCTACACGTTTTGAATTTGCCGCCATGACGTCGGTTGTGTCCTTCCGCTTCAGTCAATTTGTTTCCCAGTTGGCTATCGTTCTTTCCAACGTGACGGCATCATCGGCTGTCCTCGGGGTTCCCCACACACAACTTGATATCCCATCGTAAATATTGAACATGTTTAATATTTACGATTTGAGATCCGTGCGGCCAGGATGGACTTCCGAGCCGATCGGGGGATGTAAAAAACACTCTTAACATCTACACCTCACACAGGAATATCTGGAAAGATCATCTTCAACCAATCACGGCTTTGCTGCCGATTGTCGGGAGGGGCCAAAATTGTCTTGATTCTCGTGAAGTGTGCACCCAGCAATAGATGTTAATTTCAATGTGTTTATACAACATTAGCACATAAAACTGTTGGCTCAAAGTTGTAATCTGGACAAAATCTGGCATTCAGGCAGCTGTGTCAAACTTTCTCTGTCGTCTCTATTTTTTTTCTCTGTCCTTCCTTCTCTCATAAACCCACATTTATAATGACAAGACAGCGTCTCTTCTTGTGACATTCGCTGAAAGATGACCAACCGAATCACGGGAGAAAATACCACAAATGCACTGAAACTGTGCCATCAGCACACAGCTTCGTCCTCTGGATCGGGTTGAATCTGGGGCAGAGTTAATATGTGATTCAGGATGAAGATGGATCACACAGGCATGGTGTAGGTATGAGCGTGTCCTGACCCTCTGCAGTGTGTGTGTGTGTGTGTGTGTGTGTGTGTGTGTGTGTGTGTACTCTTGTATTGCAAACTTTTAAATGTGAGGAGTGTTTAGCACTCTCTTCTTTTAGACGTTGGGGCTTAAGATACTTATATGTATGATGTTAAGGTTGGAATTAGAAACAGGCTGAAGTTAAGGGGAACATTTAGGTATTTAGTGGCTGTTGTTGGGATTAGGACGAGGACAGGCTCAGATCACAGGAGTTTTAAAATCCACCCATATGATCAGTAATATACTCACACTACAAGATATAACATGGAGTCACACACACTACATGATGTTGTTTTTCCTTCACATCATTTCTCTCTCTCTCTCTCTCTCTCTCTCTCTCTCTCTCTCTCTCTCTCTCTCTCTCTCATGCACACACCCAACACTTTTCTCTGTCCACAAGTTTCAATGATATGTTACGCTGGGCAAAGTCAGTTCTTTTCTCCATTTCAGCTCCCAAACAAACCTGTATCATTTCAAACGCAACTGTCCCGATTTGAACTCAAAAAGTTCAAACATGTTTGTAATTTTTGCCACAAGCCCCAAGGAGAGACATGAACATTTTTAAAACCAGGTACAGGTTCTGACCAAGACCCCATGTGGTGCAGTCAGACCCCAACTTCAACGTCTATTTCTCAATGTGTGTCCTCTGTCAGAAACGGGGGACACAATTCCTTGTCCCATGCAAAAACAAATCGCATTCTAACGTTCAGTCAAACCTCCTATGATGGTTCAACAAACAACACACCCAGAAGAATGCCGGGACGTGGCACCGGTGTATCCATCTGCCACAGAGAAGAGAGAGTTTACTCAAAAGAAGGTCAAATATATAAATTAAAATGAAAATAGTGTGCCTGTTCACCTATCTAAATACAGACTGGAGATTTCTCAGCCCGTCATGAAAATAAACGCAAAGTTTTACGTATTTTTTTTCCCCTTTCAACAGAATGTAAAACGACAACAATTGCAAGCTTATAGCAGGACTGGTGGCCATATGCACCGGCTGTATACCTCGCTGGGCTGGACCATGCGTGTCCTTTGGGGTCCGGTGTGGCAGGTTGCTAAGTGAGCCGAGCTGCCGGGACAGTTAAAAGAGCAATCTGTACAGCGGCCATGACGGACCGATTTGACAACCCAAACCCAGGACAAGGAAAGCAACCAAACACCTTTTGTTGGGAACTTCATCCAAATCACCTGTTGGAAAGAAGCTGCATTCATCGCTCAACATTTCAACACTACAGATATAAAGTAGAAGGCTTCCTACACCTTACTTAAATGTGAAGGATGCTGCAATTTTAAAAGTAAAAGTAAATCATTATGAAATGAAAGAGTGGGGCTTGTAATGCTTAGCAAATAAGGATATGATGTCACAGATAGATAGATAGATAGATGGATATATAGATAGATAGATAGATATATAGATCAGTCCAGTCGCACAGCAGTTCGTGAAATAGTTACAAAATTGAATGTATTGATTTGTGTACATGAATGATGGTCAGCAAAAAAAATCAATTTGTATGTATTTCACATAATTGTGAACCGGGAAGTAAGACAGAGAGGTGAACGCCACGTAGAGAGGAGGTCGGGGTGGATGGGTGGGTTAAAAAACACCAGACTTTCGCCCAGGAGTGTTAGTGTCCCGTGTGAAACCACAAGTCAAAGTAGATTTATTTATCATGTTCTGTATTTAAGTTCCACCATTTCAATTTAACCCAGACCGCGATTTTTTTCCTAAACCCAAGTAGTTTTGTTGCCTAAGCCTAATTAAAGGTACTGTTTGTAACTTCTCACACGTATAAATCATTGCGGGTCGGTGTCCCGTGCGCGCTCGCGTGTGGCTATGCTCTTCAGACCCAGACTCCAACACAAACTACACGGAAGCACCAAAACCGCAAAGTTCTATCTAGTGAAGCCCGTCTGTTAAACAGTGTCAACTCTTCCTGCTTCGGCCCCACGACCGCGGTCAGAAGACACAGGGGAGACCGTAGCTTTGGTTTCCAGGGCCGGAGTCTCTGCTGTACTCTGCTCCTCTGCTTGCATTCACTCACACACCACGCTCGTTCTCTCTCGCTCCACCTCTAACACACTACACACTGCAGAAGAGTTACGTTATCGTCTCCGACCAAAACTCCGGTGTCTCCCCTGTTCCTTCTGACCGCGGTCGGGAGGCTGAGGCAGGAAAAGCCAACACAAGGATCAGCAGTGATTCATGGAGAGACCTTCGTCTGGTCAGCTAACATTACTGCCAAGCAGCTGAAATATAGAGTGATATTGTGCTTTTAGCTGACGTGTGTCGCCTCACTGTTTTGACCGACGCTCGTTCATGTCTATGTAGAGCGAGCACAAGCGCGAGCAACAGGACGCTGACGTCCGTTGACTTAACGGCCACAGGTGTCGCTGCTAACAAGCAATTTCTGATTCTTACAGAGTCCCTTTAAATTGATCTGAGCGTCACAAAAAAAGGGAAATTAGTGCCTTTGTACACAAATCAAATCGATTACATTTTGTGACTATTTCACGAACTATCGTGAGACTTTGTTGGATAGATAGATAGACAGATGGATAGATAGATAGATAGACATAGAGCAGAGGTGTGTGTAGGTTAGAGAGAGTGAGCGTTTCCATGTGTAGAATTGGATGCAGAGTACATACAGAATAGTGTGGGCATGTGAGAGCAGATGCAGGACTGTGTGTGTGTGTGTGTGTGTGTGTGTGTGTGGGCATGTAGGAATCGATCTCCCCCTGAGCGGGGTGGTGTTGGTGTTGTTGGTGGTGTATCTGTGTATGTATATATATATGTGGCTTCTTCAGTACCTTCCAGGCAGCAGGTCCTCCAGAGGCCCGAGTGCGTCATCACCTCCTCGTTCTTCTTGCTGGTCTCGTTCTCGTTGGTGCTCTTGATCTTGCAGACGCCGCGCGAGTACAGCCAGTAGTCTGTCCCCACGGCGATGGTCATAAGGCTGAAGGCGGCGAAGGCCCCCACCGTGGTCAGCAGCATCTGAACTCCGCGGTCAAACACACCCATGTTGCCGCATTCCACGAAAGGGGGGCCCCCTTTCCTCTTGATGTACAGGAAGTAAATATTTGTGAGTTTGCGTCGCCACGCCAGCTCGGAAAACGGGGGGTGGGCGGCGTCGGGTGGACGACGGTAGCGGGGGGCGGCTGGGGAATTAGGGGAGCTCGGGGGAAATCGTATGGTTGGTTTTGGGGTGGAACCAGCAACCAAGTGAAAAATGAAGATGAGGGTGGAGGTTTGGCCCAACAGACGGGTCAAACAGACTTTGGCGAGGACGACAGAACCCTCAGCTACAAAGGTTTCTAGTCCTCAAGTGGCAGTAAGTTCCTGCTCTGGAAAAAAAAAAGAAAAAAAAAATGTTGACCTAAAAACACAGGCTTCTAGCAGATCCCACAAGAGACCTGGTCTGGGATCTAGGCCTAGTTTGTTGAGTTGGAAGGCCTCTAAACGTCAAACTCTGAAAAAGGCCAAGATAATGAGAAGATGGAGGATTCTGCTCTGTTTCTCTTGTGGTCGTCTCGGGTCTCAGTTTGGCTTTCTGAGCCGACTTAAGCAGTTATTACAATCCTCACAGCTTCGACGGTGATGTATGGAGTGATGTGCATGTAGCGCTTGCTTTTTCCCACATAGGCCGTCACATACAGCCTACACTGTTATTCACACACACACAAACACACACACTAACACACACACTCACACAGCTAAACTTTCACTCACACACACCTGTGCACGGATGAACACACACATGCACGCAGTGTGAATTAATTCATACTGAAAAGGGATGAAGAAACATGGGGGGGGGGGGGTGTTGTGGAGGTGGAGGGTGGTTAAGACTAACACAGTTGGCAGCCTGGTATCTTTTAAAATGGCCCCAAAAAAAAGCAGAGACCTCCAACAGATGATGACACGATTCAGGATGAGATCTGACTACCTTGATGTTCCCCAGTGGATCAGTGAGTTATGGAGGCTCATCTCTGAAGAATCACATGTATTCTGTGGGAAAAGAAAGGCAGGCAAGACAGACAGGAAGGCAGGGCCCAGAAATAAATAAATAAATAAGGACTGGATGTGCTGAAAGAAATGAAAAGAACAAATTCAAACCAGCAGAATGAAACGCTCCCCCCAACAAATCAAGGACAGAATGATAAATAATGCCAAATAATCAGCCGGTACCATGACTGCCATGAAAACCAGCCATTCCTTTAAGAGATGAAGGGAAATAAAAACCAACCAGGGACGATTAACCCCCCTCTCTCCAAATAATAAAAAAAAAAGCCAAAAAGAGGAAGAAAAAAAATATTAAGTTAAGAAAAATGAAACGACAGCCTGCTTAGTTTTCCTTTTTCCTAAAATTCTGATCCCCAGTTTCCATATGTGGTCCCTAGACCTTTCTCCGGCGACAGTGGAAATGTGCTATAGATACAGGGGGATACAGGCAGCGGTACCGACGGAACACCGCGGAGAGAGGGGCGCATCCAGGCGGACAGGCCGAGCATCACCGCTCATGCAGCCGGTAGGAACGAGGAGGACCTGGGGGGTTGGACGGAGCTTCCCGGAGCGTCTGAGCCTCTTCCTCCAGCATCCAAAACACGATCCTAGACGGTTATATCACGGCCAACCGGAGCACAACACACACAGCCGTTTAGTGTCATCACATGAAAATCATCAGGAATCACCAAAAAGAAGCAAATGTTTGGTTTGGTTTTGGTTTTGGAGAAGGCTGTCAGGCTGTGTGGGGGATTATGTGCGCCAAAAAATAACAAAAGATAAAAAAATGTCAAGCCGAGCAACACATCAATCCTTTGGTTGGTTTCCTCGTTTTCTTCTTCTTCTTCTTCTTCGCAGAGCTGAGATAGAAGTGGAGAGAGGAGAGGAGGAGGAGGAGGAGGAGGAGGGGGTGGATGATGGTTAGAAGCAGAGGATGAAAAAAATCGACACAACCAGAGAGAGAGAGAGAGAGAGAGAGAGAGAGAGAGAGAGAGAGAGGATGTTCTGTGCGCAGCAGCAGCACTTTACGCAAAAACAAGCGCACTGCAAAAAAAAAGAAAATCCTTTTCAACAAGTCAGTTCATCTGCTGAATCTCAGTTTTTTTTATTTCTCTGAAGAAAAGCACATGTGGCTTCCTGGTGAGGTAACTTGTTTGGAGAAATGTTTTCTTGATACCCTCTCCAATATGTTGAAGGAAACTTTATTTGCATGTCAGTTCAAACTGCTTTACATAAGGTGGAAGAAATGTAGGACGATATTCAAAAAACACACAAAAAAGTAAAATAAAATCAATTAAAGGACCCATATGATGCTCATTTTCAGGTTCATACTTGTATTTTGTGTTTCTACTAGATCATGTTTACATGCTTTAATGTTAAAAAAAAACTTTATTTTCCTCGTACTGTCTGTCTGAATATACCTGTATTTACCCTCTGTCTGAAATGCTCCGTTTTAGCGCATGTTGACGGAATTGCAACAGAATTGCATTAACATTGCTAGTCAACAGCTTGTGTCCATGTGTACTTCCTGTCAGCTGATGACATTCAAATCCACTGCACCCAGGAATAAACTGGGACACATTTACGTTTAAAATTGTGTCAAGGATCTAAATATTGTATATTCGTGACATCACAAATGGACAGAAATCCTAACGGCTTGTTTCGAATGCAGAGTTTCTGAATACGGGCTGTGTGAATTTCCCTGTGGATTGAGTGTTTCGATACTTTCACGGTATTTATATAGGATTTAAGCCTGCATTATAATAAAAAAACATGAAAATCTCACTTTTTTATAATATGGGACCTTTAAAACAGAATAAAATGTAGATGTCAGCAGTGCATGTATAGATCACAATACCTGGAATGTTAATGACCTACTCTGCATATGTGACTGGATCATTTCTGTACATTTATTCATGATATCTCTAAATATATTCTGAGGTTATTATGTAAAAAAACATCTCATCTCTCAGAAATGTTTTCTTGATATCCTTTTCAATATGTTGAATGCAAAGCAAGGCAACTTTATTTGTATGTCAATTCAAATTGCTTTACATAAGGTGGAAGAAATGTAGGACGATATTTGAAAAACACAAAAAAAGTCAAATAAAATCAATTAAAACTGAATAAAATGAGATTTAAAAATATATAATATTAGATAAAATACAAATAAATTACAGAAAAATCAGAAATACAGTTTATATTGCAGTTACAGTGCCGTCATATATAAAATAATAATAATATCCATAAAAGGTGAGACTACAGAAATGAGCACCCTCAGTCAAACGTCCCCCATCTGAGTTCATATATCATTTATTGAGTTAGCTGTTCAATTATCTTTCCTACAATATTGACTCAGTCTTTGAAGGGAATTCCTCTGCCAGAAATCAACAGTACGCTCAAATAACTATAAATATTAAAGGTCCCATATTGTAAAAAGTGAGATTTTCAAGTCTTTTATATTATAAAGCAGGTTTAAGTGCTCTATAAATACTGATAAACTATCAAAACGCTCAATATACGGACAGATACACACAGCCCGTATTCAGAAATTGTGCGTTTGAAACACGCCATTAGGATTTCTGTCCATTTGTGATGTCACAAATATAGATCATTACACGGTTTTAAACGTAAAAATACTAAATGTGTCCCAGTTTATTTTCTGTTGCAGTGAATGTAAATACCATCATAAACATGGACCCAAACTGTTGCTTAGCAACGCAATTCCGTTGCAATTCCGTAAAACTCACTAAAACGGAGAGTTTCAGATAGAGGGTAAATACAGGTATGTTCAGGCAGACAGTATGAGGAAAATAAAGTTTTTTTTTTAACATTACAGCATGTAAACATGTTCTAGTAGAAACACAAAATACAAGTATGAACCTGAAAATGAGCACGATATGGGACCTTTAAGTGCCCCAGATTATTCTGTATCTGCCCTGTATTATGGTATAGTTCGCTCAAGGACAAATATGGTAAGACCTGAAAAATAAATTCTGTTGGAGAAATATAGGACCATTTATTTATTTATTTATGTTGGCCTAAAAGTAGTCAAATGTAAGATTTTATAATCCTATAATAAAAATAATAATAATACTATAATAAGCCCCATAAATACTGTCTGTGTGTATGTTTTTAATTGTGGAATAAACCTGACCTCGATGGCCTTGTTAAAATAAGACCTGAATGTAGATCAAAGATCGTTTTTAACAATGTGGCTGCCCTAAATAAAAAGGAATCTGATGAGTGAGGATGTACAAACTGAATCCCAGCCAGCTTTCTGCCCTGCTGAAGTGTCCTGGAGCAAGGCACCACCACCACCACCACCATGCCCCTATATCAGCCCCAGGGGTGCTGCTCTGTAGCTGACCGCTGACCTCTCACCTCTAAAAAAGACAATTTTCTGACAGGGATCAATAAGGCGTCACGTTCTTATCATCAGCAGGTTATTGTTTTCCAACAGACTGACGTGTGTTTTAATTTCCTGGTGGAGGGGGGAGATATGAGACACAAGTGATGAAGGGGGGCGAGCAGCGAGTGTAAAACACCTGAACGAGCTGTTAAGGGCTCGGATGAGTTCAACAGAAATAGATGGGTGAGGTCGTAAAGCTCAGTGACCCGTGCTCTCTGTACGTTTGACTCTGACATATGTTTCACATCCCCTCGAGTCGCACACAAGCCAATGAAAATATTATATTTAGAC
Source organism: Sebastes fasciatus (assembly GCF_043250625.1). Taxonomy (NCBI): domain Eukaryota; kingdom Metazoa; phylum Chordata; class Actinopteri; order Perciformes; family Sebastidae; genus Sebastes; species Sebastes fasciatus. The sequence goes on from NC_133797.1 coordinate 39,090,582, forward strand.
ACATTTTCCAAACATTACCACAGAGTGTACATTCAAATTAATTCATATTATTAAGGTATGCATGCAAATGTAGATGTCAGCAGTGCATGTATAGATCATCATACCTGGAATGTTAATGACGTACTCTGCATTATGTCACTGGATCATTTATTCATTATAGCTCTAAATATATTCTGAGGTTTTTATATAAAAAAAAAACGTTCTCATCTTGTTTGTTTGTTTATGTTTCATTAGTCACATCCTGTTCCTCCTCACAGTGCACCATGGTTACTGCTGCTGCCTCGTCGTGGCGGTGCTGAAACGGACAGCTCCCTCGCTGGATCCAGGAGCACGGCAACTGTCTCCCTCTTGTGATAGGCTGCTCTGTGGCCACATGGTGTTTTCATGGGGATTGCCAGGGATATAGACACAGATGCACTCACACAAACACACAGACACACAGCAGGCTGGCCTATAGAGGCAACAGGAACTGTTTATGTTTTATTCTCTGCTAGAAAGCGATGATAATGGTGATTTGTTGTTCACGGATGCATCGGGTTTATGTGTATTAATCGATCGCTCCTCTTGTTTCTTATCTTGGCCCTGGATAAAGGGATGTTTGATCGTATAAATGGGAACTAACTAAGTTAAATGAAAGTTAAATAAAAAAGCATTCTACTGGTTTTAACACTGCTGATGTGTCTTTGAGAAGGACACTGAATCACGCTCAAAGCTTTACTCTGGTCTACCTGGTGGGTCTCTTTCACAGAAGTCACAACTTTATGTAACGTGTTAGTAGTCTAAATCACAAAAAATGTCAAGACCATGGATGTATTAAGAAAACTGGATACAGCGTTGGAGGCGGGACCATGAAGCCTAAATGGCTCGAATTCTGAGTGAAAAAGTACCCGGATCTTCCGGTGATCTTCCGCATCCATTGGACCCACGATCCAGACACAGTAGTGTCCGCTCGGTCACGGGGTCACAGTCATCATGCTGTCGTCACGGCTTGCTAACTCCGCCTCCCAGCCCTCGCTCCAGCCTCGGTCTGGGTCTCATTCACATGAACAGAGAAAGGAACTATTTTTAACAGATTGAGTAGTCCCAAGACAAGTAAATTGAACTTTAGGTGTAAAGTTGGTGGAGTGACTCTTTAATTTGGTCAACATACATGTAGATAACGAAACGAGAAAACGAAATAAACCTGACAGGATTTACTATCTACCAACATGATCATGATTTACATTCAGTCAAAACCTAATCTAAAGAGAATGATTGCATACTGGGCACTAATAAATCAAATCTAGTCAGTTAAGATGTCGTTTCAGACGCACGGAGCTCACATCCTACACATGCAGCAGCAACGTGGCTGTGGGCTATACAGCACAAAGGCTACCTCGCAGAGGAGGTGCGATTGCTTCACAACACTTCATGATTTCTAGGTATCAAAGTTCAGATTTTTCACAGTTAATCTCTCGCTGCCATTTGCAGCCTCTGATATGCAAAATTGCTCACCACAGCTACAAGTCTGCTGCAAAAGCTGCTGGCCTGAAAAAAGAGAGATTCAGGAGACTCGGATTGAAGCAAAGAGGTAGCAGCATGTTTGTTCATCCGTAGATCCGTCCAACGTGTTTCAGTGGGATGCCTGCTGAGACATTACTGGTCTACTGCTGAAGAAACTTGGAACAATGGATTTTGGCATTTTGAAATTACACTAAGTTGCCTTTTGGGGATGCTGTAATTAAATGTCAAAACATCAAACTTTGAAAGGCCATAACTGCTGCAGCAGCAGTCTGATGTGGATGTAATGAGGGAGGCTCTGTCTTGTCACCGATTGGCCTACAGCTGCCTGCACCATTTGTGGGTGATGAGATGCAGTGTACTTCTTGCTTTCGCTCATGGGTTGTTTTTTTACTCACGGTTCTCTCCGTCTCACAAATACAGATTCACCCCTGCATCAGATTATTAGGTTGAAATGTAATGTATGTTATTAACATTATAAATGCAGCAATGAAGACCCTGCCTTGGCAAAGGAACTTGACAGAATACTTTGACATTTTGGATTATGCGCTTATTCACTTTTGCATCGATACCATACATGTCTCTACAACCAGATGGTATGGTTAGCTTAGCTTAGCATAAAGACTTGAATCAGGGGGAACAGCTAGCCTGGCCTCATCCAAAGGTAACAACATATGTATAAAAGCACCTCTAACGTGTTTGTTTAATCTGTACAAAAACAGGGGGTTGTGACTTTTGGTGCCTTCAAATGAAACTCGTGAGCTCGTGTTTACAACATGGGAAGTTGTGTACACGATATTCTTGACGTTCAAGTGGTTAATTCGTGAGAACACCGCTGCTAAGAAACGGCAATATGAACGTAGCTGTCGCCTTCGAGAAGCCACAGAGGCTAACAAGTTAGCAAGTTAGCAAGCGGGTAACATAATGCAGGAAATGCAAAGGCATAATGACAGAGGAGAACGATGAAGCCGCTGGGAATATCAACATTTTCCTCAAACATATCATAAAATTATGAAGAAAAACAATATAAGACTAAAATGAACATTAACATTAATAATCACTTATTATGCACTGAAAAATTAACTTCCATGGCCTCCGCCATTTCTGACAACGTCAACAAACACGTCACAAGTTGTAAACTAGGAGCTTTTGGAAACTTTCCACTTCTGAGGTCGTTGAATGCGACATGAGGGTGGCGTTCATATGGACTCTCCTCGTGAACGCGGTAAACACGACCCCATTTGAGGGCACCATATTTCTTGGCCGGGCGCAGTGATTTCCTAGAGTATTGTTGGTTGCTCCAGACTCCAGGAAGTCACTTCGTTATTACACTTTTTTTTTGTACGGACTAAACAAAAGAAATACGACATGTTAATTAGTGAGCTTGATTTGTCGGTCGCCATAGCGATAGTGTTTCCGAGCACCAGATTCCCTTCCAAAAACCTCTCCTCGTCACAGTCTGCTCCTCTTCATGTCTGCATTCAGTGTTTTTCCATGACTCCGCCCTCACCGAACCCCATCAGTTCATCAGTAATCAAGCCAGTATTTTAGTTTCCTTTGCCAGATTGGTCTTCGCCTCCAAGCAAGACTTTCCAGCACTCTGCCTGTCTCTGACTTACCTGCCTCGTCGTAGTCCCGGAAATAACCTCAGCCTTCTGTCCCCGACCACGAGTTCTGCCTCAGTGTTCCTGGTTTCAGTCAGCTCCTCTTGGGGTTTTTCCGACGACGGTACCGCAGCGTGAGTTTCCCCGTTTGTTACCCTGTGGATTACTGTGGACTTTGGACTTTGCTTGTGCTGCCACACTCGCCATTGTGTGTGTTAATTCCCTGCTGGCGCTTGTGGAATTGTTTGATGAAGACACATGGCTCGCGCTAGCTTCAGACTCACTGGAACTCCGGTTCGGCCATACCGGATCCAGTCCCCGTACCCTCCGAAAGACCCTCGAGGCTTCCAGCCTTCATCTAAAACAATACCATGAGTTTACTTACCTGCTTGTCCTGGTTCCTGTTTGCTGTGAATAAAAGACATTGTCAATGTTACCTGCCAGTGTTTGTGCTGCATTTGGGTCCATACCACACCTGTTACACTCCTTTTACTCCAGCAGGGTCTCAGAGTCTGCCACGCTCAGTCCTGGTTCTCCTGTGCCTCCCTTCCCTCCAGCAGGCCCAGCAATAACGGCCCGGGCCTCCAACAGCGCAGTGTCGGTGTTGGCTCCCGGCAGAACAGCGAGGCAAAGCTCTGCTCCTGGCCAGAAGAGGAGCTGCCGCTGCTGCCTGGCACGGAGCTCTCCACCTCTCACCGGAGCTCCAACTGCAGGTCAAATGTGGCAAAGAAACCGAATCTGGGTCTGTCGCTCTCAGAAGCTCCCGTTAGAGTCTGAGCTGAAGGAGTTCCATATGAACCTGCATGATTTCACCTGATTTTGCGCAGAATCCAACCAGTAACTAACTAGTTAAAAGTTCCTCACAGTAACTTTATATACCTACTTGTTGGAAGTGGTTCCTTTGTAATTGTTTAGTGCCATTACGATATGCATACCCTTGACTGTGGGAGAATCTGGTCTGTAAGGTTTCTGTTCAAAATGTATAATGATGAAATGTGAAAAGAAAATCTTAGGATTTGTTAACCGAGGGTGTTTAAGTGCTCTAAAAAAGTAGAGCAAAGTAATATGATATTGCACTATCAATCATTCTGAAAGAACACGTTTAACTTCTTCAAATTAATGTTACCTCATTCAGTGACGCAAATCCTTTAGCCTAATAACATTTCATACACTGAGTGAATTACAATTACTCTGACAAAAAACGAAATCTGAAGATTCTGGAAAGACTCACACAATGATGGATGTGAACAGTTTCCAAATGAAAGACACAAGAGTTTTCCAAAGAAGAGAGGAAGCTGCAAGATAGAGTGGGAGGAAGAAAAGTGAGAGAAAGCGGCGGAGAGGGATAGAAAACAGAGAGACGAAGAGAAAAGCGAGGCAGAACGAGAACAGTCTGCCATGTTGGCCGCCCTCCCTCCTCCTCCTCTGGGGTCTAGAGGACATGTTTAACATTCTACTCTACTCCTCCTCCTCTCCTCTCATCCAGCCACAGCCTCAAGTCCCTGCTGCACTCTGGTTACTGATGGCCGGAGACGAGAGCAGAGGCACAGAGAATCCCTTAATCATGACCAGCACGCCGCCGTTGCTGCATTGTTGCTGCTGCATCTCATGTGTTCATTCTGCACAAGTGATGTGCTGATGACACGCGTGCAGTTTGTAGTTTTCATCTAAGAAGGTCTTTTACCTCTTGATCAATGCCAACGCTTTGCCTCGCAACATATTCAATGCAGCACCAGATATCTATCAAAATGGAGAGCTTTATACCAAAATGCTTTTATGTCCTTTGTCAGAAAAAAAGTTTTATAAATTGTTCAAAACTTGTGTAATTTTCAATGTTATAAGTTTTTCTTTTGTTACATTGATGTTTTTTTAAGAGACATTTATTTTGGCCTTGGCGGAAGTTATGTTTTCACCGGCATTGGTTTGTCTGTCTGTCCGTTTGCAGGATTACTCCAAAAGTTTGTGATGGATTTGAATGAATTTTTTTGGAGGGGTGGGGTGTGGCACAATGAACAATCCATTCGATTTTGGTGGCGATCCAGATCATGATCCGGATTCAGGAACCAACGTGGTCTGAAAACTACCAGTAGATCGTCATTTCCGGTAAGTGCGCTGCAGAGTATTCGATTTGAGACGACCCTACACCGCTGAAATTCACGCACTACTTAAGTAAGTACAGAGTGCACTACAATGAAGTGTACATCCGGAAGTACGTGGATTGGAACACACTGTTGGATTTACATTTGTCACCACTTCAAATGATTGCTAATGTTGCTCTGTGTCTGTGAAAATACTGTTCACCACAACAACTTCATAAGGTGATAATATGTCAATGTTTTTTTTCCAGCTTGATCAGCTAAAATCATTACTGCTCAATCAGTTAATCATCATTACACATTTAAGTATTTGCTTGACGTGCCGCGCCTTTAAAGTGAACATTGCTGTGATGGTTTGCCATTGTTACACAGTGCAAATCAACATGTCAAAGTTCACCAAAGTTTGGAGCACCTTGGAACCCGGGTGGTCATTCCCAGGGCATCACGGCCGTCGGTGTTAGACACCCTTTAGTGCCGGTATGAAACGCACTGGGCGTTCCATTAACTACAATGTAAACCCATCTGCGGCAACAGTAAGCGATCCGGGAAAGTGCGCCGGGAGTGTAGTTTAAATACTGAAAAGACAGGCGGGAGAGGAGGCTGATGGGTCCAACAAACACAAGGCTTCCACCCAGGAGACCGCTGTTCAGTTGTTTGTTTGTGTCCCGTGTCCCACAATGTTCAGTGTCATTTTCACTGTACAAACATTGTAGTATATAAGATAAAGTGACACCGGGGGGCGTGACAAAAATAGATAAAATTAAATAAATGAATAAAATAATCTTTAAAAATGTAAAAAAGTTTCGCCAAAGTTGAACTTGATGCAAATGCATTTTAATTTTGAAGTACTTTTATTATTTATTTATTTTACACACCAACAGAACTTACAGACAGTTACACAAGATGTCTAATTTCAACACAGTATCACGGCAGTTCGTGAAATAGGCAGGAAATTAATCAACTTTATTCATGTACATAGACACGAATCTCCCTTATTCTTCGTGACGCTCAGCACGACTTTCAACAACGCATTTTTCCTGCTTTTTCCTACAATTTCCGCTCCAGTCTTTTCAAAATAAAACTACTTAATTAGATTTAGGAATAAATCAACTTAGTTAGGCTTAGGCAACGAAAACTACTTAGTTGTTTGGGTTTGGGTTTAATTAACACAAAAAGTTCTGTAACTGAAGTACGGAAGTTACGTGACAATTAAATCAACTTTGACTTTCTGGTTTCACACGGGACATGTACAGCGGTCTCTTGACGGAAAGTCTTGTGTTTTTTTTACCCACCCTTCCACCTTGACCTGCTCCCGTTCACTGCCTTCTATACTTCCCGGTTCACAATTACGTTGGATTACATACAAACTGATTTCGTGCTGACCATCACAACAAAAAATGTGAAATTTGTCTCTATGTACGAATCAAATACATTAAACTTCATGACTGCTGTGTGACTGGGCTGCTAATTTAGGCTAACGCGGCTCCATTCTCTTCTCTCTTACTTCCTTTGCTCTCTTTCTCACTTTATTTTTTCTATCTTTCTCTGTCACACTCCCAAGCAATCCTCCCCTCAGCCTTCCCCCTCTTCCTTCCCTCTTCCTCTCTCTCTCTCCCCCTCGTTGCCTGAGGGCGAGCCAGGGTGTCCTATTCCTCTCGCTCTCATCGCAAGCTTCCAGTCTGCATGAATGACTCTGCGTTACCTGCTGCAACCTGGCCTACTTCGAAAGTTCCTCCTCTGCTCTGCTCCAGCGCCACCAGCAAAGTCACAGCCAGACAGAGAGAGAAGGAGGTGGTGCGTTGGTGAATTAGCAACGTGGAGGGAGGATGAAAGCAGATAAGAGAGGAGAGCAAAGAAAGAAAAGTGTATGGCTTTGAATATATTTTTAAGAGCACTTCATGCTGCATTCACATCGTGGCAGTACTCCGTAGAGGACATTGTTTTCAGTGGGAGAACAATGGGAAATGTCTCGCCAGCGCTGATGTAAAGAAGTCTTTTTTTTTCCTAGATTAACTCATCTACTTTTGTAAGAACAGTTTTGGAGGAAAAGACATGAAGGGAAATTTTGTTTTTTTCTGTGTTTTTTCCACTTCTCTGATTTGCTTCCTTCTAATTTAAAGTGGAAACATTTAAAGTGGAGTCATTTAAATAAATAATGCCCACATTCATTTTCAAATATTACTATAATTACCCTCAACAAATTAGACCATCACTGAGACAACAGGCAGCACTGTACACTGAATTAAAATGGGTCAGAGTTTATGGTGAATCTGCTACATTCCCCGTGTAGCACAAACCTGAAACTCGTATTATTTTTTGCAATCTTATACTTTACATGCTGCAGCTTTGTTCTAAGTCTAGTTTATTCCAATTTGGGTTTCACATTAGCTGACCCCGTCGGAATAAATTTTCGCTGTTATCAAAAAGCTGTTACCAGAGGGGTAAACAGCAACATGCTCACTGTACTCACAGAAATGAGAGTATGAGAAATATGTTTTTTGTTAAAGAGCATAAAATGCTGCGCTACAGCTTTGATCATTTATTCAAAATGTATCGGTTTATTAGAAAACAAGCAAAACTCTTTAAATTTCACCCAAATCACACACACACACACACACACACACACACACACACACACACACACACACACACACACACACACACAAATTATCTGTCTTGGTACAGGTATGCATTTAGAAAGTGTAATTTTTATTGGCGGTATCTTCAGCGTTTCTTACCTTAACTAAAGAGATGGCCTCCTGACCTCCTTTCATGATTCATTTGCATTAGATAAATAATACATCAACGCAGTATTTGTAGAAGGCTTCTGAATCCTCAAAAGCAAAAAAATAGAAAGAGTGCAAACTGCATACTTGTTTATTCATGCCTGAAACATCCATGCATGAATTAACAATTTAATTGGAGTGCTGTCCTGCTTGTGATTTTACTTTTGCATGAAACCATTTCATCACCTAACACTTCTTTACATGTTTTTTTGGTCATTGTTTTTGTACTTAGTCCTCTGACCATCCGGTGATTCAACCCTACTCACTGTTCTCCATGTTGTTGCTCAGTGTTCTTCTGCAGGACTTCACTCCTAACTGCAGCTCCAACCTGATCTAAGGTGTATAATAGCGTTCTAAGGACATTCCGTGGGTCTAGAAAACTAGACTTCTGCTCCTCCTCATGGCTCTGTTTTCAGGCTTTAAAAAAATCTAGCCCGTGACGAGAGACTTTGACCAATCACAGGTCATTTCAGAGAGAGAGCGGCGTTCCTATTGGCTGTGCTCCGATCATGTGACCGGTAGTTTGGCGTTCCTTCAAGAGAATTCACAATGGCTACTGCGACAAACTCTCTCATTTCACAATTAAACCGTGCACTACAGGATGATACTGAAAACATTTGAGGAGAGAAATAGGCATCAACGTAACATAATATTGAATCGTATTTGATCAACGCTGCCTAGTTTGACTGTTTGGTCGGAGATCGCGAGTGATTGACTGCCAGCTCTCATAGACAGCAGATGGATCGCGGACCTCAGATCAGCTCTGACTTCTTGATTTCCTCCGGTCTGTGAAATCTTGCAGATGCCGTTATGAGTACCGGAGGACACCGGAGGACACCGGAGGACACCGGAGGACACCGGAGGACACAGAGGAACATGATTTTTTCCAGGATACCTGTCTCATGTACTACTGTCAGGATATAATGACTGTTTTATAAAAATAGCTTTATCATATTTGCTACAAATTTGCCTACTTCAGCTTTAACATCGTGTTGTCATCGTGAAATAATTGTGGTTATGTTTAGGCAACAAAACCACTTAGTTAGGTTTAGGAAAAACATCATGTTTGGGTTTAAAATGATTACGTAAAATACATACGTAATCAACGTAACATAAGTACAGAAAACACGCCGCTGAGAGTCACAAAATGTGTGCATTTTCCTACGAATGTCCAGCAACATGTGGCGCACGTGTCAATTTCCGCTTCAGTCTTTTCAAAATAAAACTACTTCAGATCGACAAAGTTAGGCTTAAGCAACAAAACTACTTACTTAGGTTTAGGAAAAGATTGGGTTTGGGTTTGGGTTAAAATGACATCGGAAGTGCCGTAACTAAGTACGGAAGTTACGTGACAAATAAATCAACTTTGACTTCTGGTTTCAGAACGCCGGTCTCCTGGGAGAATGTCCTGTTTTTTTTGGACCCACCCATCCACCCCGACCTCCTCCCTACGCGGCGTTCGTTGATTCCGTGCTGACCATCACGAAAAAAATGTGTGTGTGTCAGTGTACACAAATCAATACATTAAATTTCATGACTATTTCACAAACTACTGTGCGACTGGGCTGGATGGGGTGTCGTAGGTCTATGCTGTACAGTTTTTGAAGCCCCTTGAGGCAAATTTGTGATTTGTGATATTGGGCTATGAATAAAACTGACTTGACTTGACTAATAAAGTTGAAAATTCATATACAGTCAATATTTTATAATATCTTGTCAACCTCTTGACTCTTAGGCTGAAAACCATGGATACAGTAAAAATACGGATGATTTCTACAGATGATGAGTCACCTCTAAAACGCCTCATATTCAAGGTCAAGGCTGTAGGTCAAAGAGCTAACCTGCATGTCTCCTTTCTTAAGCCACGGGTGCAATTTGAATAAGCAGATAAGTGCAGGAATGAGTACGATGAGAGACGGGCTAATTGCTGTGGATTTTCAGTCCTCCGAGGTATTGTCTCCCAGACCCTGCTGTTACAGAGGTGAACTTCTCTCTCCTCTCGTCTCCCGGGTGAGCGAGGGAGCTCCCGAGGCGGCCCTCCCTCCTCAGAAGTCGGTGTTAATGGGGGCAGAGGAGAGCAGAGGGAGAGAAAGACAAGAGCTCAATCAAGATTTCTTTTACTCTTTTTTTCACCCTTCCATTTTCTCTCTCTTTCTCTTTCCTAATTTTTGTACTTATTTTATGCCGGCTTCATGTTGGAGATGCTCTCCGTCAGTGTGTTTTCTGACTCTGTCAGTGGTTGGCTGGTACTCACAGTGTGGATGATACTGAGCTGACACACTCGTCCAAGAACACCGGCCTACACAGAGCCCACCTCATCTTCTGTCACCTGTTTGTCATTATTCTCTATTAGTATATTTACAGTGATAATGTATTTATAGTGCAAGTGAGACGTCTGTTCATGTCCTATAGAGTTGCAAAGTGGGAGCAGTTGTAGGCTCAGGAAATAAAAGGTTCTTTGAGAATGAATATACTAATGTTTAGTTCATTAATTCATTTTGGACCATCATCACAGCCAGAAAAAATATTGGCTTTGGATATTTCTGCAAACAACAGACAGGCCTATGTTGAATGGCAACGTTTCTGAACCAAAAATACGTTTCATATCAGCCTTGTATCACGCTTGCAAAGACACACAATGCAACGTGGTTGACGTTGTGGAAAGATTGGTTAGGTTTAGGCAACAAAACTAATTGGTTAAGGTTAGAAAAAAGACCATGGTTTGTGTTCAAATAATAACGTAATAACATAACAATGTAACGTAGGTTTTTGGAAAGAACTACATGATTGGGCTTAAAACTACTACGTTTGTATAGTGAAGATGCCACTGAACGTTGTGAACACGGGACACGAACGAACAGCTGATTGTAATGTAACGCATGAGACACGAACAGCGGTCTCCGGGATGAAAGCTTTGTGTTTGTTGGACCCATCCACCTCCCGGTGTGTCTCTTTTCGTTATTTAAACCACGTCACTTGCTCTGACCAAATGCAAAAACATTAATTAATAATTAATTAATTAATTCAACGTATCCTTATTATTATCCTTATTCAACGTTATTCCTAATTTTTTGTGCATTTTCCTACGAATGTCCAGCGTCAATTTCCGCTCCATTCTTTTCAAAATAAACTTCTGTCTTCACAGGAAACAACTTTGTTGGGTTTAGGCAATATCGTACAGTAGTTAAGTTACGCAACACTGGAAGTGGCGCAATTTAAGTACGGAATCTACGTGATAAATAAATCCTGTGTGAGGATTTATTTGGGACAACAACACCGGTCTCCTGCGTGAAAGTCCTGTGTTTTTAGACCCTCCTATCCAGCCCGACCTCCTCCCCACATGGCGTTCGCTGCTCTTTATGTTTCTTCGTTCACAATTACGTGGATTACACATGAATTGATTTTGTGGGTTTATACACGAATTACAGTGCATTACTTTTTGTAGGTACAGCTACGAACGGTGTATGAGAACAGCCTGCTTAATTTGCCTTACAAGCACAAGGAGATAAGATGATAATGACTGATCCCTGTGGAGAAATCCAGTCATTACAGCAGCCACAGGAACAAACAAAGAATATATATAAAACGAAACATCAAATCAGGGGATGTCTAGTTGTAATGCACCCACCAGCTTACATTAGACGTTAAGAAAGAGTATCCTGGATAAAGCAAAAACCCTACAGAATGCACACTGTCGTCTTTGGGCTTTGGGATCTGGAGTTATTTTGAATGAACAAATTAATAGTAGATACTCATTTATCTTGGCAAATTGACTGTAAACCCCTGTAACATGGTTCACTTTTTTCAGATATTCCGATGACAGATACCTTCAGTGAGATGTTGCAATGAGTTACAGAAGTTTGGATAACCCGGATGTGACGTCAGGATTCAGGCATCCCACAGCCGGTAGTGAAACAGCAGAGACACATTCTTCAGCACTCACTCCACTGATCCTGACTTGAACATCGTACAGTAGCTGTTTATTAGAAATGTCCTTTAGTTGAGGTCCGCCTTCACCCACTTCTCTCTCTCTCTCTCCCTCTCTCTCTCTCTGGACGTTAAAGGGCCAGTGGAGGCTGATTAGGATGCAGAGGAGGAAGGCTCTGCTGCAAATTGAAAACATATTGATTCTCCTCATGCTTGGAGGGAGAGGGGGCGAGAGACAGAGAGAGAGAAGGAAAAAGACAGGGGGGAAGAGAGAGAGAGAGAGAGAGAGAGAGAGAGAGGGAGAAAGAGAGAGGGGGTGAGGGAGAGCGAGAGAAAAAAAGGAGGGTAAAATGTGGTGATGAAACAGAGAGAGCAAGACAGTTGCCCAATGCCAGCAGCAACTTGTGTGGATGTCTGGTCTCTGTCACACACACACACACACACAAACACACATACATATGCATTTTTTTCCCCATACACTAAGATAACATCCCATGGGTTGAGGGCTCTATGGTCACCATGGCAACGGGGTCAGGGCAGCGTTATTGCGTGAGTGTGTGTGCGTCTTATACATGCGAGCGCATGCTGTCATGTCCAGCTGTGTAGGGGAGAGGCCGCGGGATGCCGATGAGAGAGGACAGCGCATAACACGTACAGATGTGCTGACTGCACAGTTTCCATGGGAACAAGCCCCCACCTCCCCCCCTCCCCTACCACCAACACCACCACCACCTCCACCAAACAACATATCCCTCCTCCTCCCATCGCTCCTCATTGCTCTTGCAGAAGCTTGACGAGCTCCGCTAATACGTCTCGCTGCGTCTTTATGTGTGTCCATGCAATCCTGGTTGAGCTCTCAGATCAGCTACAGCTCAATCTGTCTTGTTCTGAGTGCACGAGTCACATCTTCTATGTGTGTGTGTGTGTGTGTGTGTGTGTGCATATTAGTATGTGTGACATGCTTGTTTCATTCTTTAATCAAGGATGAGGGCGAAGAGAGGAGAGTGTGAGGAGGTGGTGGATGTTATCAAACAGAGTGGCTTTCTGTCTTGTGCACACACACACACACACACACACACACACACACACACACACACACATAGGGAAAGCATCATTGGTGTGCACACAGACAATCACAATCATTGCCGGTACCCCGTTGACAGGAACTGATTTATTGTGTATGTGTGTGTTATAGCTACCAGAACTGATCATAAAGCACATTCTTGTCTCGTCTTCTGTACAAAAGCTGCCATCATATGGTTATCCACTGCCACTGCTTGTTTAATAACTCTGAAGTGATAGTGGAAAATCAGTGTGTGCACATTGCATGCATTACATAGCATGTGCACATCATTATTGGTATCTGTTGCAAGACTGCTTTGAATATGGCGTGACCATTTAAAGTCTTGCAGAGAATGCCGGAATGATGAGCAGTAGTTTGGATGGATTATCAACAATTAAAGAAAGAGAACCATCTCTTTCACAAAAGTCATATCTAGCATTTAGATTTGCAAAAAAAAACTCTGAAAGCATCATTTCTGCACACAAAAAATTATGCTTTTTGTATTTGTTAAAAGGTTGTATTGGATGGGAATGGAACCAACACTTCCCGCTGTACCACTGAACCACCAATGCAAGAATGTTCTGAGAGGTCTGCAGGGGCCTCTATAGGTCTACTACTGTATTACAATCTACTGTATTAGTGAGTGGATTGTCCTGCACTTTGCCACCCTCTAGTTGATTAATGATGAAAAAGTAAAAGTTACCAAAGGCATGAAGATGAAGTCAGTTGTTGTTGTTGATGTTTTCCCCGACAATTATCTCAGCAAAATATCAACATCAACAGCAGTCTGGTCAGCTCTTTGAAATGGTTTAAAGTTCTACACGTGCCTGACTTACGGTTTTACATCCTCGTCAAGACACCGAATAAAACAATGGAGAAATGTGTGACGACTGTGAAGACATAGTGTAGCCTATATGGGTTTGCATAGCTAAAGGAATAGACTACTACTGAAAGACAGTGGTGGAAGAAGTATTTACGTATTTTACTTGAGTAGCATTACAGTGTAAAAATACAAGTAAAAGTCCTGCATTCAAAATCTTACTTAAATAACATCACAGTATACTTAAAGTAGCCTCCCAAAAGTAAAAGTGGGCTACTCATTATTCAGAATGATGACCCATAAATAATGAATGTAGGCCTATATGTTATAAGATTTTAATTAGTGATGCATTAATGTGTAGGCCTACATCACTTTTAATGTGGCAGCTGGTAAAGGTGGAGCTAATTTTACTCTATAGGCTATGCTGAGTAGGTTAACCCGGTGGTTTTCAAAGTAGGGTTCGGGAACCCCCGGGGGGTCCTGGGGTTCCAGGAAAGTCCCCAGCAAAAAGGAAATAAAAACTCATCAAAATCAGATGGGGGACCCTGCGACAAAATCTTATCAAATGGGGGTCAGTACATGGTCTAATTTGTGTCAGTTTAGGGGTCCTTGACATGAAAAAGTCTGTGAACCACTGGATTCACCTATAATAATATCTACATCATAATGTATTAGTTGATTTATGTTTTGTATTAAGAAGCTGAATCTGCAAAGTAGCCTAATGCTGTCAAATAAATGTAGTGGAGTAGAAGTGTAGAGTATCATACAGTTGTATTTAAGTACTGCTGAAGTACCATTTCTGAAAGATCAATACATCTAATATGTAGATTGCTGCTGTCCTTGCGATTTATTGTTCACGATTAAATGGACCAAAACATTCAATTGATTATAGGCCTATTTATTCCTAATTTAATATATATATTTTTTTTATTAATATCCATGGAAACCTTGGATTCTTAATTTAAAAACATTTTTTATTATTATTAATATCCATGGAAACCTTGGGATAGTGAAAATAATATAAAAATATATATAATTCCTTGCATAAATGGACCAAAACATTTAATTGATTAGGCCTATTTATTCTTTTTTTTTTTAAAACAATTTTTATAAATATCCATGGAAACCTTGGGATAGTGAAAATAATATAAAAAGTTTGTAATTCCTTGTGTAAATGGACCAAAACATTTAATTGATTAGGCCTATTTATTCTAAATTTAATATATATTTTTTTGTATTATTAATATCCATGGAAACCTTAGGATAATGAAAATAATATAAAAAGATTTATAATTCCTTGCTGAAGACTAGACTGTGAGCTGATTTACGACAGTTTCACAAACATACAGCCGTCTCGCTTTACGGCAGAGGGTGGCTGTCAGAAGGTAGGTTTCATCATCACCTTTAACAGGTTTCTCTTTTTCTCCTCTCGTACTGTACTAACGAAACTCTCTGACATTGTCAGTCAGTTCGTCTGGTAGTGTTTTCCTCTAATAACGTGCTTTTTCTCCTGACTAACAGCTAACAACTCACGTTACTGCTACAACTCACACATGCTAACGATGCAAGCTAAACAAAGCTCGTCTACAAACCACAAACTAACTAGAAACGGACTGTTAGAGGTTAATTAGAGGTTAATACAAAGTCTCTGTTGGTCACATTTGTGTTATCCTTGTGGGCAAACAGGTGCTTGATTTCTACAGCTTGTTAATCTTATGAAATAAGGTAAAGTAAGTGAGAGAAGTGAGCTGATTGTGTTACTACTGTAGTACAGTACTGTGTGTACAGCCACTACAGCAGTGCAGTGTTGAACTACACTGGAGATGCCCTACTGTAGTAATTATTTAAAAACTACTACTACTTTAAAAGTTAAATATAGTCCAGGGGTCTGCAACCTGCAGCTCTTTAGCTCCTCTCCTATGGCTCCCTGTGGGTTTATACAAGTGGAAATGAATAACTGTTCTTTTGTTTACATTTTCGATTTTATTTATCATTGTTGTAGGTCTATGGTACAACAGAGTATTAGGGCAACATTGAGGAAAAAAATAAATCTGAGATTTCAAGAATAAAGTCATAATATAACGAGAATAAAGTCACAAGTTCATGAGAATAAAGTCATAATATTACGAGAATAAAGTCACAAGTTCATGAGAATAAAGTCATAATATTACGAGAATAAAGTCACAAGTTCATGAGAATAAAGTCATAATATTACGAGAATAAAGTCACAAGTTCATGAGAATAAAGTCATAATATTACGAGAATAAAGTCACAAGTTCATGAGAATAAAGTCATAATATTACGAGAATAGTCACAAGTTTATGAGATAAAAAGTTGTAATATTATGAGAATAAAGTCATATTACAAGAATATAGTCACACGTTTATGAGAAAAAAAGTCAGTATTATGAGAATAAAGTCAATATTATAAAGTCGTAATTTTACGAGTTATTTTCTTTTTTTCTCGTAATATTACGACTTTATTCTCGTAAAGTTACGACTTTATTCTCGTAATATTGTGACTTTATTCTCATAATATTACGACTTTTTTCTCGTAATATTATGACTTTATTCTCGTAATATTGTATCTTTATTCTCATAATATTACGACTTTATTCTCGTAATATTATGACTGTATTCTCGTACTATTACAACTTTTTTTCTCGTTAAGTTATGACTTTATTCTAGTAATATTACGACTTTATTCTCGTAAAGTTATGACTTTGTTCTCGTAATATTGTGACTTCTTTCTCGTAAAGTTATGACTTTATTCTCGTAATATTGTATCTTTATTCTAGTAATATTACGACTTTATTCTCGTAATATTATGACTGTATTCTCGTACTATTACAACTTTTTTTCTCGTTAAGTTATGACTTTATTCTAGTAATATTACGACTTTATTCTCGTAAAGTTATGACTTTATTCTAGTAATATTACGACTTTATTCTCGTAAAGTTTTGACTTAAGTTATGACTTTAGTGGTGGCATGCAACCAAGTACATTTTACTCAAGTAAGTAAAATGTATTTATACAGCACTTTTCACAGAGTCACAAGGTCACAAAGTGCTTAACAAGGGCATATGCAAACATACAAGAAATCATATAAATTGAAGTGACCACACGAGCCACGTGTTTAAGAAGTGTAAAACTAAAAACACAATATATAGTCTAGGGAAAAAACACAGATAAATACGCAATAAATATATAAAGTAAAGTCTGTCTTTAGCGGACTCAAGTACTACATTTAAGTACAGTTTTGTGGTATTTGTACTTTACTTGAGTATTTCCATTGTATGCTACTTTATACTTCTACTCCACTACATTTGAGAGGAAAGTGTTGTACTTTTTACATAAAATAACATATGCTTATATGATATAATGCAATATTGTACTACTAATCTACTAGTATACACAGTATCTACAAATGGCCAATTACATTAAAAGGCTCCTACATGTATTTATAAGTGAAGAACATAATACTATAATATAGCACTTTGAGAGGAGTCATTCTGCATAATGAGTACTTTTTGCTTTTGATACTTTAAGTACTAGTAGTACTTCTGTACTTTTACTTAAGAAACATTTTGAATTCAGGATTTTTACTTGTAATGGAGTATTTTTAGATGATGGTATTTCTACTTCTACTTAAGTAAAGGATCTAACCGTTATGTCTATGACCTGCTCAGGCGATGCGTATTGAACTGCCCGGTGCAGAGACACTGCGAGGTGGATCCTTGAAAGCTTTGGTTGTGGTGAGTGTGTGTGTGTGTGTGTGTGTGTGTTTCCTTGATGCTCCACGCTGCATGCAGATGTCTCTTAACACACCACATGGGATGGTTTGCTTGTGTTTCTTGGACTCCTTGCCTTGCTCTAATGTATTTTTGTTCTGTTGTTGTTGTTGTTGTTTGGGATTCATCCTCCTCCTCCTCCTCCTCCTCCTGTTCTCCTCCCAGACGGTGCTGCTGAGTGTGTTTATGTTCCCGCTGCTGAGGACGGTTGGACTGAGGGCGTTTTCCATGGCATCTGAGACGTACATGTCCGGCACGCACTCTGCCGCCTTCGTCACTTGTCCTAACGAGACAGTGGCTAAAGAGTTGGCCAGGTAATTCTATCAGAAACATCTTAATTCTGTTTTAGAAATGTCTTTAACCCTCTGGGGGCAGTCGCCCCCGCGATTATAAAAGCACTCACTTCATACTTCATACCATTACAACGAGTTGTCACTTGTTCTTATAAACCATCCAGAGGCTTAGTAATCCATCAAGGAAACACTGTTATCTTTGGACACTTTCGAAAAATGATAAAAGCGATAATTAAATGTTTTATGTACTTATTTATCAAATGCTGACTATACAAACAGTATACAGTATACAAAAAAAATCTGTCAGTAAATAAATAGAAAATAAATAGAAAATAAATGCAAAAATAAATAAATAAACTAAAATAAATGCAAAAGTGAATAAATAAATAAATAAATACAAATATATAATTAAAAAATAATAATTAATAAATAAATAAATTAAAATATATAAATAATATGAAATAAAAAAATAATTAAACAGAAGAGTAAATAAATAAGGGAATTAATACAAAGATAAACAAATAAATAAACAAATAAAACAAATATCAATTTATGTCAGATTTTACCAATTAATTAATGTCTACATTTATTTTTAATATTAATTTTTGCTACATTTAATGACATCTATTCATTTATTTATTGAGTCATTTATTTAGTGATTCAACTTCTCCAGAATAGTTTGTGTAAAAAAAATGGCTGTAGGCTTCTGTAACTCGCCTCACTTCATACTTCATACCATTACAGCGAGTTGTCACTTGTTCTTATAATCCATCCAGAGGCTTAGTAATCCATCAAGGAAACACTGATATCTTTGGACACATTCGAAAAATGATAAAAAGCGATAATTAAATGTTTTATGTACTTATTTATCAAATGCTGACTATACAAACAACTCTTAAACATTGATGTTTTGGTGAACGAGATTTCTGGCAGACATGTGCAAATCACAAGCTGTGTTTGTTAGGTGGTGAACTGTGCTCAAAGCACTGCGCCAATGACGGTTGCAAAATAGCGCCTCGACGATTTACAGATGTGATTTCATTGGAGAGATCTATGCTGAGTACTGAGCATTTAGAAATCTACTGCAACACGGAAGCAACCTTCAGAGAGTAAATAGATATATCAAGATAGTTATCTGAAGTGTATTGAGCTACATAAAGACAGTGGTGGAAGCGGAGAGAGTACAAAATAATGCCGCTTCCATTGTGATATAAATGTGAATAGGCCTGTGCTATAGAGTCTTTATTTTTGTTGTTGTTGTGAAGATAGTAAACTATTACACATAGTTGTTTGTTGTAGAAAATGAATGAATTGTTTGAACATTCAAATTGCGTTTTGTTTTACTTTTTCTTTTGACTTCTTGGTCTTATAACTTTATATAATAGCTATCATGTGATATCACCGCAGCATACATATTCAAATAGCCTATGTTGTGCTGAAAAAAAATGACATCAATTACTTGCTTGTACCTTACATTACTGAATTTATACACATGATTATGTATTAAGATTATATATCAGGGCCCCAGTTCTCAGCGGGTTAATATGATTATAGAATAAAAGATAAAGTAAAAGTTATATTCTTGATGTCTCTCCCCCTCTGTTACTGGCTGGACATAATGAAAATGGGACGTCCCGTTTGATTGGAAATCATTTTATCACTTATACTTCATCGCCCTGCAAGAAACGTTCTCTCTTCTTCCATGCGTAATCATTTGTGGCTGATCATTACTTTCTTCTGCCTCTCAGGGGGATTGTGGAAAAGAAGCTAGCGGCTTGCGTCAACATTGTCCCGGCAATCACATCTGTGTAAGTTTTGAAACGGCTGCTTCTCAGTGTCATGCTTGACTAAGTTTGTGTTTTCAACGTGTACAGGGTGTTTTTGCTTAATGACGGGTTATGAATGGAGTGTTTTCTCAGGCAGCATTTGAAATCAATGATTTTGGTACTTTATAAACAAATAAGGATGATTCATTAGATGACAAATGTCTTATTCTGTCTTGTTCCTCCAGGTATGAATGGCAGGGTAAGATTGAGGAGGACAAAGAAGTGCTGCTGGTGAGTGTTGACTTGAAGCATTGCAATATTTTAGGCTATGTAAAATGTCACTCTAAATGCAGCTAAATCCTGTTTCTATAACACAGTAAATTACTATCACTGCTAATGTTACTGATACAGCTGCACCTGTAACCACCACTACTGCTGCTTCTGTTGTTTCTACCATTATAGTACTAACTGCTGCAGATAGAGTTACTGCTATAACTACAGTAGCACTTAGACAGAGGTATGGTTGGGATTCTATCAATACCATTGTTAATACAATGCTGCTTATTGACGTTGATAATTAGCAACAGCGTTGTCAGATGGGAAATGTTAAGCTATCGTACCAGAGGCTTAAAACTATCATATTTTGAGGAAAATTATCGTGCGCGAGTCAAAACCACGAGTACAAATAAGCATAAATGTGTAATTTTACAAAGTATTTAAAGAACTTTTTCACACGCCTACAAATCTACCCACATTTTTTCAGGCCAGCTGAGGTAGCTATGATGCGTGGAAAGCTGAATGTGTCCAAAAATCAGTCAGTGAATAAATATAAAATAAATAAAAAATAAATGCAAAAATAAATAAATAAACTAAAATAAATGCAAAAGTGAATAAATAAATAAATACAAATATATAATTAAAAAATAATAATTAATAAATAAATAAATTAAAATATATAAATAATATTAAATAAAAAAATGTAATTAAACAGAAGAGTAAATAAATAAGGGAATTAATACAAAGATAAACAAATAAATAAACAAATAAAACAGATGTATCAATTTATGTCAGATTTGACCAATTAATTAATGTCTACATTTATTTTTAATATAATTTTTTGCTACATTTAATGACATATCTATTCATTTATTTATTGAGTCATTTATTTATTTATTCATTATTATTTTTTATTTTTTTTACAAGTTCCGTCCTTCTTCAGAATAGTCTGCGTAAAAAAATGTCTGTAAGCTTCTGTAAATGTATTTTACATCTGAATGTTTAAGTTTCTTCACTACCAATGAACTGACTGAACCTTGTTTTTCAATATTTAAAATGTAATAAATGTTTAACTCCAGTTACTGGTGAATTCAACATCTCTCTCCTGTTTAGATGATTAAAACCAGAAGTTCCAAGGTGCCTGCTCTTGCTGAATTTGTCCGGTAAGTTCATTTTAAAACACCTTGCTGCTACCGGATCTCACGGGAACACTGCGCTACTCCATTGTCTGCCATGACTCATGCAGTCAGAGTATTACTCCTGTTTATATGTACTGTGCCTGTCCGAGCGCCGAGTTGACTCATAATTGTCCTCTGCAGCTCCAACCATCCTTATGAGGTGGCCGAGGTCATCAGCCTGCCTATTGACCAGGGCAACCCGCCCTACCTCAAGTGGATAGGAGAAGTAGTCCCCGAGTAAGGACGGACTGACGGATGAGTGGATGAATTGATTCATGGATGGATGTAAACTACAAATACACATCAAAACACTAACCAAATCTGTAATGTTATAACTAACTGCAAACAGTTAGAAGATGAGACAAAGTGCCCATAATATGAGGAAGCAACACATTCGTCGTTTTGAAATATGTTCCTTTTTGCTGTGTCCCAGCCATTTGATTAGTATGTTTACCACTAGAGGGCAGCTTCGGCCTTTCTCTTTCAAGGTTAACCAGGTGCAGAATAAGACCAGTTGGATTTCTCATTTCTTTTGTGAAAGAAGCATTTTGTAATAAAGTGTTGGTGATTGTTTTTTAATTGGTGTCAAGTCTTTCTTGGTGAACAACATACAGTAAAGTTGAGGTCATAATGACAAATGTGACAACAGTTATAAACATGTCATGTACATATAACATACTGTATAATTGTGTGTGTATATATATATATATATATATATATATATCAGTACTTATTTTACATGACAAACATACTTATTTTAACCCAAATCATAATGGTTTCCTAAACCTAAAATCTAAGTTAATCTATTTTGGAAGTTTATTTTGAAAAGACACCATATGTAACGAGTGGAAACTGTACTTTTCCTTTGAATCAAACTAATGCTAACCTCATTAATGCTGACATAGCATGACAAACATTAACATGATGTGTTCACTCACTGTTGTACGTACCGAAGTGCATTTGAACAATACTTATTTTAAACCAAACCACAGTCTTTACCTAATCTTTTGTTGCCTAGACCTAACCTAAAAACTAAGTGAACCTACGTTGGAAGTTTATCTTTGAAAAGAGGCTGTATGCATGCAACAAACATAAACTTATATATATTTCCTGTGAACACAGTAGTTTATTTTGAAAAGACACTATGCATGTAATCAGCGTAAACTGACATGCCGTCCCTGACCCGTCCAAAACTGATGCTAGAGGGGTACTTAGAGCGTCATAGTTTGAAGCGTAGGGCCACTGACCAAGCGGCGGTATTTAATGAGTCTGGAGTGAGGACCTGTTGTTCAAGAAGTCAGAAGATAAATCTGAGATTGTCACAAAGTCTGCCTCAGTCCTCAGTCATCCTGCATTGCAACTCTCCATCCATCCACCGGATGGCCTCAGACTTTCACACCTGTCTCAGTCTCCTGTCATTTCTGATCCAGCCACTCTCTCCTGCCCTGCAGTAACCTCATTCCCGCCTTTTCCATCACCTGGTGCAAATCAATCCTGGTCTTTACTTCTCTCCATGTTTCCTTCACACCAACAATTATTCAAACTAAACAATCTCTGAGGTTTTGAGGGGAAAATGATTCTTTTAATTTGTAAACATACAACCAGTGATGAGCGGTAGCAGACATTGCTTCATTTTAAGAGGTCATAAGTTAAAGACTCAGTCAGAACCGAGTATATGTCTGGACCGTGGCTACACAAATAGTCAGTGGTCATGTCTATAATGTTAAATCCAGCGGTACATGTCCACCAGGCCGTTCAAGCGGTGACGTACCGTATCGTGGAATAAACCCGATGGTTTCCTGGTTTTCTGGTCGCCGTTTCAAACAGGAAACAGCATGGCGGTCTGCTCGTAAACTTTCTGTTATTCCGTCTAAACAATCCACCAAAATCTACTTCTAAAAACATTTTAAGTGAGAAATAGGCGATGCCTCTGCTGAATCTCTGGGCGACTGCTTCTCCTGCGTTGAGACATCCTCCGTCACCGGATCTGGTGGAAATGCAGGTCGAGCATGTCCAGGCAGCAGCATGGAGGCGGGCCGGTCCAGCTTCAGCAGGGCCAGGTCATAGTCGTGGATCTTTCTTCAGTGTCAGCCTCGTTTTCACCAAGCAGCCAAATTATTTGTATTTGTAATTTGTAAATTTGTTTTAAACAGAGCAGTCGCTGTTTTTATTATTTATGTTTTTATTTACCTGCGCCATCCTTGTATTTTTCACTCAAACACAAATGCTGCAGTAGTTCAACACTGTTCTCACAGTTTGGTACCTCGAATTACAAAGCTTCTTTTCATTTCATTTCAAAACTTATTTCGAACATGTAGAATACAAAAAAAAATAAAAAATAAAGAAAAAGAGAATGATCATACCAACAAGTGGACAACCAGAAAGAAGTAGTATTTACATACAATGAAAAGCAAAAGAAAAGGAAATTGTCAAACACTTGATGCCTTGATTTATATATTCGAAAAGGAGTGAGAAGAACAAACTTATTTAATCCCACCCCTTCTCCATAACTCATTCATTAATAATTAACCAACTTCCTTATTGAGCCATACATATACTCTAATTAAATGTTCCTAAATTTGTCTACTATCATTATTACCTTTTATCTCTGTCATAAAGAAATATAAATTAATTACTGATATAATTAAATTTGTTATCAATCAAAATACCAATTCATTACTTATAATATAACCTAATCAAAATACCAATTCATTACTTATGTATTGACTAGTTATCTTTTCTTATATGTGCATATTATTATTTATAATATACAATTTATAATATACAATATGCACATGAAATACAACATGCAATACACACACACACACACACACACATATACATATATATATATATATACACATATATATATATATATATATGTATATATATACCTTGTGATTGTCAAACCCCCACTTCATCCCTGTACCTTGAGAACATCATTTCTTTATGCCTTATTTTAAACTGGTTTAAGTTTGGACATTGCTTTAGCGCCACATTGAAACTGTTCCATAGTTTCACTCCACAGATTGAGATACAGAAACTTTTCATGGTTTTACAAATACTGTGAGTTTTGAAATGACCTGTTTGAATGTATTACATACTCTGATGGTTGGAATCTAAATTCATAGAGGTTAAGTTTCATTTTTTTTATGACTGCAAATTCCACAACACAAAGTTAAATTAAGCCATTTTTATTTATAGATGGTTGGTTGTTGGAACAAATACATTTGCCTCAGCACCAAGCCCAGAAGACAGGAGGTTTGCTGGGAAGAAGTATGGTGAACTCTCACGGTACACCACACCTCTCCCCAGCAGGTTCCTTCACCTGTCAGAGAGGAGGTTGGCTGGGAGGAAGTATGGTGAACACTCACGGTACACCACACCTCTCCCCAGCAGGTTCCTTCACCTGTCAGAGAGGAGGTTGGCTGGGAGGAAGTATGGTGAACACTCACGGTACACCACACCTCTCCCCAGCAGGTTCCTTCACCTGTCAGAGAGGAGGTTGGCTGGGAGGAAGTATGGTGAACACTCACGGTACACCACACCTCTCCCCAGCAGGTTCCTTCACCTGTCAGAGAGGAGGTTGGCTGGGAGGAAGTATGGTGAACACTCACGGAACACCACACCTCTCCCCAGCGACCACCCACCCACCCTGTGTCTACACCAGCACAGGTGTTCCAGCCAGCCATTTGCTAATATTTTTATGACTGCAAATTCCACAACACAAAGTTAAATTAAGCCCATCTATTCACAGATGGTTGGTTGTTGGAACAAATACATTCTCACCTGCCTTTGCACCCAGCCAAGAAGACGGTGTTTGTTCCAACATAGTCCCATATAATAAGCAAACACTGTCTTCTATATGGTCCCATGGACCCTGAAATTGTACACACAAGTGTAGTCAGGATTTCCCCAGTTGCTCTCGACTTGCAGCTTCACATGGCTGAAGACACCTTCTTCCTGATCCTGAGAGATAGAGAAATGAACCGACAGAGTTAGTTGAACACAAACTGAGTGGATGGGAAATAAGGGATATAATGAGTAGCCTACAATGAGGACAGACAAACTGTAATTCTTATGATATATTAGCTTGTGGGGGAAAAATAAAAAACTGCATGTGCATGTGTTTCATTGCACGATGTAATACTATTATTATTATTCAGATCCCCATTAGCTTTTGCAGAGCAGCAGCTATTCTTCCTGGGGTCAACATATTTTACATGGTGACAATACAAAAATACACATTCACACTACTCATCATACTCTAACATAACACATAGTAATACACGTCAACTGTACATAAAACAATAACAACTGACACAGTTTAAATGACAAAAACACAAAGAAAATAGAGAGGCTCCGACTGAATCTATCATGATCGAACAGATAAATATCATAATTTAATATGGATAATATTTGTTGTTATAACATTCTTAAAGAAAACCATCAATGAATACAGCAATCTATTTCTCACTTCAAACCAAGAGACATTTATGCATTTTATGGCATCAATTCTATTTCATATCACCTGAATCTGACCTTTATGTTGTTTGGTAAATGTAAAATTATATGTTGGAGTTGTTACATGATCAATAATGTGCTTTTGTAAGATGGAAGAATGATATTTGTATGTTATTTTTTACTTATATCAAGTTCACTGCACTTCAAATAGATAAAACAAGCAGAAATCATTTTCATGATCTTTATTGTACAATTATTATTATTATTATTATTATTTGTGTATGGGAGGAAACCGGTGAACCCGGAGAAAACCCATGCATGCACGGAGAGAATATGCAAACTCTACACAGACAGAGAGGCAGAGCCAGGACCGATCACCAGTCTTTCCTCTGTGTGGCTACAGCACTGATCACTGTGCCACCGTGCAGCCCTCAAACCATCTGTGAATAAGTAGGAATTGTGGAATTTGGAGTGACAGAAAATACCAGCATTCACACTGCATTGTAGACAGCCATGTATCTCTTCCGATCAACATGGAGCCTCAAGCAGTTTCCTTCACCTGGCAGGGAGGAGGTTCGCTGGGAGGAAGTATGGTGAACACTCACGGTACACCACACCTCTCCCCAGCAGGTTCCTTCACCTGTCAGAGAGGAGGTTCGCTGGGAGGAAGTATGGTGAACACTCAAGGAACACCATACCTCTCCCCAGCACCCACCCACCCACCCTGTGTCTACACCAGCACAGGTGTTCCAGCCAGCCATTTGCTAATATTTTTATGACTGCAAATTCCACAACACAAAGTTAAATTAAGCCCATCTATTCACAGATGGTTGGTTGTTGGAACAAATACATTCTCACCTGCCTTTGCACCCAGCCAAGAAGACGGTGTTTGTTCCAACATAGTCCCATATAATAAGCAAACACTGTCTTCTATATGGTCCCATGGACCCTGAAGTTGTACACGCAAGTGTAGTCAGGATTTCCCCAGTTGCTCTCGACTTGCAGCTTCACATGGCAGAAGACACCTGCTTCCTGATCCTGAGAGATAGAGAAATGAACAGAGAGAGTTAGTTGAGCACAAACTGAGAGGATGGGAAATAAGGGATATAATGAGTAGCCTACAATGAGGACAGACAAACTGTAATTCTTATGATATATTAGCTTGTGGGGGAAAAATAAAAAACTGCATGTGTTTCATTGCACGATGTAATACTCACAGACAGTTTGAAAGTCTGCACTGACTCGCCGTCCTGATCATAAAGAAAGGTCCCTAGTAGGGTGCCTTCATCCTCTTCAGTCTTCACGCCCTTCAAGAGAGAAAGATAGAGATCCAGTTGAACACCTTGATGTTCTCCGTGTATGTGACAGTGAAATACACAGGACGACTGCAGTGTAACAATTTTAAATTTGTGACTTACATAGACAGAAAACATCTTTGGGGCGCTCGAGATGCTGCCAGTTGGCGACACGGTCTTTGAAATGTGACCCAGTGTCACGTGGCTGATGGTCACTGGGTGGGACAGAGCTATGACTAAATGTCCACGCTCACCATCAAATGGGCAGCAGCGTCCGACCTCGATTGGTCCTCCCTGAAGAATGAAAGAGTATAAAAAAGAGTTTAGATGGTATGAGGTATAACAAAATAGACAGTAAAACAATCCAAACCATTAGATGATATTGCCAAACCGCATAGCCATGTGTTTTGTGTGTGTAGTTCCTAGTTCCTACCTGAGTCACGATACTTTGGTCTGCAGCTGGTCTCCAAAAAGATGTCAGGAAATTCCAGATAGGAATGGGAAAGGTTGGTTTTGTGCTTTCGTATGTATTCGAGGATAAGTGAGCTAAAACACGGGCCCCTGCACACAAAAATACAAACAAAGAAAGTGAGAAAAGGATCTCAAAACTAAAAATCACATGTTCGAATTACAATCTGACAGATAAAAATGATGAGGGGGATTTAGATGTCTCACCTTGCGACTCCAGGGCAAAGTTGGGCATAGAGTCCCCTGGTGGCAGCTCGTTGATCCTCTTTAACTTCAGCAGCTCGTTCTGCAGCATTATCACCTGCTCCTCCAGACCTTCAGTTCTGCTCAAGACCTGTAAGTGACATCATTGTGTGTTTCAACATGTGTACAGTTGAGAACATATTTGGGCTGTGATTGTGTTTTATAGATGCACATTAAGATTAAAAGAAGTAAAAGAGAAAGCCAAGCTGCTTTTAAGGGTCATACCGTATCCAGTGATTTGCCGTTCATGGATAGAGCCAGGGTGAAGTTTACAATTCCTGATGGATGGAGAGAAACAAAGTATTGGAGAAACAGGTCAGTGATGTTTTATTCAAAAGACAGACACTCTACAGTATAAAACACACAAGCTGATGAACAAGATATGACTGTTTGTAGAAGGAGAGATCGCTTACCAAAACACATGAGCAGCATGAAGAACAGCCAGTGAATGATGCTGTTCCTGCTGTTCCTGCTGGCCTCGTTGGCCTCGTTGGCCTCGTTGGCCTCGGGTGCAAACCTGACCATTTTCTCGGTGGTGTCTTTTCGACTGTCTGGAGCAACCCTCTTAGGTCTTCTGAAAGTATTTTACAATGGAAATGAGAAAAGATTGAGAGCTTTGAAGATGTATAATGAAGACGTTATGACTGTTAAACACATACTGTACATAGCCTGTGTGCTACAGAACATATACAAGCATGACTGTGGCACACACACGAACGTCAGCTTACCTGTAGGTAGAAGTCTCCTTGTAGGAAATGACTGGTTCTCCTCGAAGGTTGTAGTATCCTGCGTTGGTCAGTCGAGAGCTTCTACGTAACATGACTGTAAACCAAACAAGAGAGCAGAGGAGGTGGTCAGTCACTCACTGACACTAGTTATGTCATACACTTTGACTTTTCTAACTACAACACTTCTACTATTAGAAGCAACTCAGTGCATGTCAATAGTTTTCTGTTATTGAGTGTCAGACACACCGGAGCCAAAAAAACACTCTGTGTCAGAGATGTGTGGAATCAACTAAAGTCATTTTTGAGGTTGTAGTTTGTGTTGGATGAGCTTTTTAACCATCTTCTCTTCTTTTTGTGAATATAGACTGATGTTTATTTAACTTTTTCTTTAATATTTATGATATAAATAATTATATTTATCCTCTTTTATTACTTCTCTGTGTCAGTTTTTGAATAAGTATAAATCCAATCAGTGCTCCATTACTGCCTAACCCAGTTGAATAGAGGCTTACAGGAACTACCACCTGTGCATGAAAGTCATTAAACAAAACTATTTGACCTAACATCAAGTTGAAAATATTGTATATATATGAATTCTTGAAAGGTGTTTCTAACATTTTGTCAAACTCCATTGGACAAAATGATTAGAAACATCTCTCTCACACAGTCTGAATATTAATCTCCCAAAGGTAGGATTAATCAGGTTACATATGAACCTGTTCTAACAGAAACCATACAGAGGTTTTGCTGCTCTGCTTACTGAGTGTGTGTTTCACAGATCTGGGAGAGAAACAATGATTTACCTTCACTTTGCCTGTGTGATGACATTGTGATAATGAAGAAGTGGATGTTTTGCGTTGAGTTTTGGTTTCTCTGCGGTTTTGCGTCGAGCTCACTGAAAAGTCCTCAGCTGAGTCTCCAGATAACTTGCTGTGAGAGAATACGTGAATCAGACAGAGTCCTAATCTCACTGAGTTCCATAACGGCTGTAATGCGTCAGAGAATTCTAGAATGACATCCTAAACGTAGTTCATAGTCACGCCCCGGTAGCTATGGCAACCATCAATGTCACTATGATGAATAATAATAATAATAATAATAACACTTTGATGAAGGCAAAAAACACACAAAAAAACAACAACAACAAAAGTGGCAACACTTCAATTTTACAGGTCCGCAAATTTCATGGTAATTAGGTGATAATTAGCAAATACATTTCTTTGGAATTTCTGCCAAATTACCCCAATATTTACCTCAAAAATTGATTGAAAATTACTTTATTATATTTAATAATTATTTTCCACTATTTCCCAATACCTGATATTTAATACATTTCCAGGAAAATAATACAAAGTTAATTAATATGCTTTATTTCCATGTCCGCTGATAAATAGATAATAATTAGCAAATAACTTCTTTGAATATGGACTTGTCTTTTTCAATAAGTCACACAATGGTGAGATTTGTGTCTAATCAGAAGTGTCTTCTATTAGTTTTCCACCTCTGATGAAGATGACAGGTTGAGTCGCCCACATAGGGGACCCTCAAGATCAAGAAAAACACGATCACGTTCTCTTCTGAAGTATTTATTGTGTGTCCTCACCATACAGCTTACTAATTGTGTATTTTGAACTACATTTCAAAAATAACTTCATATTACTGTTAAATTCATAATGTATATATTAAACTCTAAGAGTCAAAGCTAATTTAGCAGACCTTGCTAGCTGCCATTTATCTGCAATATTGGCAAAGATGTGATTTCTTCAACATGTTCTTAAAGACATTAGTATTACAATATCTGTCATGTAACACAACATGTTATATATTTTTGTGTATGAAGACATCTATGGTTACTGTCTTATTTTTTCGGGATGTAGAGAAAATCATGAAATCCCATATTTTTAAAAACATTTTGTTATATCAATATTTACAATGATGCACACAGCTTGATGAAAATGAATTTAAATGTCTTCAAAATATTATAGAAATTAAAAAAGTAAAATGTATAAAATAAACCTCATTGTAAAAAAACATGTTACAGATTAAATGTTGACCATTAAATGTAATTTTGTGTACCTGATTATATGTATTATATACTCTGATGATTATTATATATCTATAATATAATTATATAATTCACAGAGGTTGATTCTATTTTATTTGGGAGAGTCAAAAGTGACCATAGTTGCAGAAACACCCAACTACTGTCACTTAACCTCCAGTCGTTGCAGCTTCAGACTGGACCTGCCCTCAGAGTTTACTTGGACTGGACACACAAAAAATAAAATTGTGTTAATTTCTTTTAAAATTCTTTCTATCCTTTTAATTTGTGTTGTGGTGTTTTATGCAGAATTTCCTGATGCATGTTTGGTTGCTTCTCCTGTTTAAATATCTGGTATTATTTGTCACTTGAGTGGGCTCTTACATAAATATGTAAAGAAATCTAAAGTAAGTGATTAGCCTTTCTCACACTAAGCTGTTTATAACCTGTTCCATTATACAATATCCTGAAATGTATGAAAGACTGAAGAGACTGAAATACTTCATCCACATCTGCAGCTAACCACCAGAGGGCAGTCCAGTTGTTGCTGTGAACCACAGACGGGTTCATCCAGTTTAACCACTAGCTGCAATGAATTCACAAGAGACTGCATGTTGCTAATGTACAGATATACAATATGTAAGGCAGTAGCCTAAATCAGCCACCAGGTGTCGCTGGTGCGCTGTAATTCCCATCCAGAGGTGAGGCGGCACAAGGGAGCAGCTAAGGCGGAGTAGTCTCTAACGTACCGCCTGTAATATCCAGCGAATCCCAAGAACCGCAGCACTTCCTTCCGATTTGTAGGCCTCGCCCAATCCTTTACTCTGCTGATCTTCTCAGTTACAACAGTTACAAAACGCTCCATCCACCTTTCAGAGACTCATGACCTGCTGCTTTGGGGATATGAATTTCACCCATCTCCTGATTTATCTGGACGATCTCATCATTTTCTCCAAAACGTTTCGATGCATGCTGTAGAGGGAGAAGACGCTAAGTTAGCTCTCTGTAAGAAAAGGAACATAAGAGCCAGACCTGGGGATATTACAATGTGGTGTCTGAAAACTATATTCTGTTGAAATAGGTTGTGGACGAACAAGTGAGATGACAGCAGATGTTGTGGACAAATAAAGTCTTCCCGGTCTCAACCACAATCAGAAAGACTGTGCTGGTGTTTCCCTTAATCTGCACCACACCCCATAACACAACTATAAAACACAACGCAGAGTCCCAGGGTGTGCAGAGAGGCTCCAGCACGTGGGTTACAAATACATAGGAATAACATATATAGTTATGGTGCAGGGACAGTCCACAAAAAGCTGGAAGTGACAGACAAGTTTTCTTCCTCCTATTATTTATTAACTTTATTGTCCATAAACAACATGATTTTAAAATATAAACACAGTTATTTTTTTGAAGTGTCGTTGGATGCATCAAAATAAATAAATAAAACAGACTAAATTTAAGTGGTTTTGAGCATATTTAATTAGAGATGTGCTTCTAAAATAAGGGCATCGGAAATGAAACATTGTGCTAATCTAATAAAATAATAATAAAATAAAATGATTTCAGATGGAAATGTATCTTGAAGTATGCATTAGTTTATGTTGGTGTGTCTCCTCAGCACTGATATTTTCAAAAGACTCACAATATTGAATGGACTGAAATGCTGTGCAATATGCTGCCTTCCACTGTGTAATTGTCTGAAATATATTAATTATTTCTTTTTTTAAAATATTTTTATGAGAGCTACAAGTTCTTTTAACATGGTCATGGAGCATATATGCTGTATATTTGTATTCTGGGGGTATCGTTCCTATGCAGAGGGTAGTTTAGTTTATTTATTGACTACACTGAGGGTGTTTTATATTTTAATAATTTATTTATTTATTGTGTTGAGTTGAATGTGCTACTTATTTTGTACTGTAATTACCTTGTGCCTTTTCTACCTTTTTTCTTTTCTTAAAGCTGACTTGGTGTAAACTGCTCAGAATTCCAAAGTACTTATATGTGCAAATGGCAAATAAAACTCTTGAATCTTGACTCCTGAAACTGGTTTTCTTTCTCAATGTTTACATTTTGCATTTGACCTACATATGACGTACATCTCGTGTTTAAAGCCCCGTATGGGTCTATTTTTATCAGCTGTATACACGTTATCCATCCGACCAATCACAAATCAGACTGGAGCTTGGAGTAATTGCAGCGGTGTTTTATTACCCAGACATCTCTACATAATTGATTGACTCGTATCTCTGTCAGAATTTGATCGATTCGGTTCTCCTTAACATTTGGAAGGTCTAGAAGAGATGCATGATTGAATTATTTTATCCTCGGTCAAGTTAGCACAGGGGTCAGCAACCTGCGGCTCTTTAGCCCCTCTTCAGTGGCTCCCTGTGGATTTTTAAAAACATTTAGGCAAGGCAGGGCGAGGCAGCTTTATTTGTAGAGCACATTTCAACAACAGGCCAAATTCAAAGTGCTTTACATAGACAATCAAGAACATTGCGGCAAAGTGCAAAAGAACATTAAGACATAATTAAAACAGTTATAAAAACATAAAAACATTAAAGATTAGAAAATAAAAACAAGCTAAAAATAAAAGCTAGGATAAAAGCTAAAATAGAATATAACACAAGAGTAAAAGCTCTAGTGCAGTATGAGATCATTATCTGGTTTAATTAAATGCAGCAGCAAACAGGAACGTTTTAAGCTTTGTTTTAAATGAAGTGAGAGTTGGAGCGGTCCTGCAGGTTTCTGGGAGCTTGTTCCAGATATTTGGTGCATAAAAACTGAATGCTGCTTCTGCATGTTTAGTTGTGACTCTGGGGACACTAAGCAGACCTGATCCAGAAGACCTGAGAGGTCTGGATGGTTCAGAACATAGCAGAAGATCAGAAATATATTTTGGCTCTAAACCATTTAGTGCTTTGTAAACCAGCAGCAGTATTTTGAAATCAATTCTCTGAGAGACAGGCAGCCAGTGTAGAGACCTCAGAACTGGACTGATGTGATCCACTTTCTTGGTCTAAGTGAGGACTCTAGCAGCAACGTTCTGAATCAGCTGCAGCTGTCTGATCGATTTTTTAGGAAGACCAGTAAAGACGCCGTTACAGTAGTCAAGTCGGCTGAAGATAAATGCATGGACTAGTTTTTCCAAATCCTGCTGAGACATCAGTCCTCTAATTATTGCTATATTCTTCAGGTGATAGAAGGCTGTCTTTGTAATTGTCTTAATATGGCTGTTAAAGCTCAGGTCAGAGTCCATGACTACACCAAGATTCCTGGCTTGGTCCGAGCTTTTTAACATCACATTTTTTATATCATTGTTGTAGGTCTATGGTGATTCTTACATTCTCCAATTGTATAAATCTGTAGCCTATACTAAAACCTGTATCATTCAGTCAACTAAAATGGGCGTAATAGCCTATGTAAGTCTACAGCCGGCGACTTATCCTCTAATTTTGTCGAACCTCAAAAGCTCAATAGGCTAGCTATGGATTCCAAATCCCAACAAAAAGAAGTCTCTGAAGAAAATAGAGAATTTAATAGTGCCGGGACAGATTCGACAACAAGTCATTTAAAGACATTTCCAGAACAAGCAGCAGCTTCCAGCCAAATGTCCTGAGATGTTTCTTCAATGTCCTGCCTCTCATTTGCACTTGGGCCCTCACTGTATTAGACTTACTGTAATAAGCTGTGTTACCGTCATCACAAAGCTCAAATGTTTTGCGGCTCCAGACGGATTTAAAAAAAATAATAAAATTTGGGCTAAAATTGCTCTTTTGATAGTAAAAGGTTGCCGACCCCTGAGTTAGCATAAGGCTAACAGGGAGTTAGCAGCGGAAGTCTCTGGAGCACATTCTGCAGAAGTAGTGCGACGGAGTGAGATGGCCTACGAGAAGTTACTGTAACTGTAATCAAACCTCACCCGCGCTTGGGCGTGGATTCAGTGCAGAGAATACTGATTATTTTTTCACGATTTGGAAGCTTAATTTTATGTGTTGGCCGTTTTTTGTTTTTTTTATCATTTAAATTTGGCTGGGTGGTTAATAACTCATTTTCCTGTGATGTGACTCAGAACACATATTTATTGTTTGCTTTACCCGGACTTTAAAAACATGTATTGTTCATCCAACTGGTTTCTTTCCCAGGAATTCAGGCAGAGCTACGAAACAAACGGCTCTAAGCTGAACATGGCTTGCCTTCCACTATTTGGCAACCTTAACCTGGAGGTGGTTCTTTTGTTCCTCCTATGGGTGACACCCATGATGCAGTGGGGCTCCAGTCACTCCACATTGACTTGTAATCATTTCCAGATATCTTCGCTCGAACGCGTGCCTCGTACCTCTCGTCTTGTATCAGCTCATCGAGGTTCAGCTCCACGCTGCAGTCCAATTTACAACTTGTATCTAAAACGTTGCTTTCCTGCGTAGACGGATCGTGAAAAGGAAGAAATGTCATGTTCATGTACTGTTGCTTGGGTTCCCTACAACCACAAGTCATTTGTGCAAATCATTTAACATTCAATCTCCAACACTTCTTTCTATTCATCTCTGACAAAAAACACTCTCATTAATGCATAACATGGAACAGATTATATACATACACTCCACGACTGATCCTGGTGTTTCCACTGCAGTTGGCAGCCGTAAGTCTCTTCATCGAAACGGGGATTGTATACAACTTGGGAGGACCAGGAAGCGGTGGTGAAGTTGATACGTGGTTGTGGCGGAGGATTCAGCTTTACTGCAGCATCACACACACACAGATCATTTGTTTTAGGTCAACATGAATAGCTCACAGTCACAAGGAGGCGATATATTATTCATTGTACTCAATGTGACAAGCTGGCATGAAGTAAACGTTAAGAGTTTGGTTCCCGGGGTTACAGTTCAGATCCATGGACAGATTATCGTAGCTCGCAAACTGAGAAGAAAAAAGAATATTTCTCTTCATCAAACATTCATCAGACGACAATACAGAATGAAATGAGATCTAAATTAGTGTACGGGCTTTTGGGCAGGTGAACTCATAAATTGGTCTGATTAAAAGCCTCAGCTAATAGCCTTCAAGCTTCGGTAGGCTACAGTTTTTTGGCATCATTGGGCAAAAAATCCACAATAACCTTTCAGCATATTCAAGTGTTCTGAGAGAAAACTAGACCTCTGCACCTCCTCATGGCTCTGTTTTCAGGCTTTACAAAATCTAGCCTGTTACGGGAGACTTTGGCCAATCACAGGTCACTTCATTGAGAGAGCGTTCCTATTGGCTGTGCTCCGGCTGGTGGGCGGTGCTTGGTATTTCCTCAACTTGATCTCAACATGGCTGCCGGGTCACAAACTTTCTCATTTTACAGCTAAACAGTACACTACAAGATGTTTCTGAAAACATCTGAGGAGATAAATAGGCATTACAGTAACAGGATATTGATTCATATTTGATCAGCGCTGCCTAGTTTGACCGTTTGATCGGAGTTGCCGATTGATTGACAGCTGCTTCGAGACGGCAAGGCTCCAGCTCGGCTCTGGTTGGTTGTTTTCCTCCAATCTGTGAAATCTTGCAGAGATGCCATTGTGACTATTTCACAAACTGCAGTGAGACTGTGTTGGCCTTTTTTTTTTAACATTAAAGCATGTAAACATGTTCTAGTAGAAACCCAAAATACAAGTATGAACCTGGAAATGAGCGTGATATGTAGCTGTAGTCTTCTATTTAACAGATAGACATGAGAGAGAGGTATTGATCTGTTCATCTAACTCTCTGCAAGAGAGCAAATCAGTATATTTCCTAAAGTGTTGAACTTTTCCTTCAGTGTCCCCTGGTACATTCTTCTCTCAACAGATATCCTCATACTCACTCTGCCGTCTATGTTGAAGATCAGGGTGCACTTCCTCAGCGTTGGTCTGGAGACGTCAACAGGCTCCAGTTTACATTCGGCGTTGTAGTTACGATATTTAGAACTGGAGGAAAACATGCTGTTTTTATTATTTGACTGCACTCATAATGTTATCTGTGTACATTTACATCTACTCCAAGTACATTTCGGTCCTTACGTCCATGAGGCCTTTAATGTGCACACATTGTCTGGAAGATCAGATGCAGATGTGCTGTTCCACACACAAGTGATGATACG
Source organism: Sebastes fasciatus (assembly GCF_043250625.1). Classification (NCBI taxonomy): domain Eukaryota; kingdom Metazoa; phylum Chordata; class Actinopteri; order Perciformes; family Sebastidae; genus Sebastes; species Sebastes fasciatus. The sequence continues at coordinate 39,127,053 of NC_133797.1, forward strand.
ATTGTAGTCACTTTCGCAAGAGAGATCCGTGCCAGCTAACGGAGACAAGAACAAATGAAAAAGGTGTAACAAAAGACCTTGAAATCAATTCTGCTACAATATAATAATATATATCAAATCATCGAAAATATCACTGACCGATGTCTGGGTCGCTCGGACAGTTCTCAGTTTGCGCAGCGCCGATGCAAAGCAGAGCCAGAAGAAGAAACATCAGATGGGTTTTCTTCTTTCTCTCCATTTAAGTTGTCAGATCTCGAACCACCAGGATGGTTGTTTCACAAAGCTGTGGGGGGGGTGGAAGGGGATGAAGGATTGTTCTTGCTTCGGGATGTGCCTCACTGCTTCCTCCTCCTTCTCCTCCTGTGCAGATGGATGAAAACACAACTGCATGTTGCTCTGCTTCTTTATTTAGTGGTATTTGACAGAGTTTATTTCTGCACCCGACACCCGGTTGCCCCCGTACCACAAACGCAGCAAGAGACGGTTGTTACGCCAACAGAAATAGAAATGTTTCGGATCCTGCCTCAGTTTGTCCGCTTTGGTTTTACTTATACAGACTGATATAAAACACCTGTGTAAATGTGATGTAACTATATATACTATATATATATATATATATATATATATATATAATCCAAACAACATTTGAAGCAGCAGCGCTGTGTGTGTGTGTTTGACCAATCAGCGATGGTCATCCCTGCAAACTCCATCCCCAAAGTTCCTGTACTTTCAGAAAGTACTACCCCCCGACGAGGACCTTTTGGGGGGCGCAAAATGTCCCAAGAACTTAATTTAGACGCTTTGAGTCCCTCAAAAGGTTCTTAGTTCTGGGGGAAAAGTTCCTGCAGTGGAAAAGCGGCTTATGTTCGGATGTAAAGAGTAGGGATGTCACGAGAACCGATACTTCAGTACCAAGTCGATGCCAAAATAAAAAAAAAAGTGATGGTACTCTTTTTCTAAAGTACCGAAGGTACCGTACGATGCCTGTGAGGGTCGTTGGTAGTGATGTGACTGAGGAAAATTCCCACCGGTAGTAAACTTGTGACAACACTGGTGTCACCGATTACACCGGACATTTTACAAGAAAAGATGACGGTCAACATGCGCAGAGCGCTGACCCTGATCTTCTGGCCTCTCCGGTAAAGCTTTTGCTGCGGGGCTCCGTTAAGAGGGTCTACTTGGCGCCGCTGCTCCGTGCATACCGGCTGTGACGGCTCCATCCACCTCGCGGCGATTACCTCATTAACGTTATGGTTCCCTTATAGCGTTGGGATTAAAAGTGAAATATTGCCAAATAGGTGCGTTTGCTTTTCACTTCGACAATAAATCCTCTGCCTCCTACTCCTACCCCAGGTACTCTGAGCTGACGGACCAGATGCATTCACGGTCAGTTTGTAACGTCCGTCGTCTGACTATCGATTGATAACATGCCTCTGATACGCCAAAATGAACAAAATGGGTCAATTATTTTTATTTATTACTTAAAGGCTACATGCCTCTGTTTTTTGTAATGTTCAAATGTTCAATGTTGCCAGATCTCACGAGAGAAACACGCAACCAAGTCTCTAGAAACAAGCCGAAGAGAAGCAACTCTCCCAACAAAAAAAGGCCAAAACAAGCGACCTTACCTACCTACCACGACCTGCCACAATATGAGAGAGAGAGGCGGCCACTACCACCACAAACGTCCGTCCCCTTTCATATATTATTATCCTCTATCACAATATGGGTCGCTATTTTGGAGAGCCCCCCCACAATAATTTAATTATTTAGGCCTTACCAGCATACATCAGCTATAGGCTACAGCAGGGGAGATAATAACTTCCCCTTTAACAGCAGCCACAAAATAAGTTAACCCACAAGCGAAATCACTTACTGGGGAGCGGTCGCTCTATCTATCAACAAAGGAGATGTCTGCTTTAACGAGCGAAATCACTCGCTGCTGAGCAATACACACTGTAAAAGGAACTGAATTAGCCGACAACAGCCCAACGGGCTCGTTGTCCGACGGAGGCTCGTGAGGAAGCAATCCCTTTTAAACTATATAAAAATGTGATAAACAATGATAAAAGTATTAATCCTATAACACTGTTTTTACTACTGAAACAGCATACAATCATAGTGCTGCTGTATTGATCCCAGTGCTGTAATACTCACACTGGCCACTGTAACTCACAGCTCTAGTGATGTAATGCTGATCCAAGCAACTTTGCAGCTGCAGGGGGCCCAAAACAGGGAATCTGGTAGAGGAGGTACCAAGATCATATGTATGGTAGAGGAGGGACTAAGATCATATATATGGTAGAGGGTATATGCTGATTAGTAAGACAGAGACCAGTAGAATTGAGGAATACTACGATTTATGATGACAGGAAAAGAGGGGTGAGTTCTTTGTCCCAAGTATATAAGGTTATGATCTAAAGACCGCGGGCAGTTGCGTCCGGACAGACGTGTCCGGACCTGCTCGGGTTTTGGTTGTGTTTATGTCTGTTGATATTAAACACCATGAAAACTCTGCTTTTTGCAAAATACTTGTACAGCATTATGTGATTCATTTGAGTAACCTGTGTTGACTTTCTGACACCATTAAAATTGAACCTGAAGAACATTGAGCTGGGATCTCTGCCGTTCTTAGCCCAAGGCTTGAGATTTCCAGACTCAACACTCGCCGATGCTGTAGCGCAAACACTTAGCTCGGCGGCAATAAACAATAAAGGAGACCGAAAACAGACTCCTATCAACAAACGTAACTTAAACTCTAACGACGGGAGGATATACTCACCTTGTTATCCTAGCTCACCTGTCGTTAGCCTCGCTGAATTGAACCGGCAAAAACACCGGTGTTACAGCGTCTAAAGTGTTAGAGTGTAGCCGTGATTAACTAATCGCAGCCCTTGGAGGACGGAACCGTAGCTCCAACCATGCGGTTGCAGGGCTTCCAGCGAAAAGTCAACGGCTTATCTCTTTAATCAACCTGCATTCGCGGATTACCTGCCGCGAGAAGATTCAAGGGACATCTCTGATGATGACGTGGGCTTATATAAACTACGTCATCCCAGGTCACATGTGACTTTGTTGATATTAAATACTCGACCTGCGCGTGCGCGAGATGGATAACATCCAGTGTTAAACACTGCCTCTGGCAGTCAGGAAGAACGAAATAGAACCACACATCTCTGACATAGAGTGGTTTTTTTTTGGTTTCTGTGTGTCTGACACTCAAAAACACAAAACTATTGACATGCACTGAGTTGCTTCTTACAGTAGAAGTGTTGTAGTTAGAAAAGTCAAAGTGTATGACATAACTTGTGTCAGTGAGTGACTGACCATGCTCTCTTGTTTTGTTTACAGTCACGGTACGTAGAAGCGTTCGACGGACCAACGCAGGATATTACGACCATCTAGGAAAACCAGTCATTTCCTACAAGGAGACGGCTACGTACAAGTAAGCTGACGTGTGTGTGTGTGTGTGTGTGTGTGTGTGTGTGTGTGTGTGTGTGTGTGTCACAGTCATGCTTGTATACAGTATGTTCTGTAGCATACACAGGCTATGTGTTTAACAGTCATAAGTTCTTCATTATACATCTTCAAAGCTCTCACTCTTTCTCATTTTCATTATACAATACTTTCAGAAAAAGGAGGTTTTCTCCAGACGGTGGGAGAAAGTCCATCGCCAAGAAAATCAGCATGGCCAGCGGGATCATAGGGGCCAATTGGGCCATAGGGGCCAACGGGGCCAACTGGGCCAGTGGGGCCAACAGGGCCAGCGGGGCCAGCGGGGCCAGCGGGGCCAACAGGGACAGTGGGGCCAACAGGGACAGCGGGGCCAGCTGGGGCAACGAGGCCAGCGGGGCCAACAGGGACAGCTGGGCCAGCGGGGCCAACAGGGCCAAAGAGGCCAGCGGGGACAACAAGGACAGCGGGGCCAACAGGGCCAGCGGGGCCAACAGGGCCAGCTGGGCCAGCGGGGGCAACGGGGCCTGCTGGAACGGCATTATTCGCTGGCTGTTCTTCATGCTGCTCATGTGTCTTGGTAAGCGATCTCTCCTTCTACAAACACTGCTGGAACGGCATTATTCGCTGGCTGTTCTTCATGCTGCTCATGTGTCTTGGTAAGCGATCTCTCCTTCTACAAACAATCATATCTTGTTCATCAGCTTGTGTGTTTTATACTGTAGAGTGTCTGTCTTTTGAATTAAACATCACTGACCTGTTTCTCCAATACTTTGTTTCTCTCCATCCATCAGGAATTGTATACTTCACCCTGGCTCTATCCATGAACAACAACTCTCTTGACTCAGGACCCTCAGCGTCACTTTTCCCATCAACCAAGCGGGATAAGGTATGACCTTCTTTTTATTCTTAATGTGCACCTATAAAACACAATCACAGCCCAAATATGTTCTCACCTACATGTTGAAACACACAATGATGTCAACATCCACCATTCAAATGAATCTCCTGTCACTTACAGGCCTTGAGCACATATGAATGGATGGGGGAGCGGATGAGAATGCTGCAGGACGAGGTGCTGAGGTTAAAGTGGGTCAAGGAGCCACCAGGGGACACTATGCTCAACTTTGCCCTGGAGTCGCAAGGTGAGACATCTAAATCACCCTCTGTGAGGAAGCAACAACTCCCTCACTAACTGTTTGGTAAAGCCAAGTGGGGTTGATCACAGTTATCTTTGTTTTTCCTTATGTGGGTAGTTAAGGGGTTAATTGACTGACAGGGACTGAGTGGCTCCAAGTGTAATCAGGTGTGCTCTGATTTCCCAGGTTCTCACTGCAGGTGTCTCCAGTCTGAGCTGATGGCAGCACTCGCCTGATAAGCCAGTTTGAACTGGAAAGGCGGGCTGTTAGGTTATATGACCATGTGTGAAAGTAGAGTTGGAAAAGAAGAGTGGTAAAAAGAGCAGCACCAGGCATGTGGTGAGCTGTGAAACTGAATGCAGAGGATGATTTTCCCTCCATGTGGTTTTTCCTTTGTTTGATGGAATTTTTACAGACTGAAAATAAAAGTCTGCCTTATTTTTCAAGCATACTTACCTGCCAGTGTGATGATTTCTCTTCGTGACTTTTCACCTTGCTCTCCTGCACCTCACCTTGCAACACCCTCATCATTTTTTTCAATCTGTCAGATTGTAATTCACACATGTGATTTTTAGTTTTGAGATCCCTTTTTCACTTTCTTTGTGTGTGTTTTTGTGTGCAGGGGCCCTTGTTTTAGATCGATTGTCCTCGGAAACATACCAATGCACCGGACCAACCTGTTTTCTTTCATCCCTGATATCTCTTTGGAGACAACCTGTAGACCCAAGTATTGTGACTCAGGTAGGAACTAGGAACTACACACACAAAACACATGGCTATGTGGTTTGGCAATATCATCTAATGGTTTGGATTGTTTTACTGTCTATTTTGTTATACCTCATACCATCTAAACTTTTTTTTATACTCTTTTTTATTCTTCAGGGAGGACCAATCGTGGATGGACGCTGCTGGCCATTTGATGGTGAGCGTGGACATTTAGTCATAGCCCTGTCCCACCCAGTGACCATCAGCCATGTGACACTGGGTCACATTTCAAAGACCGTGTCGCTAACTGGCAGCATCTCGAGCAGCCCAAAGATGTTTGCTGTCTATGTAAGTCACAAATTTAAAATTGTTACACTGCAGACGTCACATACACGGAGAACAACAAGGTGCTCAACTGGATCTCTATCTTTCTCTCTTGCAGGGCATGAAGACTAAAGAGGATGAAGGTACCCTACTAGGAACCTTTCTTTATGATCAGGACGGCGAGTCATTGCAGACTTTCAAACTGTCTGAGTATTACATCATGCAACGAAACACATGCACATGCATTTTTTAAATTTCACCCACAAGCTAATATATCATAAGAATTACAGTTTGTCTGTCCTCATTGTTGGCTACTCATTATATCCCTTATTTCCCATCCTCTCGGTTTGTGCTCAACTAACTCTCTCTGTTCATTTCTCTATCTCTCAGGATCAGGAAGCAGGTGTCTTCAGCCATGTGAAGCTGCAAGTCGAGAGCAACTGGGGAAATCCTGACTACACTTGCGTGTACAATTTCAGGGTCTATGGGACCATATAGAAGACGGTGTTTGCTTCTATATATAATAATAATAAAAATAAATTGCATTATAAATGTTGTATTTCATGTACACATTGTATATTATAAATTGTATATTATAAATAATAATATGCGCATATAAGAAAAGATAACAACTAGTCAATATGATTAAGTTAAATATATAAGTAATGAATTGGTATTGTGATTGAGTTATATTATAAGTAATTAATTGGTATTCTGGATTGATAACAAATTTATACCACAGAGATGGAGTTCACCTGGAGCACCGCCTTGATGGAAGTCTATTCAACATCCGACGGCTCCAGGCCTACACAAAGACAAAGACATGCCAAATCCATGAGCTCCAATACGCAGATGACTGCGCTGTCTTTGCACATAGCCCAGAGTCCATGCAGCATGCCCTTAACACAATCTCCAGCCTATACCAGTCCTTTGGTCTCCAGGTCAATATTCAAAAAACCGAAGTCATGGCACAACTCACTACCCAACCTCCTTCACTCCCTAACTTTCAAATAGGTGGTGTTCCACTCACAGTAGTTCACCAGTTCACCTATCTTGGCTCCACAATCTCCTCAGACTGCTCCCTTGACACTGAAATAAACAGTTGCATCAACAAAGCCTCATCAGCCTTTGGGCGACTCCGTAGAAGGGTATTCCAAAACAAAAACCTGAAGATCAGTACCACGGTGGCTGTTTACAACGCGGTATGTGCCTCCACTCTGCGCTATGGGGCAGAAACATGGACCCCATACAGACGGCATATCAAAAACTTGGAGGCCTTCCACATTCGATGCCTCCAAAAAATCCTCGGCCTCTCTTGGGAAGATCGGGTGCCTCATACAGAGATCCTTTCCATGACCAACTCCATCTGCATGGAAGCAGCATTAGCAAAAAAACATCTCCGCTGGATAGGGCATACTATCCGCATGCCTGACCACCGCTTGCCCCGCCAAGCCCTCTATGGGCAACTCAGCAACGCAAAACGGGCTGCTGGCGGACAAAAGAGGCGCTACAAGGACTACACTAAAGACCTCCTCAAGCTCTGCAACATAAACCCCACCCATCTGGAACATCTGGCACTTGGTAGGTCAGCCTGGCAGGTCACCTGTGCCAGAGCAACCGAACAAATACACCACACCACCCAACAGAGGAGGACCGAAAGGCGTGCCCAACGACACCAGCGGGCAGCCGGCATTACAACAACATCTGGGCTCCCTTGCCCCACCTGCGGGCGAGTGTGTGGCTCACGCATCGGCCTCCACAGCCACATGAAGTGGCACCAGCGCCAACGACGCTGAACCCCCTCCCCCATCCCCCAACCCCCTGGAGCAATCGTCATCATCGGACACGATGGACAGCTAAGAGAATAATTATAAGTAATTAATTGGTATTCTGGATTGATAACAAATTTATAGTTTGATAAGGATAATTATATCAGTAATTAATTTATATTTCTGTATGATAGAGATAAAAGGTAATAATTATAGTAAACAAATTTAGGAACATTTAATTACAGTATATGTATGACTCAATAACGAAGCTGGTTAATTATTAATGAATGACTTATGGAGAAGGGGTGTGATTAAACAAGTTTCTATTTCTTACTCCTTTTCGAATATGTAAATCAAGGCATCAAGTGTTTGACAATTTGCTTTTAGAAGACACTTCTGATCAGACACAAATCTCCGGTTTCCTCCCATACACAAAAATAATAATAATAATTGTACAATAAAGATCATGAAAATTATTTCTGCTTGTTTTATCATCTATTTGAAGTGCAGTGAACTTGATATACTGTAGGTGTATAACATCTTACAAAAGCACATTATTGATCATGTAACAACTCCAACATATAATTTTACATTTACCAAACAACATAAAGGTCAGATTCAGGTGATATGAAATAGAATTGATGCCATAAAATGCATAAATGTCTCTCTTGGTTTGAGGTGAGAAATAGATTGCTGTATTCATTGATGGTTTTCTTTAAGAATGTTATAACAACAAAGACTCCATTTATTTTTTACAAAAAAAACATCCTTTAGTACAGATACACACAATTATTCCACAAGGCATGCTGCTGCTGCAGGTTGTTTTACTTTACCAAGATCCAAAACCAAATCAGGTCAAAGTACAGCAACATACAGAGCAATGCAAGAATGGAATTCACTCCCAAATCATATTACACAACAAAATACTATATATGGTTTTAAAAAAAACACTAAAAGAGCATTACTTAAGAAGAAACTTTAGTAATTATTAAGTATTCTTGGGTGTGTAAGGGTATTATCCATGTTAAATGATGATATTTATCTGTTAGATCATGACAGATTCAGTCGGAGCTAATGGGGATCTAAATAAACAAACAAACATTAGTGTAACGTGTCACCGCCTCCATTCACTTCCAGCTGTTGACCTGTGAACTGTGGGCATGTTGCTCACTCTCTCTCTACCACTCTCAACCTTTAGCACCAGATTAGGTCGATCACATTACAGTCAACTTTGTAGCCTGACTACCTCTCTGGAATCAATGTAAACTAGTTGTGTACTCAAAGTTTTCTATTCTTACATATACTTTTATGAACTAAGAAGTGGGCCAATGTAGTCCCAAGCAAAAGCAGTACACTTATTAAGTATACAGTACTCTGATATTAGTATAAAAGTATGCTTGGGTAATATATACTTGAACTTTTACTTAACCCTGCTGTTACCTTCAAATTTACTAACATCTTTTATCCTTGGGGTCATTTGACCCCAGCAATTTAAAACTCCAGAAAATGATTATAATTCAAATTGTTACCCAAGTTTATGTGTCAGGTACTTTATGTTTGTTTGTTGACTACCTAAATAGCCCTTTAAATAAAACAAAATTTGTCATCTCAAGTATATGCTTTTCGATTGATGGTGTTATGAAGAGCTCAAATGCTGATTTTATGTCTTGGACATGGCTGACAGCGTATCTGGTGGGGCCTGGAACCATTTTTTTTTTTTTTTAAACTCTTTTTTTATTTGAGAACAAAGAACATGAGGTCATCATGGGTGTTACAATATCAAATCACAGTACATTTTTGTAAATACATCTTAATATAAAATGTCACACTTCAATCAACGGTGTAAATACACAATCCATTTTTCCCAGTACTCAATACTTTTTTCCAATTCCAGCCTTAAAATAAATGTGAGTCTTTCATTACAATACACTTGATTTACAATACCCCGCCATTGTTCTAATGTTGGAGGATCAGTCTGCAACCACTTTCGCGTTATGGCTTTCTTACTACTTGCCAAGAGAATCTTTATTAAATATTTATCTTTGTGAAAAACAATTTCTGGCATTTTTCCCAAGTATAGTGTAATGAATGAGTATTTTAACTTTATTCCAATTATTTTATGGATCTCAGTTGCCACCTCTTGCCAATATGGCTGTATTTTAGGGCATGCCCAAAAAATATGGAAATGATCAGCCATTGAGGTTCCACATTGCCTCCAACAGAAGCCCCGGCTCTGCGTGTCTGTTTGCAGTGCTGTTAATTTAGGAGTAATGAAAAATCGCACTACGTTCTTCCATCCAAACTCCCTCCAGGATCCCGAGTTTGTAGTAGTTGCCTGAGTCTCACATATTTCTGTCCAGTCCTCCTCTGTTATTTGTGAGTCTGACTCTTTCTCCCATTTTTGTTTAATGTAGTTTGTAGAGTGCTTCTTAGAGTCTTGTATACTTCCATATAGTTTGGAAACCAACTTTTTACTTCTCTCTTTTGTATATGCATCAGAGAATATAGTAATCAAATTGTAATCGTTTGTTTTTGTGCTTTGTATTTTTTTCTTAAAGTAATCTCTAACTTGCAGGTACCTGAAAAAGTCCTGCTTTTCCAGTCCAAATGTATCTGCTAAATCCTGATAGCTCTGTAGTTGACCTTTTGAGGTGACTGAACAGAAAGACGTGATACCTCTCCCAACCCACAGTTTAAATCTCCCATCCAACATTGCAGGCTCAAATCCTGGATCATACGCTACCCAACCCAAGACCCCCGCATGTTTCTCCAGTTGTAATTTCTTCAGCAGCCTAAACCACAGCTTAACTGAAAATAGGGTCCACTGGTTTAATCTGTTATAGCTCCTTTCAGCCTGACTTCTGTTACCTAGTATTGACTGTATTGGAGTATCTATCTGTTTTATTTCCAATGTCTTCCATTTGGATTCATAGTTTGGTGCACACCAACACACTAAAGGTTTCAATTGGGCAGCGTAATAATAATCCTGCAGGCATGGTAGGGCTCTCCCTCCCTTCCCCTTTGACAATTGTAGTGTCTTGAACTTTACCCGAGGTCTCCTGCTGTTCCAGATGAACCTCGAAATCATCCCATCCCATTCGTTAAATTGTTTTTGGGGTACTTCCAAAGGCAATGACTGGAAAAGATAGAGTAACCGCGGTAACATGTTCATTTTAATTATTTCTTTTCTACTACTCATGTCTAATGGGAGCAACGTCCATCTAGGAATATCTGATTTTATCTCTTTATTGATAGGACCGTAATTGCTTTCAAAGAGTTTTGACATGTCTTTTGTTAAATTTATTCCCAAATATTTTATTGAGGGGGAATTCCATTTAAAGTGATATTTCCTTCTCATATCTTGAGGGGGTATAAAATTGAAAGTGAGAGCTTGAGTTTTTTGGATATTTAATTTATATCCAGAGTATGAATTATATGTTTTTAGAAGGCTCATCAATTTAGGAATACTAGATTCAGGGCTCGCAAGGAACAGCAGGACATCATCAGCAAACATACAGATCTTATGTTCTTCCCCTCTGATTGTAATCCCTTTTATCTCCAAGTCCTCTCTAACTGCTTGGGCAAGGGGTTCAATATACAATGCAAACAGAGCAGGGCTCAAGGGACACCCCTGGCGCGTCCCTCTTTCTAGTTGGATTGTTTGCGACAGGTGTCCGTTAACCTTAATCTTGGCTATTGGACAGGAATATAGCGCTTTAATACACTTAATAAAACCATCCTTAAAGCCAAACCTGGCAAGCACCCTGTACAGATATTCCCAACCCACTGAGTCAAATGCCTTTTCGGCCTCCCCTCAGTGCAAAAGAAAATACTCTGCACAGGTAATGTTCAGAACTGTTCCCAGTCGGCCGGTATAAAGATTCAACTTAGGCAAGCTCCAGGAGAAATTATATCAAATGTCTTAATAAACTGGTTGAAACTAAAATAGCAGAGTGGCCTCTTAGTTTAAAACAATATGACTTTGTCTCTGTTGTTTAGTGGCCCAGTGTTAGTGCCACGGTATCACTGTCAGTCTACTCATAACTGGGCCGTCCCTTGTAATTTTCGAGGTCGGATTTTACATTTATTTTATCAGTCATTCAAGTGACTCATCGTGGAGGTGTATGGCTCCGTCCACTTACCGATAAGCCCCGTTATAATTACCCTCAACGTATCACTCGTCAGCGCCGAATATTCCCGGGGGGTTGCGTTGAAAACTCCGTAGTCTCTCCCGTATCTGCTCTCGGTCCACAGCCCGGCGGCCCGCACCTGCCTTCTCCCACGTTGCTAGTCTCCGCTGTTTCACCGCTGCAGAGTCGGGCTCCTTGACGGGTCCTATGGAGAATCCCCTCTTCTTCAAGTCTTTAGCCGCTTCTGCCGCGCTCTCGTAGGTGTGGGTACCGCTGTCAAAAAACACCTTCAGTTTGGCTGGATGTGGCGTTTGGAAACGGATTCCTTTAGCTTTAAGTTCCTTCAGTATTTCCACATATGCCTTTCTTTTCTTGAAAATGTCGGAGGGATAATCTTGATCAAAATAGATCCTCTTCCCGTCGTAACGGACATCTTTCTTTCTCCAAGCAGTATGCATTATCTGCTCTTTCATTCTGAACTCGAGGAAGCAGATCACCAGTGATCTTGGTGGTGCATCGTTTGGAGGCTTTGGAGCGAGAGCCCGGTGGCAGCGCTGTATTCCGAGGTCCATCTCCGCTATCGGCGGGCCAAGCTCTGACTTTATAAGCTTTGTCACAAACTCCGGTAGGTTGTTCCCCTCAGATCCCTCCGGCACGCCGTATATGCGGAGGTTGTTGCGGCGAGAGCGAGCTTCCAAATCAGTTAGCTTAGCCTGCAGAGCCTCTTGAGTTTCCATCGTCTGAATAAGTGCCTCTCTCGCCGCTGCATCCCAGTCTTCAATACCGGCGATGCGTTGTTCCGCCTCCGCCACTCTGACTTTGGTGGCCTGCAGGTCACCTGTAGCTTCTTTGAGTTTCTGGTTGATTTCTCCCCTAAACTCTTTCAACTCTTTCTTTATGTCTTCACAAAACGAGAGTCGGAATTCACTCATATCACTTTTCAGATCAGATCTGAGCGCCCGGATCTCATTGTAGATAGCCTGCATGTCCGAGCTAGCTACCGCCTCGTTAGCTTTCCCCGCCTCGCCGTTGTTGCCGTGACTTTCTTCATCGCCGTAGTTTTCCTCTGCTAATTCACTTTTCTCGCGTCTGGAGCCTGTTTTGCCTTTACCCTTTTTTTGCTTTTCCCCTTCCATGTTATACTTCAGTTTAATTTTATGTCTCAGCTATTTTTCTAAGGGGATTAAAACCGACCGATTGGGAGAGGTTCTTTCAAGCAGCCATCTGCTTCAGCGCCACACCGGAAGTCGGGCCTGGAACCATTTTGATGACATTAGCAGCACTAAGTCTACCCTGTTGTTCAAGTGGGGAGACGGACCATGATAACTTTCCATTTTTGGAAGGTAGTGTGTTTGCTGGTGGTTGAGAGACAACAGGAGGGTCAACACTGAGGGTCTCATTCTCATCAGAGGAGGATGCCTCATAATCAGGGTCCTCTTCAACATCATCCTCTGTCTCAGACACATTCTCCTCTATGTCACTTTCATGGTCAAAGAGATGTGACAACACCTCATTGGCAGAAAACCTTTCCTTAGAAGTCATTTTCAGTTGAGAGAGAGCAGAAAGAGAGAGCACACAGAGCACCAAGAGAAATGGTTTAGAAGGCTGCTGTGCAAGCTTTTATATGTTTGTTGTGTGAAGTATCAATATCTTCACGGGAACCATATTTTGCCGCCCCCGCAGCGTGGGAAATATCAAAGTTCTCGCGAGAATGATGTTTCCCCTCCCCCATGTCGTGTGAACTATCAGTGGTTCTCGCACTAATAATAATAATAAAAATTAAACTTATATAGCGCTTTTAGAGAACTCAAAGACGCTTTACAATATCGGGGGAGACGGTGTGAAACAAACAGGGGACAGACGACACACACAGGTGCACTCTCATTCATACACACGGACAAATGGGTACGGGGAGGGGGGGCTAGGAGTAGGCAGAGGAGAACAGGTGGGCTTTGTGGCGGGACTGGAATAGGGGGAGGGAATCAGACTGTCACTACTACAGTTATGGTGATGTTAGGTTAGGGCCCTAAAGCTTTTTGAAGATTATAAAATTGCATGTTATAGTGACCTCAATATCATCCAAAACAACCAAAACAAATGTGTGTAAAATGTTGATAATTCTTATATGTTTTATACAGCTAAAACAGCCTGGGGTCAAATTGACCCCAAAGAACACCGATGCGTACAGCATGTGTACAGGACATTGAAAACATATCATCATGTTAATTTTATGTTTACCCAGTTGTCCCCATTAAATTAGGAAAAGTCATTAAATATGAAGCAAAAAAATGATGTCATCATTTATTTTTCAGCCGTTAAACATTGAATGGGGTCAAATTGACCCCAAAAATAATAGGAGGGTTAAGTATACTTCATAAAATAAACTTGAATTATACTACTTTTTCGTAAGAATGTGAGGTTTATTTCTAAACAGAGTAATCACTTACGATACGATACGATACAACTTTATTGTCAGTTTGCACTGAAATTCATTTTGCATCCACAGGCAGCTCAGTTTGAGAAAAAGTACACATACAACAGACATCCTGTTACCATAGACAGACAGCGTCTGATGGGTAAGACCCATCAGACAAAAAACAAAACACATCACAATTATTCATACATAACCCATTACAAAATGACCATCTGTCCTCTGGATTTACATGTCTTTAGCAGCACATTAATTATTATTTAGCAACAACATTAGTGTGTTTTTACAGTTTTTTTCAAGAAATTTGACATTTTTTGTCTGTATTTCAAAATGACAGAAATATTTTTTAAAAATTACATGTATCATTTGTGATTTATATGTAAATGGTCTTAGATTTACAGTATTTTTTTGTAATAACAATCGTAATTATCTGTATTTAAGCTTTTCTTGATAATTTTTAAAGATAATTATTCTGTTTTTTAGAGGTTTATGACTCTATTTTAACAATTAATTTATGTTAAAAAAGAAAACCTTTATGTCACATGTTTCATTTGTGATTTATATGTAAATGGTCTTAGATTTACGGTGTATTACTCTATTCTAACAATAAATATATGTTAAAAGTAAAATATATTTTGTAATATTACAGTAATATAGAAATGAAATTTGCGGACCTGTAAAATGAAGTGTTGCCACTTTCGTTGTTGTTGTTTTTTTGGCCGTTTAATGCCTTCATCATAGTGTTATTATTCCAGTGTGCCTAGAAGCACAAGGCAAAGCAACAAAGTGGACGGGTTGCTGCTGATGGTCAGTACCAACAGAGACTTTTCCCTCTCTTCGGTCTTGTGTTTTACTGAGTCGTGGTTGTGTGGAACTATACCGGACTCTGCGCTGCAGCTGCCCGGCTTCCAGCTGTTCCGAGCCGACCGCGACCCGGAGCTATCACACAAGTCAAAAGGAGGGGGAATATGTTTCTATATTAACGACGGCTGGTGCAAGGAAAATTCCTAGTGTATACCTCTTACACCTGGCAATAAACACCTTTCTGATTCTGATTCTGATTCTGATATACACAGTTATAGGAAGAGCGAAGCTCCTCCTATAACTGTGTATAGGCCTACAGTAGCGTACAGGCCTACTGTTATAGGAGGAGCGAAGCTCTTTCCACTGTTCCAACAATCACAAACTCTGGTTTTGGTCAAAATAAACCCTTAATTCATAGCATCAACAGATAGATATTCAGTTTGTTCAGTTCAGTAACATTTCTGACTGCACGGCGCTGTTGTGTGTGTTCGTGCGTGTGTTAATCTCCCGACAGAGGGCGCAGAGGACAGAAGCTGCTCGCAGTTTAAACAACACCAATAGTGTGTCACCTAGAATAGTTTTTATAGCATGACTAACTCGAGTTTTGAACTAATGTTTCCCGCCAGTAGGTGGCTAATCACGTTGTTTTGATTTCAAATGTAAACTCACTTTCATTGGTTACACATGAACCAATGTGTAAGCTGTTGCTAGGGCTAAGGGGGGCCCCAGCAACCAGCCTGACCATGTTTCCCGCCAGTAGGTGGCTAACCACGTGGGGTGTCTCCTTTAGTCATAGAGCAGTGTTAATGTAAATGTCCGTTGTTTTGATTTCAAATGTAAACTCACTTTCATTGGGCAGTAATGAACCAATGTGTAACCTGTTGCTAGGGTTCAGGGGGGCCCCAGCAACCAGCCTGATGAATCTGATGACACCTCTCAAATTAAAGAACTCTGATTGGCTCTTTGTTTTGTGGCCTTCACTTAAATACCGTCTTCACGTCTCCTTCTGCCTCTCTGACTTCTGTTTGAGGTGAGTCTCACGTTAACTGTGTATTTAGCTAGCTAGCCTCACAGATTAGCATTTTAAGGCTGAACTTTATGAAAACATGTAAATGTCCTGTTACTGTTGCTGTGAACATAAATATCTATATAACAGTATGTAAAGAAGTCATAAATTCTCCTCAATGTATATAACGTTACTGCTGTGGTCTAACAAAGGCAGAGGTGTGTGCGTGTAAAGTGTTGTTAGCATCATGCTACAGTAGACAGGAGAACATAGCCGCCATGACGCAGCTCTGTATTATTTAACCCTGTGAGGGAGGGAGAGGTGCGTGCGTGTGTGCGCGCGTCTCCTCTAGAGATTTGAGGTCTCGCCATTTCACCGTGAGCCGCGCAGTTCACGACAAAATGGCGCTGCTCATATTATTTTACCCTGTGAGGGAGGGAGAGGTGTGTGCTTAGGCGCGCGTCTCTGTATGTGCGTGTGTGCGCGCGTCTCTGTATGTGCTTGTGTGTACGCGCGCGTCTCTGTATGTGAGTGTGTGTATGTGTAACATGAATTGTTACAGCCACAAACTACAGACCTAGAACATTCAGAGGATGGATGACTTGACATTTCCTAATATAACTGCAAAGTTTCTAATCGTGCAAAAAAACAACAACAATATGTTCAACTTGATGTTAGGTCAAATAGTTTTCTTTAATGACTCATGCACAGGTGGTAGTTCCTGTAAGCCTCTATTCAACTGGGTTAGGCAGTAATGGAGCACTGATTGAATTTATACTTATTCAAAAACTGACATTGAGAAAAGTAATAAAAGAGGATAAATATAATTATTTATATTATAAATATTAAAGAAAAAGTTACTTGTATGACTATGTGGAAAATAAACAGCAGTCTATATTCACAAAAAGAAGAGAAGATGGTTAAAAGGCTCATCCAACACAAACTACAACCTCATAAATGGCTTTAGTTGAATCCACACATCTCTGACATAGAGTGTTTTTTTTTTGGTTTCTGTGTGACACTCAAAAACACAAAACTATTGACATGCACTGAGTTGCTTCTTACAGTAGAAGTGTTGTAGTTAGAAAAGTCAAAGTGTATGACATAACTTGTGTCAGTGAGTGACTGACCACCTCCTCTGCTCTCTTGTTTTGTTTACAGTCACGGTATGTAGAAGCGTTCGACTGACCAACGCAGGATATTACAACCATCTAGGACAACCAGTCATGTCCTACAAGGAGACGGCTATGTACAAGTAAGCTGACGTGTGTGTGTGTGTCACAGTCATGCTTGTATACAGTATGTTCTGTAGCATACACAGGCTATGTGTTTAACAGTCATAAGTTCTTCATTATACATCTTCAAAGCTCTCACTCTTTCTCATTTTCATTATACAATACTTTCAGAAAAAGGAGGTTTTCTCCAGACGGTGTGAGAAAGTCCATCGCCAAGAGAATCAGCATGGCCAGCGAGATCATAGGGGCCAATTGGGCCATAGGGGCCAACAGGGCCAGTGGGGCCAACAGGGCCAGCTGGGCCAGCGGGGACAACAAGGACAGCGGGGGCAACGGGGCCTGCTGGAACGGCATTATTCGCTGGCTGTTCTTCATGCTGCCCGTGTGTCTTGGTAAGCGATCTCTCCTTCTACAAACAATCATATCTTGTTCATCAGCTTGTGTGTTTTATACTGTAGAGTGTCTGTCTTTTGAATTAAACATCACTGACCTGTTTCTCCAATACTTTGTTTCTCTCCATCCATCAGGAATTGTATACGTCACCCTGGCTCTATCCATGAACAGCAACTCTCTTGACTCAGGACCCTCAGCGTCACTTTTCCCATCAACCAAGCGGGATAAGGTATGACCTTCTTTTTATTCTTAATGTGCACCTATAAAACACAATCACAGCCCAAATATGTTCTCACCTACATGTTGAAACACACAATGATGTCAACATCCACCATTCAAATGAATCTCCTGTCACTTACAGGCCTTGAGCACATATGAATGGATGGGGGAGCGGATGAGAATGCTGCAGGACGAGGTGCTGAGGTTAAAGTGGGTCAAGGAGCCACCAGGGGACACTATGCTCAACTTTGCCCTGGAGTCGCAAGGTGAGACATCTAAATCACCCTCATCATTTTTTTCAATCTGTCAGATTGTAATTCACACATGTAATTTTTAGTTTTGAGATCCCTTTTTCACTTTCTTTGTGTGTGTTTTTGTGTGCAGGGGCCCTTGTTTTAGCTCGATTGTCCTCGGAAACATACCAATGCACCGGACCAACCTGTTTTCTTGTATACCTGATGCGTCTTTGGAGACCACCTGTAGACCCAAGTATTGTGACTCAGGTAGGAACTAGGAACTACACACACAAAACACATGGCTATGCGGTTTGGCAATATCATCTAATGGTTTGGATTGTTTTACTGTCTATTTTGTTATACCTCATACCATCTAAACTTTTTTTTATACTCTTTCATTCTGCAGGGAGGACCAATCGTGGACGGACGCTGCTGGCCATTTGATGGTGAGCGTGGACATTTAGTCATAGCCCTGTCCCACCCAGTGACCATCAGCCATGTGACACTGGGTCACATTTCAAAGACCGTGACAACTGACAGCATCTCGAGCAGCCCAAAGATGTTTGCTGTCTATGTAAGTCACAAATTTAAAATTGTTACACTGCAGACGTCACATACACGGAGAACAACAAGGTGCTCAACTGGATCTCTATCTTTCTCTCTTGCAGGGCATGAAGACTAAAGAGGATGAAGGTACCCTACTAGGAACCTTTCTTTATGATCAGGACGGCGAGTCATTGCAGACTTTCAAACTGTCTGTGAGTATTACATCGTGCAACGAAACACATGCACATGCATTTTTTAAATTTCACCCACAAGCTAATATATCATAAGAATTACAGTTTGTCTGTCCTCATTGTAGGCTACTCATTATATCCCTTATTTCCCATCCTCTCGGTTTGTGCTCAACTAACTCTCTCTGTTCATTTCTCTATCTCTCAGGATCAGGAAGCAGGTGTCTTCAGCCATGTGAAGCTGCAAGTCGAGAGCAACTGGGGAAATCCTGACTACACTTGCGTGTACAATTTCAGGGTCTATGGGACCATATAGAAGACGGTGTTTGCTCCTATATGGGATATGGTGTACTGTGAGTGTTCACCATACGAACCTGCTGGTTAGAGGTGTGGTGTACTGTGAGTGTTCACCATACGAACCTGCTGGTTAGAGGTGTGGTGTACTGTGAGAGTTCACCATACGAACCTGCTGGTTAGAGGTGTGGTGTACTGTGAGAGTTCACCATACGAACCTGCTGGTTAGAGGTGTGGTGTACTGTGAGTGTTCACCATACGAACCTGCTGGGGAGAGGTGTGGTGTACTGTGAATGTTCACCATACGAACCTGCTGGTTAGAGGTGTGGTGTACTGTGAGAGTTCACCATACTTCCATAGTTTGAGGGCTGCACGGTGGCAGAGTGATCAGCATTGTTGCCGCACAGAGGAAGGACTGGTGATCGGCCTATGTCTGTGTAGAGTATTCTCTCCGTGCATGCATGGGTTTTACCAGGTACTCTGGTTTCCTCCCATACACAAATAATAATAATGATTATTGTTCAATAAAAATCAAAAAAATATTTCTGCTTGTTTTATCATCTATTTGAAACCCACAAGTGCAGTGAACTTGATACAAGTATAAAATAACATACAAATATCATTCTTCCATCTTACAAAAGCACATTATTGATCATGTAACAATTCCAACATATAATTTAACATTTACAAATTGAATAACAAACAACATAAATGCCAGATTCAGGTGATATGAAATAAAAAATAAACTTGAAAAACTTAACCTTGATGAATTTTGATTCCAACCATCAGAGTATGTAACACATTTAAACAGGTCATTTTAAAACTCACAGTATTCGGACAACCATGAAAAGTTTCTGTATCTCAATCTGTGGAGTGAAACTATGGAACAGTTTCATTGTGGAGCTAAAGCAATGTCCAAACTTAAACCAGTTTAAAATAAGGTATAAAGACATGATGTTCACAAGGTACAGGGATGAAGTGGGGGTTTGACAATCACAAGGTGTTTACAGGGGTTACTGTTTATTTATCTATTACTGTTTGTTCATTTATTTATTGGTTACTTAATATTTATTCTGTATTAGTCTATCTTCCTATTTTTTCTGTAAAGAATAATGCAAATTTAAAATTCAAAATCAAATTTAGAATAATGTATTCATGGTCAGATGCTGTGTATTGTATATATATATATATATATATACGTATGTATACATATATGTATATGTGTATGTGGTGTGCAGTGTGCGCATGTAGTGCAATATGCAATGTATACATATATATATATATATGTGTGTGTGTGTGTATGTGTATTGCATGTTGTATTGCATGTGCATATTGTATATTATAAATTGTATATTATCAATAATAATATGCGCATATACGAAAAGATAACTAGTCAATATGATTAAGTTAAATATATAAGTAAGTAATTGGTATTGTGATTAAGTTATATTATAAGTAATGAATTGGTATTCTGGATTGATAACAAATTTATAGTTTGATAAGGATAATTATATCAGTAATTAATTCATATTTCTGTATGACAGAGATAAAAGGTAATTATAGTAGACAAATTTAAGAACATTTAATTAGAGTATATGTATGGCTCAATAAGGAAGCTGGTTAATTATTAATGAATGAGTTATGGAGAAGGGGTGGGATTAAATAAGTTTGTACTTCTTCTTACTCCTTTTCGAATATATAAATCAAGGCATGAAGTGTTTGACAATTTGCTTTTCTTTTGCTTTTCATTGTATGTAAATACTACTTCTTTCTGGTTGTCCACTTGTTGGTATGATCATTCTCTTTTTCTTTATTTTTTTTGTATTCTACATGTTCTAAATACATTTTTAAATGAAATGAAAAGAAGCTTTGTAATTTGAGGTACCAAACTGTGAGAACAGTGTTGAACTACTGCACCATTTGTGTTTGAGTGAAAAATACAAGGATGGTGCAGATAAATAAAAACATAAATAATCAAAACAGCGACTGCTCTGTTTAATACAAATCTGTAAAGTGAGGGTATTAATTTGGGTGCTTGGTGAAATCGAGGCTGACACTGAAGAAAGATCCACGACTATGAAGCTGGACCGGCCCGCCTCCATGCTGCTGCCTGCACATGCTCGACCTGCATTTCCACCAGATCCGTGATGGAGGGTGTCTCAATGCAGGAGAAGCAGTCGCCAGGAGATTCAGCAGTGGCATCGCCTATTTCTTGCTTCAAGTGTTGTCAGAAGTAGATTTGTTTAAGAAGTTTATATAAGTTGCCTCCAGCTTTCTGTGTGCAGAACCTCCCATTAAACACATGGTGGCAGCAGCACTCCACTGACAGGAGTCAGTCAGCCGGGCATACATGTTACTGCAATATTAGTATTAATGTAACTAAGCACATTTACTCAAGTACAGTACAATTTTGAGGTACTTGTACTTTACTTGAGTGTTTTCATTTTCTGCTACTTTATACTTCTACTCCACTACATCTCAGAGGGAAAGGTTGTAGGTAGTTTTTACTGCACTACATTTATTGGACAGCTTTAGTTACTTTGCAGATTTATATTGTGTATTAATAATCTGAATCAACTAATACATTATGATATACAGTATATATACATACATATATATATATATATACATATACATATACATATATATACAGTACATAACCAGCTGCAATATTAATGTGATGTTTACAGTACTGCATCAAGACATGTACCATTCAGCATAATAATAATAAACGGTACTTTTAGATACTTTAAGTACAGTATTTTTACACTGTGGTATTACTACCTTTTCTTAACGATTTTGGTAACATTTCATTTTATAGGTCCGCAAATTTCATAGTAATTAGCTGATAATTAGCAAGTAACCTATTTGAAATTTCTTTGGAATTACTGCCAAATTACTCAATTTATCAAAAATGACTTTATTATAAACATGATTTAATAATTGTATGCTAAAATAGCATATAATGGTTAAAATAGGGCCCTTAGGCTTGAGGAGCGTCTGCTCTTCATCGGAGGTGGAAAACTAATAGAAGACACATCTGATCAGGCACAAATCTCACCATTGTGTGACTTATTGAAAAAGAAGAAGTCCATATTCAAAGAAGTTATTTTCTAATTATCATATATTTAACAGCAGACATGGAAATAAAGCATATGAATTAACTTTGTATTCTTTTGAGCCGGCTCGTTCGCGTCCGACACATCACTAATTTCATGACAACTGGGCTACGTCCATCTGCTGAGGAAGATGATGTCATACAATCTAAAGCTCCAGAACAGCTACTAAATGGTCGTTGTGGTGCGACTGTTTTGCTTCAAAGGTCAAGAATGAACTTTCAATCTCTAAATAGACATTTGTTTTAATGAATTCAAGACAGTGAAGCATAATAGAATAGACATGTTGCTGATCTGGTGACAGTAGCTAAACTGATATAGTGTTAAAATTGGACACTCCTGCTAATTATAAAGGTCCTCAGCCTGGCAGTTGAGACTGCTGTAAACCCCGGCAGTCTCAAGCTTGTAGAAAGCATCACAGTGTAAGTCGTTCTCTCCCGTCACGTTCACAGAGACAATAGTGAACATCTCATACGGAGGAATCAGTACTTCATCTTCGTCCGAGTCAAACTCGGAATAGGACTTGAGGTAGGCGCCAAAACATGTTTCTATCTCAAAGCAGGTCCTCCGTCCAAACTGACGCAAGTCCTTGTTGAGGGAGCTGGAGGCGAATGAGCCGAAGCGAATGGTTTGTCCTAATTCCCCGATGAAGAGCAGTTTGCTCCTCCGGTAGGTGGTGAAGCAGCTTCTTTGGTTGAGTTTGAGGAGCCGGATGGCGTCAGACAGCAGGAAGTGGAGGGCGTGGAATTGAAACGATGTCTTGTAGGAAGCCTTCCCCCTACGGACTGCTCGGTTTAGGTCGTCGTATGACCCCGCTGTGTAGGCACACAGAGCCCTGAAGTGATTCCAGGACAGCGGGTCATACATGTCCTTATTCTTCATGGCTTTGAGGGCACACAGCTTTGTGTATGTGGAGTGCAGACCTTCCCTGGTGCTCCTGGGGAGGTAGTGGCGTTTCACGTTGATCAGCATCTTCTGGGAGCAGCCGTAATACATGTCATCGACGGAGTCCAGAGACAAGCTGAGAGGGATTCTGATGAGCCTGGACAGACCTGACGGGACCTGTACTGCTGCCTTCAGCGAGGCGTTTGTGGTTTTCTGCACGGCAGCCTGAACGGAGGTATTCTGAACATTTACAGGCTCTTCAGATGCTGAAGATGGGTCCACTGTAGCCTCCTGTGGAGAGGATGTCTCAACATCGACCTTTTGGACATCAGAGCGTTTCAACAGGGCCTTTATGGTGTCATGTTCAGGCAACTGTTGAAAAAACAGAACATGTAGTTTTATTTAGATAATGCATTTTACAAAATAACATTAAATTACATTTTAACGAGGAATAACTGTCATGGCCATTTTTCAAAGGGGTCTCTTGACCTCTGACCTCAAGATATATGAATGAAAATAGGTTATATGGGTACCCACGAGTCTCCCCTTTACAGACATGCCCACTTTATGATAATCACATGCAGTTTTTTTGCATGCAGTATAAATGGGTCATTTCCTTCTATTCTAAAATGGTGTATTTGAATATTTCTGCATGGGGTCCCTAAACAGTCTTGAATTACATAAAATGGGTATCACAGTAAAGCTGAGACTCTTGTGGATCCAATGAGTTCAACTGTATTCATGTGTGATGATGTTAGTCCCCATAGTAGCAATTTCATTGTAGTGGGACCATTTATTGAAACCTGACCGCACTGTATGAAATGACCTGTGGTGACCTCTAGGATAATCACAGCCTCATGAATTGTTACAGCCACAAACTACAGACCTAGAACATTCAGAGGATGGATGACTTGCATAGGTAGATTGACAATAAGGGGGTTTCTGAGCAGTTTACACAACAGACGTGCTCGCCGTCCTATCGCCGAAAAATTCAATTCTTGCAGAAATCTCCAAATGTCAAAAGTTTTTGATCCAAAATCATAGCATGGCTTTTTCTATGGTGTTCCTCAAGGTCTTGGTGTCTTAATGTGGTATTTTGGAGGAATTCTTGATATTTTTTATTAATTCTCCAGTGTTAAAAAATGGTTAAATTTAGCACCAAATTAAATATTAAATGGTATCAACCCAAAATTTGCTGCAACAATTTATGAGTCATAATAGAGCATGAGAACAGAATCATATACTTCGATCATAATGTTATAAACCCTTACACACTTTTACAATTCATTTTAATTCATTCAGTCATTCATTTTTATTTCCGATTTATGACTATAAGAACTTGATCAACTTAATCAAATTCAATTAGGTCAATTTCAGACTTCATCGTCATCAATCATTTTGAATGCGTAAGACATTTTACTAATAATTAGAATACAAAAGTATTTTTTACAGAGTGGTGAAATATTGTAAAATCAGTGGATATTAGTGGCATGTTACTGTATGCATTAATTATCTTACCGTCTTTGCATTCAGAGGTCTTATCCTCACACAGAGGCAGCAAAGGACGATAAACATCAACATACTCTCCTTCATCATGATTGAAGATACCTAAAAAGAAAACAGGCATTTATTATTCCTGCCTATTAATTCAATCCAAACTTTATTGCAGACTCAAGGTACAGATAAAAAACAAGACATTACATATAAAACATTACATTACAAGATGCACAATAAAAAGTCATGATTAAAATAGATTAGAAATATAAATACATTAATGCCACATATAAAGAACTATACCAATGCCTCCACCGCTGTGATTGGTACCGTGTAGTGTTAAATCTTATGTTAGACAACCGCAAGATTATTTCAATCTCAGAGTCATTTAACCGGCATATAAATTTGTACATGAGATTTCTTAAGACAGTTTTTAAAGTATTTATGCCTGCAGACATAAAACATTTCACTTGCACTGCAACATCTCGGTCTTTTGAGTAATATTCTCACTGCATCATTATATGCAACTTGAAGTCTCTGTAAGCTCACTTTTTTATAGTTTGACCACAAATGGGCTGTAGACAGTACAGTGGTGTACAATATGCTCTGAACAGAGACATCTTCACTCTATCTTGAACACATACTAAACTTCTGTGAGAGAATGTTTGCTTGTGCATACATCTATAGCGGCATTGCCTATAAATATCATCATCTGTCATGTCTTCAGTAATGAAATGTCCAAGACATTTTACCTTATTACAGACACAAAGATTGTTAACAGACAATTTGAAGTCTGGAAATTATAGACATTTTGAGTGTGCTGTACTGGCATATGTATTGAATATCATGCACACCATACACAGAACATACATTACGTACTGTGAGTGTTCACCATACGAACCTGCTGGTGAGAGGTGTGATGTACCGTGAGTGTTCACCACTCACGGTACATCACAGAGGTGTGAGAGGTGAGAGGTGAGATGTGTGATGTACCGTGAATATTGTGTGAGTATTTCTTAATTTAGCCATACGTTAGTTTTCTGTAACGCACTTTAATATAAAAGCGCAATGTATGTTATACATTTAATTTAATTTAGAGAAAGAAGTAGCTAGCGTTAGCTAACATTAGCTAGCGTTAGCATGACTACAGAACTAACCGCTCTGGTTGCTTAGCAACAAACACCGACAGCGTGTCAAAGCCGTTGATTCAGTTAGCAGCGAGCTAACTCTAGCTAGCAAATAAGATAAACAGTAGTTAACCTGAACAACATTCTTCCATCCTGTAATAATTAATGCTACTACTGTCAGCTAGTGAATCTGCACAATTCTCAATTTAGAAACCAACCATGAACTGCTTTAGCTGCTAATAAATACAGCTGTAGTTGGACACAGTAACTGGAACATTGTACTTCCATCCTGTAATAACTACGACTGTAAGTTAGTGAATCTGCACAATTCTCAATTTATAAATAACTAACGTTTATTATTAACACCTAAATCAGCACATATTTTTGAGAACCAGTTTTTGTCTTCACTTTGTCAGAAAGGTGTTTCTCTTCAGTGCTAACGCCAATTTTCAAGATATTATCTAGATATTGTCTTGTTTGAATGCTTTATCCTCTAACGTTATAGGACTGCACTGACAATGTCTTAATATATATTAAAATGTCCCTCAGGAAGATGTTATATGATACAGTTGACATTATTGTGCAAGATGATAATTAGCCCTGCAGGACTTTTTGTTTTAACTTTGATGAATTTTAAGTTTCACAGAAATATTAGGTTATTTGTTGAAGAGTTGTTTCTGCATATTGTAAAGTATAGTGTCCACTCCTTGTATTTTGACTCAGTGAAAGTCTGCTGGGTTCAACAGACTGGACCATGAGTTAATCAGAGTAACTAAAAGGTTCTGGTTTCTCTTGCTACAACAGGCAGTGGGTGTCCATCAGCGCTCTCAAGTGTGCTCCTGAGGTGTCCATAAGATGCTGGATGTCTGCCTGCTGATTCACAGGCTACTATAGATAAGATCATCAATGAACTGATTAATATACAAGTTCTGTACATCACTGAAGCAGGTGTGTTGTTACATTCAGTCTCTTTAAGTTGTTGTTTGCTGTGTTGTACAGATTCTAGGGATCCACTGCCTGGCCATCATGCCTGAAAGTAAAGAAAATAATGCTGCATTAATGTGCTGTGGGTTAAACATGTAGCAAAGTATTTAAAATTACAAGAAAAAACAGTCTTCTCAGTTTAGGCAGTTTCATTGCAAGGCTCACAATAACCTTTTAAATAAGTATGCAGTATCTGTAACCCAGTTTGTCAACCCTTACAATTTTATGAAAAGCAGATCACCGTTGTGACGATGGGCGTAAGTACCTTTGAATTTTGACCGTTAATAATCGTCCTAACATTGAATATCTTTCAAGTTTTACCAAACTTGGACCAGGAGGATCTAAGATTAATGGCCCATCCTGTGATACGCTACATCATTCTTACAGTATATCCCTCAAATAGATCCTGAATCAGCTGTAATAGCAAGAGATGCTTACTCAGGGGTTGTGTTGGGTCTGAAGTTGACGACAGCGTAGGGGGTGAGATCTTGTTCTTGAGGCGGATGTGTCTGGACTGTGCTGTAGAGAAGATCTGATTGGTTCTGACGGAAGTGGACTCTGCTATAGTGAAGATCATCCTGCTCTGTTGGTTGAGCTGAGATGTCGTCATACACAGGACCAGGGTTTACCTGATAAAGAGACGAGAGAAATTATTTAACATTACACTTAATTTAAATCCTCCTAAGTAGGCCTCTAAAGTGATTCCAACTAGAGCTCAACTGGATGAGAGGGTTAGTACAACATAGCTGGTACTGAAGTAGTCTTGGATACCTTTAGAAGACTTAATCAAAAATATGTTCATCGATTAAATAAAATACATTTGTGCAGAGAAAACCTAATTGTATGGCATCTTTTGCAGACTTATAAAGTGATAATGTAATTGTCATCAGTGGCGAACATCATATGTAATGCTGTGTTCACACCAAGAACTTTTCACGCGGTGCAATTACATACAAAGTCAATGCAAAGAGGTGAATAGATGCAAATTCGCACCAGGTGACGCGGGAGATGAAATATTTCGACTCGAGCGAGAAATTCACGTGGCGCTGTGTTGCGAAAGCCTTTCAGCATTGAGATTCTCCTCCTGTCGTCACTGACGTCCTGACGTCCTGACGTCCTGACGTCGTTGAATCAGAAACTGAGGAAATAAATCTTGTATCTCTGTCATCACCCAGAGCTACGATAGTACATCATATCTGTACAGTGTTGCTGCAGTATCTATGCCCAGATGACGTTATGCGGAGTGTTGATGGAGCAGCTGCATAGTCTGGCACTGATCGATCCAAACTCCATCCAGAAAACAAGCATTTAAAAAGTTGACAGACAGACCTGACAAAGCATGGATTCAGACTTTACAAATCTGCATTCTTATGTAGTTATTTCAGCATCCCCTTTGATTTGTTTATTGCACTTAAATCACAGCACAATTTGTTTATTTTGGGTTCACACCGCAGTAGTGCGGCTTGCTAGATACAGTCATTGCAATGGTACTGTATGTGATTACAGCTCGCCGCCAGGTGATGTTATGAACCCAGACATGACGGCATTTAGTTTTCTGACATATCTGGGACTTCCATTGTTGATGGAGGAAAGAAAAGTTGTAGGGCTGGGCGATATGGCCTAAAAATAATATTGGGATATTTTTAAGGCAATATCGCGATACACAATATATATCGCAATATTTTCAAATATCCTCTAAGCACTTCATAAATGCTTGATTTAACCCTTAGATGCATACAATCACACCAATATGATGATTCTTGTAGTCCCTGCAGTATTTGTCTGAAATAAAACCTTCTTGTTTATATTCAAGTGTTTTTTATTGGAATGATTTTAATCTTGCTTGCAAACAAGGGGAAATCACAAGTCAAATTTAACAAAACAGTATCCAGTATGACAACATTATCACCATAATAAGTATTTCACACGTTTGTAACTGTACAACCGGCGTAACAATAAACATCTTGAATCTTGAATCTTGAATCTTGAATAATAACAGTTAAACGTGCAGAAAAGGTGCAGTAGGGGGAATAATGTTTAGATTTTTGTGAGCAGAAAAATAACATTTGTGAGATGAGGCTGTTGTCGGATGAAAGAATCTTTCGTTCTGCAGAGAAGCAGGAAAGAAGATGTTGATGTTTGTGTTATTGTAGCAGAATTCATTAATTTCTTTTTTTACCTGCTCCATGTTGTCTGATGTTTCAGTTCTAGGAGATTGTCTGGAAGTCCTCTTTCTTCTGGTTAGTGAAATGAGTGAATGTAAATTAATAAGTGATTTCAATTTAGTGTGTGAATGTCATTACTCTGAAACAGAGGACAGTGTTGCTCACCTGATCCAGCAGAAGACAGAGAGGGGTATTATAACCAGGAGAGCAGCACAGACTCCTGCAGCTGCTGCTGGTGTCCATTTCCCCCTCATACTCTGGACAGTGAGAGTCTCTTCATGAGAGCTGCTGTTGTTGTGGGTTCTGACAGCACAGGAGTATTTTCCTGCATGCTGACTGCTGACTGGGTCTAGAACCAGGTGTTTGTTTTGGTTCTCTGTCAGGGTCAGAGGTCGACTGTTGAAGAACCAGATGTAGTTTGTGTTGTCAGTCAGAGGACAGCTGGTACTGCAGGTCAGTGTGACTCTCTGGTCCTCCGTCACCACTGCAGAAGGACTAAAGTGAACATTCAGACCTGAAAGATGGTTAGAGCGGTCAGTAAATCCTCAGTAAGTCCTCATACCTAAACAATAAAATAGGTTGTTTGTCAGTGTCTTCTTAAACAACCCACATACTGTAAAAGACTCATACACGTGTTAAGTTAGGTCTGGTTAAGTTTAAAAACGATGGTACTAGTTAAGGTTAGAGAAAGATCTCCTTCACGCTATAAAGTAACCATATTGTGTGTTTGTAGGAGATGGGAGGTGAACTGTGAACTCTAGTGTTAAAGCCGCATGTTTTGTACACCAACCACCTATCACAACCTTTAGAAGACAGTAGAAAAGCAGTAGATTGAATGCAGCTCTCATTGGTAAGTTGAATTTCATTATTGAATTGTTTGAATTTACTGAAAGGCTGATTCATTCTTCATGGAATACATGAAGCATGAATCAGCTTTTTATTGTGCTGACTGCTGGTAGTACATGGTGTGGAAGTCAGTAATTCACTATACAAAAATAATGTATTTAATCTTAAGTGTTACCTGTGACAACTAAAGTCACTCCAGGTTTCCATCCTTCATCGTCTCTCTGGAGTCTGAATGTGTATTCTGCTGAGTCATCCTTCTTCAGGTTATTGATTCTCAGGATGTGTTGATTCTTCATGTTGTCATGATACGTCACACGACCTGCAGCCTTCATTGGCTCTACAACTTCTTCTTTCCCACTTCTCTTTATTTTATACCATAATTTATATTTAGGCTGCTGGTTCTCAGGATATTCACTAGAAATGTTCAGTGAAGAACCTTCCAGAGCACAGATTCTCCTGCTGACATAATTCACACTCCTGCAGGTGCTGTTATCAGGACCTGAAGAAGAGATAAGAGACAAGAGGCAGTTTCACTTTAAGTACCTTCTACAGATAAAAGATACAAATATTTGAATCATAACCAGTGTTGGAAATTAACTTTTTTGTCCACCTGTCACTGTGGCTGCTGGATTCCAAAATTAGGGGTGAGAAAAAATTGATTCACCTATGTATCGCAATTTATTTTTGTTACAATTTTGAAATTGTTTTTTTAAAGGGACTGTTTGTAAGAATCAGAAATTGGTTGTAGCAGCGTCACCTGTGGCCGTTAAGTCAACGAAAGTCAGCGTCCTGTTGCACGAGCTCGCCTGTGTGCACGCTAGCTGAATGTGAGCGAGCATCCGTCAAAACAGTGAGGCGACGCATGTCAGCTAAAACCACAATATCACTCTATATTTCACCTGCTTGGCAGAAATGTTAGCTGACCAGACGAAGGTCTCTCCATGAATCAGTGCTGATCCTAGTGTTGGCTTTTCCTGCTTCAGCCTCCCGACCGTGTCCGGAGGGAACAGGGGAGACACCGGCACCCGGTCGGAGACGATAACGTTTCTCGCTGCGGAGCCCCGTCACTTCACAAGACACGGGAAACCTCTGTTGGTCTGGAGGAGCTACAGCAGTTATTTCTGCACAATCGTCCATTGTACATTCACTAGATATTCTCAGAGCTAAACTTACTCTTCTGCAGTGTGTAGTGTGCGCGCATGCACGTGAGATGGAGCGAGCTTTGAGTGAAGGCAAGCAGGCAGGCAGGCAGGCGTCCTCCGACCGCGGCCAACACTGTTTTGCAAGACGGGCTTCACTAGATATAACTTTGCGCTTTTTGGTGCTTCCGTGTAGTTTGTGTTGGAGTCCGAGTCTGAACAGTGTAGCCACACGCGAGCGCGCATGAGACACCGACCTGGATTGATTTATACGTGTAAGAAGTTATAAACAGTCCCTTTAAAGCCAGAATCGATATATTTGCTTAATTTGAGTCTATGTGGAGGTAGAAGGAAGTTACAGCTTTTATTGTTGTAGTCTGAGTAATGATCATGATGATTTAATGCCAGCGAGCCGAAGCGAGAAAGTAGAAAACGGCGGAGGGTCAGCTTGGATACGACCTGCACCCTCCCATTTTAAATCCAAAGTGGTAAACATTATACCCATATACTGACATTTATGTTAAATGCATTCAAACCGCCCCGGATAAAGAGAACGGAGCTGACGGGAGAGCTAGAGACGGACTTGGAGAAGTTAGAGGAAGTACACACATGTGACTATGTCTGTTTTCAAAATAAGGTGTTAACAAAGGGAACTGTATATACAAAATACATATATGGAAATAAGATTGATTGGATTATATTCACCAGAAGTATAAAACATTACAAGTCCCTTATAAATTAAAAAGAAAATACCACTAATCTGTGCGGGAAATGTCTTTATTCTTTGATTTTTGGGTTGCTGGACATTTTTTTATAAATAATTCCAGACAATGATCCTGATATATTTGACTTCAGGACATCTCTGACTACATACATGCTGAAAATTAAACATTTTTACTCTATTAATTTAGATATTTTCCAAAGTAAAATCCCTAGAAGTGTATGATTCAACTTTTTCCCCATGGTCTATAGTGTTAAAAACATTAACAGAAATCACAATAAATCATAATATTGAATCGCAATACTTAAAAATCACAATACTTATAGAATCGCTATACTTGAAAATCGCAATACATATCAAATCGGCACCCAAGTATCTTGATAGTATCGAATCAGGAGATAGGTGTATCGTACCAGCTCTATCAAAAATCTACCAGCCACTCAATAGAGTATCATTGTTTTTTTGGCTGGTGAGTGAAGCAAATCTAGCAGCCACTTGCATATTTTACCAGCATTTGGCTGGTTTTCATTTCCAACCCTGATCATAACACTACAAAAAAAATATTAAATCAATCAATCAATATTAAATTCATCATATTTCTCATTGCCATTTGTACACCATTAACACAAATATCCCATTTTATAAGTTTATAAGTTGGCTTGTACTCACAGATTTCAGCAGAGCGCAGATCCTCACGGCCTTTTACAGCACAGGAGAAACTTTCAGCAGAAGTGGTGGAAAATATAAACGGTGGTTTCTCATACTGGCTAACTAAATATCTGCTCTTGTACCATATAAAGGCAGTTGGAGGACAGCTGGAGTTACAGGTCAGTCTGACATGTGATGTGTCTGCAGGACTCATTTGAATATGTATTTTTGTTGGGCGATAACAAATCAATTTTTCATCAGTTGTTCAATTAAATCAATTAATAACTATATACATTATTAGATATAAACTCAAAGCCTGGTTTATCCAGAAAGAGAGAAGGTGTAACACCGTGGTTGTTGTGCTTTTAACTTTTAAAATGCAAATTAGAAAAGAAAAGAGCAAAGATATGTCTTAGAGGTGTGGGGGTAGGAGGTGTGTTTGTGGATGTTTCTGTAAACTCAACCTGTTGGATATGTGATGGAGCAGGGCTCATCCTCTGATGTCTGCTGAGAAGAACACATCCTCCCTTTAGCATAGGTCACTTTAAAGCAGGTCGATGAGACAGAATCTGGACAAAAATAAAAGAGATACCTTATTTATATTTGTGATGGTCAGATGTATTGTGTGTTGTTGTTTCTCAATGATTCCACTTTTCTTGAAAGTGTAACTTGTTAGACTACAGGCTGTGTAACATGATGAGGAGCTGCTGGTTGTCACTCACCCACTGAGACTTGAGGGGCTCTGAGGTCCTCGTAGCCTTTGATAGCACAGGAGTATGTGACTGCTTCCTCACTGCTGACCAGCTGTTGGTACCAGGGAGACCAGTCCTGATAGAGGAACTCTCTGTTCTTGTACCAGATGTAGACTGCAGGGTTTTCAGTCAGAGGACAGCTGGTGCTACATATCAGTGTTACTGTCTGTCCCTCTGTGGTGGGAATCACCTTCACCTGCAGGTCTGGGATCATCATGGTGTTAAAAATAAGAATTTATACACTGATATTAGTTTTAAAATAGTAAAATACTGACAGCCACTGTACCTGCAACACGGAGCCAAATTCTGTTTTCCCTGCAGTTTTCTGGTTTGTCAGTAGTTTCTCTGCAGCAGTAATTGTTTTCATCCCTCTCAGTCAGATCTTTGATTGTCAGAGTGAAGTTACTCTCTGCAGACATGTTGTATGTTACACGATTTCCATCTGCAGAGATCTCATTCTGAACAAACTCTGCTCTTTCCCAGTATCCGGTGTACCATTTCCTGGTTGAAGTGGGATGTTGAGCTGAGCAGGGCAGATCCACTGATGAACCTTTTAAAGCACAGATGCTGTTTGGTCGTCCCTGAACCCCTTTAACAGAAGATTTCATCAGCAAACATCTGGACACATTTATACTTCTAGTAACATTCTTCTCTTTACTAACTGGTCAATGATAGTAGTGTGATGCTGTAAAGGATCTTAATGATGTACTGTAATACATCTAAAGAGCTCGTAACAGAAGAATAAGTGAAAACTTGATGGCCAACGTTTTCTTTTGAATCAATCTAATTTGTCTACAAATGAACACCTACTGTACATTCCATACAATTTTTTTTGTACGGATCACAGTTAATTATTATTATTGTTATTATATAGGAAAGGATAAACAGTCATTCATACCTGAGATGAACAAGATGAAACCCATAAACACACATCCAGCTCCTGATATCAACATGGCTGCTGTCGTCTTCAGCTTCTAATCAGGAAGGTGATTCTATAATTTAATGACCTTATTACAACTGCTGTGTTTATAAAACCTTTATAAAAAATATAGAATATAAACGGATGATGAAAATCAACAGCAGTCTTCTTCCAGAGACAGAATGGACTGTTGGTCAGTGTGAGGGCGGCTGGAAGACAAACTGCAGCTCTGACACCAAAACGTCACTTCCTTCCTGAGACTTCTAGTGCAGAACCTAAATAGCACAGTAGTTATTTGATGTCATATTTTGTCATTAAAAACTTTGACTTTAACTTCACTCTGTATTTAATCCAAATTATTATTGTTTTGTATTGTTACATGGTGACAGAGTGTTTTCCTGCAACATGCATTAGGAGTAAATTACATTATGTTTTCATCATGTCAAAGTTCTCAGAGTGAGAGCAGAGACATGTGAAGCCGTCTGTGGTTGTTTTGTGGTAGAAAAAAAAGCTGCAGACACAAATAGCTACGATCTTTTAGTTCAGCTCATCACATGCAGAGCACCATACATTTTTGACAGTAAAAACTGTTTAACAAAAACCTTTTTTTGCAGTAACAGCTGAGAATCCTCCATAACGTAACATAACATGAAGCACACTAGAAAACTGCCATACAGTGATGCAACAAGCTTTTCTGGCAAAGTGATCTGTGCTAAAGATTAGATGTGGCCAACCAGTCAGACACTGAGAGCCATGTCATCACAAAATGCACACGCACACATTTCCATTAAGAAGCAATAGTATTTTTTATTTTATTTTCTTGCATTTAGCTACAACATTATGCCTAGCAAAGAACGTATGTTGCTAAGAAGTGAAAGTCAATTGTTCGTTCCATTGCAACGTCAGCGCCCAGCAGCAAAGCTACTCTTCCGCCGTAGTGCTGTAAAAAAGTAAAGCAAAATTATTTCTATTCTATTGTCATCATTTTAATGTCTCTGCTGAAATGGCCCGTGTTGAGCAGTAAAAATATTATAAATATACATACTATTATAACAATTTACTTACTTACTTATTAAACTTTTTTACCCGGCTGCTTCCCAGAGGAGCATAAAGTGAGCGATGGACATAAATGGAAGTTGGTAAAATCCAGCACACAGATTTTGAGAGCAATCTCAAACCAGGGATGTATAAAAGGTTGTGTCCTGTTCTTTTGCCCTGCGTGTTAGTAAATAGCCTACAACTCCATTCAATTCTGTTTATATCATGCTACTAGTGCTACTAGCTACTGGCCAATAGCCGGTTGTTTGGGAACAGAGACGTTAATACATCCACCACGGTACAGGCTTACAGCATACAGCCCATGGGTGTATTATAAGATAATAAAAATGATTATTAGAGCCAATATATCCATTATTACAGCCACAGACAGCTAGCAGGAAGCTGGCAGAACCGGATATGTCATATGAGCGTGCAGGGCGGTGCAGTCCCGTGGGTCTGATGCACGTTCATTATGCCGAGGAAAATAACTCTGGATTCAGTTGTTAGTTTTACAACTTTTAGAACATAATGATTGAAATGAGGGCTATTTGAGTGTTCGCACTGGGAAGTTGATTTACTTAAAAAAAAATGATCTCTTGATTTACAGACGTCTCTTTATACATCCATGGACACAGACTCATTGGAGTTTTCAGTCCAAAATGGCGGAAGCGCCATCTAGTGGCTGTTGTCAAAAAAGCACCAGAGTTTAGTCTCTGTGCTTCTCCTCTCTTTGTCCCTAGTTGAGACGCTGATTCACCTGCCACTAATGGGGCTGTCAACTGATCTGATCTGTGGCCTCTTTGCTTGTAAAACATGGAATCTGTTCTCAAATCATTGTTGGGAGTTTTCACACAGTGTTGCATGCTGCAGTCTACTCGCTCTTAACTCTTCAGCTGCTCGTCCACTTGCATCCTACACACAGGCAAAGTGCATCACACCTCCTATTTGAAGATGTGTCTTAAAGAGCTCAGGCTTGTTGGCATGATTGTGTTTGTGAAGCTCAGTACTTTTGGGAAACCTGCGGTCCACATTAGCATGAAGTGAACTGAAAAGCTGCTGCATTGTTACAGTGAAGTCTGCTATATCAGACAGAAAAGTTTCTCATTGCGTTCAGCAGAAAGAAATATGAGCTTGCCCTTATGTTTGCTCTTTGCTTTACACTTTCCTGTCCCTGCTATGTTACTTTAGTTATTCTAGTCACTTAAACCTTCAGGGGAGGATCCCTTACAAAATACCATGGTAACAAAGTTTTGTTTAGCGAGAAGGCTCTATGGTGGAGTAGAGATCATCTGTGTGGTCCTCAGAGAAGTGGAGTCTGCCATAGTGATGGTCATCCTGCTCTGCTGATCGAGTTGACATGTTTTCATATATGGAACCGGGGTTTATCTGAGGAGACAAGACACATAAAATGACTTTACATTCAAATGTTTGGCTGATCCTCCTATCAGAGCATTATAACGTTCAACTAGAGCTCAATTGAGGAGAGTTTTTTGAAGCCTTTTTAGGTATATTTTGCAAATGTTTGGTGGCTTGAAAATGTATTCACCTATTTAGTGTTTCATCCTAGAGATTATTTTAGAAGAAGGATTAATGTATTGGCTCGTTAAAACTGTGCTACAAAAACACTGTTTAATTGCAGGTTTTAAATACCTGTCCTGTCAATTGTGAACATCATGACTGGTTGATATCAAATGAATTACAAAAGGCTGATATTTATGGACGACGGAACCTTCCAAAATCAATAATAAATGAACAAATAAATAAATGACTCGATAAATAAATTTATTTGCCATTAAAACTAGAAACAATATATGAAAAATAACTGTAGTCCTTAATTAATTGATGAAATATAAGATATTAAATAATATTGCTGTTTTAATGAGCTTTTTAAAAAAAATTTATTTACTTTTGCATTAATTACATTATTTATTTACTCTTCTGTTTAATTTCCCCTTTTATTTATTTATGCATATATTTTCATAAATTATAAAAATTATACTTTTAAAAATGAATATAGAATAAATAAATTCAATAAAAAAATCATAAAAATAAATACATGAATAAATAAAAGTGGAAATAGACTCATTCATCTTTTTCAGACATTTTTCAGATATTTCTTTTCAGAATTTTTTTTTTTAGACATTTTTCAGATCTTTTTTTTTTTACTTTTTTTTCAGACTTTTATTTTCAGAAATTTTTCAGATCTTTTTTTTCAGAATTTTTTTAGACTTTTTTTGTCCGAAATTTTTCAAATCTTTTTTTTCGGACATTTTTCAGACTTTTTTTTCAGATCTTTTTTTTCAGACTTTCTGTCCGAAATTTTTCAAATCTTTTTTTTCAGACTTTTTTCAGATCTTTTTTTTCAGACTTTTATTTCAGATCTTTTTTTTTTAGACTTTTTTGTCCGAAATTTTTCAAATCTTTTTTTTCGGACATTTTTCAGACTTTTTTTTCCAGATCTTTTTTTTCAGATCTTTTTTTTTAGACATTTTGTCCGAAATTTTTCAAATTGTTTTTTTCAGACTTTTTTTAGATCTTTTTTTTTAGACTTTTTGTCCGAAATTTTTCAAATCGTTTTTTTTCGGACATTTTTCAGATCTTTTTTTTCAGATCTTTTTTTTTCAGACTTTTATTTTCAGATATTTTTTTTCGGACATCTTTTTCAGACATTTTTCAGAATTTTTTTTTCAGACTTTTTTCAGATCTATTTTTCAGAATTTTTTTTCGGACATTTTTCAGATATTTTTTTTCAGAATTTTTTTAGACTTTTTTTGTCCGAAATTTTTCAAATCTTTTTTTTCGGACATTTTTCAGACTTTTTTTTCCAGATCTTTTTTTTCAGATCTTTTTTTTCAGACTTTCTGTCCGAAATTTTTCAAATCTTTTTTTTCAGACTTTTTTCAGATCTTTTTTTTCAGACTTTTATTTCAGATCTTTTTTTTTTAGACTTTTTTTGTCCGAAATTTTTCAAATCTTTTTTTTCGGACATTTTTCAGACTTTTTTTTCAGATCTTTTTTTTTAGACATTTTGTTCGAAATTTTTCAAATTGTTTTTTTCGGACATTTTTCAGATCTTTTTTTTTCAGACTTTTATTTCAGATCTTTTTTTTCAGACTTTTATTTTCAGAAATTTTTCAGATCTTTTTTTTCGGACATCTTTTTCAGACATTTTTCAGATATTTTTTTTCAGAATTTTTTTTTTCAGATCTATTTTTCAGACTTTTTTTTCGGACATTTTTCAGATATTTTTTTTCACAATTTTTTTTCGGACATCTTTTTCAAACATTTTTCAGATATTTTTTTTCAGAATTATTTCTTTCAGACTTTTTTCAGACTTTTTTTCGGACATTTTTTCAGACTTTTTTTAGATCTTTTTTTTCAGACTTTTATTTTCAGAAATTTTTCAGAAATTTTTTTCGGACATCTTTTTCAGACATTTTTCAGATATTTTTTTTCAGACTTTTATTTTCAGAAATTTTTCAGATATTTTTTTTTTCAGACTTTTTTTAGATCTATTTTTCAGACTTTTTTTTCGGACATTTTTCAGATATTTTTTTTTTTTACTTTTTTTTCAGACTTTTATTTTCAGAAATTTTTCAGATCTTTTTTTTCACAATTTTTTTTCGGACATCTTTTTCAAACATTTTTCAGATTTTTTTTTCAGAATTATTTCTTTCAGACTTTTTTCAGATCTATTTTTCAGACTTTTTTTCGGACATTTTTTCAGACTTTTTTTAGATCTTTTTTTTCAGACTTTTATTTTCAGAAATTTTTCATAATTTTTTTTCGGACATCTTTTTCAGACATTTTTCAGATATTTTTTTTCAGACTTTTATTTTGAGAAATTTTTCAGATATTTTTTTTCATAATTTTTTTTCGGACATCTTTTTTAGGTAAATCAGCTACCCAGTAGGAACACTTAAATAGCCCTCATTTAAATTACTATGTACTAAAAGTTTAAATAAATCCTGTCCAACTGGGGGTTTGTTAACTTTATCTCAAATCTAGCGTAATGTGCTTTAAGGTGAGCTAACTTGGCTTGCCATAGTCAGCAAATTTCAGAAAACAGCATAAAAAGCAATTAAATACGTTATCTATGACCGGTATAATTTTACTAGGCAACTGTAAATATTGGGGTAATTTGGCAGTAATTCCAAAGAAATGTACTTGCTAATTATCACCTAATTACCATGAAATGTGCAGACCTGTAAAATAAAGTGTTACCAAAGTGTTTATAATACAGATAATCTGTTTGCATTAAAGTTTTTGCATTTTCTGTCTTTGTTTGGCGAAATTCAGGTTTTTCTTTTTTCTTTTTCTTTTAAATGAGCAAAGTGAAACTGTCCTTAAAGCAGGCAGAAGGAAACATACTGACTGATGTGAGGCATATTTTATTAGGGACCCATTTAAGGCCTCACTGTCCAGCTAAATGTGCTATCGATGTCGTCCATCTTGTCTTCATCAGTTCAGCCACCTGCTGCATGACTGCCCTCGTATACTAGCTACAACACCTATATATCTACCTATATACAAAGCAGATAGATATAGATAAGATATTTTATATTTTATTCTCCCAGTAATGTTCAACCATCAGTCTTGGAGGATAAAAAAGGTGCTGAATAACATCCTCCTCTGCTTTTATTTCCTTTATGTTAAAAGGTTACAGTAAAACCTCGTATCAACCCCAAAAGAAAGAATAATAAATGCAAAAGACGGAGCACTGGTTAAACATTTCTAGAACTTTTAAATATATTTTTGTTTCACAAGAACACTTTTTGGCCGTTTTATGCCTTCATCATAGTGTTATTATTATTATTATTATTCATCTTAGTGACAGTGATGGTTGCCATAGCTACCGGGGCGCACCTGCACGCTGCTGTGTGCGCGTGTGTTCTATGTTCTACGATGTCATTCTAGAATTCTATGACGCATTACAGCCGTTGTGGAATTCAGTAAGATTAGGACTCAGCTTATTCGTCACTTGTTTTCTCAGAGCAAAATATCTTGCAAAACCGCCAAGAGACCAAAACTCAACGCTGAACATCCACTTCTTCATTGACACAATGTTATCAAACAGGCAAAGTGAAGGTAAAGAATTGTTTCTATCACAGATCTGTGAAACACACACTCAGTAAGCAGAGCAGCAATACCTCTGTATGGTTTCTGTTGGAACATATTCATATGTAACGTGATTAATCCTACCTTTGAGAGATTAATATTCAGACTGTGTGAGAGAGATGTTTCTAATCATTTTTGTCCAATGCAGTTTGACAAAATGTTAGAAACACTTTTCGAGAAAATTTAATCCAGTCATGGACATGAATTCCCTTTTGCACATTTCCTAATATAACTGCAAAGTTTCTAATCGTGCAAAAAAACAACAACAATATGTTCAACTTGATGTTAGGTCAAATAGTTTTCTTTAATGACTTTCATGCACAGGTGGTAGTTCCTGTAAGCCTCTATTCAACTGGGTTAGGCAGTAATGGAGCACTGATTGAATTTATACTTATTCAAAAACTGACATTGAGAAAAGTAATAAAAGAGGATAAATATAATTATTTATATTATAAATATTAAAGAAAAAGTTACTTGTATGACTATGTGGAAAATAAACAGCAGTCTATATTCACAAAAAGAAGAGAAGATGGTTAAAAGGCTCATCCAACACAAACTACAACCTCAAAAATGGCTTCAGTTGAATCCACACATCTCTGACATAGAGTGTTTTTTTTTTGGTTTCTGTGTGTCTGACACTCAAAAACACAAAACTATTGACATGCACTGAGTTGCTTCTTACAGTAGAAGTGTTGTAGTTAGAAAAGTCAAAGTGTATGACATAACTTGTGTCAGTGAGTGACTGACCACCTCCTCTGCTCTCTTGTTTTGTTTACAGTCACGGTACATAGAAGCGTTCGACTGGCCAACGCAGGATATTACAACCATCTAGGAAAACCAGTCATTTCCTACAAGGAGACGGCTACGTACAAGTAAGCTGACGTGTGTGTGTGTGTGTGTGTGTGTGTGTGTGTGTGTGTCACAGTCATGCTTGTATACAGTATGTTCTGTAGCATACACAGGCTATGTGTTTAACAGTCATAAGTTCTTCATTATACATCTTCAAAGCTCTCACTCTTTCTCATTTTCATTATACAATACTTTCAGAAAAAGGAGGTTTTCTCCAGACGGTGTGAGAAAGTCCATCGCCAAGAGAATCAGCATGGCCAGCGAGATCATAGGGGCCAATTGGGCCATAGAGGCCAACAGGGCCAGTGGGGCCAACAGGGCCAGCTGGGCCAGCAGGGCCAAAGAGGCCAGCGGGGACAACAAGGACAGCGGGGGCAACGGGGCCTGCTGGAACGGCATTATTCGCTGGCTGTTCTTCATGCTGCCCGTGTGTCTTGGTAAGCGATCTCTCCTTCTACAAACAATCATATCTTGTTCATCAGCTTGTGTGTTTTATACTGTAGAGTGTCTGTCTTTTGAATTAAACATCACTGACCTGTTTCTCCAATACTTTGTTTCTCTCCATCCATCAGGAATTGTATACGTCACCCTGGCTCTATCCATGAACAGCAACTCTCTTGACTCAGGACCCTCAGCGTCACTTTTCCCATCAACCAAGCGGGATAAGGTATGACCTTCTTTTTATTCTTAATGTGCACCTATAAAACACAATCACAGCCCAAATATG
The DNA here is from genome assembly GCF_043250625.1 of Sebastes fasciatus. Lineage (NCBI taxonomy): Eukaryota > Metazoa > Chordata > Actinopteri > Perciformes > Sebastidae > Sebastes > Sebastes fasciatus. The sequence continues at coordinate 39,168,453 of NC_133797.1, forward strand.
TTCTCACCTACATGTTGAAACACACAATGATGTCAACATCCACCATTCAAATGAATCTCCTGTCACTTACAGGCCTTGAGCACATATGAATGGATGGGGGAGCGGATGAGAATGCTGCAGGACGAGGTGCTGAGGTTAAAGTGGGTCAAGGAGCCACCAGGGGACACTATGCTCAACTTTGCCCTGGAGTCGCAAGGTGAGACATCTAAATCACCCTCATAATTTTTTTCAATCTGTCAGATTGTAATTCACACATGTAATTTTTAGTTTTGAGATCCCTTTTTCACTTTCTTTGTGTGTGTTTTTGTGTGCAGGGGCCCTTGTTTTAGCTCGATTGTCCTCGGAAACATACCAATGCACCGGACCAACCTGTTTTCTTGTATACCTGATACGTCTTTGGAGACCACCTGTAGACCCAAGTATTGTGACTCAGGTAGGAACTAGGAACTACACACACAAAACACATGGCTATGTGGTTTGGCAATATCATCTAATGGTTTGGATTGTTTTACTGTCTATTTTGTTATACCTCATACCATCTAAACTTTTTTTTATACTCTTTCATTCTGCAGGGAGGACCAATCGTGGACGGACGCTGCTGGCCATTTGATGGTGAGCGTGGACATTTAGTCATAGCCCTGTCCCACCCAGTGACCATCAGCCATGTGACACTGGGTCACATTTCAAAGACCGAGACAACTGACAGCATCTCGAGCAGCCCAAAGATGTTTGCTGTCTATGTAAGTCACAAATTTAAAATTGTTACACTGCAGACGTCACATACACGGAGAACAACAAGGTGCTCAACTGGATCTCTATCTTTCTCTCTTGCAGGGCATGAAGACTAAAGAGGATGAAGGTACCCTACTAGGAACCTTTCTTTATGATCAGGACGGCGAGTCATTGCAGACTTTCAAACTGTCTGTGAGTATTACATCGTGCAACGAAACACATGCACATGCATTTTTTAAATTTCACCCACAAGCTAATATATCATAAGAATTACAGTTTGTCTGTCCTCATTGTAGGCTACTCATTATATCCCTTATTTCCCATCCTCTCGGTTTGTGCTCAACTAACTCTCTCTGTTCATTTCTCTATCTCTCAGGATCAGGAAGCAGGTGTCTTCAGCCACGTGAAGCTGCAAGTCGAGAGCAACTGGGGAAATCCTGACTACACTTGCGTGTACAATTTCAGGGTCTATGGGACCATATAGAAGACGGTGTTTGCTCCTATATGGGATATGGTGTACTGTGAGTGTTCACCATACGAACCTGCTGGTTAGAGGTGTGGTGTACTGTGAGTGTTCACCATACGAACCTGCTGGTTAGAGGTGTGGTGTACTGTGAGAGTTCACCATACGAACCTGCTGGTTAGAGGTGTGGTGTACTGTGAGTGTTCACCATACGAACCTGCTGGTTAGAGGTGTGGTGTACTGTGAGTGTTCACCATACGAACCTGCTGGGGAGAGGTGTGGTGTACTGTGAATGTTCACCATACGAACCTGCTGGTTAGAGGTGTGGTGTACTGTGAGAGTTCACCATACTTCCATAGTTTGAGGGCTGCACGGTGGCAGAGTGATCAGCATTGTTGCCGCACAGAGGAAGGACTGGTGATCGGCCTATGTCTGTGTAGAGTATTCTCTCCGTGCATGCATGGGTTTTACCAGGTACTCTGGTTTCCTCCCATACACAAATAATAATAATGATTATTGTTCAATAAAAATCAAAAAAATATTTCTGCTTGTTTTATCATCTATTTGAAACCCACAAGTGCAGTGAACTTGATACAAGTATAAAATAACATACAAATATCATTCTTCCATCTTACAAAAGCACATTATTGATCATGTAACAATTCCAACATATAATTTAACATTTACAAATTGAATAACAAACAACATAAATGCCAGATTCAGGTGATATGAAATAAAAAATAAACTTGAAAAACTTAACCTTGATGAATTTTGATTCCAACCATCAGAGTATGTAACACATTTAAACAGGTCATTTTAAAACTCACAGTATTCGGACAACCATGAAAAGTTTCTGTATCTCAATCTGTGGAGTGAAACTATGGAACAGTTTCATTGTGGAGCTAAAGCAATGTCCAAACTTAAACCAGTTTAAAATAAGGTATAAAGACATGATGTTCACAAGGTACAGGGATGAAGTGGGGGTTTGACAATCACAAGGTGTTTACAGGGGTTACTGTTTATTTATCTATTACTGTTTGTTCATTTATTTATTGGTTACTTAATATTTATTCTGTATTAGTCTATCTTCCTATTTTTTCTGTAAAGAATAATGCAAATTTAAAATTCAAAATCAAATTTAGAATAATGTATTCATGGTCAGATGCTGTGTATTGTATATATATATATATATATATACGTATGTATACATATATGTATATGTGTATGTGGTGTGCAGTGTGCGCATGTAGTGCAATATGCAATGTATACATATATATATATATATATGTGTGTATGTGTATTGCATGTTGTATTGCATGTGCATATTGTATATTATAAATTGTATATTATCAATAATAATATGCGCATATACGAAAAGATAACTAGTCAATATGATTAAGTTAAATATATAAGTAAGTAATTGGTATTGTGATTAAGTTATATTATAAGTAATGAATTGGTATTCTGGATTGATAACAAATTTATAGTTTGATAAGGATAATTATATCAGTAATTAATTCATATTTCTGTATGACAGAGATAAAAGGTAATTATAGTAGACAAATTTAAGAACATTTAATTAGAGTATATGTATGGCTCAATAAGGAAGCTGGTTAATTATTAATGAATGAGTTATGGAGAAGGGGTGGGATTAAATAAGTTTGTACTTCTTCTTACTCCTTTTCGAATATATAAATCAAGGCATGAAGTGTTTGACAATTTGCTTTTCTTTTGCTTTTCATTGTATGTAAATACTACTTCTTTCTGGTTGTCCACTTGTTGGTATGATCATTCTCTTTTTCTTTATTTTTTTTGTATTCTACATGTTCTAAATACATTTTTAAATGAAATGAAAAGAAGCTGTGTAATTTGAGGTACCAAACTGTGAGAACAGTGTTGAACTACTGCACCATTTGTGTTTGAGTGAAAAATACAAGGATGGTGCAGATAAATAAAAACATAAATAATCAAAACAGCGACTGCTCTGTTTAATACAAATCTGTAAAGTGAGGGTATTAATTTGGCTGCTTGGTGAAATCGAGGCTGACACTGAAGAAAGATCCACGACTATGAAGCTGGACCGGCCCGCCTCCATGCTGCTGCCTGCACATGCTCGACCTGCATTTCCACCAGATCCGTGATGGAGGGTGTCTCAATGCAGGAGAAGCAGTCGCCAGGAGATTCAGCAGTGGCATCGCCTATTTCTTGCTTAAAGTGTTGTCAGAAGTAGATTTGTTTAAGAAGTTTATATAAGTTGCCTCCAGCTTTCTGTGTGCAGAACCTCCCATTAAACACATGGTGGCAGCAGCACTCCACTGACAGGAGTCAGTCAGCCGGGCATACATGTTACTGCAATATTAGTATTAATGTAACTAAGCACATTTACTCAAGTACAGTACAATTTTGAGGTACTTGTACTTTACTTGAGTGTTTTCATTTTCTGCTACTTTATACTTCTACTCCACTACATCTCAGAGGGAAAGGTTGTAGGTAGTTTTTACTGCACTACATTTATTGGACAGCTTTAGTTACTTTGCAGATTTATATTGTGTATTAATAATCTGAATCAACTAATACATTATGATATACAGTATATATACATACATATATATATATACATATACATATACATATATATACAGTACATAACCAGCTGCAATATTAATGTGATGTTTACAGTACTGCATCAAGACATGTACCATTCAGCATAATAATAATAAACGGTACTTTTAGATACTTTAAGTACAGTATTTTTACACTGTGGTATTACTACCTTTTCTTAACGATTTTGGTAACATTTCATTTTATAGGTCCGCAAATTTCATAGTAATTAGCTGATAATTAGCAAGTAACCTATTTGAAATTTCTTTGGAATTACTGCCAAATTACTCAATTTATCAAAAATGACTTTATTATAAACATGATTTAATAATTGTATGCTAAAATAGCATATAATGGTTAAAATAGGGCCCTTAGGCTTGAGGAGCGTCTGCTCTTCATCGGAGGTGGAAAACTAATAGAAGACACATCTGATCAGGCACAAATCTCACCATTGTGTGACTTATTGAAAAAGAAGAAGTCCATATTCAAAGAAGTTATTTTCTAATTATCATATATTTAACAGCAGACATGGAAATAAAGCATATGAATTAACTTTGTATTCTTTTGAGCCGGCTCGTTCGCGTCCGACACATCACTAATTTCATGACAACTGGGCTACGTCCATCTGCTGAGGAAGATGATGTCATACAATCTAAAGCTCCAGAACAGCTACTAAATGGTCGTTGTGGTGCGACTGTTTTGCTTCAAAGGTCAAGAATGAACTTTCAATCTCTAAATAGACATTTGTTTTAATGAATTCAAGACAGTGAAGCATAATAGAATAGACATGTTGCTGATCTGGTGACAGTAGCTAAACTGATATAGTGTTAAAATTGGACACTCCTGCTAATTATAAAGGTCCTCAGCCTGGCAGTTGAGACTGCTGTAAACCCCGGCAGTCTCAAGCTTGTAGAAAGCATCACAGTGTAAGTCGTTCTCTCCCGTCACGTTCACAGAGACAATAGTGAACATCTCATACGGAGGAATCAGTACTTCATCTTCGTCCGAGTCAAACTCGGAATAGGATTGAGGTAGGCGCCAAAACATGTTTCTATCTCAAAGCAGGTCCTCTGTCCAAACTGACGCAAGTCCTTGTTGAGGGAGCTGGAGGCGAATGAGCCGAAGCGAATGGTTTGTCCTAATTCCCCGATGAAGAGCAGTTTGCTCCTCCGGTAGGTGGTGAAGCAGCTTCTTTGGTTGAGTTTGAGGAGCCGGATGGCGTCAGACAGCAGGAAGTGGAGGGCGTGGAATTGAAACGATGTCTTGTAGGAAGCCTTCCCCCTACGGACTGCTCGGTTTAGGTCGTCGTATGACCCCGCTGTGTAGGCACACAGAGCCCTGAAGTGATTCCAGGACAGCGGGTCATACATGTCCTTATTCTTCATGGCTTTGAGGGCACACAGCTTTGTGTATGTGGAGTGCAGACCTTCCCTGGTGCTCCTGGGGAGGTAGTGGCGTTTCACGTTGATCAGCATCTTCTGGGAGCAGCCGTAATACATGTCATCGACGGAGTCCAGAGACAAGCTGAGAGGGATTCTGATGAGCCTGGACAGACCTGACGGGACCTGTACTGCTGCCTTCAGCGAGGCGTTTGTGGTTTTCTGCACGGCAGCCTGAACGGAGGTATTCTGAACATTTACAGGCTCTTCAGATGCTGAAGATGGGTCCACTGTAGCCTCCTGTGGAGAGGATGTCTCAACATCGACCTTTTGGACATCAGAGCGTTTCAACAGGGCCTTTATGGTGTCATGTTCAGGCAACTGTTGAAAAAACAGAACATGTAGTTTTATTTAGATAATGCATTTTACAAAATAACATTAAATTACATTTTAACGAGGAATAACTGTCATGGCCATTTTTCAAAGGGGTCTCTTGACCTCTGACCTCAAGATATATGAATGAAAATAGGTTATATGGGTACCCACGAGTCTCCCCTTTACAGACATGCCCACTTTATAATCACATGCAGTTTTTTTGCATGCAGTATAAATGGGTCATTTCCTTCTATTCTAAAATGGTGTATTTGAATATTTCTGCATGGGGTCCCTAAACAGTCTTGAATTACATAAAATGGGTATCACAGTAAAGCTGAGACTCTTGTGGATCCAATGAGTTCAACTGTATTCATGTGTGATGATGTTAGTCTCCATAGTAGCAATTTCATTGTAGTGGGACCATTTATTGAAACCTGACCGCACTGTATGTATCGTTGGATGCAGCAAAATAAAAAAAAGTAAAACAGGCTAAATTAAAGTGGTTTTGAGCATATATTAATATTAATTACAGATGTGCTTCTAAAATAAGTGGGCATCAGAAATGAAACATTGTGCTAATCTAATAAAATAATGATAAAAATAAAATAATTTCAGATGGAAATGTAACTTGAAGTATTTATTAGTTTATGTTGGTGTGTCTCTTCATCACTGATATTTGCAAAAGACTCACAAAACGTGTTTCCTTTCTCAATGTTTACATTTTGCATTTGACCTACATATGACGTACATCTCGTGTTTAAAGCGATAGTTACGAATGTAACTACGGTTCTATGAATCCTGGATGACCGCCAGAGGCAGTGCTTCAACACTGAACTCTGGCGGTCAGTAAGGATGAAATAGAACGATAGTTACGAATGTAACTACGGTTCTATGAATCCTGGATGACCGCCAGAGTTCAGTGTTGAAGCACTGCCTCTGGCGGTCAGTAAGGATGAAATAGAACCCCGTATGGGTCTATTTTTATCAGCTGTATAGACGTTATCCATCCGACCAATCACAAATCAGACTGGAGCGCGGAGTAATCGCAGCGGTGTTTTATTACCCAGACATCTCTACATAATTGATTGACTCGTATCTCTGTCAGAATTTGATCGATTCGGTTCTCCTTAACATTTGGAAGGTCTAGAAGAGATGCATGATTGAATTATTTTATCCTCGGTCAAGTTAGCACAGGGGTCAGCAACCTGCGGCTCTTTAGCCCCTCTTCAGTGGCTCCCTGTGGATTTTTGAAAACATTTAGGCAAGGCAGGGCGAGGCAGCTTTATTTGTAGAGCACATTTCAACAACAGGCCAAATTCAAAGTGCTTTACATAGACAATCAAGAACATTGCGGCAAAGTGCAAAAGAACATTAAGACATAATTAAAACAGTTATAAAAACATAAAAACATTAAAGATTAGAAAATAAAAACAAGCTAAAAATAAAAGCTAGGATAAAAGCTAAAACAGAATATAACACAAGTGTTAAATCACAAGTCCCTAACCCACCTGCAGGCATGGTATAGAATGCACACTTGACTAAACCACTCCCCCGTAGGTTATATAAGTCTGCCCTCCAGGCCTGAACCCTCCCTTTTCCCTCCAAACAATTCCAGGCAGAACAAAGAGAGAGTGATATACCTGCCCAAAGGGAGCACCAGCTGCAGTGAGGACAAGGCTTGGATGGGCATTACAAGGACCTACTTCTCTTGGTGAGTTACCTGACTCTATCCAATGTCTATTCACATCACAAGCTAACCCCTATGCTGAACTGAAACACCATGTGGAGCAATTGTGGCAAGTTGATACCCTTCCCTTCAGAAATGAAAAGTTGATCACTAGATCAAAGCAAGATAAGGAGGCCATGGACCTTCTGAGTGCAAAGACCATACGAGTGGACACAGATAGAACTGCACGTTATGCAACACCTTTGTTAAGAAAGAAAGGTGCACCTGAACTTAATGCCCCATTTGAATCAGTAATGCCCCTTCTCCGCCACACCGAGCGCAGACTTGAGAAGAATCCTGAATTAGCCGACATCTACAGTAATGAGATCAGCAAACTATATCGGGCTGGTTATGTTGCAAAACTCAATGCAGAACAAATTACTGAGTCAAAAGAATCATGGTATATTCCCCATCACTTAGTGGAGCACAACGACAAACATCGTGTTGTATTCAACTGCTCCTTCACCTATCAAGGCCAAGTACTCAATGACCAACTCCTTCCTGGCCCCACTTTAGGCCCATCACTACTTGGTGTTCTGCTCCGTTTCCGCCAACACAGAGTTGCTATGAGTGGAGATATTAAAGGAATGTTCCACCAAGTAAAGCTATTACTGGAGGACAAACCGCTTCTCAGGTTCTTGTGGCGTGACATGAAACGTAAAGAGACACCAACTGTCTACGAATGGCAAGTGCTCCCATTCGGCACAACATGTAGCCCCTGCTGTGCAACATATGCTGTCCAGAAACATGTGCAGGATCACAGTAAGGACAGAGGATGTGGTTGAAACTGTTCTTGAGTCATTCTATGTAGATAATTGCCTGAGATCACTCGCCTGCCCAAATGAAGCAAAACAACTTCTTCTCAAGATAAAGGCTCTGTTGTCAACTGGTGGTTTTGAAATTAGGCAATGGGCAAGTAACTTTCCATCTGTTGTTGATCACCTACCAGCAGCTGCCAGGTCAGACAGTGCTGAGCTCTGGCTGAATCAAAACCGGACAGATCCAGTAGAGGGTGCACTAGGGCTCAGCTGGCATTGTGTCTCTGATACCTTGGGCTATAGACACAGACCCGTCTCCTACCAAACTCTAACCATGAGAAATGTGTATAAAGTGCTGGCTTCACAATATGACCCCTTAGGATACATCATCCCATTCACCACTAGAGCCAAAGTTCTGCTCCAGCAGCTCTGGGTGAACAACAAGCAGTGGGATCAGCCGATCCCCACCGGTGACCTGCAACGTGCATGGGATGGATGGGAGAGTGAACTCCCAAACCTGGTTCACATCTCCTTCCCCAGGTGGTATGATGGTAACAACCCTAATGTTTCTTGCAAAGTGACAGACAGAGAACTACACATCTTCTGTGATGCTTCAGAGAGAGCATATGGTTCAGTGGCATACATGAAAACCATAAACCAGATGGGGGAGACTAATGTCTCATTTGTAATGGCCAGATCACGTGTAGCTCCTCTAAAGCAACTGACTATACCCCGCTTGGAGCTATCTGCAGCCCTGACTGGAGCACAGCTGAGTAAACTAATCAAAGCTGAACTGACAGTCCCCATTGACAGAACCTTTCTGTGGTCTGATTCCACTGTGGTACTAACATGGCTCCTATCTGAATCCTGCAGGTATAAGGTCTTTGTAGCCAACAGAATCGTGGAGATACTCGAACTAACCTCAGCCAGTGAATGGAGGTATGTGGACACAAAGCAGAACTCTGCAGATGATATCACCAGAGGTAAGCCACTCAAAGATTTAACTACCACACATCGATGGCATAGAGGTCCTGCATTCCTCCACCTTCCTCCTGGTCAATGGCCCGTCTGTCCTGCTCCTGCTACCGAGCTACCCACAGAGTTGAGGAAACCCCTTTTTTGTGGCTTCACACAACCCACTAAACCATTTGACCTACCTGATCCAAAGGAATACAACACCTGGACAGACCTGATAAATGCCACTTGCCAAAAGATGCAAACCTCAACCTGTTATTCAAATCCTGATCCCATCACCAAAACAAGAACCAAAGCAGAAACTGCACTAATCTCTCATGCCCAATCCGAAAGTTTCCCAGAGGAATTTCAGGCACTGAAATCGGGCAAAGAACTTCCCCCACATAGTCGTCTGTTGCCTCTCTCTCCTGAGTTTGACGAAACAATTGGAATTATAAGAGTGGGTGGCAGACTGAGACAAAGTAAAGACCTAGAACCTGATACCATCCATCCCATAGTGCTTGACCCTAAACATCCTCTAATAAAACTGTTGATTAAAGATTACGACGAGCGACTCCTTCACCCAGGCCCTGACAGGGTATTTGCTGAAATACGCCGTGCTTACTGGATCCTCCGGGGCAGACAAGCTGTCAAAAAACATCAGTGGGCATGTACTGAGTGCCGAAAATGGCGGGCAAAACCTGTGTATCCAAAAATGGCTGACCTACCTTCATCCAGGCTGAGGCTATGGAAACCCCCTTTCTGGTCTACAGGAGTAGACTGTTTTGGCCCCCTAAACATTAAATTGGGGCGCCGGGTAGAGAAACGATGGGGAATACTGTTCAAGTGTATGACCACCAGATGTTCCCATATAGAACTGTTAAACAGTCTTGATTCTAACAGTTTTCTTATGTCCCTCAGGCGTTTCATTGCACGTAGAGGACGCCCGTATGAGCTCCTTTCTGACTGTGGCACCAACTTCAAAGGAGGAGACAGAGAACTGAGAGAAGCGTTCGCAGCCATGAATCCACAACTGAGAGAACAGCTAGGTAAATCCCAAATACAGTTCCACTTTAACCCTCCAAATGCCCCTCATTTTGGGGGAATGTGGGAAAGGGAAATCAGATCAATTAAAGCTGCTCTCAGGGTTACAGTGGGAAGCCAAACTGTTTTTGAGGAAGTCCTAAACACAGTCCTAGTGGAGATAGAAGGAATTCTAAATTCCAAACCAATCGGATATGCATCTGCTGACATAGCAGACCCTGACCCCATTACCCCAAATCTCCTTCTCATGGGGCGGCGAGATGCTTCTCTGCCACAGGCTGTCTATGCAGAGACCAACTTGCTTGGACGGAGACGATGGAGGCACAGTCAAATACTAGCTGATCGGTTTTGGTCCTCCTTCATCAGAAACTACAGGTACGGAATAAATGGCAAAAGGACACCCAGAATCTGAAGGAAGGAACAGTAGTATTGATAATGGACCCCCAGCTACCTAGAGGATTATGGCCTGTAGGGAAAGTGTCACAAATCCTCCCAAGTCACGATGGAAGGACCCGAAAAGTGGAGGTCACAACGAAGGGGAAAAGATTTATCAGACCAGTTGCCCGACTGGTCATTCTCTCACCAGTTGAATCTGACTCCAATGAATAACTTGCGATTTGTTTATTAAATTCAAATGTACCATTTGAAGGGGCGGCTGTTAAATCACAAGTCCCTAACCCACCTGCAGGCATGGTATAGAATGCACACTTGACTAAACCACTCCCCCGTAGGTTATATAAGTCTGCCCTCCAGGCCTGAACCCTCCCTTTTCCCTCCAAACAATTCCAGGCAGAACAAAGAGAGTGATGTGAGTTTAATGTGGCTTTTGTGCCTTTATAATTTATTTGGTTGAAATGAGATATATATTGTTTGAAAGTTAACAGATTGTTTTGTGTTATGTTAGATACCTGAGTTTAATATGTGAAGGAGAAAAGGCAAATTCCAGATTGTGGATGCATAAAGATGTAAGTTAAAATGAATTGACTTATTAATTGTAATCTGTATTATATTTATGAGATTTATAATATCATCTGTTAATGTCCTTTCTTAATAGAAAAAATCATCCACCAACTGCCATCCAACTTCACACCTTGACTTTAATAAATTGTTGGAACGGCTCCCTGGATCCTGTGTTTAAATGTGCACCACATCAGATGTTTTATGAACCAACACCACCACAAGCAACATAGCTTCTTCATCCCCCCTGTACAAGTTAATTGTTTACCGTCCTTTACTTCCCTGCAGCTTGTCATTTCCCCAGTCTGTTATGGTGTTTGATGTCTCTTCTTGATTTCATGTGTGATTCTTCTCTTTTTCACAACATTCAGTTATAATGAACGGTTGTTGCTTTTGCATCTGAACCACACTGACATTTAAAGTATGTCAAAAACAGGATGACAAATATACATGTGTGTGTGTCAGGTATGATTTGTGGTGTGTGGTTATTACAGCCCACAAACACAGACCCACAAACACCCACAGCCCCAAATACAAAAACTAACCTTCACTTTTCACTCTGCACAATAACAATAACAATAACAGTACACCTTTTCAAGGACTCTATACAATTTGTAAGAATATAAATGTTAAAAAGAAATATTCTTTTTTGCTGTGTGTGTGTATATACAGTATATATATATATATATATATATATATACTGTATATATAAAGCTAGAGTGAAACTATGAAATCAGAAAACCTAATGATCCATTGGTACCAACCATGTCGTACTAGCTTGTTATAAAGGAGGCTAAATAAAGCTCCAAATTTACTCTAAATTTGGAGCTTGGTGAGATTTGTGTCTGATCAGAAGTGTCTTCTATTAGTTTTCCACCTCCGATGAAGAGCAGCAGCTTCTCAAGCCTAAGGGCCCTATTTTAACCATTATATGCTATTTTAGCATATAATTATTAAATCATGTTTATAATAAAGTGATTTTCGATAAATTTAGAGGTAAATATTGGGGTAATTTGGCAGTAATTCCAAAGAAATTTCAAATAGATTTCCTGCTAATTATCACCTAATTACCATGAAATTTGCGGACCAAAAGTGTTACCAAAATCGTTAAGAAAAGGTAGTAATACCACAGTGTATATATACTGTACTTAAAGTATCTAAAAGTACCTTTTTATTATTATTATTATTATTATTATTGTTATTGTTATTGTTATTATTATTATTATTATTATTAGTATTATCATTAGTATTATGCATAATGGCACATGTCTTGATGCAGTACTGTATACATCACATTACTATTGCAGCTGGTTATTTATTGTATGTATATATATATACAGTATATATATATATATATATATATATATATATATATATACTGTATATCATAATGTATTAGTTGATTGAGATTATTAATAAACAATATAAACCTGCAAAGTAACTAAAGCTGTCCAATAAGTGTAGTGCAGTAAATACTACCTACAACCTTTCCCTCTGAGATGTAGTGGAGTAGAATTATAAAGTAGCAGAAAATGGAAACACTCAAATAAAGTACATGTACCTCAAAATTGTACTTAAGTACTGTACTTGAGTAAATGTGCTTAGTTACATTAATATTGATATTGCAGTAACCTGTATGCCCGGCTGACTGACTCCTGTCAGTGGAGTTCTGCTGCCACCGTGTGTTTAATGGGAGGTTCTGCACACAGAAAGCTGGAGGCAACATGTGCAACTTATTTAGAGCTCCGCAATGGACCCACATGCAAGAAGGGTGAAAGGAGGAGAGGTCACGCGTCATCGACGGTACAACTCATGCGCAGTAAAATCTGGTTTGCACTCGCCAAAATTGAGCCAATCGCAACACACGACCGCTGCTCCAGTTACACTGTGCATGTGTTGTACCCCCATAGCTCAAGACCCGTGTCCCAGCCTCTTTCAGTAGGCCTTGCCCACACGATACAGCTGCTAACCATCCTGTAGTTTTTAGTGACCTGACCATGATCAACTGTCATGAAAAAGTGTGTCCCAGTCTTTTTTTGGCTGATAATACTTAAATTGCAAGCACACGCTGCTTGCTACCCCTCTTCACTTGTCAATGAGTTGTGAGCAGTTTTAACAAAAGAGTGATTTTCTTAGATTGTTTCACCTGAATCTAAAAGTGTTAGAGGCCTGAAGAGGTCAAACTATCCAGTACTTCACAAGAAGAAAAAGCAAAGATCATCTTCTCTCCATTTTGCATTATTCCCTACGACCTAGGGTAACCAGGGGTCCCACTTTACGAGGGATTGCACTGCAATTTTATCCCTTGTTCCCACGTCCCACATATTGAGACGATGTCCCACATTTTCATTGGCTCTAGTTTTCAAAAGTCAAACCGCTGCAGAACAGACACTTTTTTAAAAATCTGGATTTTATCCAATGGCTGTGAAGAAAGCAGGAAGCACGTGTTTGCTGTCAATCTGCGCACACATTGGGTCAAGTGCAGGTTAACATTTCACCGTCTTTGCTACGCTACGCCCAACGGGGGAAATTGCGAGTCACCGCAAAGTCACAAGCTGTGCAGATGTAGGCGGAATATGATGGAAACTACTACAAAGAAAAGGAAGAGCAGCTATAACAAAGACGGTGAAACGTATAAAAGTATTTATAAGTAGTATAAGTTATATTTTTGTGAAATTTGCCAGTAATTTTTCAATTTCACTCAGGGGGGGAATACGACATGAAGCGACACAGTTCATGTGAGTCTCACAAAAAATTATTATGACTTTTTTTCTCATAAACTTAGGACTTTATTCTCATAATATTACGACTTTTTCTCGTAAACCTATGACTTTATTTCCTTAATTTTATGACTTTGTTTTCGTAAAACTATATGACTTTATTCTCGAAATATCCAATTTCTTTTTCCTCAATGTGGCCCTACAGTAATACCAGGATTTTTTCACATTGCCATTTATTGCAAAAAGGTGAATGTGACCTGTGGGACAATTAGTTTCAGGAAGGAAGTTACAAAGATGTTGTAAAGAGCTTTTTTTCATTTTCTAGTGGAAGTATTCTGCTTTAATTCTCATAGATATCTTTGCTTGGAAATCAATTTCTGTGAGCGTGGTGCTTGTTTGTGCACAGTCACGGGGAAGATCATTGTACATGTGTTTAAAGCTGATCACTGTCTTTAGCTAGTCGTTCAATGTCATGTTGAAGCTACTGCAGAACTTCCACTATGAACACTGTGCCTCAGCCGCTGACTTTTTATGGTGAAGTAGCATCTAACAAATTCAGACTGTTATGTCTTTGTTAACAGAAGTTCACGGTGCTTCTTCTCCTGTGCCAATATGTCAAAAACATAAAAACGAAAGTTCCCCTGGAGTTGGTCTATCGACCAGCTTACCAGAGCTGGGGGTGCATTTCTCTATCCTGATATTTAAGGGTAGTTCTCATGAATTTTTCCTCAAGACATGTCAGATGAGTAATGCATCATGGCTTCTATCAACAGCTTTCACCCAACTTGTTGTGAAAGGCTCGTCCCAATGTTCGCACAGTTGTGAAAGCTTCTCCTTGGATGTGACGGCACGCTGAGTCCATGACAGCAAAGTCATGGATCTGATCTGGTCATTTAACTTCAGCAAAATCTAAAGTGCTTCACATCGGGTCTGCTTGTTCAAAGTATACCTCTGCAGAAGTGAGATTTGTCAAATGCTTTTGTCATTGTATGAACAGTATAGTAGTACTATAATAAATAGGTCCACGAAACGCAGTCCTGGAAATACTGCATGTGCAGTTTGTGTTATGAACTTAAAGAAGTTGAACATTTAATTTAATTTTTGCATTTCATTTCATTTTTGAGGGACTTTTTTTCAGCTTACTTCAACAAATGTATAACTGGATTATAATTATTGATGCATGAATGTGTAAATGGTAAATAGACTTCAAAGTTCAAGGTTGTTGTGAGGGTCACTTGCCACTCAGCAGGCTGGTTGGGTTCATTATCTCTGAGCAGAGGCAGCTGTGGATCCTAATAGTCCCTGATGAGGATCAGGTGGTTGAAGCCTATTTCTACCCCTGGTTTCAGTGCTCAGGTGCTGACTCATTGTGTCTTTGTCAGAGGTAGTGAGAGTGCTGTCCTGTTTTTGCTGTATCTGTATAGGGGTGTGTGAATCTGCAGAAGTACCACGTGAACCTATCTGTGGGATTCACTCACCATTTAGCTTCTTCTCTTCTCTGGAGTCTCTTAGAGTGGGTTAGGTCTGGGTGGCCTGCTGGTTCTTTTGTTTCATTTATGTTCTAGTCAGCTGCTCGATAGCGGTGTTTTAGTTTTAGTCTTTTCAAGTTATATTGAGTGTAGGGAGCCTTCCTTTTAGGCCTGTTTTCATTTGGTGTTTCCCCTCTCCCGTTTAACTTAAAGATTCCCCTGGTCCTCTCCTCGTTTCCCTGACGGTTCTTTATTTGTCATATGTCAATTCCAGCAAAGCAGTCATTCACAATGACAATCTTTTGTGGTCTCAAGGTTTTATATATAGATATATCTATATCTATAGATATATCTCTGCAAAGTTATCAAATAAAGGTAGTGGAGTAAAAACTACAATATTTCCCTTTGAGATGTAGTGTTGGAGGAGAAGTATAGAGTTGCACAAAATGAAACACTCAAGTAAAGTAAGTACCTCAAAATTGTACTTAAGTACAGAACTTGAGTAAATGTACTTTCACATTCCAAATAAGTCTAAAAGGTCTCTAAAAGGATAAACTCTCATAACTAATGGATGGAATATCATCTGTAAACATTTATTCAGCCCACTCCCACCACATTACACTTGGCTTACCAAAGGCTTTACCAAAGCTCGGACAACACTGCCGTTAATACAACATCTCACTGCAAAACACTGATCATAGAAAACAAAAGCA
Source organism: Sebastes fasciatus (assembly GCF_043250625.1). NCBI lineage: Eukaryota > Metazoa > Chordata > Actinopteri > Perciformes > Sebastidae > Sebastes > Sebastes fasciatus. The sequence continues at coordinate 39,184,344 of NC_133797.1, forward strand.
ATACTTTGGCAAATTGGACTGAATATAACCTGCTGACCTGGGATTTGTTCTAAATAAGACATAAAATATAGAGTTCACAATACACCACAAAACACACCCCTACTATTTCAGCCATCATAACCCATTGATTTTCTTTACATTGACCGTATCGGCGTAGTAACTACGAGCATTAAGCAGGGAATCCTTCAATGAAGAAAGATCTTTGCTATGAAATGACACTTAACATGGATGTCCATCATTCATGACAAAAGTTAGAAGTTTTTTCTACCTGTCAGGGATATATTTTGTCTATTATCTAGAAAAAGAAGTGGGCCTGTCCTCTACACATTTCCTTCATAATATAAGGGGATTTAATAAATAAATAAATACAAACGTGATCGTCCGTTTTCCAAAGTTTCCCCACTAGCATCTTTCAGATTTGATGCCAAATCATATCTCACCTAAAGTTGCAGTTACAGAGAAAACAGAGTTCAAACCTGCTTCTTCTTGAAACCTATTCTTATATGTGTTGCACATCTCGGGTAGTGAGCTAAAGCAAGTTGTTGTCAGTTAATCTTTACAGCGGAGGTCTCCAACAAGTAGCTTGTGAGCTACCAGTAGCTCGCTAAAGGTTCAAAGAATATGTACATACATTTGATAACAAAAAGTCACTTTGTAAACCTGTTTAAATTTCTACCGAATCAAATTCACGGACATCCCGCCTCCTTTGGACACAAAATTATTTCTTTACTAATCAGCTGTCAATTAAAAGATTTACACTGCCTTCAAATTTGGTTACATCAGTGACGCTGTAACATTAGGCGATGTTAACAGACTAGCATCGCACACCAGATTTGACAATGACCGCAGAAAAGGACAAAAAAATATGCTCATGAGGAAAGGGTAACAGTTTTTTTTCACAAAGGTGAATGACAAATGTGTATGTCTCATTTGAGGTGCGAGCGTGTCAGTCGGTAAAAGATGTAACGTCGAACGCCACTTCATCAAAGTCCACGGCGACTTTTCACGGAGCTTTCCGGCTGGTAGTAGTCTACGAACAGTCTTTGTTCATCAAACTGAGAAGAAGGCCAACGCAGCGACAGAGGCTTCGTTTAAAGTGGCGCACATCCTAACGAAACACAAAAAGCCCCTCGCCTATGGCGGGATTGAAATAGAGGCGATGACTGCGGTGGCTAAAGCGTTATTAAAGGACCATAAAAGTAAAACAGAAATTATTATTTTTTCCTATTATTAGGTAAAAAGGTTTCTGCTTTACAGTGACTGAGATGCACCTGTGTCCAGCTCCAGGTGTGTACAGTGTGCATGCTCAGGCTGTTACACAAAAGCTCAACAAAAGCACTAAACAACAGACATTGAAATGTGTTTTTTACAAACACATTATACAAATACAATCTAGCTTTGTGGACTGTTTCAGTAAAAGTAAACAGTAAATAGTTGACATGTTTCATACCTAAACAAGTGACATACCTTTTCAACATGACATCAATAAATACATATATAAAAAAATATGGTCTTTGATTCAGTAGATCACGTACCTGAAGCCCTCACCACCCAAATATACAGTACAGGGTTGCATCAATCATTGACCTTCTTGGTGTAACTTGGCTTTTGTCAGTTTTAAAGGGGACTACACCAGTTGACAGTTTTACACCCAACATCAGGAGTGACAACAGAACAAATCTAAATCTCAAAACTGAGCTGTTGATCTTGACCATACACGTGTTTCTGCATGTTTCAGACTATACTTGCCACGATTACTGCATGCTGTACTTCACAATCCTCGCAGCCAGCGTTTCAAGCCAATATGGCCGAGTTAGATTATTTTTAAATTCTAACATGGTGGCAAAAACAGCTGCATTGATATTTGCAGACTATTACATAATGCAACAAAAAAAAAAGAAATCTGACCCCAACGTTTAGATGTGCATGATGTAAAATAGTCCCTCCACATGATCTGTGAATATTCAAATGCTTTAAATAGCATGTACCAAAATCCACTACAATCATGTCTGTTACAGATAGCTGATCTCAAGCACTTTGTCCGGGCATTCTTCAGGTTGTGACTTGCTGTTTCTACTTTTACTGTCCATAGAGGGCGCTACCTCAGCGGGATCAGAGCCTGGGCCTCTCTCATGTTGGGCACTCTGACTAGAGTGCTCCGGCTCAGGTTTACCTCTCACGACCTGTGTCCTTGAGCCCTCCGTTACACCACTGTGGTTTCCATTTTGTGACGTTTTGCATATTTCCCTCATCTGTACGGCCCCTCCTGTTCCGTTGATTTCCTCCTCTTCTTCTTTTTCACCACGGTCTTTCCTACGCACGTCGACGACGCCTTCACTTTTCTGCGCTTGCAGCACAACGCCGCCCCACTCCTCCGTCGGTCGCTGCACCTCGGTGCCGGCCCTGTCGTTGTTCTTCACCCTGCGCGAAGTGCCGCACAGGGCCTTCCTGAAGCCTCTCTTGAAGTTGTCGGACAGAAAGCCGTACAGTATGGGGTTGGCGCAGCTGTTCGCATATGACAGCACAACGACAAAAAAGTAGAGCCCCCTGAAGTCCCCAGGCAGGACCACCAGGAGGTTGACGATATTCAGAACATAGAAGGGTAGCCAGCAAAGGACAAACACTGCCACCACGACCACCACCATCCTGGTGATCTTACGCTCCGACTTCCTGCGCCGAGAGGACGTGGCCTGCGCCCGTTTTCCGACGGTGCGCACCTTTGAAAGAAAAGATAAAGAATGTTTAAATGTCTTATGTAAACACATACGTTCACCCAAATTAAATAAAAAAAAAAAAACGTTTTCTTAATTAGTATTTTACCATTTTGTCTGCTGAGGTTTTGAGTTATCCCCACCTGAGATTTCTGCTGCCAACAACACAAAGGTGACTGTAACTTTGAATCACTTTGTACCGGTGATGACCCCTGTGGTGTCATCTAGTTTGCTAGGTGATTCACCTGTCTGTGTTCTCTCTGCAGGTGATCGCTAGGACACCAAAAGGTGTTCCCAGGTTATCTAAGTCTGGTTGCAGCTGGCAGCCTTCTCACTGGCTGACCCTCCATTCTGCTGCTGTGTCCAGACCAGTGGGCAACCTCCGGGTCTGAGAAGTGAAGCCGATGCTGAAGTGCCTTAAACCTGCATTCTCTCTAACAGCCAGCAGGGGGCGACTCCTCTGGTTGCAAAAAGAAGTCTGATTGTATAGAAGTCTGTGAGAAAATGAGCCTACTTCTCACTTGATTTATTACCTCAGTAAACATTGTAAACATGAGTTTATGGTCTCAATCGCTAGTTTCAAGTCTTCTTCAATACAGCATGATGTTCATTTAGTAAATTATGGACCCATTTAGAGTCAAAGCAGGGGATGCTTTAGGGCGGGGCTTCCTTGTGATTGACAGGTCGCTACCACGGCGTTGTCCGGTCTGGGAGTTGTCCGTGTTTGGGAGTTGTCCGTGTTTGGGAGTTGTCCGTGTTTGGGAGTTGTCCGTGTTTGGGAGTTGTCAGTGTGTTTTCAGTTACTGAAAGTTAATTATAACATTTTTGGTCGCCTTATTCAGCGTTCGGTTGTACTTAACTCCACCCTCTCGTGTCATTTCTGGTTCCAAAAAACTAAGATGGCGACGGCCAAAATGCCGAACTCGAGGCTTGAAAAAGGCAGTCCACAACCCAAAGGGTGACGTCATACTGACTACGTCCACTTCTTCGCTTCGCTTCCCTTCCATTTGGTTTGGTTATGTTGCACCTTTTCAACACCTGCACCTACATCTTCCGCTGATGCACAGCACACACAACTGATTACTGACACTGCTTATATCCACGTCCCATACTTTAATAACTTGAGCTGGCCCTTTAATTGGGTGTAATTTGCTTTAGTTTGTTAAATAAAGCTTCTTTTGTTGAATGTTCATATGGTGTGACTCCTTCTTTTTTGTTATAGCCAAAGAAATAGTTTGTATGGAAACTGTTGACAGTCATGTCTGTGGATTATGTAGAGCGAGTACGACACTCTTCCTCAAAGTACGCTTTGTAATTTTTCAGCGCTTTAGAATAAATGGAGCGAATAAATCCGTTAACTTACTAAACTCAAAACATATACCAACTGCATGGAAAGACATAATTTTCTTTCTTTTTTTGGGGGGTGGGGGGATGTATTGGACCTTTACATATTAAAAGAAGCTGTAGAGAAACACTTTTTTTGATACATTATTATTGAGTACTTGCTGTAAAAGATGAAATATATTTCTGAAAGTAATGAGAGGAACGTAGCCTATATTGTGGTGGATGCTCTCTCTCTGTTTTTCCACAGAATCATAACATATTAACTCTGGCACAGCGGGCTTCTCCATTATTTCTGTACCAATATTGCTACGGTACAAGTGGCCTCCAACATCATTAGTGATATCAACGGAGAACAGTCCAATTATAAAGGATAATAGTGTGTGTAGCGATGTGTGTTTGTGCCGTTACTGATGAAAGCTGTTATTGCCTTAAAGGGCTTCTCTGCACTGCAGCGACATTTGGAGGGATTTCTTTAAAAACAGCATTTTTTTGCAAAACATTTTTGACATAAAAATAATGTCATGTAGAGTTGGGAAGTAGTGCAAGCTGTTTTAGGCACCCCTGGTTTTGGAAGCAAAGGTTTCCCCCTAGACGTAGCCATTCAATTGTTAAGTGAATTTTAAGTGAACTTTTGAAATCTCATGTGAATTAGGCGCGTTTCCATCACCTGGTTTAAATAAACTCTGCTACAGCGTAGTTTGGTCAGTAGTTGGTGCTGCTATAGGCTATACGCACAGCTGTAATCCGCCAGTAAACACAGTAGAAGAAGAAGTAGAGGTTGTGAATCGGAAAAAAAACAAGTCTCCTTGGTCATCTAATCATCTACGAGACAAAAATGGAGAGAGGTCTTCAGAAATTTGGTTCAATAGTTCTTTCATGTCAGCTAGTATCGGACATGTTCCATGCTGTCTGGAGACGAACACAACATAAATATATATATCCAGGAAGACACCGACAACAGAAGCAGCTGATCAGTCATGTGAGTTAAATGCTCGCTACGCCTGAATGTATTCGGCAAAGGCGTTTCCATATCCCATTTAGTGCATCAACTCTTTTTCAACAAAAAACACCAAGTGAGCGTAAAACATTTTTTAAAAAAACAAGTTTTATCGGATTTTTATGTTTTCATACAGCTTTTGCTACTGTTGCCAATGATGCTAATGTTGCTACTGTTGCTACTTTTGCTACCATTGCTAATATTGCTAATGCTGCTAATGTTGCGTGATTCACAATTGGAACACAGAAATGAAGTTGAAATAATTAAAAAGTGGTGGTCGTAATAAAAAACCGATTGTTACATTATCAAGGCTAGCTTCTATGTTAAGTCATATCGAGGACATATTTTAAAGACTATAATTGAAATGGGAATACAAACATTTCTGGAACAAAACATGTCTGTGTTACTGTAAATGTTGTACCTTGATGACGATCAGCAGGTAGCACAAGCAGATGACCAGCAGGGGGCAAAAAAAGCCCACGGTGCACGTGTACACGATGAAAGACGTCTTCCACACTTCTGCCGGCTCAGGCCACACGATACTGCAGTTCCCATCGTCCTTAAGCACATCAGCAAACACCACCACCGGCAGCACCACCACAAAGGACCCCGCCCACACCGTGGCACTGATGGCCTTGGCCACGCGGGGGCGCCGCCACCAGAAGGAGCGGATGGGGTGCACCACAGCCAGGTAGCGGTCCACCGACATCACGGTCAGGCAGAAGATGCTGGTGAACTGGTTGATGGCGTCCACTGTCATGACCACGCGGCACATTAGAGAGCCAAAGGGCCAAGAGAGCAGAGCGTTCTGCGCCGCCAGGAACGGCAGGCCCAGCATGAAGAGCTCGTCCGCAATGGCCAAATTGAGGATGTAGATGTTGGTGACCGACTCGTTCTTGGTGTAGTTGACAATAACGTGAATGACCAGAGTGTTGCCAACGAGGCCAACAACACACACTATCCCGTAGATGAGAGGGATGAAGATTCCAGCCAAGCCGGGGAGGGATCCGAGTTCTGGTTTGGTGCAGTTCTGGCAGGTGTTGTTAAAGCCATCACTCGGGGTGAAGCCGAGGAGCGCTTCAGACGGAGTGGAGAGGAGCAGGAAATGGGAGTAAGGGGGATTGGAGTTGTTGCTCCAGGTAGCTGTAGGGGCTCCCTGGGTGGCCTGGATGAGCTCCATGGAGGCTTTAAGGAATACGAGTTAACAACTGCTGATAAGATCCCATCAGTGACAGGTCAACGGCCCTACAAGGCAAAGCAAAGTCGCACATTTCATACACAAAGGTAATTTTACATTAAGTATTTTCTTCATTTTGGGAAATACACTGAAGGTCTTTGCACGCCAAGTATGTATGTTTTGTCCGAAATTGTTGCACGTTTAAAGATAAATACGACCTCACGTTGCTGTTTTTCGGAACAGGTTCAATTTTCTGCATTTTTTGCGCATCTGTCAGAGTTGTTTGACCGCTCAGAGCCACCGTAAAGGCAAACGTCATCATCCAAAAATAGCATCTGATGAGCTGGTTCACTTTATTCATTCGTTTCCAAGCTCAAAGGCACCTTACGACAAACTAAGTAAAGAAGATAGAGATGCGGGATTTAATGGTAGATTGTGGCAGGTAATTGCAGAACAGCGTGGAATCGGGGATGGACACAAGACAAAGGATAAAGGAAAGATTAGACAGTAAACGATAGCTAATGTCATTCATTCATTAACCCCATTTGGGACTAGCGCTGTCCATTGCAACTGCGTAATTATTTAAATTTTGTCTTGTGGTGCTAAAATTTGCAACACATAGAATAATAAAATACATCAGAGTGCAAGGTGTCTGTGCGTTACAATTTTTATTTGCTTAAAAGAGCACATACAAAAAATATAGACTTGGTGTGCAAAGGCCTTTAGAGGTAGCCTGGCTCCGTTCAACGTTCAAACATATGACTTCCAACTTGTCTAAACTTTAATAATCAATTATTTAATGGTAGGGCTGTCAATCGATTCAAATATTTAATCGCGAATATCACATGATTGTCCATAGTTAATCGTGATTAATCACACTTTTTTGAGAAAATATGCTGCTTCATGTAAGTATAGGTATATATTTATGATTGGAAATCAGTTAACAACACAAAACAATGACAGATATTGTCCAGAAACCCTCACAGGTACTGCATTTAGCATTAAACAATATGCTCAAATCATAACATGGCAAACTGCAGCCCAACAGGCAACAACAGCTGTCAGTGTGCTGACTTGACTATGACTTGCCCCAAACTGCATGTGATTATCATAAAGTGGGCATGTCTGTAAAGGGGAGACTCGTGGGTACCCATAGAACCCATTCTCATTCACATATCTGGAGGTCAGAGGTCAAGGGACCTAGTAGTTTGACTTTGTTGTCAAGAGTTATGCTTTAAAAAAGCTCAGCTTTTTCACCCACTTCACCAATAATGTATGAGTGGTGTTTAGCTCTGTATCTGAGCGGATGCTTGCAGCGCGCCGAGCTTAGCTTTGACCTGAGCTGCACTGACCTTTTTCTGGGTGCAGCCAGTTGCTGTTGACCGCTGCATGAACTGAAAGATGGACGTAACGTAACAGGGCCACCCGGAGTTCTAGATCGGTAAACACTCTTGATGTAATGTGAATACACCTTTTAGATGAGAAGTCAATAAGCACCTCCTACCAAAATATCTATTCCTTTAAACAAAATAAATAAGAAATGCAGAATAAGGCATTCAAGCTTTAAAAAGAACGTATACAGTGTTCACAGAAAGGGAAAAAGGATGAGAATCAAAAACACAACTTCACTGACGTAATAAAAAAAAACAAATCTAAATGGCAGCTGCTGCTGATGGTGCGGACAGTCAAAAGTTTAAAAAGTTTGATTCAATCTCAGACCAGTGAAGCTTGTAGAATACTAAACTACTAATCAACTTAACAACCCTCTTTCCGTCACAACAAAAACAAGCCTCCTGCACCGAAACAGAAACATAACCTATTTAGTTCTATTAGTACAAGACTTGTTTATGACGCCATCCTGGCTTCTTAATCACTACCACGCCGCACGCAGGCACACCCTCATCCCTCACAGCGATGGTTAATAATTGGTGGTCGATTAGGAACAAAATGTCCTGACCTATGGATAAAAAACAACAGAGGCATGTCCCCCATAACCTTGACTTACATGCATTAATGCGGATGTGAGGATGATGGGAAGAGAAGAGGTGAACAGGAGAATAATTAAGTGCTGATAATAATAATTTACACTGCTACAGGATACAGGCAAAAACCAGTCTGAGATATTGACTACATCAACAAACGAGGAGGAGAATATTTTTTACAGTGTGTTTAATTAAAAAAACAGTGTGATTTTTATTTTTCCCTTTTTACAGTAGGCAACAAAATAATAGGAAAAATGTAGATATTTGATCATGTTGGTTTTATTTTAAAGCTGTCAAAATTAACGCAATAACTCGTTGACGCAAATTTGTTTTTAACGCCACTTATTTCATTAACGCAACTTGTGATTTTGAGGTTGTAACGCACTCAGTTTTAAAGACTGAAGACACTGGAATCATATGAACCTAAAAAACCTAATGAATCCATCGGTACCAAACATGTCATAGCTAGCTTGTCGGGAAGGAGGTTAAATAACCCTCCAAATTTATGCTAAATTTTAGCGACATAAAAGGGGTCCCTTGACCTCTGACCTCAAGATATGTGAATGTAAATGGGTTCTATGGGTACCCACGAGTCTCCCCTTTACAGACATGCCCACTTTATGATAATCACATGCAGTTTGGGGCAAGTCATAGTCAAGTCAGCACACTGACACACTGACAGCTGTTGTTGCCTGTTGGGCTGCAGTTTGCCATGTTATGATTGGAGCATATTGTTTTATGCTAAATGCAGTACCTGTGAGGGTTTCTGGACAATATCTGTCATTGTTTTGTGTTGTTAACTGATCTCCAATAATACATATAAACATACATTTACATAAAGCAGCATATTTGTCCACTTCCATGTTGATAAGAGTATTAAATACTTGAGAAATCTCCCTTTAAGGTTCATTTTGAACAGATAAATAATGTGTGATTAATCGCGATTTACTATTTTAATCAATTCACAGCCCTGTTTTATTTCAAACTAAAGCACAGCTAAGAAAGAGACACCTCCACCTCTAAGTCATCTTCTCTGTTGAAAAAAATCAAGATGAATGAATCTTCCTCATTTCTCCCGTGAGATTTCTGATAGGCTGAACGTAGCGGAGATCAGGACGTCAATTACCTCCAGTGTAAACATCAGAGGACAATATATATGCTGTGCGTCCGTGAGATGACCTGAGCCACTTAATACTTCAAATATGGAAGTACACAAACTCACATAATCCAGCAAATATATAATAGTTTTTGTAAATTAAGGCAATTTTGTAAGATTTAGTTTATTGATATGATACCTGATTATTCTGTATCAGTGATATGTGTGTGTTTGTGAGCTAATAACACCTGATGTTAATTTATATCAAGTACAAAATATTATGATTGACGATATGTAGATGCACAACATTGAGGTAGTCCCCGCGGTACAATGACGTGAAGCTATAGGGCAATCGATTAAAATATTTAATCGCAAATTAATCACATATTTTTTTATCTGTTAAAATGTACCTTAAAGGGAGATTTGTCAAGTATTTAATATTCTTATCAACATGGCAGTGGGCAAATATGCTGCTTTATGCAAATGCATAAGTCTCTCAAAAAAGGTTCATAACCTTGTCCTGTGATTATGCATTATATGAATCTTTGGACCGTATTTCCTGTGTAAATATTATTCTACTCCAGCCTTGTGACCAGTAGAATGATGTGTAGGATATCAATATTCATATTTAAAATTCTAGTTTTTTTTTAACAACCACATTTATAGAAAATAAATCCAATTGAAACCCGAATACAAACACATTTATATATTTTTTCTAATATGTGACGACAAGAACATGGAAAGGCTTTTTACAAAAAATGATAGCTCAAAATAACGCATATATCATCACTAAAATTCCCGACTGAAGACCTCCCTGACACACCTCCTGATTTCCAGGATGTGCACAACACCTGCCACTCTAATCTCTGACACTCACAATGGAGCAGACAGACAATCCGTCTTCCCACGAGGCGTCACCTCTTTTGTTCGCCGTTCTATGGCCGGCTCTAAGAAATACTTCCTGGGAGATGTTGCTATGGCGATGTAAGGTCAAGACGAGGCCTTGTAACGGAGCAAATGAAAAGAGGCAAACAAGAGAGTCCAAATGAGTGCTGATTGAAGAGCCGCTGCGCTTTACATTCACATACAAAGGCAACAATGGGATACGCTGTCTGCATTGTGTGTGAGTGTACGTGTGTGTATGCAGATACTGTAGGTCCGGAGATATGAGTGAAACGTTGATGTCACTAGGTTCATAGTATTTAAGAGCTGATGCCAGTTACATTTTATATATTTTTTTCCTGTTGCTGTTGATTAGGGGTGGAACGGTTCACAATATTCTCGGTTCGGTTCATATCACGGTTTTGGGGTCACGGTTTTGGGTTTTGGTTCATTTATGTTACAGTGAGGAAGTCATGTTCTGATTTCAACATGCTTCTCATTTATTTGGCAAAATAAGTTAACATATGTTTGTCTTAACAAAAAGTATGGCTTACATAAAGAACATAAACACTTCTTCATTGTCAAATCTTAATTGAAAGAATAGGTCTTCTACAGTCATTAGTGCAAACAAAAAAGGCAGCTTTGTTATTTTCATATAAATATTGTGAAATTATAAGCTAAGACCATCAACTAGCAGGATATAAATTGAAGCATGAGCTCAACCAGAACTATACTAAAAAAAAAAAAAGAACAAAAAAACAAACAGTATAATATACAGTATGTCTCAATTCCCTGATTATCAGCTCTTAATTGAAAGATTAGTTTTTCCACTCAAAAAGTGCAGTATTTCGAAACAATTGGATTTCTGTACCACTGTGTTATTGCCTGCCTGAATGCTGTGGGGGAACGGACATACTGTATAAACCCGACTTCAGTAGATCAGTTTCGGCGTACAGTTTGACACCAATCGTTGTCAGTTTAGCTTGACTATCATGAGCTACTGCGCCGCTACACACTTAAAACTTTCTGGGTAAAACTCTCACGCTCCAGAGTTTCTGTTCCACGCGTGCTTGTAGTAGACGTAAACAGCTGTTTGGGTAACGGCGTACCGAAAGGATGTCGCGGACCGAACCAGATGTCCTGAACCGAACGGTTTGGGTAAATTCACGTACCATTCCACCCCCACTGTTGATCATTAACCCTCAAAAAAATGGACCAATGTAAAATAAAAAAAAAATGGACCAATGTAAAATAAAAAAAAAACGTAATAGCTTTTGCAGCAGAAAGCTAAGGCTTATGTCTTTCGTGTCATCATGTTGAACGCTCGTGATGATGTCATTACGTTGCGTTGCGCTGCGCTGCGTTGCGTACGTTACGTTGCGTTGCGTTGCGTTACGTTGTGTTGCATTACGTTGCGGAAAAAACGCCTTTGCACTCAGTTTGCTCACGAAGATGAGTACATCTCAAAAACTAAAGATTGTGCATATTTCAAATAATGTTTTTCATGTTTGTTGATTTAGATATCTTTTGGAATATGTTTTGTGTATGTGTTTAAAAACATTTTTCTTTAAAGAAAAACATATCCGATTTTTTTATTTATTTATGACACAATTTCAATACTTTTGTCAATTATTATGGTTTATTGACTTCCATAACCTTTTAGCTTACGTTGTACAGATTTTAGGGATATGACGCATTTGAAGATGCTCCAAGAAATGACATTACAATAAGCAAAACTACCAATGTAGTCACTGGTAGTGGTAGTTCAAAGGGTTAACTACCAGAGTCTAGATTATTTTTTGACATGAAATGTACTCCAAACACTCAGGTCCATAGACTCCTTCCTCTGATCCTCAGATCTAATACAAAAACATATTGTGCTACGGCTTTTAGTGAATCTAACAGAGCCCTCTTATTGAAGAAGGAACTGAAGCTCAAGTGTTGGTTAGAAAGGGAGCAGACAGAGTGGGAGTTGTTGTGTGTTGAGTGGTAGGAGGGAACATTTTAAACTAATATCTAATATAATGGATGCCTCAACATTTCAAAGGTCTTATTATTCAAAGTCTCATGACGAGATTTCCTCCAGAACTCTTTTTATATCAACAATGGTTGATTGTGACTGTGTACAAATGGAGTTTATGAAATGTATGTGTAAATGTCCCTCCTGTCCCCATCACCTGACGGCCCCGCCCATCCACACACCTGTCCCCACTTTCCTCATCAGCCCTTCAGTTACCTGACCTTCCCCGTCCACCTGCTCACCTGCTTTCCATTTTCCCTAATCAGCCCAGTTGTAGATACACCGGCTCATTTCCACTTGTATTCTGTCAGCTCCTCCGAGTTGCTATATGATTCTTTGTTGTTTCTTTGTTTTCTGGCCACCTGTATCAGTACCTGTCTGTCTGTTTACTTGGTACTACCTGCATTTGGGTCCTTTCTGTTGCCTCACACACAAACTTGCAGCCGTGACATTTACAGCTTCTTGCACTGCCTCCAGACTCTCCATTTTTTTAAAGGCTTGTAAACAGTGGAATAGTTCAATAAGATACTTTAAACTAAGTGGCATTTAGTTGACAGGTTCCTGAGATTTTGTATCTCCTTCATTTCATAGGGAAGGTGACAGTGTGCATTCCTGTCAGCCCTGATGTCTGTTGTAACACTCAAAGTCAGCACATTTTAGAATTTTACATAAAGGCTTTAAAAAAAGACCAAATGTGCTGAGGCAGGTTAAACCTGAAGTCACCTCGCTAACCCCAAATCCTGCTCCGTAGTACAGGCCTCTGGTCTCCTAAAAATTACATTCCCATACAACTAAGCTGCATTGTCAATTATGTTTAGAGGGAAACGTATTTTCACCCGGATTACGTTTGTTTTTGACGTATCACAAATATGTTTCTAATCAAAGTCCGCAGAAGTGTGTGTGTGGGCAGGAGATCGAGGTTTCATCCAAGAGGCCGCTGTTCGTGTTACAAACATGCTTATTTTAAACCAAACTAGGGATGCACCGATCTGACTTTTTCAGTCCCGATACCGAAAACGATACCCGGGCTTTGGGTATAGCTGACACCGCGTACCGATCCGATACCTGTGTTTGATTAATAAGCTGTAAGCCTCACTGTGTGGAAGTGACTCAATTGAATTATGGTGCCATTTAGAGTCAGATAGACCATAAAGCAGGGAGCAAGCACTTCTCCACCATCGATTCCAATGTTCACTTTATTCCAAGCACTTATTGTTTGTCCACACTATTACTGAATACACTACTTCAACGACATGCTTGCTCATAACTCCAAAGCACCACTGGTTAGTAGTGTATTTAGAGATTCATTGGTGAGGTGATGATTGTTTGGAACATAATGTACAGGATGGAATTCATTGTTGTGAAATCAAGCGGACTTCAGTTGTCGTTCTCTGCGAATGAGCAAGCCATACAAGCCTTTTTTAAAGCCTACTTATACACAGGGTTATTATTTCATACCTGAATATAAATTAAACTACATTTCTGCCTAGCGTGTCGAGCAACCGATCGTATACTGAGCTTAAACGGGTCACATTTCTGGTACCTGGTAAACCTCTCATACAGATAAAGGAGCACACATGCAGAGATGGAAAACATAACAAACACATCCCTCACAAGCGAGCACTCAGCCTTTGAATACATTTCAACGGCTGGATTTTCTAAGAGCAGTCATTGCTGTTATATCGAGCGTATTGTTGACTCTGCGCGTGTGAGAGGCCTCTTCATGATTACATGGTTGATTCTGGTGAAGGGCTGCTTCCTACTCACTGAAAACCCTATTGAGGCCTGTGTAATTACCTCATAGTGGTTCAAGCCACAGCTAAGTACAAAAAAACAAAACAAGGTCGCCATTAAAACACATGCCTGACTGGTAAATATTTAGTCAGTCAAATGAATGCTAATTACCTCCAATAGATGCATTTAAGGGCATTTCCATTATTTCTTTTGCACCCTACTTGGTTTTATAATTAAAGGTTGAGAATGGATTTGCATGGCATTTTAGCAAACATTTTTTGTAGCAATTAAGTGTTTTTGCCTCCTCCTTGTTAAACCACACTGAGCTTCCATTACATTACATTAACAGTCATCTCTCCACCTTTAGTTCACATGCTTTACACAGTGAATACTCCATGCACACATACACTTGATCAACCACATCTGATGCTGCAGGGCACAAACCACAAACCACCACCTCACCCATGGTTGCACCACTGTGCTCCGAAGCACACACACACACACACACACAAGACACACACACACACACACACACACAAGACACACACGCACACACGCACACGTTTATGATATGTTTTGTTCAGCAAGATAATCTATAAATGAACTACACCACGATCGCATGGGTGCTGAGGCAACGAGGCTGTAAAGGCGGACGAGTCGAGTCTCATTTAGCCACTTGTTAGCAACCGCCTATTATAAGACACATAAAAGCTATATCATAGAACAAAACGTTAAAATCTCTTCAGCTTGTGTTAACTATACAGACTCTATTTCAGGCATCTAACTCAAACCTCAGGCTGTCAATCGATTTACATACTTAATTCCATGATTGTCCATGGTTAATTGGGATTAATGGCAAATTAATCACGCATTTTTTTGTCTGTTCAAAATGTACCTTAAAGGGAAATTTGTCAATATAGGAGAGGGCAAATATACTTCTTTATGCAAATGTACAGTAACATGGAAACAAACTCAAGCCCGACATGCAACAACAGCTGTCAGTGTGACAGTGTGCTGACTTCACTATGACTTGGGGAGACTCGTGGGTACCCATAGAACCCATTTTCATTCACATGTCTGGAGGTCAGAGGTCAAGGGACCCCTTTGAAAATGGCCATGGCATTTTTTCCTCGCCAAAATTAAACATAAGGTCGGAGCGTTATTTAACCTCCTTTTCTTACGAGCTAGTATGACATGGTTGGTACCGATGGATTCATTAGATTTTTTAGCTTCATATGATGCCAGTCTTCACTCAAGCTTTAGCTCTGAGCCGCTACAACCTAAAAATTGCATGTTGCGTGAATGCGTTAAAGAAATTACTGACGTTAAAACAAATTTGCGTTGATGCGTTATTATTGTGTTAACCTTGACAGCCCTAATAAAAACCCATTAAAAAAAACCCGTTGAAAAATTTTAGTTGCAGAGACTTTGTTTCCTGAATTCTGGTGACTTTAAAACAATGAAAATAACAATATAATAAGTACACTGCAACAGCATTTTTATGTCAAACTTCTAATTTTACCTTTAAAACTCAGGAAAGAAAACTGAATAATTCAACCCACAGGCATAAACTTTGCGTGTGAATATCTAGCATAATCTTAATATTCATCAGTTATAATTCATGTTTTGCCCCTGCTGTCCCTTTCTTAGGATTATACATGCTGTACAGTGTCAGAAACAGGTTAAAATAAGTACATTTCACATAAACTGGGAGAAATACGAATTGTGACCCGGGGAGAAAACTGGGAGAGGGCGATGAAAAACGGGAGTCTCCCGGAAAATGGTGAGGCTTGACAAGTATGGTGTTTAGGCCCATCTGCCAGATACTGGGATATGTCTGGGAGGGAAAAGGGATTCAGTTATAAAACTATGAGTGATACATGGTTGTTAATTTATAACTTACCATGCATTAAGTCACAATATCAATGATGCTGGATTCCTTATTAAAAAATGGAAAATGCCAGTCAAAGCAATTGTGCATCAGGATGCTTTGAATTGACTTGAATGAGGTTTTAGAAATGTTATTTCAAAGTGAAAAGCCATGACATTAGTAGCTCCATCCTCACAGAAGCATTATATAGCCTTAATGCACACACATGTCATTTTGTCCCAGAGAAGATGCCCTTTTCAGGAAGATAGTGGATGCTTTTTTTCTTCTATATGATTCCACTAGAGAACAAGAAAGTGGAAAAGTGGAAGAGAGCTACACCATCAGCTAATTGACGCTCCATCAGTCTTATTCCCCGCGAGGGTCTGCTTCCTCTGCTGCCGTTCAATTAACGGATTTGCAGCGATGGATCAGGTTTACATCCCCGCCACGTCGCTCCCTCCACACTTTTCATTATAAAAGACTGACAAGAGCTCACAGATTAGCCCCGAGTCTGATCAATACTCCCACAGGCTCGCCTTGCACATGCAACACGACGTGCGAACACAAACGAGCTCATGTGTTTTTTCCAAAACCACACGTGTGCATAAAGATAAACACACATTCAAATGAGTCATTTTACTCTGAGTGAGGGACAACATTGATGAAGACTTTTGCAGCACCCACAGAGAACATGAAGGTGTTTGTGTATTTATGTTGTGTTGACCTGCAATGTCACAGCCCTTCCAAACACAATTAGACACGATTCACTTCCCACACAGCGTGCAGTCCAAACAAATGCATGTAATTACAGGCCAAATTAGCCAGATGAACAGAATAGAATAAAAAGCCTTAAAAGCTACATTAGAGTGGATGTTCTCCAATTAAATAAAAAGCTCCTGTGTTTCCACAGACAGATACAGAGAGAGAGGTTAGAATCCTTTTTACTCAATTGACTGATCCATCAAATTCAGCAGCGAGGCTTTACCAACAGGTACAAAAAAAGAAGAGACAAATGAAGTCAAGTATGTGCTCCGTATGGTTCTTATCAGGTGGGTGCGTCGGGGTTTTTACATTAGGTATTATTCAGAATTTAGTTTCTTTATTTTGTATGTTTTCCTTTCCTTCTTTCCTCTCTTTTTCTCCCCTCTCATCTTTAGTCTCTCTTTGTTTCATCTCCTCTTACGTTCTCTCTTCTTTTCCTTCCCCCCCCCTCTCTCTATCTATACTCGTCTCCTTCCAGCATTTCTTTCCTTTCTTTTTTTCTCTACCTCCATCTCTCCATTCCTTCCTCTACTCTTCCGCCCCGGTGATTTTTGGTTTATGACCCCTCTAAAAACAAATCAATGTCCACTTGTCATCCCTCATCACAAATTCATGACCTTTGTGTTGGATTGTTTCATTTGAAGTTTTTTTTTTAGAGGAGTGCAGAGGTTAAAGTCTCCAGTATTTCACAAGAGAAACAGCAAACATTAGGTGAAGCAAAAGTCAAACAAACATGAATGTGTGCTACATAATATGTGTCTCTGTTTTCTAATACCTCTGCTGCTGCACAATTAACTGGTCTGAAGGAAAGCAGATAGAGGGTTTCTCATCCCGCCAATACAGAACAATACCTGGCATATTACAAGGAAATAATAGGTAAAGACTATACATCATAATACAAAAAGCAAACTATACAGCGTGCTTAAAATGTTTCTGTTGGATGACCACGGATATTAAAATGTCCGTGAACACAAAGGTACTCGTGTGAAATTACAAAGAGATAGTGAGATTTAAATTTGGCATTTGGATACAGTCACTACACGGACAAGAGCAGACAGTTTCGTTTATTAAAATACGATGTGTTATCACACCGGGAGGCAAATTCAAATCAGCAGATATAAAAAAAAAATTAAAAAAACTCCTCCGTTTTGATAAGCCAACGAAATATTTTACTAACTGACACTAACTTCATCATAAACCTCGTGTTTAATCTTCAATGGACAGTTCAATATGTAAATACTCTGAGCACTGAAGACAGAGGACACAGCAGAGCCAACGATCACAGTTAAAAATAAATAATACAAAATAAATAACTCACCATAATCCAACTGGTCTGGTGTTTTTGCATCAGTTGAGTCCAGTTGAGGTTGAATTCATCTAAATGAGACTTGTGGAGTGTGGCGTTAGAGCTCCGTCTGTGCACAGAGAGAACAGCCTCCACCCACAGACCCTCTACACACACTGACACAAACACACACACACACACTGAAACACACACACACACAGGCAATCATGCTGTTAATGATGTTATCGACTAGTTAGTTAATAAAGCCTCTGAACCGAGCTACATCACTTCCCCACATCAGCCTTTTCCTCCAGTGCTTGGGTACCGCTTTCTGATATTTGACTTGTGTTTTTCAGTTAAAGGTCCCATATTATAAAAAAGTGAGACTTTCATGTTTTTTTTATTTATTATAAAGCAGGCTTAAAGGGACTATTTGTAACTTTCAGAAATGCTTGTTTACAGCGACACCTGTGGACGTTAATTCAACGAAAGTCAGCGTCGGGCTCGCGCTTGTGCTCGCTCTACATAGACATGAACGGGCATCGCTCAAAACAGTGAGGCGACACACGTCAGCTGATCTCATGGGGAGGCGTATAAATAGGCTCGTTCGAGACGAGCCAGGCCTGCGCAGAATCGATCAGCGCGCAATGCATGCCGGTAAGATTTGTGTCCGTCTTGATGCCGACTTGCTCTGACATCATACGTGGGCAACGATAACCTCACGAGATCGAGGCGACCCAGGGCATTATGGGAAACGCCCGGCTGTCACCTGATCTGCTTGACTCTTAGTTTTGACAGCAAACACCACGTGTTGTAGAAAGTCCGAACTTTCTGTATAATTGTGATATTTAACGCTAGATTGTAGGATATTAGTCTCATGTTGTGCAATGAAGATTTCATCTGTTAACAAACACATCTTGTGTGGTTGATAATAATAATAATAATAATTATAATATTGAAGGTTATTTATATGGCACTTATCAAAACGAGTGTTCATTACAAAGAGCTTTACAAGGCAGACATAAAACTAATAAAGGATAGAATCCAATGTCAGATACGCGCACATTTCCACATATATTTACAAACAAATATAAATAAATCCCAACGTGGTCTGAAAACTACAAGTGGCCTACAGATCGGATCTAACAGGATGTCTCTTTTCCTGTGACTTCCTGTAAATTCTTTGAAGGCTGCTGGAAACGGCTGGAAACTGTCCGACTTGACCGCAGCTTTTCGTCAACGTCCCAAGATATCAATTTGTGTGTAATCCACGTAATTGTGAACGACGAAATATAAAGAGTGGTGAACGGCGCGTAGGGAGGAGGTCGGGGTGGATGGGTGGGTCAAAAAGTACCGGACTTTCACCGTTTGTGTCCCGTATGAAACCACAACGTTGATTTATTAGTCACATAAGTTCCGTACTTAAGTAACGCCACCCCTGGTGTTATTTTAATCTAAACCATGACGTTTTCCCTCAGCCTAACGAAGTTGTTTTATTGCCTAAACCTAAATAAGTTTTTTCTTGTAAAGACGGAAGTTTAATTTGAAAAGACTATGTATGTAACGAGCGGATATTGACATATGTTGCTGGACATTTGTAGGAAAACAAAAAAGGAGGAATAACTTTTCATCAGATATCATTCGAACCGTTGTATGAGAATACGTTGATTGGAGACATAGCCAGGCGTTGAATTTCTTTCAATTACATGATCTTACACGTGGCTGTAAAAACAGGACTTTTTCGACTGTTTTTTTTAAATGTAGAAACAGAACAACACAGAAAAGCAGAGAGAGAAAAAAATACACGGGAGAGGAGTAGCTGGACATGTGGCCAAATGCTGAAGATTGATTAGATTAGAACAGGACTGTGCGTTTTTGTGTTTTTCACTTCTGTGGCTTTTTTTTTTTTTACTGCATTCTTGTGTTCTATTTTCACACATTTGGAACCGAAGGCCATGTGTGTTGGATTTTTTTTGTTGATCAGTGGCAGCAATTTCATGTTGCCAATACAGCTTTTACTGCAGCAATTCTATCACTTATTTTTTTTTTTTGTACTGTACGTTCTATAAAGTAAAGATGAATCATTCACTTTTAGATAGTATGTCGCCAGAAATGCACACATCTGACACTCAACCAAAACATGTGGAGTGGTTAACAGTAAAAGGAAACTGAATTATAAAATCTATGGATTTCATAGTGTCTATTGTAAGCAGGTAGAACTGAAACTTGAAAAGTAATGCAGTTTTTGTAATGCCATCAATTGTTGGCATTTTAAAAGTCAATGTGCTGATTGACTATACATGTGCTTATGTTTTAAGATAAGCTAAGATATTCCTTTATTAGTCCGACAGTGGGGAAATTTGCCGTGTACAGCAGCAAAGGGGATAGTGCAAAAAAACAAGAAGCGTCGGTAAAAAACAAAAAGCAAGAAACAACACGCTGCAAAAAGCAAAACAAAAGGGACCAAAATACGAACAATTCAAATGGAAGGAAATATAAAATAGGAACAGTACAAACAAGGGGAAATATTAGAAATAGGTAGTATTGACTATTTTGAAAGAATGATTTGACATCGAGTCGGGTTTGCCGTGTTGTGAGTTTCTTTTGTATGTTGAAATGTACATTTGGTATTTAATGAACAAAATGTGTTTTCAAGCAAATAGTTATAGCTATTATTATTATTACTATTTGGCTAACTGTGTGATGGAGGTGTGTTGGTGTGTTAAGAGTTTAGAAAAAGTATCTTAAGTTTAGGTAAACGCTTGTAAGCAATTGTAAAAAAAAATAAAAAAAGTATAAGTCTATTGAGTCGGTTTTGACGTCTTTTGATGAGTTAGTGCATGTAGAAAATGTTTTTTGTATTTGCATCAAATGCAGAGTTGGTTTTTCATGAACAAAATGTGGTTTTGATTTAACTATTTGGCTTATTGTGTGATGTAGGTGTGCTGCTGTGTTAAGTGTTTAGGAAAAGTATCTGAAGTATAGGTAAACACTTGTTAGCAATTAAAGAAAAAACTGTAAATTAATTTCATTTGATCACAATATCAACTTAAAGCCAACTTTTACGAATTCTTTGATCGTGAACTTATATAATATCTGTGTTCGTCTACTTGAATTCACAATGACGTCTATTTCATGTTGGTCTAATCTGCCTGATGAATAGAACGTTTCTGAGGTTTCCTTCATACTTGATAAGTGATCAAAAATTTGCATACGTGCAGACCTTTGTAGCCAATGGGGTTGTGTTGATAAACCTTCGTGAGGTGATTGGTGGCTCGAAGGCCAACAGGACAGTGAGAAAAGATTTAAAAAGGAACCACTGTTCCACCAGGAAGACAGTCGTTGAACGAGATGGGTGTCATGACGCGTCTTCTCCTTTTGCTGTGGGTCGGTGAGTAGTCACCTGTTGCTGCTTACTTTAACCAATCTATGTGCTTTGACATAGTTTTTATGTAAATAATGTATTTTGAGTTGAGGTAATCCATCAGAAGTGCTGTAGAGTGCTCCAGGGATGACGTTTTTTGGTAGGCCAACCAGGCAGTTAGCATCGCCCTGGTTCCCTCCACAAAAAGCCAACGTGATTGTTTTATTGGGTTTTGGATTATTGCAGAAAATCAGCTCTGTAGCAAACAAACGTTTATGATACTTACACCTTTTGTTCAGCAAGATAATCTTCACAAATTAACACCACTTCTATGATTTTTGAAGTGTAAATGCAATCGCCAGGAGTCAAAAGCGAACGTTAGGCTATAAACGAACTACACCGCGGTCGCATGAACGCGAGTATAAACAACGAGGCTGTAAAGGAGGACGAGTCGGCGTGATGACGTTTAGTAGTCTCATTTAGCCACAACCGCCTTTTTGAAGACACATAAAGGGACGAGTGGGATATTTACTGACGTATTTTATATCGTAGAACAAAACGTTAAAATCTCTTCATCTTATTTCAGGCATCTAACTAAAACCCATTAAAAAAAATCCACTAACTTCCAGATGAGGGGAAAGGAAGTGTTAAAATGCTAACTAATTTCTGGGTTTTAGGGCTCATTCCCATAGCACTCTATTACACCTTTCTTAGGGTGATAAGAGAGTGTTAAATATATAAGCAATAACAGTTTTAAATCAATTTTAAAAAGTAAAAGAAGCCAGTGTGACTTGATGTCTTCTTCTGATGCTCATTAATATCCTGGCAGCTGAGCTCCAGATCACTTGGAGGTGTGAAGTGACCTCTGACTGAACAATGACAGACACTTCTCAGTTGTATTGGCTGTTTTCTGTTTTCATAATGGCTCTCGCCTGTTTCTTTTCTAGAGAAGCCAGTTAAAATAGGAGGTATGATGCAGCTCTGAGTGATGAGGGGCAGAGTTGCCAAGTCACTTACAAATATTGGTAGTCATGGGTTGCTTTTTTTTGTGCTTGTTTCTAAAGTGTAGTTGCTTATTTGGTCTTGCTCCCGTCTCTCTCAGACGATTCAAAGGCAGTTTGCCGTAATTGTAGGTGGGTGTGATATACGAGCACATCATGCTGATCTGGTTCAACATGCTAGCACTGAAAAACATAAAAGAAACGCAGCACCGTTTACTTCAATGAGGCTTACCAACACTGGATTCACAGTTTTTGCAAAATTTGGAACAATCAGACAACTTTTATCACAGTTCAACATGTATATTAATAACTTTCTAGAGAGTGGATGAGTTGTTCTCTACAACAACCACTGTTCTAACTCACAGTCACCTGGTGGAGGACTTTCTGTTTCAGGTGTCACTGCGAGCACAGTGGTGGATCTGCAGAAGAGAGTCATCGGAGGTCGGAATTGTAGAGAACATGAGCGTCTGTACCATGTTGAAGTGAAAACATATACAATTGGTATCCGTGTTGGTCTCTGTGGTGGCTCTCTGATCGGTGACCGGTGGATTCTGACTGCAGCACACTGCTGGGATCAAACAAGGTAAGAAAGGCATTAGTTACACTTTTCATATTAGGTACGATTGATTTGTACCGTGCCAAAGTATGATTGCCCTCCCTCCCCAATCCCCAACCGCTTAGCTTTCACATTAATAAAGTTGTTCTGTACCCAAGTAGACTCTCGTCATCATCCACTTATATCTGTTTATGTTGAGATCAGCTGTTCGAGTGGCGGAGCATCGTAAAACACAGCCTTCAAACTTGACAGAAACAGAAAACTCACCAAAACCATTGTCGTTAGTCTTTCCAACAATCCCCAACTCTGGTTTGGTCTAAATAAACCCTGATTTCACCGGGTTTAATGTGAAAATATGTCGGCTCTATACGTCGTGTCCCCCATGCTGTCTCTCTCTCTCTGCACGCTGAGCAGCTGAGCGGCTCTCGTTCTTCGGAGGCAGACCATTAAAAGTAGCTATTAAAAAAAAATATTGTCTATATTTCAGGGACCCTCTTGCCTGCATTTCTGCTTTATGGCACATGCTGTGCGCAGATACATTCAGAGGAGACAGACGGTGTTGAAAAAAGCCCGCCTTTCAAAACTACTCCCTGACTGACTGTGTTACTCACGTTAAATAACTGTCCACTTCGGTACGTTTGGCTTTCACACCTGATGCAACCCGTCCCCAGTACACATGAAACGTACTCAAGACCACCTTTTCAAGTGGACTCGGGCACAGATCGATGAACCGTGCCCGAGTACGGTACGGAGCGTTCCCACTAATCAAACTAACAGGACTTTGGAGTCAAGGGTCACTGATGTGAAAGCATCCTTATAGGCCCACTTCACTCAAAAATATGTTTTGCTTATTGTTACATCACCTTCAAATGTTCAGAGTTTGACACTAAAAGGCTGTTTTTAAATTTGCCTTAGAAAAAGATTCTCTGTGCTCACCTTAAATCTCGGTTTAAAACTTAACAAAACTGAGCTTCTGTACTTCGTGAGATTGATAGCAGATAGTGGAAGGTAATGGTGGCTCTCTGATCAGTGACCAGTGGAGAAAGTAACACATATATTTTTACTAGTTTTTAAAGGTATAATATGCAGGAATTTTCTAAAAAACAAACAATGTACAGACTGATAGAAAAATGATCCCTCTCAATCATGACTTCTGACCCACTAGAAGTGTGTGGTGGTGTCTGTATCTACAGAGACTCTGCAGCCCTCTGCCTGCATTTTCTCTTTTCCTCTCATCTTGCTGTGTTCAGGACTTCAGATACAATGTGTTATTTCTCGGATTCACTGCTTTGTTCTCACTAATGTCGCTCCCTCTCTTCAGTCACTGCGTAGCTCGCTCGACCATCGCTGCTCTCTCTCTCCCTCGCTTGCTCGTTGAGCCGAGGAGGAGTGGCTGACGTTGAACGCCGGTTGTTCACAAACAGCAACAGACAACTTTTACATATTATACCTTTAGATGAAACTGTCACTCATACATTTGATAAATGTCATGAAGTGCTGAAGCAGCAGTCAGTAATGGTGTGATGAACTATAGCATTCCTATAAAGAAGATAGCATTGATTATGTTCATGTTCAGTAGGTACTGACCTATTCAAATATAATATTTATTATGTATTTACAGTAATTCAGTGATGATCCTCTTTAACTTTAACTTTTTTGTAGGATTATGAGAGCAGTTTTAGGTATCCATCCAGGAGATAAAGCGACACTGGAGGAAATCACACCTCATTTCTTCTTCGACGACCAGAACAGGCTCCATGACATCATGCTGCTGAAGCTAACTAACCCTACTAAGATTAAACCTGTTCCACTTCCTGACTGTGACCGTCAAAATCCTCTCAATATGTGAGTTTTGATCTTCCCCCTTTAATAAGTCTGAAAGCTCAACTCTTCAGGAAATCTGAGGAAAACTGTTTCTTTTTGTTCTTTGTCTTGTATTTCAGAGGTGATACAGTTGAGATTGCAGGTTATGGATCCATGACTATGGGCCTCAATAATGAAAGACGTGAGAAAATCTTTTATTATTAGTATTATTTTATGCCAACAATTATCACAGTTAGTGTTCGTTTGGTAACACTGCTGACACATATTTACATTAAATACATATAAATTTAGTCTTAAACATTTGCAGCTTCTTAATTATATTTCTGTATGTACAAAATAAAACATAAA
The DNA here is from genome assembly GCF_043250625.1 of Sebastes fasciatus. Taxonomy (NCBI): domain Eukaryota; kingdom Metazoa; phylum Chordata; class Actinopteri; order Perciformes; family Sebastidae; genus Sebastes; species Sebastes fasciatus. The sequence goes on from NC_133797.1 coordinate 39,209,297, forward strand.
TCACCGTACACCGTTTTCAGAACACTCTTTTAGAACCAATTAACAAATGTATCTACTTTTAATAAATTTGATAAATAACCTAATTTAAAGATGATGTTTGATTCTTAAAAAAAACAAAACATTTGGAATAATTTTCTATATACAAGTTAAGTAGGTAACGATGAAGCTTCTTAATTTTCTAGTAAAGAAACACTTTTTTCTATTTTCATCTAGAACGTGGTAGAGCAGCTGTTCTCCAGTGTGCAAACATCCCGGTTGTCAACTGTTCTCGGCTCAGAGAGTGTTTGCAGACGAACTACCCAGTGGACTACGCGTTCAGACAGTATCAAGACTGGCACTGTTACCAAAGTCCTGAAGTGGATACAAGTCCAGTGAGTGGGCATGGCTTCTAACTTTATATCTTTCCTAAAAGTCATTACACGTTTTACTACTTTAATATAAATGAGAATATCAATAAAAAAATATAAAAGTTTGTAACAAACAATATAAACATCTCTCCCACAGGGTGACTCTGGTGGAGGAGTGGTGTTCAATGGCATGATTTACGGTGTCCATGTATTCACCGGTAATCCTACCCATGCCTGTGTTGAAGCAGCCGGATTCATGGACGTCTGTAGTTACATGGGTTGGATCGAAAAAACTACCGGTATAGCCAGACCCAAACCCGAACGTAAATCCAGATTGTGGGATTGTCTAAATTGTTTCAAAGGCTGACTCTGGTGGAGGAGTGCTGTACAATGACATGATTTACGGTGTCATGACTCTTTTACAAGCTTGTGTCACTTAAAATAAAATGAAGATGACTCACAATCATTACAGATCTTTTTTTTTTTTTCAGTGTCACAGAAAAAGTACATGAACAGATTTCTGAACAATTTAATATTCCATTAATCAATATCTTTAAACCTGTAGTAACTGATTGTTTTTTTGGACATGTGGGGGCAGCTTCTTCTTATAATAACATTGATTATAGCTGCTTCATATTACCAATTAATCAAATTACCACATTATTATGAGTGGGGAAGGGACAGGAACAGGGAAAGGTTTTGTCTTTCTTTCTTGTCAGCATTTTTAGGAGGGAAAAGAGCAGTGGAGAGTATCTTGCTCACAGTTTTATAACAATAATATCCCTGTTTTACCCTGGCTCAGGATGAAACATGTTGTGGACCGAGGCTCGGTCAGCTTATAACAAATATAAAACCATTCAAGTCCATATGAGAGCACCACGACTGTGCTGCTACTGAGTAAAGCTGAAGGAGATATAATATAAGATGTAATATAATGATAGAAATGACAAGTTAGTCTATTTCAGTCTGATAATCATAAAAAGGGCAGTGGACAAACACCAGAGGCCTTACTCATTTCCCAGTTTCTACCTCCTTGATTCCTTTCCTCGCCTCGAGTGTTGAATGCAAGAGAATGTTCTTATTAGTCACTCCAGATGAGAGGACTTTATGTGTCTAATTTTCAAGGATAGGCTTATTTTTCACTTGATACAAAAAAAGACTAATAAGCGTCCAGCAATTGTCCTTTTATGGTAAATGTAGTAAAGCTAATAATGTAATTAAAACTGACTATTTGCTACTAAATGAAAACATATATATATAAACATATATATATATATATATATATTAATGCCCGTTAATATCCTGGCAGCTGAGTTCCAGATCATTTGGAGGTGTGAAGTGGCCTCTGACTGAACAATGACAGACACTTCTCAGCTGTATTGGCTGTTTTCTTTTTTCATAATGGCTCTCGCCTGTTTCTTTTCTAGACAAGCCAGTTAAAATAGGAGGTATGATGGCTTGTTCACATATCAACATTGATTATAGCTGCTTTATATTAGCAATCGATGAAATTACTACCTTATAATTAGTGGGGGAGGTGGCAGGAAAATTAGACGTTTATGAGTTTTGTTTGAGAGCAGAGGTGAGTCTTTTACTTCTGCTCACAGTTTTGTATTTAAGCTTCAGCCCTCCCTGTGAGATGTTTGTTGGGGACAAAAAAGACGTGTGTTTTGCATTTTTGCCATGCCTGAAAGACAACAACAATATCCCTGTTTTACCCAGAACCAGGTTAAACATGTTATGGCCAGAGGCTTGGTCCTTTTAAAACAAATGGAATACCATTACATTTCAGATGATTTGATCGGTTCAACACTGCACCATATTACAAATTATAGTATTTTCATTACTTAACCTATAGTACACACTATAGTGTTTACTTGCAGGGCAGTAAATATTGTATATTCAAGAGTTTAATTAATGACAGTCATTCTTAAATAACCCCTGCCAATATTTTTAAGACATATACAATATTTTCTCACAAATCATTACCTAGTAAAAAATCTTGAAATCACACCTACTCATTGAAAGTATCAGAACCTAGAATCCTTAGCCCATATTCCCCCGAAAAAACTTCCAAAATAGATTACCCAAAATGAATGAATGAGGAATAGCTCCTCAACCATAAGGCGTATATGCATATCTGGTCTCCTTTGAAAGGTTAGAAGCTAAGAAATATGAATCCATTGTAAACTATATTACCATTCCAGAGAAAATGGAGATGCAATGAATGAAAATCATCCTGGCTTAATATAAAATTAAATCAATTTCAAAGGCAATATCACCATTAAAACCAAGATCCCATAGACAATGATGCAATCAAATGTATTATCCTACTCTTTGAATACAACTGTAACTATACATTTGATGAAAATACACTAAAATACAACATGTAGGATACAATTTATAAAGATTTACTAAGGCAGACTATGTTTTCAGCATGTTTACTGTTTACATGTTGACTGTTTACTGGGAGTTTTACTACAAAAAAACTATTTATATCCATATAAACATGTTACAAATAACATAAATATCCCCAAAACACTGAAATAGTAATAAGCACAGTGAATATTGATCAATAGTTAGCGATACCCGGCATGATATTGTAGACTGACAAGAAAATTGTTCCGGATCTTTTGTTCTTATATTTACAAAGTTTATTTCTATACAAGTTCATTGTTAAAATACTTCGTAATAAGACATAGTCTTCACAACATACAATTGGTTTAAGGATTCTGAAAGCTGAAGACCTCATGTTTTCAAAACAGTATAACATTCATATCTTCTATAAATATACTATTATGAAATAGTGATATTTTGTAACTGCGTCATGGGTTGCCTGCAGTACCGGGGGGCGCTCTGGTTGTAAAGGTTTTAAATTATTTTGTACATACATGTTTTAAACTGAGATTTTACGTGAGCACAAACGTTTTCTTCAGCAGACAAATTTAATAACATCCTCTGCATCAAACTCTGCTCATACATCATTGTACACAGTGAAAGTGAAGTACTGCAACAGTAAGCAAAACTCATTCTTTGTGTAGAGTGGGAGTTTAAGTAGGCCTATAACTCTGCCTGTCTTACCTTCCTGGCTTTTCAGTCACAAGAGACACAGTACCAGACAGCCAGACCCGGAGGATGTGCCAACCGTGGTCAAACCCTGACCGACGGAGGCCTATTAAGATTACTATTATCAAATCTGTTCATACTGTCCTGTCTAACAGGTGTGGCAGTTGCTAATCTGTTTATTCTATTAGTTGTCTTTTGTTAACTTGACATTTAAAAGACAGCCAGAGAGCTTAAGCGGTTTAACAGAGAGTTTTTGACTCCTCATTCTGTCTTGCAGATATGAGTTCTCTGGTAAAAACAAAGGGACAACAGACAAATTTGTTTGTTTATTTGTTTTGATTAAACAACTCCCAGACCGGACTACACCGTGGTAGCGACCTGTCAATCACGAGGTAGCCATAAACTTAACTTTACAATGTTTACTGAGGTAATAAATCAAGTGAGAAGTAGGCTCATTTTCTCATAGACTACTATACAATCAAACTTCTTTTAGCAACCAGAGGAGTCGCCCCCTGCTGGCTATTAGAGAGAATGCAAGTGTAAGGCACTTCAGCATTGGCTTCACTTCTCAGAACCGGAGCTGGCCGCCTGACTAAAATAGTCTCTGTCTGTCCTTCGATTTTCTCGACAAACATTCATCCAATCAACTTCACACTTGGCGAGTGTGTTGCTGAGGATACAATGTAGTGCAGTGTTGAGTGCAAGCTCTTGAATCTACGAGAAAAACGTATTAGTAGTGCCTTATGTACACGCTGTGTAGGGTACCGACAGAGGACCCTATTAACTGTTACACCAGCGAAACGCACGCCCGATAAAGCTCACTCTTCCGTCGCTTGCTACAATATTATATTATTACACTGCCGAATGTCATCCCAAGTACAGCATGTATCCACATACAAAAAACATTACATTTGCTCAGCGTCATACAGAAGCATGTATAATAACGCCACCGGAGAAGAATCAAAACAATGTGTGTTACCCACGTCAAGACTATTTGCCATGAAAGTCAGGAACATTATTTTTTCATATCTCTCAAAATAACAAACCATGACAATGCACACATAATTCGTTCCCTCATGTCTAATACATTTCTATCACACAAGTTTCTTTTATTCATTTTCTTTCTTTTATTCATTTAATTTCTCATATAGTATCATACAATAATGCATTTTTCCACACTAAGCAAGACCTGTCCCCTCCAACATGGACAGAAATGATTAAGTTTTTTATTTTTGAGGGCGGTTGTGCAGTGGTTATCACCGTCACCTCATAGCAAGATGGTTTGAACCTGACTGAGGTCAAGTACTGACTTGACCTCAGTCAGGTTCATGACATCATACTGAGTCAACAGTGAAAGACTCCAGGACATTTGTTATGTAAATTATCTGTAAAGATCTATGTTCTCTCTTTCTAAACACATCTTCCCCTTCTGACTTCTGCTGTGAGGGTGACTGTTCCACCTGAAATCTCCATGTGAAATCTCCATGTTCAGAATGAAGGGTCAAAACAGCACAATTTCTCAGCATTGACTGTAAACAATATGCACCTGTATATTATAATGGAATCTAATGCAGCCATCCTTTATGAACCTGTTTTTCGATCTTCCAATACAGTGGTTCTCAAACTGTGGTGGTACCACTGGTGGAACGCGAGCTCTTTGTAGTGGTACGCAGAGGAATCTCTGAAATATTTAAAAAAAATTAATAAGAAATAGGGCTGACCCATAACTCGTATTTTCATCGTCATCATATGAACATGCGCGATGAACACATCGCAAAAGTACGTAAATTGACATTTACCTATGAAGTGTATTATTTATCAGCAACGTTGTTTCAGAACTATGGACAGCATGGTTTATGCATGAAGAGTGTGGCGATAGCCAGAACATGGTTTCATAGTTCGGTTTCTTAGCCTACTTGCTTTTCGTGGTTGTAAAAACTTTAAACAGCTATTTATAGTGCCGTAAACAGCTGTTTCTAGAGTGCTGTTAACAGTTGTTTCTAGAGTGCTGTAAACAGTTGTTTTTAGCGTGCCGTAAACAGTTGTTTCTAGAGTGCCGTAAACAGCTGTTTCTAGTGTGTTGTAAACAGTTGTTTTTAGTGTGCCGTAAACAGCTGTTTCTAGCATGCTGTAAACAGTTGTTTCTAGAGTGCTGTAAACAGCTGTTTCTAGCATGCTGTAAACAGTTGTTTCTAGAGTGCCGTAAACAGCTGTTTCTAGCATGCTGTAAACAGTTGTTTCTAAAGTGCCGTAAACAGCTGTTTCTAGAGAGTGCCGTAAACAGTTGTTTCTAGAGTGCCTTAAACAGTTGTTTCTAGAGAGTGCCGTAAACAGTTGTTTCTAGAGTGCCTTAAACAGCTGTTTCTAGAGAGTGCCGTAAACAGTTGTTTCTAGAGTGCCTTAAACAGCTGTTTCAAGAGTGCCGTAAACAGTTGTTTCTAGTGTGCCGTAAATTGTTTCAAGCGTGCCGTAAACAGCTGTTTCTAGAGTGCCGTAAACAGTTGTTTCTAGAGTGCCGTAAACAGTTGTTTCTAGAGTGGCGTAAACAGTTGTTTTTAGAGTGCCGTAAACAGTTGTTTCTAGTGTGCCGTAAATTGTTTCAAGCGTGCCGTAAACAGCTGTTTCTAGCCTTCCGTAAACAGTTGTTTCTATGCCGTAAACAGCTGTTTCTAGCTCTAGCGTCGGAAACAGCTGCTTCTAGGGAGCCATGAACAGCAAATTCAAGCTATATTTAGCGCTCTGATAGTGCTACGTTACATACATTGAAATTATACCCCACCCCTCTTGTTCAGGTGCCTTCCACGGTCCATGGTCAGAGCAGCACGTTGTAATATCTTGAAACAAACAAAACCTTCTGACTTTTTATAACTTGGGAAAAGCAGACCCATGGCTCAGTCAGTTACAAACAGGTGGGGATGTGTGTGATTAAAGTCTATAGTTAGACAGCGATCAGATACATATCTTATCCAAAGCTCAGCGTCTCTGTCTGTCGATCCAAAACACCCTACGAGTCCTCCATGTATCACACAGCTAGAATACAGAGGCTGGTTGTATAAATCTGAACGCACAAGTTGAAACACAGATAGATGTTAAATTAGAACCTGTGGAATTGTTATTCTGTGGACAACTATTCTTTATGTCTCTATCACATGATCACACCTGAGGCAGGGAGGACAGCACAAGCACTTCCTGCCTAGAAAGGAATCGCCCACCTCAGGGGTGATCACTTCACCTTAATGAGAGGCTATATATGCTGCCTTTTCCTTTTGTTCTTTCCTTTTGACCTCAGCCATGTTGTGTGTGTCCTGTTAGGGAATTTCCTCATTTAATATTTGATTTTATTATCACACACAATTTATGTTGAGATCTCTGATTAAATGTTAATATTTTTTTAATCCAAGGTTCAACGTCTGCCTTCTTTCTAGAACCCCGACATAAGCTTTAACAGGGAGGTAGAGTAATGTGATACTCCGATGCTCCTCGTTCCGCCAGTCCACAGGCATGTTTTGACTCTGTACTCCTGGACATTGGATTGGACTGAAATAAAAACTGAGCTTAAAGTACTGAATTTTAGCTATTAACAACCATACTGAGTGGACTTTTTGACCATTTTAATGCAAGTCACCAGTAAAGAACAATATGCTCTCTCTTTCTAAACACTTCTCACGCTTCTTACTTCTGCTGTGAGGATGACTGATTGTTTTTTTGTCTTCCTTCTCTGTTACAGTTGAAATCTCCATGTTCAATCTGCAAGTCAGGATTGCGTCTCCTTGCATCAGTATCTGATGCTGAGACTCTGATCCTGAGATATTTTGTTTTCTATTTGTATTAGACCAGAACAGGCCTGGGGTCTCATTTATAAAACAGTGCGTAGGATCCATACTAAAAATGTGCGTGCGCACAAAAGCCGAAAATGGCGGGCGCCAAAAAATTAAATCGGACTTATAAAACTGTTCGTACGCACACTTGTTCCCTTTATAAATCACAGTCCACCTGGAAATGTGCGCACGTGGATCAGCCTCATATCCCGCCCTCGACACGCCCACATTCAACCATATATGGTCAATGCAAAGCCCCTCATGAATGTTTCTACATAGTAATGAGCCTGTTGATCAGTGGATCTTTACGGTGAATCACAGCGACTACCGAGACGAAGACCAAGAAAAGGAGTTTCTCTGACACAGAGATCGAGGTGCTTGTAGGTGAGGAGGTCTCTGAAGACTCGTTCCCTCCTGATTCTGTCATTCACGTCACGTAGTCCTCAGTGCCGGTATATCCACCATGTGTTACGACCCGGCCTATGGGGAAACCCTGGCGCAACATGAATAATGAGGCTCCCCTCTCCCAAGCTCCCAAAGACAACCAGCAACGAGGAACTTGCAGCCCTTTAAAACTTATTTACTCATCTTCAGGGTAGGCTATAGCTAAATAATAAACAAAACACAGCTCAACAACCTAAACTTACCTACTTAAAGGAAAGGAAACAAAAGACAAATACTAACCTAACTCCTACTGAAAAACAGGAGAAAAAAGGGTTAAACAAAAGGCTGCCTACCCCTACCAAACCTGGGCTTTATTATTTGTTTGCAAATGTCATTACAATTCGCTGGGTTTCTTGCTGGCTTGGTCTTGGTGGCAGTTGAGAAAGGAGAGCCCGCTGGGACTGAGGGAAACCGGCCTTTTGAATCGGTGTCTTGAGGCTGGAACCAATCCGCTCCCTGGATCAATCTACACACCTACACCCAATCAGCCACCTTGCTAAGCTTACCTACAGCTCATCACACACAGACACATCACAGAGAGAGAAAGAACAAAAGGATCCAGCACAGAGCATGTTTATAGCTCTAGCGCTGCAAACTAGAAAACAGAAACAGCCAAAGCACCATAAACAACTGTTTCTAGCTTTATCGCCACAAGCAGCTTTTTCTAGCTCTAGCGCCGCAAACAGTTGTTTCTAGCATGCCGTAAACAGTTGTTTCTAGAGTGCCGTAAACAGCTGTTTCTAGAATGCCGTAAACAGCTGTTTCTAGCGTGCTGTAAACAGTTGTTTCTAGCATGCCGTAAACAGTTGTTTCTAGAGTGCCTTAAACAGTTGTTTCTAGAATGCCGTAAACAGTTGTTTCTAGCGTGCTGTAAACAGTTGTTTCTAGCGTGCCGTAAACAGTTGTTTCTAGAGTGCCGTAGACAGCTGTTTCTAGCGTGCTGTAAACAGCTGTTTCTAGTTTGCTGTAAACAGTTGTTTCTAGCGTACCAAAAACAGCTGTTTCTAGAGTGCCGTAAACAGCTGTTTCTAGAGTGCCGTAAACAGTTGTTTCTAGCGTGCCGTAAAGTGTTTCTAGCGTGCCGTAAACAGCTGTTTCTAGAGTGCCGTAAACAGCTGTTTCTAGAGTGCCGTAAACAGTTGTTCCTAGTGTGCCGTAAACAGTTGTTTCTAGCGTGCCGTAAACAGCTGTTTCTAGAGTGCCTTAAACAGCTGTTTCTCGAGTGCTGTAAACAGCTGTTTCTAGCGTGCCGTAAACAGCTGTTTCTTGAGTGCCGTAAACAGTTGTTTCTAGAGTGCTGTAAATAGCTGTTTCTCGAGTGCTGTAAACAGCTGTTTCTAGCGTGCCGTAAACAGCTGTTTCTTGAGTGCCGTAAACAGTTGTTTCTAGAGTACTGTAAACAGTTGTTTTTAGTGTGCCGTAAACAGCTGTTTCTAGCGTGCCGTACACAGTTGTTTCTAGCGTGCCATAAACAGCTGTTTCTAGAGTGCCGTAAACAGCTGTTTCTAGCATGCTGTAAACAGTTGTTTCTAGACTGCCTTAAACAGCTGTTTCAAGAGTGCCGTAAACAGTTGTTTCTATGCCGTAAACAGCTGTTTCTAGCTCTAGCGTCGGAAACAGCTGCTTCTAGGAAGCCATAAACAGCAAATTCAAGCTATATTTAGCGCTCTGATAGTGCTACGTTACATACATTGAAATTATACCCCACCCCTCTTGTTCAGGTGCGTTCCACGGTCCATGGTCAGAGCAGCACGTTGTAATGTCTTGAAACAAACAAAACCTTCTGACTTTTTATAACTTGGGAAAAGCAGACCCATGGCTCAGTCAGTTACAAACAGGTGGGGATGTGTGTGATTAAAGTCTATAGTTAGACAGCGATCAGATACATATCTTATCCAAAGCTCAGCGTCTCTGTCTGCCGATCCAAAACACCCTATGAGTCCTCCATGTATCACACAGCTAAAATACAGAGGCTGGTTGTATAAATCTGAACACACAAGTTGAAACACAGATTGATGTTAAATTAGAACCTGTGGAATTGTTATTCTGTGGACAACTATTCTTTATGTCTCTATCACATGATCACACCTGAGGCAGGGAGGACAGCACAAGCCCCTCCTGCCTAGAAAGGAATCGCCCACCTCAGGTGTGATCACTTCACCTTAATGAGAGGCTATATATGCTGCCTTTTCCGTTTGTTCTTTCCTTTTGACCTAGCCATGTTGTGTGTGTCCTGTTAGGGAATTTCCTCATTTAATATTTGATTTTATTATCACACACAATTTATGTTGAGATCTCTAATTAAATGTTAATATTTTTTTAATCAAAGGTTCAACGTCTGCCTTCTTTCTAGATTCCCGACATAAGCTTTAACAGGGAGGTAGAGTAACGTGATACTCCGATACTCCTCGTTCCGCCAGTCCACAGGCATGTTTTGACTCTGTAGAACAATATGCTCTCTCTTTCTAAACACTTCTCACGCTTCTTACTTCTGCTGTGAGGATGACTGATTGTTTTTTCGTCTTCCTTCTCTGTTACAGTTGAAATCTCCATGTTCAATCTGCAAGTCAGGATTGCGTCTCCTTGCGTCAGTATACGATGCTGAGACTTTGATCCTGAGATATCTTGTGGTGATGTTACGTGCTGTGCCGAGGCTTCGGAGCGTGTGTCGAGTAATCCAGGAAGTTTACCGCGATGTGCGTATCGAGGCTTGTATCGTTTTAGACTAATGACGTCATTGATGACGTCCGAAGCCTCGCTGCCCGGCCATACCACGTGACTGGTTCAGGAAGTGGTTCAGATCTTCACTGGTTGAACCAATGCCACTTCCCAGAATTGACACAGAACACTAATATTACCCCTCCCACCATTATTATATTATATTACACTACAATACAATACAATTATTGACCAAAGGATTGGTTTATACACTTAAGATGAATAAAACAATTACAATTTATTATACATGTATGTTATATACTCATAATATACTTACTAGAAATATACATTACATTATATATTATATAGATTTAAATTGATTATATTGTAATATATATTTTTTTCATTGTTTATAGTCATTCCCAACAGCCTTTACTGGCGCAAAATACAGTATATCCCAGAACTGTGCTCCCAGTAGACCACTTACACTTACACACCAAAAACTGACATAACCTGATATTTTCAGGTTGAATTTCATTCATTCATTCATTCATTCATTCATTCATTTTCACTGTGCAATATAATTTTCCACATTTTGTTAATAGTCTTGTTTATTGTCAATACTGTATATACTGCTCCTATTTTTTATACTTCCTTCTATTTAAATGGTTCATATTGTGTTACACTTTGCTTAGCTCTTTTTTACTGTGTTAGCTGATGCATCTTGTTTTTTGCACTATCCCCTTTGCTGCTGTAAACTGCACATTTCCCCACTGAGGGACTAATAAAGGAATATCTTATCTTATCTTATCTTATCACATGGTTAAGATCATATCTGCCTGTTTTACACTCTTTGACCACCAGGTGGTTTCGTGTGCACATGAAGCCTCGAGAAATGAACCCTTTTCCGAACCAATTAGCTGGAAAGCTTCAAAGCTTCATGAGGCTTCATCTCGCCATCACTAATATCTTGTTTTCTATTTGTATTAGACCAGAACAGGCCTGGGGTCTCATTTATAAAACAGTGCATAGGATCCATACTAAAAATGTGCGTGCGCACAAAAGCCGAAAATCGGACTTATAAAACTGTTCATACGCACACCTGTTCCCTTTATAAATCACAGTCCACCTGGAAATGTGCGCATGTGGATCAGCCTCATAATCCACATTCAACCATATATGGTCAATGCAAAGCCCCTCATGAATGTTTCTGCATAGTAATGACCGATGATGATGATTTCATCAGCTGCTCCACAGCTGATTGGGGTGTCTGTAGTCCGGTCCTCTCTGAGCTCCGGAGGAGGGAACGTGATGGTGCGACAGCGCTGATGAGATATTGAGCGGAATTTGATTTGAGATTTGAGTTGGCTGATATCGTTTACATTTGTAAGGTGCTTATGGAATAGTTATGTCTCACTAGCACAAATAACACTGCTGTTTTAAATGTTTATGATAAAGTGGATATAAGTATGACGTGAAGTTAAATGTGTGAGAGGCATCATTATACGTATAATGACATTTAATGTCGACAGTCTGGCTTCAATTCACCACCTCACCGTCTGCGTCTCCAGTTTCCCCTACCTCGGTGCCTCCATAATGTGCGTGCACACGGGTCAAAGTTTCCGTACTGGTGCGCACATTCTCCTGTCAAGTTTGTTTTTATAGATCACAAATGTTGCGTGGGAAGTGGCGTTGGCAATGGTTATAAATGAGACCCCAGATCTTTTATGCAAATAAAGGGTCTTTTGCATTTTTAACAGCCTCTTTCTCCTGAGTCTGATTTTCACCTAAACACTGACCAAGCGGCAGTATTTGACGAATTGGGATCGAGAACGGGTTAGGGGATGAAATCCAACATGAACCTTTAGGAAATTGGAGCTGCTGCTATGTAACACAACAAATGTCATACGTGTAATCAGTGAGGCAATTGTTCATACCATCCTCTAATAACAAATTGAACTATATTCATTTTTTCAAACTCAACATTTGCCAAATAGATTTCAAACGTAAAAAAAATAGCCACGGTTGTTAACTTCTGCTCTTCAGTGACTCTCATTTCCACAGAATAATTGATAAAGATCAGAAATTAAAAAAAATGTGCAGATCTTTTTTAGCCAATGGGGTCGTGTCTGTAAAACTTTGCAACGTGATTGGTGGCTCATAGGTCAACGGGACAGTGTGAACAGACTTAAAAAGCCACCACTGTCGCACCAGGAGGGCAGTGGTTAGAGGGAGAGCGACAGCGATGGCTCGTCTCACGTCTCTTCTCTTGGTGCTGTGGGTCGGTGAGTAGTCAACAACTGTATCTTGATTTCAGTTTAGGTTAAGTGAAGTTGCCCATTATAGTGAATTGTTGTTCTCTACAAACAACCACTATGACTCACACTAGTGGAGGACTTTCTGTTTCAGGTGTCACTGCGAGCACAGTGGTGGATCTGCAGAAGAGAATCATCGGAGGTCGAGATTGTGGACGAACTGAGCGTCTGTACCATGTTGAAGTGAGAGCATATGCAGTTGATGGACGTTTCACATTCTGTGGCGGCTCTCTGATCAGTAACCGGTGGATTCTGACTGCAGCACACTGCTGGAATCCAAGAAGGTAAGAAAGGCATTAGTTACACTTAGAAAGGTTTCATTTTAGATACGATTGATTCGTACCGTGCCCGAGTATGATTGCCCCCCCTCCCCAGTCCCCAACTACTCAGCTTTTTACATTAATAAAGTTGTTCATCATCCACGTGTATTTGTTGAAGTTGTGATCAGTTGTTCGAGTGGCGTAGCATCGTAAAACACAGCCTTCAAACTTGACAGAAACAGAAAACTCACCAAACCGTCATTGTTAGACTTTTCCAACAATCCCCAACTCTGGTTTGGTCGAAATAAACCCTGATTTCACCGGGTTTGATGATGAAAATATGACGGCTCCACGCATCGTTTTCCCCGCTGTCTCTCACTCTCTGCCCGCTGAGCAGCTGAGCGGCTCTTGTTGAGCCAAGGAGGAGTGGCCAACGTTGAACGCCGGTTGTTCACAAACAGCAACAGACAACTTTTACATATTATACCTTTAGATGAAACTGTCACTCATACATTTGATAAATGTCATGAAGTCCTGAAGCAGCAGTCAGTAATGGTGTGATGAACTATAGCATTCCCATAAAGAAGATAGCATTGATTATGTTCATGTTCAGAAGGTACTGACCTATTCAAATATGATATGTGTTATGTATTTACAGTAATTCAGTGATGGTCCTCTTTAACCTTTACTTATTTGTAGTACTATGAGAGCAGTTTTAGGTATCCATCCAGGAGGTCCAGGGACAGAAGTGGACATCCAACAACATCCCATCTATACCGACAACCAGAACAGGCTCCATGACATCATGCTGCTGCAGCTAACTAACCCTACTCCGATTCTACCTGTTCCACTTCCTAACTGTGGCCCTCCCAATCCTCTCAATAGGTGAGTTTTGATCTTCCCCCTTTAATAAGTCTGAAATTTCAACTCTTCAGAAATTCTGAGGAAAACTGTTTCTTTTTGTTGTTTTTCTTGTATTTCAGAGGTGATACAGTTGAGATTGCAGGTCATGCATCCATGACTATGGGCCCCAATAATCAAAGACGTGAGAAAATCTTGATTATTTTATGCTAACAATTATCACAGTTAATGTTCTTAGATAAGCTTGTATGTTTGGTAACTCTGCTGACACATATTTACATTAAGTACACTTTTATTTTGTCTTAAAATTGTGTTTATTATTAATTATATACACTTTAAAACAAAAATCTACCAATACACTTCTTCTCAACAATTTGAGATATCTGAAATAATTGATATTTTTTCAAAAAGCAGATAAACAGCACAATTTAAATATTGCTGTCGATGATTCACAGATGTTTGGATACATTTTACAAAAGTATAAATATGTATAAATAATCATATTCCAATGGTAAAGTACAGCAGAGTTATGGTTGTTTTTCTGTGTACAGGTTAAGTAGATAATGATGAAGCTTTTTGTTTTTGTAGTAAAGAAACATGTTTTTTTCTATTCTAATCTAGAACCTGGCAGATCAAACACTCTCCAATGTGCAGATACCACGGTTGTCAACTGTCCGGGTATAAACTATCAACACGTGTTCTGTGGCCAAAGACCTGGAGTGGATGTGTGTCGTGTGAGTGGGCATGGCTTCTGTCTTTATATCTTTTCTTCAAGTCATAACAAGTTTTACCATGTTAATATAAATGAGTATTTCAATAAATGATATAAAAGTTAGTAACAAACAATATATACCTCTCTCTCACAGGGTGACTCAGGTGGAGGAGTGGTGTTCAATGGCATGATTTACGGTGTCATATCTTACACTTGTGATGGTTGCCGTGCCTGTGTTGCACCAGCTGGATTCATGGACGTCTGTAGATACATGGATTGGATCGAAAGAACTACCGGTATTGCCAGACCCAGACCTGGACCCCGACCCGGACCCGGACCCAGACCCGGACCCGGACCCGGACCCGGACCCGCACCCAGACCCAGACCCAAATTGGGATGTCTAAATTGTTTCAAAGGGTGACTCTGGTGGAGGAGTGGTGTTCAATGGCAGGATTTACAGTGTCATATCTTTCACTTGTGATGGTAGACGTGCCTGCACTAGTCCACTTGGATTCATGGACGTCTGTAGATACAGGGAGTGGATCAACAGAATTGCCGGTACTGCCATTGCCTGAGTGGGATGATAAGGGTGTGTTACACTGTGAAATGTCCTGTCATTTAACACAAATTTCATCTGCATTAAGAAAATTGTTGAGTTACTCTAAATTTGCAATTGATACATTTACAATTGATTAAATGTTTGACTGTTATTTTTAAAGCCCTTTAAGACAAACAATACATGTTATTATTTGAGATTTATAGTATCTGAGTTACAAATTACACATTCTTGCTGTCAAACTGTTGTTCTGGTAAAAAAAATTATACAGTGATTGTATTGAAAAACTACAAAGTACCAAATACAATAGTCTGCTATTCTTTTCAAAATATTAATAACTGTGATAAACATGACTTTTTAACAAGCTTGTGTCAATTTAAATAAAATGAAGATGACTCACCTTTTTTTTCAGTGTCACAGAAAAATTACATGAACAGATTTCTGCACAATTTAATACTCCATTAATCAATATCTTTAAACCTGTAGTAACTGATTGTTTTTTGGCCATGTGGGGGCAGCTTCTTCTTATAATAACCTTGATTACAGCTGCTTCATATTACCAATTAATCAAATTACTACCTTATTATTAATGGAGAAGAGACAGGAACAGGGGATGGTTTTGTCTTTCTTTCTTGTCAGTTTTTTTAGGAGAGGAGAGAGCAGTGGAGAGTCTTTTGCTCGCAGTTTTATAACAATAATATCTCTGTTTTACCCTGGCCCAGGATAAAACATGTTGTGGATCGAGGCTCGGTCAGTTTATAACGAATGGAAAACCATTCCAGTCCATATGAGAGCACCATGACTGTGCTGCTACTGAGTAAAGCTGAAGGAGATATAATATAAGATGTAATATAATTGCCAAAGCCAATCAAACGGTCAAACTAGGCAGCGCTGATCAAATATGAATCAATATTATGTTACGTTAAGAAAGTTTTTGGCCAGGCAGCCATGTTGAAATCTCTTGAAGGAATGCCAAGCACCACTCACATGACAACAGCCAATAGGAACGGTCTCTCAATGAAATAACCTGTGATTGGTCAAAGTCTCCCATCATGTACTAGATTTTTAAAACCTGAAAACAGAGCCATGAGGAGGTGCAGACGTCTAGTTATCTCTCAGAACACTTGAATTACAATATGCTGAAAGGTTATTATGGGATTTGTGTCCAATGATGCCAAAAATATCAACATGGGAGTGGGCAAATATGCTGCTTTATGTAAATGTATGTATATATTTATTATTGGAAATCAATTTACAACACAAAACAATGACAGATATTGTCCAGAAACCCTCACAGGTACTGCATTTAGCATAAATATGCTCAAATCATAAGATGGCAAACTGCAGCCCAACAGGCAACAACAGCTGTCAGTGTGTCAGTGTGCTGACTTGACTATGACTTGCCCCAAAACTGCATGTGATTATCATAAAGTGGGCATGTCCATAAAGGGGAGACTCGTGGGTACCCATAGAACCCATTTACATTCATATATCTGGAGGTCAGAGGTCAAGGGACACCTTTAAAAATGGACATGCCAGTTTTTCCTCGCCAACATTTAGCGTAACTTCATAGCGTTATTCAGCGTCCTACGCGACAAGCTAGTTTGACATGGTTGGTACCATTGGATTATTTTTTCTGGTTTCAGATGATGCCAGTATCTTCACTGTATCTTTAAAACTGAGCCCGCTACAACCTCAAAATCCGTTGCATTAATGCGTTAAAGAAATTAATAATATTAATAATTAATAGATAACGCGTTATTATTATGGCGTTAACTTTGACAGCCCTATATATTGGTATCACAATATAAAATTACATTAACTATGAAAGAGGATTTGCCAAGCAAGTACAAGGAAATATGTCACTTTATGGCAAATAAACTAAAGCTTGGTTATGGAACTAAAACACTCGTTTAAACATTAGAGAAAATGTTACAGTTAAAATAAAAGCTCATTTCAACACATCTCTTTGAATAAAAGTTGCAGGTCATCTGAGTGACTCACAGTGCTTCTATAGAGGTACAACTTCCCTGCTGTCACTTTATGGAGGGCAGGAACTGTTGATAAGTGATCCAAAGTTTGCATAAATGTGTATAGAGCCTTGCAGCCAGTGGGGTTGTGTTGATAAGCCTTTACGAGGTGATCGGGAGCTGCTGCTGTTGTGACACAAAGGCAAGTCAGTAGACGATGAATAGCCGCGATGGCTCGTCTTCTCATTTTGCTGTGCGTTGGTGAGTACTCAAATATTTGATCTACATAGTAGTTTACATTTCTGGTGCTTACTTTAACGATACCATGTGGTCATATTTTAGTGCATTTATCCATTGCACAAAACTGTTGTAGCGTTTCTCACTCTCCCTTCCCCTGGTGTTATCAATGTGTGCATTTGTCTGTATGGTGCATTATCATGAAAGTCACTTCATAATGTTTTGTTGCATCCCACCTTAAAGGTGCTCTGTGGAGTGTTTGTCCACTAGGAGAGCAATTGAGCAATATCTTTAGGTGTGGGTTCCCATTTTATTTGTGCTCCTCATGCATGAAAATTAACTTCACAAATGTTCTCAACATGTTTGTTAGACCTAAATTACGCCACAATGTATTTTGGTGAATAAGCTACCTGTTGTCACTCCCAACTCGTCAATAACCGCCATTTGGTCAGCGCCCCTCGGCATCTGAGACCGACGCACGGAGGCACCCTTTAGCAACAGAATGTGACTAATTAAACCAAACTTCCTGTGAAAACAGAAGTTTATTTTGAAAGGACACTATGCATGTAACGAGCGTACATTGACACGCCGTCCGTCCACAAGTAACGCAAGAGGGGTAACCCGTGCGTCGGTCTCCGATGCCGAGGGGCACTGACCGAGCGGCGGTATTTGACGAGTTGGGAGTGAGAATGTGTTGGAATAAGGCAGAATGTAAACAGGAACATTGTTTGTTTACACGTAAACTCTGCAAGGCTCTTTTAAGATGGATTTATGTTAGTGTTTTAATGGGAAAATAAAATTAGAATCAGAATCTTTATTTATTGCCAGGTGTATCAGGTATACACTAGGGATTTGCTTTGGTTTGTTAAAAATAACAATAGAATAATTAAAACGTTAGAATAAAATAAGAATAAAAAAAATGAAATATTATGCTAGCTTTCAAACATCGTCGACCCTATCTCTAATTTTATTGTTTGGTCTCCTAATGGGGACTCTCCTTTCTCTATTGTAAAGATAAGAGAGACAGAGCAGATAAGGTGTATTCTACGGAGTACAAACACCTGTTTTAACCCACAGTCACCTTCTCTTTCAGGTGTCACAGTGAGCACAGTGGTGGATCTGCAGAAGAGAATCATCGGAGGTCAACCATGTGAGCGTCAGTACCACATCAAACTGAAAGTTGCTGTTGGTGGATCTTCCAACTTGTGTGGTGGCTCTCTGATCAGCAACCGCTGGATCTTGACTGCGGCTCACTGTTTGAAGCCAGGAGGGTGAGAAAATGACCCAATATCTTGTTAACATCTAAACACTATAAACATATACAGAATAATGCAGGGTATATACAGACTAATATAAATGGTTTTGGTATTCCTGAGAAGAAAAAATAAATATAAAATAGATGGGGAAACAGAACTGAATGATTGTTTTATTGTGCGATGTTCATCTTTAACCTCTTCCTACATGTAGGACTATTTTTGCAGATTTAGGTGTGCATCCAGGGAGTCAAGCACGACAAGTGCAAATCACAGCAGAAGCTGTGATCTTTACAGATAACGAACACAAGACGTCCCATGACATCATGCTGCTGCAGCTACCTGCCCCCTCTGATATTCCAACTATAGCTCTTCCTGACTGTGAAGATCGTCCTGAAATGTGAGTCGGGATTTTTCTCACCTAGTTTTGAAAGTCTCACAATTTCTAGGTTTTCTCCAGATCTGGGTTCAGATTTATTTCTGGATATGATCAGTGCCAGTCAGACAGGGCAACCTTGAAGGTCTATTGGGCTGATTTTATAGCACAGCAAATCACTACACAGCTTCCAGGCAATTTTCAGTTTTCACTGTTTTTCAAGTGTCATTTCTACGCCAAGCAACAAAACTAGAGTAACGTCTGCAGTTAGGTTTAGGCAACCAAAACCACTTAGTTAGGTTTAGGAAAAACATCACGGTTCGGCTTGAAATAAGTACGTAATCTAAGTAAAATATGTACTGAAACAACGTAACATAAAAATCCCAAATGTCGCTACAAAACATTTGACAAGCGTCACTAACTTACAAAACAAAACAGCGGGCTCAAACACCGGTCTCCTGGTTGACGTTCCTGTGTTTGTTGGATCCATCCACCTCCCCTCCCTCCTCCCACCATAAGCAGTCTTTCTCAATGTCACCAGGTCTGAGTGTAGCATATTCACTGTGTTTACATTGCAGTCAGTACAGGATGCATGGCGTACAAATGGCATGAGAGAATCAAGAAAGGCGTACTCATTGCATGCTAAATGCCTTGCGCGTTAATGTGTCATTCATACGCCTTTTCACTGCTGACTGAGTATGCCGCTCAACTGCTTGTACAGGCACTGGTCATCTCTCGCCATGATTACTGTTATGTTCTTCTGGCACGGCTGTTAGCATGCACAGTAAAACCTCTGCATGTGGTTCAAAATGCGGCAGCGCGTCTGGTCTTCAACCAGCCGAAAACAGATGATGACACTTTTCATTACCCTCCACTGGCTCTCTGTTTCTGCTCACATTAAGTGCTGGTAACAAATGCTTGTCTACAGAGTGGCCATTAGCACGGCACCCACCTCATTCAGGTTTATGAGCCTTCTCATTCACTACAATCTGCAAATGAATGACTACTAGTACCGTCTTTGTGAGGCATGAAATGTCAATTCAGTGTCTTCCAAGAGTACTCACTGACCTCTCTCTACCTCTTGATCCTTTTCTATCACTGTCTTTCTCCCTCAACAAAAGAAAACGTATATATCCCACAAATTAAATGCGGAATTCACGTAATCGTGAACCAGGAAGTATAAAGAGTGACTCACGCTGCGTAAGGTGGAGGTCGGGTCAAAAAACACCGGACTTTCGCCCAGGAGACCGCTCTCCGTGTCCCGTGTGAAACCAGAATTATTTTTTTTATTTGTATTATTTATTTTTCTCACTTACATAACAACACTTCTGTAGTTATTTGAACCCAAACCATGACCATTTCCTAAACCTAACCAAGTTATTATTTTGAAAAGACTGTATGCATGTAACAAGCGGATGATGACATGTGTTGCACGAACACACGAAAAATGAGGAGTAACTTTTCAAGATATCATGTGAACGGTTGTGCGAGGATACGTTGAATGATTATAGTTGCTGATGATGATATAACATAACCACCTGGTTCTTGTTGGTATTATTTTCTAGGGTTGAGATCGCAGGTTACAGTGCCACTACTGGAGGCCCTAATGATGAAAGGAGTGAGATGATTTTTGATAATTTAATTACGTCCATGATCTATTTTATTCTGTTTTTTACCAAAATTGTTCTTTACTTATAAAGAAACATATATTTTCCTAGTTTCATTTATATTCTGCTTCAGTTCTGCATGAAATAAAAACAAAATTGAAATATTATATTTTGTTTATTAAAAATGTTCAGATGGATTTTGTAGTTTAAACGTTTCTTCTTCTTTTTCTTCTACTCCTTCTTCTTCTTTTCTCTAGAACCCGGTGAATCAGCTACTCTCCACTGTGCAGACGTAGATGTTGTCAACTGTGAAGACCTTGAAAACACTTTGCGGAACGATTTCCCAAAGGCTTACCAAGTCAAGGTGTATCAACACTGGTTCTGTGGCCAAACACCTGGAGTGGATATATGTTATGTGGGTTGGCATGGCCTCTAATACGTACTCTCCTCTTCTGTCATTAAAGTTTTAAGATAAATATGTATTTCAAACAAAATTATATTTCTGTCTCACAGGGGGATTCTGGTGGAGGAGCGGTGTACAAAAACAAGATTTACGGCGTCATTTCCTTCCTCGGTGATCCTGACCATGTGTGTAGAAAAGCAGCTGCATTCATGGACCTCTGCGATCCAGAATACGCTTCGTGGATCAATCAAACTATTGCCTGAGAAAAAGAGATGTCGACCGACAAAGACTTTCATAATGAAAGCTCAATGAGAGGAAACGTTGGTGTGGTTGGTGTGTCCCAGAAAATTGTCAACGATCTGTTTAACATTTGAATATAAAATTGAAACTCTCCATCCAAAGACCAGATAATTGATCAGTTAATCTGTTACTTTGTACCACCTGTGACAAGTGATACAAGGCCCTAACCAGGATTTTAGAAATACTGAGGTCAGGACTCCATCCTTCAATCCCAAAAATGATGTTAATTGTAAAATGTTGTGGGAATTCCATTCTCTCTCAGGCACATCACTATTGGCCCATAATAATTTGCCATAACGTATGACAGTAATGTTAAAGTAGCCTATAGCAACTGATTCTCACTCCCAACGCGATTGGGCAGTACCCCTCGGCATCGGATAGCGACAGAGGCACCCTTTAGCGTCAGTACTAACCGGGCTTTCAACTAACTCCAATGTAAACCCATCCACGACGTTGTTTGACTGTCAGAGCCACTGACGTAGTATTAATAGCGTGATAGTCAGCTCAGGTCGATCAAACAAACACAAGACTTTCAACCAGGAGACCGCTGTTCGTGTCCCGTCTGAAACTAAAAGTAACGTTGACTTATATTGTCACGTTATTCGCTAGTCAGTGAAGGTAACTAAACGCAAGAGGGGAACCCCGTGCGTCAGTCACCGATGCCGAGGGGCACCGACCAAGCGACGGTATTTGACGAGCTGGGAGTGAGAATGTGTTCCGTTTAACTGCAAACTCAGAGTTGTTAAATAAATGTTTTATTTAAGCTTTCAGAATGTCCTTGAAATCCAGGTGAAGAATGACGTACATCCAAATCCAAATCCTGGGAGTGTCACGATGCAGATTAAATAACAAATTTAATCTGTTTAGTGATGAGTTTAATGCTCAACTTTTAACGTTATATCACTTTTATATTCAGCTGAAGTGCATTAAAACCATTAAACACAGCTGTGACTATCAAATAAAATGCCAAGAGGAAACTAATAAACTCTACATCTCTATTTCTTTCTGGTTATGAAAACATATTTAAGCTAACGTTGTTGTAACATAGCCACATTATTTAACCGCTTCATTTATGGTGATTCCTCATTTAACACTTATTGTCTTTGGCTATGTCTATCCATTTACTGTTTACTGTGCATTTACTAACAGAAGAGCTCTTTCACAGCAGAGATTGTGACCTGTCACGTGCCTTGAGTTTTCTGCAAGGTTCTCTGTAGCTCAAAAGTATACAACCCGACTGCACACTTAAAGGGAAGCCTGCAACGGTAGAACACATTAAATCCTTGTCAAGTGAAGAATGTCCCTACTGATGCTAATCTGAGCTGTCGGGCCCAGGTTCTCTGTAATCATTGAATCAAGGATAATCTGGTTTGAAAAGGCTCCTGCAGACCAGAAGCCGTTTTACTGGCTGCTGTTTGACAAATGGTTAAGCCCCTGACCCCTGACTACACCTAACCACAGACAGGACTCACTGGAGTCAAACTCTGGTCTCTGGCGTCCGTCTATCATCCACCCTGACCACCTCCTCAGGATTTCTGTGCGGTACACAAATGTAGTACTTCGCTCCTTAAAAGAAATGTCCCTACGGAACATAATCCATGCAGCGATTAGATTTCAAGTATATTATGATAGAGCGGAATAATTAACAGAGAGTGATGTGCGGTTAATGGTGTCTTTATCCCTGGTGCACACACACACACACACACACACACACACACACACACACACCAAAACAAATAATGAGCGATGTTTCCCACCTGGCAGGGAGATAACCTCTCCCCCATTAATCAGTGAGCCACTGTTACTCAGCACAAACAAATAAGTCAGATTGATATCGCTGTCCTGATGTCTTGCCCTCCAGGAAAGCAAAGTGAGACAGATGAAGCGTGTAAATGCAGTCAGATATATCAGCGTCATACCTCCGCACTGAGCTCTTTTATCTCACCGCTTGGATCGTGTAGATGATGCTGCGCGTCCGATGCTGCTGATGAAACTATATGCAGTGACGGATTTGATCCTCGCATCGGCCATGTGGTTTACGGAAGTGGAAATAACATTTTCTCTGCAGATGTTTTTTCTTGATAAAATGTCTTTTATTTCAATATCACAACAAATAATACGTTTGTTCATAACTTTTATTCAAATACAACATTGTTCAGGCGCCCTGCTCATACAAAAACTACAATCCCAATCTTTGTGTTTTATCGTTGTTCGCCACTCTCAAAACAATAGTCGGAATCAATTTTATTGCAACACCACCTTTGCACTCAGTACCAAATTGATCATTATTTGAAGCTGCACAAGACACCTGTATATATTGTTGACCCCCAAAAGGGCAGTGAGATGTAGTCTGGTGTGCAGGGATGTTGATGCATTGGATAATTCTGCTCCTGGTCTGACATTTAAATCTATAGTGTGTGATGGGGCAGTCTGTCGCATCCACATTTAGTGATTTATTCTGATAAATTGGTATATTTCACAGAGAAATTCTGTCTATAATGCACTGTAAAATTCAGTCTCAGAGTGTGCTGTACAGAAAGGTTTGCTACTGTTTTAATTATTTTTTTATAGTGGTTTTATAGTGGAAATCCAGTTGTAGTTTTCTATTAAAAACATAACAGAACTTTTGAATCTTCTTCTTTAACCTCGGGTCATCAGTCTGAATCTCTTGTTCGCTTCTTTCTGGTCCTGCAAGAATCATGAAGATCACATGAATTTGTAACAACTTCATTAACACACACAGGTTGAAAATGGCAGTAGGGTGTCAGGGGAATATATTCCTGTTTGAATATTAAGAACAAAAACTCATTCAAACTCTCATTATTCCACATGCCATTTTGTAAAAAATAATTTCTCTGATACACGTCTTTAAATTATCTCTGTACATATACTGTAGAAATGCCAGCGGGATGCTATTAGTTCTACAATGATTATGGTAATTTAAAAAAAAAAAAGGCAGAAGCGCAAAATGAGTTTCTCTTTTTCCTTGGACTGTGTTTTTCAGCTGCTAATGTATCTCCTGTGGAGAAAAGGCTTGTCTGTCAAATCATCACTGTGTTTTCTAGCTCACTAGAAAATGTGTCTCCTCCTCTTCCTGGCAAATTAGAAATCTGCCCTGAAGGTTTGGAAATAATTACCCAAGTACTATGATAGGAACTTCTTCTTTCATAGGAAATGTAACATCACTTCAGAAGAATTGGCCTTTATTCTCTGTGCGTTCATCATCTGTTTCTAATTCCTTCTGTCTTTGTCTCACAGTGCGTCCCTTTATGATTCCCTTTGGCTTGTTTTTATTCTCTTTGTCAAGTGTGTGAAACTGTATGTTCGTTGAACTAGAAGCCTTTGAATAATCTATCATTAGTGATTCTTGCTGCATGTGCACTATACGCGATCAAGCTTCCTCACAAGTTGTGTTCAGATTTATGATCCAGGAGAAGAAAAATAATCAATTCATTTTTTGTGATCCCCTACTTCTGTCAATATAGACCTTTTCTTCACGGAAGACATTTTCACGTGTCACAGTAGGAAAAGCACAGGTGATGGCTGAACTCCATTTAGCTGATTTGATTTCAGGATCCGGGGCTGCGATCGAAAAGTAAAAAAATGAAGGTCCTAACGTCGTTTCCTAACCACTTTTCCTTTGACCTCGATGGAAAACGTCATTCATGAGGACTTACGAAAACACAACCGTGGTGTTAAGAGAATCCGACTGCACTTTCACTATAAACTCCGTAATTGTGATGCGACGGTGGCAGGTGTTAGTGACGCAGGTCTGCCGTGGTGAAACTACAATGTTCTGAAGAGACTTCTGCTCCTCCTCATTGCTCTGTTTTCCGGCTTTAAAAAATCTAATGTGTGACGGGAGACTTTGACCAATCACAGGTCATTTCAATTGAGAGAGCATTCCTATTGGCTGTGCTCCGGTCATGTGACCAGAACTTGGCGTTCCTTCATCAGATTTTACAATGACGGCACAAACTTTTAAATTTTATAGCTAAACCGTGCACTACAAGATGATTCTGAAAACATTTAAGGCGACAAAAGGCATTAACGTAACAGAATATTGATTAATATTTGATCATCGTTTGGTCGGAGTTCGCGAGTGATTGACAGCCGGCTCTCTGTGAGAGGAACATGATTTTTTTCAGGTAACCTGTTTCATGCACTACTGTCAGGATATAGCGACCGCTTTATAAAATTAACTTTTTTCAATCATATTTGCTCCAATCTCGCCTACTTCAGCTTTAAATGTATATTTCTTCTACTCCTTTTCGGACGTAATATTATGTATTTTAATTATTTGTTTGCTATATGTTTACTGTACTTTTTATTTGTTATTCTTGTTTTGTTTTTTACTTATTTGTTACTTGTTAGATAGAGATAAAGTGAAACGAAATGGTTGTCACTGTCCACTCATATTTATCAACATGAATCCAAATTAGTATATGACTGTATGAAAATAATATGCATGATAAGAATACCGCTTGTTTTCATGAACGGCCGAATGGTACAATGTTTTAAATGTTGCGGACGCAAGGAATTGTGGGACGGCATTATCTCCTTTCCTTTAATAAAGGATGGTCCACTGAGTCCTAAAGGAGATAAGAAAGGAAGCATTGAAGCACCTTTTCCTTAACATTTAGAGAATTCAACCAGCTCTTATCACGGCTGCTACTGAGATACTTCCGGGTCATTTCACTCAGTTAGGAACCTTCCTGAGAGAAAAAAAGACTTTTCAACTGCAGCCCCGGTGTCGTTTACGCTGTCTCACTCTCACTGGAACACTGGAATAGAACGGAGCCATCGCTAATGTTATCAGTAACACCTGTGCCCTTTTCCTGCCATGACAAGTCAAAGTGTCTGCTGTGAAGAAGGCCTGTTGTTCTCTTCTTCCTCCCCGCTTCATTTCCTTCAGTCTCACCGTTCACAGCAGTGAGCAGACCTTCTTCTTGACCTTGGTGGGCTGGGGACAGAGCACGGCCCGGATGGCCTCGTCAAACACAGTCTTCAGGCCGCGCTGGGTCAAAGCCGAGCACTCCAGGTACTTCACTGAATCTACACATGCAAAAAAAAAAGGACACACACGAAACTGCACTTAGAAACATATAGAAGAAGTGAGGGATAAGCCTGCACGTTACAGTTTTTTCTCATTCGCTTTGGCTCAATTCTTGAATGAGAATATGTTTTTTTTCAAAACAGTGAGTTCAAATCTCTGAACAATTCGTTTTTCGTTCGCAACAGATTTTAATTTGTCATTCATTCAAGCAAATTGTATGTGTTTTGGCACTTGTACAAAAGAGCAGTGCCTGAAATGGGCCGGTACTCACCAGTACTGAGTACCGGCACTTCTGATTTTTGTCCACATGAGTACCCTTACTTCTTAATGTACCCCTGTGTCTCTGTGTAAACACACAGCTAACTTAATGCTGAGAAAACAACACTGAAAATGCCTTGGATATTCCTTCTCATAATCCAATTTGATCTGTAGACCAACAGATATCAAATGCATGTTGTGTGTAGGCCTAAGATATGTAAGAAAATGCATACAAAAACACATTTGAAGTGGGATATATAATAATATATGTAAGATATACATATAAATATATCATGCTGATGATGATTATCATGTCATGCAACTGCTGAATTTGGGAGCTGGCACCTTTTTTGGTCCAATTCAGGTACTGAAAAAGAGTTAGTACAATAAACAACTTGCACAGGATGATTTGATTTTCAGTGAGATCGTCGTCGTCTTCACAACTTCTAAACATTCCTTCATCGTTTGAGCCGTCACATGCAAAATGATCCATTCAGTTATCAAATTTTTCAGACATGCACGTACTGTATATTCCATAGATATCTATGACGAGGAGGTACAATTTGTTGTTTTTGTACTGAACTACTGCAGTTTTTTTCGTTGTTGCAGGGTTGTTGTTGTTGTTGTTGTTGGTTTTTTGGCATGGATGTCATTTTTGTGGCAAAATTTCTGTTCTCTGTATGTAACTTTACATGAAAGATCAGAGGTGAATTTTCCGTTTACAGTACAGGTAACACATAGCTACATGAATGAATTTACCGTATACATACAAATGTGCTACTGAGTGTTGGACCTACTGTTGAAATGGGTAAATGTAAAAAGCTCAGCGTGATAACACAACAGCATTCAGCTAGACAAATCTGACATTCTAGTGTAGTACAGTAAGCAGTCAGTGTCAAACAAAAAAAGTAGAAGAAAACTGAGATTTGTATATTAGAAAAAACATTTTGACAAATACGGCTCACACGATGACAAAACAACTTTTCATTTTGGAGTCATTGACCAATTTACTGACACAATCACTGGTTTTGAAGCATGAATGAAGTGTTTGGGGTGAGTTTATAACTTTTGCAAACATGCTATAGAGTTGTGATGTCCCATCAAACAGTTGTGACAAATGCGCTTACAGTTTAGAGAATATCAAGATTGTTTAAAAAAATGTTTTTTGCCATAAAGTGACTGAGTTAAACTATAATGCTGCACGTAAACAGCACCTCTAACTACATGCACTGCAGGACATCCTGTAGAACCTGCATGTTGAAATACAGTAAAGGAAAGGCCTGAAACATCAGTAACATGTCAGCTGGGTGTCTAACAGGCTTTAGCCCCTCAACCCTGTTTTAATAAAAATACTCTGAGACCTAATTCCACCAGAAAAATCTACAAATACATGCATATCTGGATGGGCTATTATCAGCCGCTCCAACAACACAGGAATATAGAGGAATCAAATCTTAATTTGACGGATTTCAACTTCATGAAATCTTAATGCCACATCTCAGACATGTTCTGCAAAGAAGAAGATAATTCCCCTTTTTATATATATTTCATCTGCTTACAATGCAAGACGTTATGGATTGCAACTCTCTAAGTCAACGTTTGTAGTGTGTTTCTATCCACCTGACTAATATAAAACCAATATTTATTCTGCTTTTATCTCCTGCTTTGGTCTCCACCAACTCCTGAGAAAACCATCAGACTGTTTAGCTGCTAAATGCTCCATTTTTGTGCCGTTTGGTCCTGGAAAGGTAGCACACCGGGGCTCATTAGAACTTCATGAGGATAAACAGCTGCCTGCTTCGACAGGAAACATGAGAGTTGTAAAAAAACAAAAAACAATGAGCTGAAAGATGCTAAAATGCCCCGTCGAGCTGAGGGGAAACTGCATGAGAATTAGTTTTTTCTCTCAAAGCTGATGTTTAATAATTATTTAAATAATTGAATAACATCACAAAGGCTTCTTTAATCTGTCAGAGAGAAGGATTGTTGACCATGATCAATCCAATTAGCACTGTTTCACTACAATGCTGGCAGTAATCCATGAAAACACAATACATAATTCAACCGACATCACAGGCAAACTGTCCATAAAATGTGAATCACATTTTCCTTTATCTACATCACAGTAGCCTAGTTAATATCAGCCAAGGAGGCTACAAATGTCTGTCATACGAGGCCTGAGAGAACCACACTGGCGTTACTCACCTATGTCCTTGGCCAGAGCCAGGCCCTGAGGGTAGGTGATGGGTGCCAGCTTCTTTTCCTTCAGCTTCTCGATGGTGTCCTTCTCGTCCCTCAGATCCAGCTTGGTGCCCACCAGGATGATGGGTGTTGAGGGGCAGTGGTGGCGAACCTCCGGGTACCACTGGGCAGAGTTAAAGACAAACAAAATGAGAAGAGAGAAAGGGGAAGGTATGTGTCGGAGTTGAAGTTAACGACGGAGTGAAGGGAGAGGAGAGGTACAAAAAAATGGATGAAGGAAGGAGTCAGCCTGGTCTCTTAAACTGTCATGAAATAAGTCTTAAAATGCAAAGATATGGTATGTAATACAAGTTTCAGACCTGTCCTAGCTGCCTCCACTCTCCTCTTTTGCAATTTCTCTCTAAGTCCTTGCGACACCTTTCCCTCTGATCTCTCGTTTGACTTCTTCCTCCCCACCCTCACATCTCTTCTTCCTCTCTCACTCTATTCTAGGCTTCGCTTTTATCCTCTCTCCGTCCGTTTTCCTCAGTGAGGAAATGAGAGATGTTATCTGCTAGGGAGAATTGAGTTAGAAGTGAGATTCTGTAAGCGCCCACTGTGACAGTTTTAGTTTTTGATCGGCAAATCCAGCTCGCTTAGTGGAGCCGTCTGCTCACAAGCCAGCCTCTTGACATGAGGGGATTATGGGTATCGCCTGATGAACCGCACTGCTGCTTCCTTGAGTCAATTACTTTTGAATGTCTTACCATGAATGGCTGAAATTTTAAACCCCGCTGTAGTACAAATTCATTGTCTCCTTGAGAGTCTTTCCCGCCCACCAACTTTATTGTCTTATGAAATCTCATTAACATACAGTGTATTTAAATAATATTTCTATTTTGGCCGCAGCCTGTAGGGAAATTCTCCGGTGGACGTTTTTAAACTTCACTTATTAGGTTTCTATAGATAGATAGATACATTTCGATAGATAGATAGACTTTATTGATCCCAAATTGGGAAATTATAAAAAATAAATAAAATGTACATATCAACACTAGAGAAATATATGTATAGAATACACAATATAAATAAATATTTAAATACACTATGAATATAACCGACAACTAAAACTAACAAAATATAAACATAGAATAACCTAAACATTAGAAAAGTGTGGAAGTTACAATGTCTTCTTTAAAATATATACAGTATACATGTATGTATGTATACATATATATATATGATATATATATATATATATATATATATATATATATATATATATATATATGACTTGACTATGACTTGCCCCAAACTGCATGTGATTATCATAAAGTGGGCATGTCTGTAAAGGGGAGACTCGTGGGTACCCATAGAACCCATTGATCTGGAGGTCAGAGGTCGAAGGACCCCTTTGAAAATGTCCATTCCAGTTTTTCCTCGCCAAAATTTAGCATAAGTTTGGAGCGTTATTTAGCCTCCTTTGTGACAAGCTAGTATGACATTGTAACGTGTTATTATCGCCTTAACTTCAGGAGCCCTAATAAAAAGATTTTACAAGCATTTTGAACCTGGCTTTATCCAATGTTCAGATTTCTGTTCTGGAAAGGTATACAAATTGGCAAAAATGTAAATAAAATAATGCCTCAACTGAATATTTAAACCAAAACAAACAAAACTTGTAATACAAAAAATAATTGTCTAAATTTAAGTCATCAACTGGGATGTCATGGTGGTATCTGTTAGTTAAATTTGTTTTACCCTATTCTCTCAAACAGTGCCAGTCAAAACATTCAGCCTCCTTGTCTCACAGATAATGTGGTGATTATTTGAACTGTTGATCAAATACAGTTTGTTTTCAGGGTGTAAAATAATAACTTATGAACTGAAATTTCACTTCAAAGAGTTACCATCAACTGGTCTTCCTTTTTAATTTCCATTCATACCAACTAATGTAGTGAGAACTACTTTCATGGTACCACCCCAGTCCCTTGTTACCATGGTGACTCACAAAGGTTTCAAAATGAAGAGCAAAGCAGAGGTGAACCGTACTAAAATGACCCAATCAATATTCCTGATGTTATTTCCTTTGTTATGTTGCATTGATGTTCCTATAGGATATTTATAGGCTTGAAGAGAAAGAGGCTCTGCTGTCGTTGCAGTACACTCATCCTTGCGTCATCGTAAAGCGCAGGAAATGGAGAATGTGTGACAAAACCTAGAGAGCACTTGAGATGAGAGCGCTGTACCTGAAAGCCTTTAATCTCACAATGCTGCATATACATCCATGATTTAACCCACATGACCCTGAATAGAGATGAGCAGTAACAGAATATGGATGGAGGGATGAATGGAAATCTAAAAAACTGAACTGAAAGTTGTTCAGTAAATGTACGCCTTTTAACAAGAAAAACATATTCAGATATTCTTTGGTTCCATCTTCTCCAATGTGCTGCTTTTCTATTTTTATAATCACATAATAATGTGCGTATTATAATAATAAACAAAAAGCCAACACTCGGTTAACATCAGATATCTGCAGTAATATCTAAATCATGCACATCAACAACCGGCGTGTCCTCGCCATTTGCAGCACTTTTTGTAAACGCTGCTTATGTGTTGTCAATTTGATGTTTTCTTCATTTGCTTGTGTTGTGTCTATTTGCATATGATTTCTTAATTTGCAATGTGTTGAGCTATCAGGGCCACCAAACTATTTGGATATTAAAGGGGCATATCGTTCTTACTTCCAGGTTCATACTTGTATTTGGGGTTTCTACCAGAGCATACCAAACATGCTTTAATATAAAAAAAACCCACTTCTCATCCTGTCTGTCTGAATATACCTGAATATACTCTGTCTGAAACGCTCCGTTTTACTGCCTGTCTCTTTAAAGTAAAACTAATTTTTGGTGCCACTGGCCAGTTGACTGACACATTAACTGCTTTTGAAGCATGAATGAAGTGTTTTGGGAGAGTTTCTACCTTTTGCAGACATGCAAATGTCCCATCAAACAGTTGTGACTTACACTTTAGAGCAGGGGTCGGCAACCTTTACTATCAAAAGAGCCAATTTAGGCAAAAAAAAATAAATCTGTCTGGAGCCGCAAAACATTTGAGCATTGTGATGAAGGTAACACAGTTTATAGTCTAAGTATATAGTATATAAGTCTAATGCAGTGAGGGCCCAAGTGCAAATGTACTACGGAGTATTAGGGCCACATTGAGGGAAAAAACATCTGAGATTTCGAGAATAAAGTCATAACTTTAAGAGAAAAAAAGAAAATAACATGTAAAATTACTACTACTATACTATATATATATATACATATATATATACTAATATGACTTTATTCTCATAATATTACGACTTTTTTTCTCGTGAACCGTTGACTTTATTCTCGTTATATTATGAATTTATTCTCGAAATCTCAGATTTTTTTTTTTTTTTCCTCAATGTGGACCTAATACTCCGTCGTACCGTCGTACATTAGACCTACTACAATGATGAATGAAATGAAAATGTTAACAAAAAAACAGTAATTAATTTCCACAGATTTTTTATAAACTCCACAGGGAGCCACTGGATTTGTCTCCGGAGCCGCAGGTTGCTGACCCCTGGTTTAGAGAAAGTTAAGACTGTTTCAAAAAATAAGCCATAGCAACTGAGAAAAACTTTAATACACAGTCTGACCACTGTTGTTTCTATTTTAGGACTACTTTATTTCATAAACTAAAAATATAAATCAAAGTGGGTGACTGTTAATTTAGGTGACATATAAAACCGTCCAAAAAAATGATGTACAGTACCACAGAGACGAGACTCACCTTAGCTCTGACGTTCTCGTAGGACGCCGGACTCACCAGGGAGAAACAGATCAGGAAAACATCCTACATGGATAGATAATGAGATGAGACAGAGAAGATTAGATGGTAGATTTGACCACACCGGGACTCTGACTATGTCTATTGCAAGTTTATAGTTTAATCTTTACCGGTAACAGAATGACTGCTTGACTTATTTTATTGCAAAGGGCACTCTTCACCTCCCTTCACTCGTATTTTGAATATAATTCAAAAAGAATTATTAAAATATTTTTTAAAAATATTTTTATTATTTTCAATAGATATCGTGATGATATCGCTATCGTGAAATATTTGGGCCATTATAATCATGTAATTAAATCTGATATTGTGACAGCCATATGAACAAATAATAAAAAAAAAAAATAATATAATAACCAAGATTGTGGCACAAAATATACATCACTGCTTTAATTAAATTTTTAGAATTAAATAAATATCAAGTAACAACATTTTTATTCCTTTGGTCTCAAAATAACACCCTGGATAATCTTCAATATTGCAATAATTTGGTCAAAGCCAGACACTATATGTAGGTACTGTATATACTGTATTGTTATGTATAAAACTATATTTGTTTTGTTCCTTTTAATTGTCAAGTCTCACATGATAAGATTAACGAGTGTGTGTGCGTGTGCGTGTGTGTGCGTGTGTGTGTGTGTGTGTGTGTGTGTGTGTGTGTGTGTGTGTGTGTGTGTGTACCGTCTGTGGGTAGGACAGTGGCCGGAGCCTGTCGTAGTCTTCCTGTCCAGCTGTATCCCAGAGGCCCAGGTTGACCGGCTTGCTGTCTACCATCACATTAGCTGAGTAGTTGTCAAACCTGTGGGAAAAAAAACAATCAATCGTTTGATTGATTATTTAACAACAATCAATCATTGGATTTAGAAATGCCGTCACGCCATGGTAGGCTCTCTTTTTATTACAGAGAAAAAGGAAGTGTATTAGGACAGATTGGATAAAGTTTAGGATGGCCAGTAACATAGATTTAATAAAAATACCTGTTTATATAGCATTCATTACACGTTATTCTTGCCCAGTTAATGAGCACTAGACTTATTAGACTGTAAGGATTATAAGAATATTCATTGCATTTTATTGTATTGTTTGCTTTCGATAAAATGCATCTGACATTTGGCCTCTGTTGTGTGTTTAAGGAAATAACCACTGTGGTCGATGGTAGATTATAATATTTAAGCAGCACTGCCCCGGTGTGGTCACACTGAAACACTACAGTCTCATCTCTCAGCTTTGTGAGTTTATTATAATAATAATACATAATGATAATAATATAATAATAATAAAACATCACACCCAGAATGCACCTGTGAAAACGCCTGTAACCAATTAGATCACTTAGAAATCCGAGCTTGAACACTATAAATAGGATTCAGGTTTGTTCTTTGGTGTGCACAACAATGGAGAGAGAGTTAGAGGACTGTGATTATGTCTAATACTGTTATGAGTATTGATAATAAACACATTGCATTTGTGTTCACAGTCTATATTTACAGCATGCTACACATGATAATAGTGTTTTATACTCAGCACGTCAGGGAGCAGATGGCACACAATGGAAAGAGATATTTATTTGGTGTTTGTGTGTAAAGTTCGGATGCATTTTTAGAAGTTGAGTTAGTTGAGTTTGAGTTTATATAATTTTGAATGAAGTGTTTGCAAGAGATGTAAGATATTTGTATTTTGATCATATATTTTTTGTGTCGACAAAGAGGTCCCTAATTTCACAAAACTGTATTTTAGCAATAGCAAAAAACTGTAATACATTTTATTTATGAAGCTCTTTTCTACACTCAAAGCGGTATTTACAGTACGTTCCTTTGGACTTACTCTAGCTACAAAATAAGACAACATACCAAATAGCTTCAATACTAAAGAGCAATAAGTCAGTGATCCAACCTGAGTCATCTTAAGGGTAGTTTCTGTCTCTCCTTATGCAACGTCGATGGAGACACTCAACTCTGTTTTAGCAACATCCTGCTTCCCTGTCACGTGTTTGCTCGTATTCAGTCATCTCGCGCCATCAGTTAGTATAATGCCTCTCTCCACCGGATACACTTTTCACCTAAAAACGTCTTTTATTAGTGTCAGCAAGTTTCTATTTTTTCCAAGATATCTTAACAGTTTTGTTAATCTCAATCTCTTTTATCTAATAGTATCATTTGTATGTATATTTTTTTCCAACTATATTGTTTATTTTGCTTAAATGGTTCCTGTGTAAAGGAACCAGGTGCTTTATAGATAATGTTTATTATTCCTATGATTAATATGTTGGCCAGCAGAGTAATTAAAATCAGTGCCTTGCTCATGGTTAAACTACAGGAGGGCGGTAATCATTTACATTTTTTACAATTTATCTGTCAGCTTTCTCTCTAACTTGAAGGCTGCTGCCAGCCCAAACCTGCCCGTGTTACACCAGCAGACATCTGCACATGTACGGCAGTGTGTGTGTGTGTTTGTGTGTGTGTGTGTGTGTGTGTGTATATGTGTGTCACACACAATAGCATTTTGCATTTAGTGTTCATACAGAAATGTTTACATGTTTTACTCATGCATGTAATTTTCTGTATTTTTCTCATATACCTTCAGAGAGAGAGAGAGAGAGAGAGAGAGAGAGAGAGAGAGAGAGAGAGAGCATGTGTGTGCGTCATACTCACACAGTAGGAATGTACTCCCCGGGGAAGGCATTGGTGGTGTAGCTGATGAGAAGACATGTTTTTCCCACCGCTCTAAAACACACAAGTAAAAACACCATCAGTGAGATATTATGAAAAGACAATATCAATGTTTCAGGCTATAAGAGTGGATCACAGCGAGAGGAAGACAAAGAAGAAGATGGACAGGCTTAATATCAGGACGCTTTGTCCCAAGTCCATACTACATATAACAACAGTATACATTCATTTTCATAGTTTACATTTATAGAATACTTTTCCATTTTGTACTAACAGGAAATTACAGAAGATGGGAAGGCAGAGCAGAATGGTTTTCCAAAGATTTAAATTGTATTTGTTGTTTTTTAGGATGTTGGTTTATCACTCACGACATATTTTTTCCAGCAAGAAGCAGCTCCTCCATTTATTTATTAATGAATTAATTGATTTATTTATTTTTGTGCATTGCATGCTTAAAGCTGAAGAAGGCGAGACTGGAGCAAATACGGTTAAAAAAAGTTATTTTTTAGTACATAAAACAGGTAAACTGAAAAAAATTCATGTGCCTCTGTGTCCTCCGGTGCTCCTAACAGCATCTGCAAGATTTCACAGACCGGAAGAAAACAAGCAGTCAGAGCTGATCTATGAGAGCCGGCTGTCAATCACTCGCGAACTCCGACCAAACGGTCAAACTAGGCAGCGCTGATCAAATATGAATCAATATTCTGTTACGTTAATGTCTATTTCTCTCCTCAAATGTTTTCAGAATCATCTTGTAGTGCACGGTTTAGCTGTAAAATGAGAAAGTTAGTGACGCCGCCGCCATTGTGAAATCTGATGAAGGAACACCAAGTTCTGGTCACATGACCGGAGCACAGCCAATAGGAACGCTCTCTCAATGAAATGACCTGTGATTGGTCAAACTCTCACGTCACTGGCTAGATTTTTTAAAGCCTGAAAACAGAGCCATGAGGAGGAGCAGAAGTCTAGTTATCTCTCAGAACACTTGAATTACAATATGCTGAAAGGTTATTATGGAATTTTTGCCCAATGATGTCAAAAAGATACTGCCTACTGCAGCTTTAAATCAAACCTGGCTAGACTTAGTGTGTGGAATGGATTTAAGACAAAGTTATAGAAAAGAAGAGGATGAGTGAGCTGGCAGACTGATCTTAGAGAAAGTCATCACATGTACAGTATCACATGTTTATTCTATACAGTATTAATATCACCTTTTATAAGACAAAAAAGCTCCAGTAACATGTTCATTACAGGAGCGCAGTGAGCAGCTATAGTCTCAACATCCACAGTGATGAAACAGACACGGCTGACTGCAGGAGATGATCAAACAAGTATCAACTAGCCCTGTTCTCATTTTGTTCCAAAACTCTCTGTTGTCAGCGTTTCAACAATAACACCAGAACTCGTGGTCTGGGGGGCGAGGTGGGGAGGTGGGGCTGTTGTCCTTGTTGAATCTGTTAAATTTATTGTTGCTCGTTAGTTGTTATTATAGTTTCAATATAAATTATATATTTATAAGTTTTCCTTGTAGTCTTGCCTCCCTCCAGCCTTTCAAATATCTGGTTGTGATTTAGTGACTGCAAAAGGCCATAGCATATGCATCTTTATTTTATGTCATTATGCTAAGTACGCAAGTTGTCCAACATGCAACACTTAGCAACCAAGCTGAATTACAAGACATAAAGTAGTATTTGGGTGGTTGTCAGGTAGAAAATCGTGATTGTGTGTGGCATGCCTTGGTTGAGCTTTTGCGGTCATCCAATTTGCATAATGCAAAATAATCTTAGCTGTGGGTTTGCTTGCGGTTTGTCATCAGTTGTTCTGAGTTGTGAATCCATCTACTGATGAAGACTGTGGATGGAAAAGCTCAAAAAAAGGCTAGTATAAGTGGAACTTCAGTTGAGATATTTTGTCAAACAAATATTAAAGATTTGAAACCAAGTGTTCATGTATGAGCCTTTCAAAGGTGGAATCAAAACGTTGCAGTCCGTTCAGAGTCACGGCTATTACTGACGCATGATTCAGACATCATCGGAGGGGTTTTCCATTGTTGAAATCACATCAGATCAGAGAAAGCTAACTAAGTTTGCCTAAACCTAACCAAGTTGTTTCCTGTGAAGATGGAAGTTTATATTGAAAAGACCGGAGCGGAAATTGACGTTGGACAATGGTAGGAAAAGCACGAAAACGTATGATGAACGTAAGATATCATATGAACCGTTGTATGAGAATACAGTATGTTGCTGGGGTGTAACGCACAATATAGGAAAGGTTATAGAAGGTTATAGAGATACCAAAATATAAGAAATTCACAACATGTGAGTATCACCTGTACCCGGCACCAATGACATGATGAGTAAGTTAGGGGTTGGCACTTCACCTATACTTTCTTAACCATGCAGATAGTGTCAGTTTTATTTGTCACGGTTCTCATTGCAAATATAATATCTATCTATATATCAGAAACATCTGCACACCAAATGACTCCCATTAGAAGGATTATTATTGGTTTTTATTCCAGCCGTCATCCTATGGGACACTGGAAGTGCATGTCTTTCTTATAGTTTCTAAATACAATATCTGCCACAGACAACTTCTGCTGTCAATACCAGGCAATGAAAATGGTTGTGTTTGTCTTTGTGGTGCAACATTGAAACGTCCCACTTTAAAAAAAAACTGTGGACAGTTTTTTGTATTTTTGATAGAAATAGCTCCCAGTGAAAACAGGGCGGTCTGTGTATTTTTTACTGGAACAATGTATTACAAAAGGAAGTGGAGTTTTTCCAAATTTAATTTTCAAAGTAAAACACAAAAGAGGACTTTCTTTTGGATGCTTGGGCTATGTCCAAAGTTACCATAGTCCTATTATGTATTTACACCACTTTATTTATGTGTAAAATGTATTTAACTACACATTACCCTGAAAAATTATCACAATTATAGAAAAAAAAGTAGTGACCTAGGCATTTATAATACTGTTTTTTTTAAATAACATAAACAAATGCTGAACTACCAAATGGCTATTATGAGGGGAATAGATTTCAGACAGCCATTGAGCAAAAAAAAGAAATTTCCCTCTGTATATTTGGGTATGTGTGTATATATATCTATCTATATATATAGATAGATATATATAGATATATACACATACCCAAATACACAGAGGGAAATTTCTTTTTTTTTTATCTGGGCTAATAAAAACTTTTCAAAAAAACACAGAGTTGTGTTAAAGATTTTGTGATAATTTTTTGCTAAAATCAAAATATTTTCTTATTTAAAAAAAACAAAACAACTACATACAAACTGCTTCAGGGTGTAAAAAGTCTCTCATTGTAAGGTGGCATTTTAAAGAAGGCCAACAGGAACAAGTTGACTCGATACGAGCAGCCCAGCTGCCAACTAACAAAAGGTCTGTGTGAGTCCTTCTATCTTTGTGAGGACCAGTTTGAGTTTTTAGACTTTCAGTTTGATGACATGTTGTCAGGTTGTTTGAGGATTTTTACAGTTAAGGTTAGAGTAAGGTGAGATGTAAAGGTTGGGGTTAGGCAAAGTATTGCGATAGTTAAGGTTAGGATTGCGGGTTAAGCAGTCCGTTATGTCAGCAAAGGCTCTCAGAAGTATAGAAGTGCAAGCATGTGTGTGTTTCGTGGTTGTGTGTGAGTCAAATAGGAACCGATCTGTTTCAGAAGCATCAGTTTCTCACTGAAAACAGGAACCAGCCAAACTGCAGACTTCAACCTCTCATCTCGCTCTGGCTCTTTCTTCTTAATCTGGTTTTCCATCAACTTTTCTGTCCCCTGCCGACACCGTCACCTACATGATCTGGTTTGAGCTTAGCCAACTCTTTATAGAAGATTCATCCTCACGCTATCTCTGTCTCTCTACCTCACTCTCTCTTTAATTTCATCCACTGTATCTTTTTTCTCTTTCATCATGTCAACCTGTTGGTTGGAATCTCATAACCATCATCACAACGCAGCCCTGCCTCACCAAACAGCGTATGAATGACACGAGAATTTCTAAGTCAGTCTGCGTGAAATTACAACGCCATTCTTGCTTTTGATGTCATTTCATACCATGTAGTACTGACTGCAATGTAAACACATCCCTGTGAATATGCTACGCTCAGAGCTACTGGTGGACAGTTGGGGAGCTGGATGGGTCCTAAAGACACTGGACTTTCAACCAGGAGACTGGTGTTCGTGTCCCAAAGTCTTGTTGAGTTATTTTGAAGTTTTTCATGTTTGTGTTTTTCATACTTATGTTACGTTGTTTACCTACGTATTTTACTTTACTTATTCCAAACCCAACCATAATGTTTGTCCTAAACCTAACTAAGTGGTTTTGTTGCCTAAACATAACCACGAGCGTTTCACGGTAACAACTGCATTAAATGACGATGTGAAAAGCCTAACATGCGTCATCATGAATATAAATTAGGGCTGAATGCAAATTTGTTTTAACGCCACTCATTTCTTCGCAACTTGCAATTTTTAGGTGGTAGCGGGCTCAGTTTAAATGCAAAGATACTTGTATCATATGAAACTAAAAAATCTAAACAATCCATCGGTACCAACCATGTCTTACTAGCTTGTCTCAAAGGAGGTTAAATAACGCTCATAACTTACGCTAAATTTTAGGAGGAAAAACTGGCATGGCCATTATCAAATTGATCCCTTGACCTCTGACCTCCAGATATGTGAATGTAAATGGGTTCTATGGGTACCCACGAGTCTCCCCTTTACAGACATGCCCACTTTATGATAATCACATGCAGTTTGGGGCAAGTCATAGTCAAGTCAGCACACTGACACACTGACAGCTGTTGTTGTCTGTTGGGCTGCAGTTTTTCATGTTATGATTTGAACATTTTATGCTAAATGCAGTACCTGTGAGGGTTTCTGGATCAATATCTGTCATTGTTTTGTGTTGTTAATTGATTTCCAACAATAAATATATACATACATTTGCATAAAGCAAGCATATTTGCCCACTCCCATGTTGATAAGAGTAATAAACACTCCCTTTAAGGTACATTTTTGAAAAGATAAAAAATGTGCGATTAATTTGTGATTAATCGCGATTAAGTATTTGAATCAACTAACAGCCCAATTATTAATGTAACTTTTGTTTGTTCACAAGAAAACTCCACAGGAACCCCTAAGAGGTTTTAAAATGTGTGTTTAATACTGTTAAATATATATATATATATATATATATTATATATAAAGATGGAGATTTGTGTATTTGTTGAAACAGTCCATCTGTCCAACACCTTTCTATCATAGGGCCATACTGTATATCCGCAGCTTCTATGTACACAGTGACTCACTGAGAGACGGCAGACTTCCCCTACAACCTGAAACCAACTTCCTCTTCTCTCTCTGTTACCAGAAGCTTGAAATCCCATTTTTTGACATCTGGTTTAGTCACTGATGAACATGTTCACACATCACACAGACAGATTAGGACGCTGAGTTTCTTTTAAAAAGACTGTACCGTCTCCACAGGCTCCACCTGCACAGGGTTCATCTACTGTGAAACTGCTGCTACGTCCGGCAGAGGAATATTTGCAGCATGAAGCTACGTTAGCTCTGACCAAGAGATAAAAAAAAAAAACCTGGCAGAAATGACTCATACCACCGCCGGCTTCAACTGACAGCTTCTCAGCTCACATAAAGCCTATATACCAATACTCTCTCAGAAGGGCTGTTTGGACTCTCAATTCTGAATTGTTTTAAACCGACAAATCAATACTGTCTGCAGTGATCGGCCAGGTGTTCACAGGTGGGAAACTGGGCTGTGGGCAAATTCTTCTCTTCACATTCCTCACATGAATTCCCCCCGCTGTTGGTGTTCTTTACAGAACTGCACCAACTGCCTTCGTGTTGTGTGGAGTGTGTTTTCAAAGAAAAAGTATGACTTCAAAGAGTTTGACTGTTTAAGATTGTTTTTTAAAAGATACACTTTGAAAAATGTAACGCTAATGTTATTTCCTTAGGTATAATTATTTAGCCTAGATGTCCTCAAGTACTTCAGATTTGAAATAACACCGTAAAAGTGCTAACGTTCAGTCTTCACAACCCAATGACTGAAATATGGTGTTGGTCCACGCTCTCCAGAACAACGCACAGGAGCGTTTTCTGATCTGAAGCCGCGATTGACGTCTCCGTTAAGTGTTTTCTGACTCTGAACGCTGTCGTTAAAGTAATCATCTGGAAGATTTTCATTTAAATACATATCTGTTGAGTCACTATATGTCCAACACGTTCTCATCCCGCAAAACGCTGCTGCCAGGCTTTTAACTCGTACCAAGAGAAGTGACCACATCACACCGATCCTTGCTGCCCTTCACTGGTTACCTGTGAGTTTTAGAGTTGATTTTAAGATTTCACTGCTTGTTTTTAAAGCCTGAATGGTCTGGCTCCTGCCTATATCGGTGATTTGTATGTGCCCGATTGATGCTTGAGATCCTTCTGGCAGGGCCCTACTAACAGTTCCAAAATCCAAACTTGTCAACAAAGCTGACCGGGCTTTTGCAGTCCAGGCCCCTCAGCTGTGGAGCTCCCTACCTGACAGACAAACTCAGTATCTTCCTTTAAATCTCTTCTTAAAACTCACTTTTATATTATGGCTTTTTCTTAACAGATGGTGCACTGTTGTAACTATTTTGTTTAGATTTTAAGATCTGGGTATTAATTATTTTTATCATTAATTTATTGGAAAGCACTTTGTAACCTTGTTTTGAAAGGTGCTATATAAATAAATTATTATCCCAACTTGTTACATACCACCGCTTTGTCACGCCCCTTGGCATCACTTTATTTTCAGCATCAAACCACTGTAGTTAGGTTTAGGAAAGACCAACATGGTTGGGCTTAAAACTACTATGTCTGTACAGTGAAAATGAAACTGAACGTTGTGAACACGGGACGCGAACAAACAGCTGATTGTAACGTGACGCACGAGACACGAACAGCGATCTCCTGGATGAAAGCCTTGTGTTTGTTGGACCCATCCACCTCTCCTCCCGCCCACCCAGTGTGCTCTTTAAACTACGCCACCACGCTCCCTGCGCACTTTCTCGGAGCGTTTACTGTTTCCGCGGATGGGTTTACATTGTACTTAATGGAACGCCCGCTGCGTTTCATAAGGGCACCTTGTTTGGTGGTACCACACGCCGACGACCGTGACAAAGCCTCGGTATTTAACGCCCTGGGAAGGAGACATGTTGATATGTGGTTTAATGAGGTAACACAATGGTGATTGAGCCAATGGCCCGCTGATGAAAGAATTTGCAGTATTATGAACTGTGACGACATTCCCGGTGAAAAATCTCAAGCGGCGACACAGTTAGTGATGCGTAGGAGCCGGGTAGGTGGAGCTTACGCAACAGACTCTTCAATTCACGTGTGTGTGAAGCGGCGTGCTGTTTTTTTCCGGTCTCGGCTAGAAACGGTTACTATGGCTGAACAAATAAAGAAAGGAGTGATACGGAGGCCCAGGTGCCAACTGACTTGACGTCACACAGGCGACACTGTCCAAAGACACGCCTGCAATCACTGCTTAACGCTTTGGATGTTAATCCCGAGTTTCATCACGATACAATATCGTATTGATTCTTTGGACAATGATACAGTATTTGCTGATATCGCAAAGTCTGCTCTGATACAACTCTGATTTGATTAAATTCAGTGGCCTGTGATCAATATGAGACGCCATCACATGTCTGTTTAACACAATCAGTTACATTTATATCAACTCATAAAAAACAACTAAAATATGATTTGAAAATTTTAATTGTCTGTAGTAGGGAGAGACCGCTTGGATGGAAATGGTGACATAAATGTGCCATGGGAATTTCAAAATAAAGGCATATCTTAAAGATGATGATATGCATGGACGTTTTCACTTTGCATCGATGATATTGGATTGTTGATCATTGAATCGATATATCGATCCAGATCAATGTATCGTTACCTATCGC
The DNA here is from genome assembly GCF_043250625.1 of Sebastes fasciatus. Lineage (NCBI taxonomy): Eukaryota > Metazoa > Chordata > Actinopteri > Perciformes > Sebastidae > Sebastes > Sebastes fasciatus. Next base: position 39,252,516 of record NC_133797.1, read on the forward strand.
CATAGGTGCCGCCAAAGAGAACAAAACCCAGGTCTTTGAGATTGTAACTTTAAGGTTTGGTTAAGTATAGGTCAGGGGTCAGCAACCTGCGGCTCTTTAGCTCCTCTCCAGTGGCTCTCTGTGGATTTTTAAAATTGGAAATGAATAACTGTTCTTTGTTTACATTTTCATTTTTATTTATCATTGTTTTAGGTCTAATGTACGACAGTATGACGGAGTATTAGGGCCACATCGAGGAAAAAAAAATTTGGAGATTTCAAGAATAAAGTCGTAATATTACCAGAATAAAGTCATAGGTTTATGAAAAAAGAAGTCCTAATATTATGAGAATAAAGTCATAATATTATAAAGTAGTAATTGTACGTGTCAATTTCTTTTTTTCTTGTAATATTATGACTTTTTTCTCGTAAAGTTACGACTTTATTTTGGATATCTCAGATTTGTTTCCCCTCAATGTGGCCCTAATACTCCGTAGTACATTTGCACTTTGGCCCTCACTGCATTAGACTTATATACTATATACTTAGACTATAAACTGAGTAACCTTCATCACAATGTTCAAATGTTTTGCTCCAGACAGATTTCTTTTTTTTCTTTACCTAAAATGGCTCTTTTGATAGTAAAGGTTGCTGACCCCTGGTAAAGGTGTAAAAAGTACTTGGTTAGGGTTAAAACTACCACTTTGTTAAGATTAGGGCACCTTTGTCGTCATGCTTACAATGATAAACACTTGGTTACGGTTCGGGGATTATTGTGGTCATGGTTAAAAGAAACCAACGTTGACTGTTGGCAGTAAACTGGAACTGAACAGCTGTCTCCCCGTGTTAAAATCCCACATTCTGTTAACCCGACTTCCCGCCTCCCTTTGTGGACTTTATGGCTCTATAACTAAAATCACATTACTCCGTCCTGTGCTCCAGACGGACTGGATGCTGTTTTCTTTTAAATTTAGTGTGCTAAAGTAAAACAAAATAATACAATCTGACTCACTTTCCAAATGTTCCACACACACTTCAAATTAAAATCACATTAAACACACAGCAGGAAGTGGAGATACCTGTAAATGTTTAACTTGAGCTCTTGCTTCAACAAATAGTACTTCCGCTTCACAATTTCCCCCATCACGACAACCGGCCTTTTTTGCCCCACCTTCAAGCAGAAGTTAGTTTCTCTGATGAGGTCGATGACACATTGTCCAAACTTGCTCTGAGACAGAACATTAAAGCCTTAAGACCGAACCAATTCAGCAGGTTTTCTTCTATAGAGTGCAACAATGCCCAACTACTAACAAAACTACTAACAAAATAGCTATTTTCTTCTCTTTTCTGTGCCTCGCTGTATGAGTCATTCTTCTGGGTATTTTTTTGAGTCCGTACTCTGAGCTTGCTGCATTACAGCATTTTCCTGCATGCTGTGGCCTGCACCATCCAGCACCCTCACTCTGAATCAGCGCTGTCAAACACACACGCCTAGAGATCTACACATAACACTGTGTTCTTCAACAGGTTAAACAGAGCAGTAGCCTTTGAGTGAACATCATATCACACAGCCACATCACTGCGGAAGTTGACAAAACTGTTACTCAAGGCTGTTCATGTGAACATCTTTGATATTTCTGTCAAAACAACCCTAAATTTTGAGCCCCATCATGCAACAGCCGGGTTAACATTCAATACCTGAAGGCAGCTTAAGTTAGAACAATGTAGGTAAAGTAAAATAATGGCGTACCCATCTCCCACGACCACACATTTGATAGCCTGCATCCTGTTCCGCTCAGCTCCGTCTCTTCAGTGTGACAGAAACAGACTCAGAGACGCAGATCAGCATGCAACTACAGGAAACTGTTATACACCTCCCTCACCCCCTCCCTCCCTCTGCTGCCTCTTTTTCTTGCTCTCTTCCTTAATTTTTGCACTAATCTCTCCTTCCGGGTTTGTAGTATTATTTTCTTCTTCTAAACACCAGAACTTATACATCCAAAATAATTATAATAATAATAATAATATTAATAATAACTTTATTTATATACAGTGGCACTTTTCAAGTTTACAAATGGTACAAAATACAGTCTTAATGTGTTGAATGATGTAGAAAAAGACGGTGTTGCAACAGAGGAAGATGCAGAGATAATAAAACTGGGTTTTATTTAAAACTTCCTCATTTGTTTGCTTGTGGATTTGAAATCATGCATGCATATGCTCGCACACACACACATTTGGAGTTTACCCTCCTATTGTCTTCCTGTCGACAATGCATCTTTTGTCTTCCTTGTCTGGTTTGACTGTTTATAAAGCATACAGTATAAACTATCACCCAATTCTGTGTTACACCTTTTTGGCCAACTTCATTCCTAATTATTAAGTTTTACACTCTTTTTTTGGAAATTAAGGTTAATAAACCTAATTTCCGTGAAATTATACCTATTTATTTAGTAAAAAAAAAAGGTGATATTATGAATTATTTTGGCTATAGTTATTATCAAAGGAACATAATGTTGATGGATTATCGCATACTGGTATATGGCAAAGTCAGAATATGGTTTTGAAAGCATTTACATTTTCTTTTATAGCAGCACATAAAGACACTTGTGGTATTCCTGTCAATTTTGACCCGGAAAGACCACAGATGCTACAGATTTGAATAAAACACCCACAATTCAATTTTTTGTGGCAATTAGATGGAATAAATCCATATTTATGATATAATGAAGTTTGAAAACAGGTCAAATTTGACTCGAGGACAACAGGAGGGTTAAGTAGATTAAGTGATACAACATTAACTGAAAATAAACAACAGTAATACACAAACACCTCTACTGCTGCTACTACTACACACACACACACACACACACACACACACACATTAGGGCTGTCAAAGTTAACGCAATAATAACGTGTTACTAATTTCTATAATGCATTAATGCAACTCATACACTACACTACACTAGAAAACCTGAGGAGGAAGTTACATTAGTGGTGTTTGTAACGTGTTTTTCATACTTATGTTACGTTGTTTACGTACGTATTTTACTTAGTTTACGTATTTATTTCAAGCCCAACCATGATGTTTTTCCTGAACCTAACTAAGTGGTTTTGTTGCCTAAACATAACCACGAGCTTTTCACGGTAACAACGGCATTAAATGACGGTGTGAAAAGCCTAAGATGCGTCATCATGAATATACATTAGGGCTGTCAGAGATAACGCGTTAACGCAAATTCGTGTTAAAGCCACTAATTTCTTCGCAACTTGCGATTTTTAGGTGGTAGCGGGCTCAGTTTAAATGCAAAGATACTGGTATCGTATGAAACTAAAAAATCTAAAGAATCCATTGGTACCAACCATGTCTTACTAGCTTGTCGCAAAGGAGGTTAAATAACGCTCCAAACTTACACTAAATTTTGTTGAGGAAAAACTGTCATGTCCATTTTCAAAGGGGTCCCTTGACCTCTGACCTCCAGATGTGTGAATGTAAATGGGTTCTATGGGTACCCACGAGTCTCCCCTTCACAGACATGCCACTTTATGATAATCACATGCAGTTTGGGGCAAGTCATAGTCAAGTCCACACACTGACACACTGACAGCTGTTGTTGCCTGTTGGGCTGCAGTTTGCCATGTTATGATTTGAGCATATTTTTAATGGTAAATGCAGAACCTGTGAGGGTTTCTGGACAATATCTGTCATTGTTTTGTGTTGTTAATTGAATTCCAATAATAAATAAATACATACATTTGCACAATATTGATAAGAGTGTTAAATACTGAAAAAATAGTCGCCAACAATGCACATTCACATCTCCACTCATTCGTGGTGATCATACACTACAAATAACAATACCTGTGATATATCTTTCTCACCACTACATGGCACTACAGCGTCATTATTCTCATTAATTACCATGTCCAAAACTATGAGCATGAAGCAGCATGCAGGGAAATGCTTACGTTTTTAGGCAATTGCAGATCAACCATGATTAAATATCCTTTTCCAGTAGTTATTATGTCTTAAGATGACTTTACACCGTAGATGTTGTTGTCTTCCTAAATCCTTCTCTAAGAAGAAAATGTTCCATAACTTGTGTCCTCAACTTATTGTGATATTTCAAATATTCATTTTTTGTTGTCTTTATATTTTAGTTATTTAGCAGATGTTCCAGCTGATAAACACAAGTTTACAGTCAGGTAGTGTTTAGGATGACTTTAAAGGTAGAGTCAGTACACCACAAGAAGACAAGAGGAAAGGTGATGTAATCTTCAAAATAAAAGTGTCTGATTTGCATTTAAAAGAATATTAATTCATCTTTTATCATGTAACACCCACTGATATTTCTGGCAGAATCAACAGCGGTGTTAATAAGTCAGTGCTTCAGGTCTTACTTCACCACGTGATGAGATTCTTTCAAAACTCACTTCCTGGCCTGGACGCTGTTTTGCAACCGAGTTTCATCGTCCGGCCAAATTTCAAAACCCTCTCTCTGTCACCTCGACTCAAGAAATCTCAGGTTTATAAAATGTTCTGTTCAAAAAGCAAATTACGAACAGTTTTATTAAGGTTTTTTTTTTTTCCATGTTGGAACGCAGCCTCCTCTTTACTAGTATTCACTGTTGGATCTTAATTTGTTCTAATCTTATTGTCAGTCACAGGTCAACATAATACAATTTCAGTCTGTGTTATAGAGTACAAAGGACGGAACCTGCCAAAATAAAAAAAATTAATGAATAAATAAATAAAAGACACGATAAATAAATTAATATGTCATTAAATGCAGCTACAATAATATTAAAAATAAATGTAGCCATTAATTGATTGATAAAATGTGACATAAATTTATATTTATGTTTTAATTTGCTACTTTATTTATTTATCTTTTTATTAATTCCTTTATTTTTTTTCTTCTGTTAAATTTTCTCTTTAATTTATTTATGTATTTGTTTATTATTATTTTTTATTTATTTACTGATTTATTTATTTATTTGTTTTTGCATTTATTTTCTATTTATTTTTAAATGTGTGTGTTTATTTATGTATACGTTGAGTGACAGCCCCCTCATTTGCATAATGATGTAGAAATGCATAAAGAAATGTATAAAAAAAAAGAAAAAAGAATACAGAAATAAATTATTTTGGGGAAATAAATAAGGGGTGAAATGCAAAGGGAATATCGTGCACAAATAAATAAATACATAAATAAATACATACATTTAAAAATACATAAGAAATAAATACATAAATAAATAAAAAGGAAAATTAAACAGAAGAGTAAATAAATTAATTAATGACTACATTTATTTTTAATATTATTTTTGCTTCATTAAATTATATTTATTTATTTATTGAATCATTTATTTATTTATTTTTTATTTTGTCAGGTTCCGTCCTCCATAGTAAAGGTCTTACACCCATTCAAAATATTTTTTTAAAAGGACCATCTAACCTGTCTCGATTGCTTCTCTTCATGGACTAATCCATTCAGCAACAGTTTTATTTTGAAGGCCGTTCTACATTGTGATGGATGAGGAAGAGGTGGGGTTAAAACAGAACATGTACTTCATTCAAGTGTTACTGCACTATGTGCCCAGTAGTGTAGCATATCTTCATATCTCGACTTCACTGCATGTCACTGTTTTGGTATTTCCAATTTTAGATTTTCCTTCTTGGATATAAATGACTGATTGCCAAATGGGTAAGACCTGTTTTTCTCTCCTTCTCTCTTTTAATTGCTGGTTGTCATATTGTATATATTATATTATTTATATTTTATTTTAAATATCCTCATAAGACACAATTTTTGAATTTTATTTTCAAGTTGTGGTCTAAAAAAATATGTTATTTAATATATCAAGTTAAGGCATTGTTTTATGACATTATCAACTATATTATTGTCTTTTAAATGTATTCCTACATATGACAAGGGATTTAACTTTCATGTCAATGTTAATGTACTTTACTTTGTGGTCATCAACACACTGGTGTTCATGACATCAATTATAAACAACTTCCGTCTCCTCACACTGTCAGCTTTCTAGTTTACAAACAGCTGTACTATAGAAATACAGTAAAAGAAAATTAATATCAGTGTTTCTGGTGCAACCGATCCGTGAGAACAGGTGTTTTTTTTAATTTATTATAATATTATTGGTGCACAATTCTTTGTAATCATCACAATCTGCACACTGTGGCTGAACGATGCACAGCTGAAATAGGGAAGAAGCAGTCATACTCAGAACTCACAGCACTGCACACCGCTGATAATAATATAAAAACAGAAGTTGCTATCTTTATCTTAAATTATTATCTTTGGTTAGACATCTAAACTATCCACCTTTTAAAGTGGATATTTACTGTATGTCCACAAATATTATCTTTAAAGCCCAAATCTAAATTATGTAAATGAAGCGTTCGATGATGTGTTATTGCACAAGGTGTGTAAAGGAAGGGTGGGGATGTGGAAGTCCTGTGGTCAGATCACGAACACAGGAAGTGTTTTTTGTTAACTTTATACTCTACAAGGTTTGTTTCTCACTGAGGATGCACTCTTTTGCTTACATGTTGGTGTCTGTAACTGTGAAACTAATGCTATTCTCACTGAGGGAGACACCACAAAGCTCTCAGGGGTTTGTTAAATCTCTACGCTGATGAGAAAGACATTTATATTACTTCTGTTTTTGTCTTGTGGGAACCGCTCTCTGCTGCTTTCCTACACGCAACAGCTGCTGCTGACCATCCTCACTCAGAAGAAAGGTGTAAGAATGTCATTTGCAACCTTGCAAAATGTTCCTCAACTCCTTTGTTCCAGTAGGAACAAATGCAGCAACCAAATAAACCAACCACAAGGGTCTGACATTCTTATGAGTGATAGTTTTTAAGCCAATCAACAGAGACTCAATGGGGGTTAAGATATATACAATTAAAATGAGGGCTGCAAAGTTAACGCGACAATAACGCGTTTACGCAAATTTGCTTTAATGCCGCTAATTTCTGTAAACCCATTAACGCAAAGTTGGAGTTAAAGCTAGAGTGAAGATACTGGCATCATATGAAACTAGAAAACCTAATGTATCCATTGGCACCAACCATTTCATTAACCGTGGTTGGCCACCATTAACCCGTCTTGTGATTTTTAGACTAAATATTGGCAAGGAAAAAGTGGCATGGCCATTTTCAAAGGGGTCCTTTGACCTCTGACCTCAAGATATGTGAGTGAAAATGGGTCCTATGGGTACCCACGAGTCTACCGTGTTATGATTTGAGCGTATTTTTTATGCTGAATGCAGTACCTGTGAGAGTTTCTGGATAATATTTGTTAATGTTTTGTGTTGTTAATTGAATTCCAGTAATAAATATATTCATACATTTGCATAAAGCAGCATATTTGTCCACTCCCATGTTGATAAGAGTATTAAATACTTTACAAATCTCCCTTTAAGATACATTTTGAACAGACACAAAATGTGTGATACATTATTAATTGATCACAATGTGTTTAAATTAATTTGTGCGTTAGAAAGCAATGATGCTTTTACACAAGTACTGATGTCAGGTTTACAGAGAAGAGTCTAGATCTGGTCATGTGGTAACATCTTTTTTCGGCATTAGAGCCATATAGTATGCATCGTTGGGTGAAAGGTGGAATTCAGTAAGAAAAATCTGAATTTAGAAGGGAAAAATGTCCAAATTCAGTCAGAAAATCTGATAGAAAACACAGAATTATGACTTAACAACTTCCCTGACTTGTCACCGGATCATTCAATTTTCACAATATTCACATATATTCTGAGATTGGCACAGACGATGACGTCGTTGATGCCCTGACTGTTCCTCTTGTTCGACCATGACACTGACATTTGTGGGTTTGAGAGAAATGTCTCAACAACCAGTGGAAGGATTGTCATGACATTTATTTTGCCCCCCTCATGATAAATTGTAAAAACTTTTTTTTAATTGGTCACTCACATATGGCTGACTCATATGTTACTTAACTCTGATGTGGGAGTGAGGAGGTGAGATGGTGATTGGCAAAGAGGAAATATGACTAAAGGTTCCTCCCCAGAGCCTGTAAGCTGTGTCTGATTATGTATCGTGGAATATGTATCGCACACATGGTTATATTTGTGGAGACTGATATCTTTCATGAGAAAGCCACAAACGTATCACATATGTTCCAGATAAACCTCTCTTCCTTGTGCTGTGGTTAGATTTAAATATGCAGTACATTATTCAAATTAAACAAAACAACGTGAAACTACTTTTAAAACTAAAGAAACAAGGTCATTACTACTTCATCGTCTATTCCAGGGGGTCAGTAACTTGCAGCTCCGGAGCCAAATGCGGCTCTTTAGCCCCTCTCCAGTGGCTCCCTGTGGATTTTTTAAGAAAATTTGTTGAAATGAATAACTGTTTATTTGTTAATATTTTCATCTTTATTTATCATTGTTGTAGGTTTATGGTACAAAGGTACGACGGAGTATTATGTGCCACATTGAGGAAAAAAAATAAATCTGAGATTTCGAGAATAAGGTCATAATATTATGATAATAAAGTCATATTAGTTTATATATATATATAGTAATTTTTCGTGTTATTTTCTTTTTTTCTCTTAAAGTATGACTTTATTCTCGTAATATTACGACTTTTTTTCTCGTAAAGTTATGACTTTATTCTCGTTATATTAAGATTTTGTTTCTTGTAAAGTTATGACTTTATTCTCGTAATATTCAAACTTTTTTCTCGTAATATTCAGACTTTTTTCTTGTAAAGTTATGACTTTATTCTAGAAATCTCAGATTTGTTTTTCCCTCAATGTGACCCTAATACACCGTTGTACATTTGCACTTTGTTCCTCACTGCATTAGACTTATATACTATATACTTAGACTATAAGCTGTGTTACCTTCATCACAATGCTCAAATGTTTTGCGGCTCCAGACAGATTTTTTTTGCCTAAAATGGCTCTTTTGATAGTAAAGGTTGCTGACCCCTGGCCTATCCAAATGACAGAGCTCGCGTCTTCCTGGTTAAATCCACTGACATCTAAAAGGAAGCCTGCATTGGATGATTAAACCATCAAAGTAGATTATGTCATTATTTTAACTGAGTATCCGGATGTGATGAAAGTTGCCTGGGCTGATCGTTGTGATGATGTGAAGAACGTAATCTGAATTCCTGCGAATCTTGTTTGACGTTTTTGTTCCAATTTTCGCAGTTTCCTCAGATTTTACAGCAGATGAGAAGATGGAGATCGAGGGCATTAAGAAATATAAGAAAGACCTTCTGGATGATATCCAGGTACACAACCACACACTTTGTCAAACAAAATTGAATTTATGATCATCACTGACTTGTCCTGCTCTTAATATTGAGAAAACAAATATAAAAGACTTTCCTTTCATTCTGTGCAGAAGTTAAAGATGGAGATAGACAACATCATGGCGGGTGTTCTCAGCTTTGAGTCTGCAGAGGAAAAGTAAGTTTTACTCTGGGAAAATCCCCACACCTACCGTTCTTTTGACACAACTCCCACTTAATGCTCCAACATCTTTTTTCAATGCCATGCATAACTCAGTTTCACAGTTGCTTTTCAACAACTTTCACCCACCTCTGGGTTATCTTGTTCCCGATGTACTCACTCAGAGGATTTTAAAGAAATAGTTCAAGAACAAAAACTTCAAAATAGTATTTGTTCTATCAATCCCTTTGAAATGGGCACTGGAACATTCAGGAACAAAAGGTGTTCTCTATAGTGAACCTAACTGAACTCTCCATCCAGTAAAGTAAATCTCAAATTTGTCAACAATCCCACAAATCAAAGTGCCTTTCTCGTGATACCTAATAGTCCATTAGTTTACAGTACATTCAAGATTAATGTCTATTGTTGTGTCTGAACATCCTGATGCAAAAGGAAATACAGTCTCACACATATTCCACTTACACTTTATGTGTCGATTAAACAAACGAGGAGCTCGGTTGCCAGGAGATACTGTATGTGTTGATTGTTGATGTTTTTGCATTCAGTCAGAGTGTTGTGAGGTGTCAAGTGATGCAACGGGTATAACAAGAGAAAAAGGCCACTAAGGGTGGATGGGTTTGCTGGTGGTTGTGTATTTATTTTTATTAATTTGAAATGTATTTATTTATTTTTTTACTAATTTATTCATGCATTCATTTTTGCAATTATTTATATATATATATATATATATATATGTTTATATACTATCTATCTATCTATCTATCTATCTATATATCTATATATATATATAAATATATATATATATATATATAATTTAATTTAATTTTTTATTTTTTTAGGTAATATTTTTCCTTTTAAATGAAGACATACGATGGAGATAAAATGAACTGTCAGTGAGAAATACATTGTTTGGCCAAGGCTAGTGGTACAGAGAATGAATAACTATGAATAACTAGATAACCAAATAAATACTTAGCGTCGCTACTAATGATGATGCTACGTGACGCACAATATTATAATTAAAGTTAAGAATAATCTGAAGAGAGAATTCTGCTTCTGAATGTCTGCATGATATAATATAATGTATACTTAGAATTAGTTATTAATACTATTGAATTGTTTTGATTTTTCTGCAGCAAGACCATGGAGAAGAGCAAACAGTTCTCAAATGGGAAGAAGAAATTCAACATGGACCCCAAAAAGGTGAGCTCAGAAGAGTCAAAAGAGACAAAAGTCAACACACAGTGAACAGGTTTTTGCTGAAATATCCTGATTAGCATAATGCTTGGTGAGAAATTACTTGTTGCTATTCTTGAAAGGTTTAAAAAAAAAAAAAACCTCGTCCATATCACCGTGTGTTTCTGAGCTTTATCAACCTTCAGCTCTTTTCGATGTGTGGACTTCCTCTCATTTAACCACACTGAAGCTGCTGTGAGTCTGCGAACCTTCGCTGATGCAGGTCCACACAGCACAGTTTCTGTGGTTTCAGTGGCATGTCAAGCTTGTTGCTGTTGTGAACGCAAATGTTTGCAACAACAAATACAAAGTAAAAGCATTTCCATTTTTCTGCTTACTGGAATAAGTCTATTCTGAACAGCAGTTGGTATTTGAGCTTACCGGAACTGTAGACGAACTTTAGAGGTTAACTTTAGGCCCTTTTTGTATTTTGTTTATACATTCTTGTGTTGACCGTAAGACTTTACATAAAGTTTAGATTCCTAGATCAAGATAACAGGGAAATAATGCGCTTTCTAACCTCTATGAACAGCCGATTAGACTCAGGCTATTAAATAGGTGTTATCAGTCGCTATAAGCCCCATAGATGTGGGTCAATAAGGGCCTACTACACTCACTAGTAGGTTTTATCATCTATTCACATGGTAGATCACCGAAAGAAGGTATAAAAGAACACGACAGCGACCTCTTGACTGTATAATTATGACAGGAGCAGAAGCAGAAGTCAGGTACTGTAGTATAGACATTGTGAAACTCCATAAGAGGTGGGTCAGGGACAATGGATGGGACACAAAACACAAGGTTTTCACTCAGGAGACTGGATTTTGCATTCCGTGCAAAATCAACAATGTGTAGTTGTCTTTGTGTTTGTAGTTATTTTAATGCAAAACACAATGTTTTTCTTTAAACTTTACTAAGTGTCTATTTTTGCCTAAACCTAAAAAAACCTTTTTGTTTGTGTTCAAAACTGATTTTTCATTCAGGAGATTGAAATTTGCATCCTGTGTGAAACCAACAATATGTAGTTGTCTTTGTGTTTGTAATTACTGTAATTTAACCCAAAACACAATGTTTTTCCCTAAACCTAAAGATGTTGTAGTTTTATTGCCTAAACCTAAAGAAGTTGTAGTTTTGTTGCCTAAACCTAAAGAAGTTATATATTTTTTTGCCTAGACCTAAAAAAGTTGTAGTTTTGTTGCCTAAACCTAAAGAAGTCTTTTTGTTTGTGTTCAAAAAGTGACATTTCATTCAGTTTTACAACATGTTAGAACGTATTGTTTTTAAGTTTCACTTTTACAACGTAGTAGGCGTAGTAGGCCCCTAACGACCCACATCTATGGTGCTTATAGCGACTGATAACGCTTATTTAATGGCCTGACAACAGTCGAATCAGGTGCTATGAAAGGGTGATATGGATAGGAGATGGTAAAAAGTTTTTTTTTAGCAAATTACATATTTCTGCGCTCTGTATGGATTGTTTTTTTTTTATTTTCCGTTCAATAATTTGGGTCCCTCAATTTTAGGAAAGAATCATAACCTCATAGACCATGAAAAAAGAAAAAGCTATTTTAGTAACTCTCACTTCTTTATTGCTGAAAATGTGTTATTTCTGCATTTATCAGCATCGGCAAAATGCTGCATTAGATGCTGCTACTTTTAGAAATCCTTTGTGGGGGGGTTATTTCCATATAGCAATATATATTTTGAATCATCCTTTTCCTCTCCAAACCCTATGATGGAGGAGAAAGAGGAAGAGAAATTAGTTTTAAGGAATTGGGATTACAGAAGCTGCTCGCTCGCTCGGTTTTACCAAACGGAGATGAGATCATTGTGAAACTTAACACATTTAAACACCAGCACAGTGGGCAGTATGTGTGAGTGTGGGTTTAAAGCACTATGTCATGAACTAAAAATACATGTGCAAGTTAAGCCATAGATGCAATAAAGCAAATCTTAAACAGTAAATAATGTGTAAATGTAGAGCTCCAGTAAAATATATTCTACTTTCTGTGTGTTTGCGTGCAGGGCATGAAATACATGGTGGAGAATAAGCTGCTGGATGGAAGTGCTCAAACCATCGCTGAGTTCCTCTACAAGGAGGAGGGACTCAACAAGACAGCCATTGGAGAATTTCTTGGAGAAAGGTGAGGAGGAGGAGGAGGAGGAGGAGGAGGAGGGAAGACAAAGGGGTGAAGAAATGATGAGGATAATTAGGACAATAGCTAAGAGCAAGTAGGAAGAAAGGAAAAGGGATGAGGAAGAGAGTGAGGATTTGAGACAGAGGAAGAGATTGATGATGGAAAGGAGGAAAAGCAAAAAATGAATAAGGGAGACATGAAGAAAGAAAGGTGGAGGAAGGTAGGAGGAAGATAAAAAAAGGGGAATCTTGGAAGGAAAAATGAGGGAAAGAAAAAAGGGGAGGATAACAGGTAACACGTAATAGCAGCAGGAGGAGGAGAGAGAGAGATTTAAGGGCAGGTTCTAACAGAGAAAGTGAATACCTTCCTCTGGTTTCATGTGTCTCTCTCCACTACCCCCCCAACCCCCATCTGTCCCACAGGGAGGAGCTCCACCTCCAGACCCTGAAGGCCTTCGTGGAGCTGCACGAGTTCTCCGACCTCAACCTGGTCCAGGCCCTCAGGTAAGCTCCCTCTATCTTCACTCCTGTCTCGTCTACGCATCGTCATTACCATCATTAACAGAATGAACAGAAACACGGGCATGTATAGCTCTTATCAAGACTCACTTACAATAAGAGAATAAGTTTACTAACTTAAAGGGTTAAGGTGTTTATATGTGTGAAAGATAGGAAAAGAGGGAATAAGAAAAAAGTATTGATTGATAATAGCTTGAAAAATAGAATGAATAATAATATGCTGTAATGACCCGTATCAAACATAGTGGAATATTAGTGTGCATGTAAATGTAGTCATTGATTTTTTATTTTTTTGGTGTTTCAGAACTTTTCTGTGATTTGGTATCATTGTATTTCTTTTTTTTTTTTATGGCGCCACTTTTCTGTTGCAAACACAAGCAAAATCAAGAAAAGATCACATTCATGAATAACTTAAAAATCTTCACATAATCTCTGAAATGTAATTATCAAACCAGCTATTTTTACAGCTGTTAACACAACATAATGACCTAATCCAGATTCGGTGGAAAGTAACACTCTGCTATCTGCGTCAGTCAGTTAGATGTCATGTTTTTATCGGAAGTGAGCAGTTGGAGGAAATGCATTCAGATCTTCTTCTTAGATAAAAATGACCAATACAACAGTGTTAAAATACTCCATTACAAGTAAAAGGTCCTGTTTACAAAAAAAGACAAGGGACACTCCACCGCTATTTTACACAGAAGTTTACTTGTCGTGAGGAGTACTACTCAGCCTGGGAAAACAGTTGTTTGATGTTGTTTGTGGCTTCGCCAGGTCTGAGAAAATGATCCTGATGATGTCATAGTGACGTTATCAGAGTTATCTCGGCCATGGATTGGTGGCTACAAACAGAAAGCCTGCAGCACAAACTGTGGGGTGTGGAGCTTGAAACATGCAGGGCATGACGAGTCCAATGAAAAGCGAGCATTGTTAGCATTTAGCTCAAAAGCACCACTGTGCCGAGGTACAGCCCCACAGAGCAACTAGCATGGCTGTAGACTCTAATGGTACGTGTCCACAGGATCCGTCCTTTCCAAGCTTCCCTTTCATTGTCTCTGTAAGCAGCTGTGCAATGCATTCTGGTAGCGCGGCGGCGCGATTTGAGAGACGGCGCGTCATGTTGCCAGAAACTCCAGAGAAACTTTTAAACTAGCCGTTGTGAATCTAAAATAAAGGCAGATTCAGCAACTGCATGGCTTATTTCCCTCATAAAATGTTTTCAGAAACACATTTCGGTGAACTGTTTTCGTAATATAAGAGAAAGAAAAGTTTCCAAACGAGCTGCCAGCAGCAGCGTCCAATCAGGTGCCTCATGCCTAGTGTCTAGTGGCAGCCAATCAAGAGTGGGAAGTGAGGCGATCCCTCATGTCCAAAAACGCTCCTGTGGACACGTACCATTTGACTTGCTAATCAGTCTCTTGCAAGTCCTCCAACTTTATGGAAGTGCAATACTGAATAGTTCTTGCTGGGCTGCCCATTTGAGGAAAAAGTACAGTAGTATTTTAATTTTCATCATTTTCAAGAGTAGTTTCTTTATTAGCTGATCATATGTTCTGTATGTCATTTGCAGAGTAACTAGTAGCTTAACTGTCAAATCAATATAGTGAAATAAAGACTACAATCTCTAAATGTAGTGAAGTAGAAGGAGGTCGCAGTACAGCAGCTTGGTCAGTGGCCCTACGTGCCAGACTCTGACGCTCCACGTAACCCCCCTAGCATCAGGTTCGCAAGTGAAGGGCTGCCTCTGTTGGCCGTAGTAATTATGACGGAGGTAAAGGAGGAAGTCAGGTGGCGGCAAGAAAGTCCGCGTAGGAAGCCAGGATGGATTGACGGGCCAAACAAACACAAGACTTTCACCCAGGAGATGCACCGTGTGAAACTAAATTGAAATTACGTACATAACTTAAGTTACATAACAAACAAGTAGTTTTGTTTGAATTCACGTGTTGAAGTCTATCGAACTACCCTACGCTAAAGAAATGTAGGCGTTAAAAAGTGACGCCAAGGGGTCGGGAGTGACAATGTGATGAGCTGTAAATACAAGTTAAGTACATGTATTATAAAATTGTTATCTAATATGGGAAATAAATGACAATACGTCTGAGTAAATGTAAAAAGCATCATCACATAAAGTCACACTAAAACTGCAACTGCTGCAAACCCAGACACACTCTCCAGATGTGGGGTGCATCTGGAGTTCACATGCTGGTCAACCCATATAGATAAACATGTAGCCTACAGTATAATGTTACAGACAGAGGTTGATGTTGTTGTGGTGTGTATGTGACAGACAGTTCCTGTGGAGTTTCCGTCTGCCTGGTGAAGCCCAGAAGATCGACCGCATGATGGAGGCCTTCGCCACGCGCTACTGTGACTGTAACACTCATGTCTTCCAGTCAACTGGTGAGCTTCAAATATACATCTGTCCACTTCCTGTCTGGACTGTGTGGGGTGGGGGGGAGGGGGGGTGTAAATGATCAAATCACCTCTCTTTCTCTTTTTCCATCGCCTCTTTTTCTTTCCAGATCTGTCTCTTCTTCACTGACTTTGTATTTATGCTGTCTCTTATTCTATGTGTGTGTGCATCTTCCTCTGTATCACCAGACACGTGCTACATCCTGTCATTTGCCATCATCATGCTCAACACCAGCCTCCACAACCCCAACGTGAAGGACAAGACCACTCTGGAGCGTTTCATCTCCATGAACAGAGGCATCAACAACGGAGAGGATCTACCTAATGACCTGCTCGGGGTGAGAACCGCTGGCCATCTATTTGTTTTTCAAGGTCCACTGTGTTTTAAAGGATAGGTCCACCATTCTTTCTGTCTCAAACAAAAGTCAGGTGAACACATGTCAACCCAGTCACCAGGAAAAATGTTGGCATTACGTTTCTGCAAACCACGAGATACGTTGAATGTTGACGTTTCGGAACCAAAAATATATTTCGTTTCAGCCTCGTATAACGCCTGCAGAAATGCATAATGCCACGTGGTTAATGTTGTGAAACGATTGGATAGGTTTAGGCAATAAAACAGACTTTCATTACAAGCGTAAAGAAATATAATCTGCGAGAATTCTTCGTAATTTACATGATTTTTAGGAGACAGAGCTGCAACGTATCAACGTATATTAACAACGTATATTAACAACGTATCGTAACAACGTAGCGAAACAACGTAGCGAAACAATGTAGCGAAACAACGTAGCGTAACAACGTAACGTAACAACGTAACTTAACAACGTAACTTAACAACGTAACAACGTAGCGTAACAGCGTGGCTACCGTAAAAAAATAACAAACGCCCGTAGCAAACTTTCTTATGTAACGTTACGTAACAAGCGTAAAGTCAACGTTTACTTCTGGTTTCACGCGGGACAGCGGTCTCCTGGGTGAAAGTCCTGTGTTTGTTTGACCCACCCATCCCTTAGTGAACTTTCTTGCTTGTTATACTCATTATTTTACCACTTAACTTTCAATAACGGTCGATATACTACGTCACTTGCTCTTACTGAATGCAAAAACGTCGACATTCAACGTGTCCGTGGTTTGCAGAAACGTACAATGCCAACATTTTTTTCTTGCCGATGATCTACATTGAAACAGGGTCTGTAATCGTTCCTCCTGTTCAAACTGTCCATTAAGGGAATCTCTTACCAAGGAGTAGAATACAAAAAGACATGCCATACATATTTGTGCCATCTTTGTGGGATGTCAGAAAATGAAAATGAAATGAATGTAAAACCATGCGGTACTTTCTCTGCTGAAAAAAATAATTCCACTATCTCACAATCACCACATCACCTGGAACAGAAACTCACACACAAAACCACATTCAGGTTGTTCTCAGGTTGCCCAGTTTCCAAGTCAGTCATAGCTGATGTTGGCATGCAGGAGGTGCTGGCATTTAGTCCCAGACAGTGGGCTGGTGTTAGATTAAATATGTGTGAACACTCCCATGTCTGTCACTCAAAACTGAAACACACAGACATGTTTGTGCTTTGGTGTCTCAGTTTGAGTGAATAGATTTCATACATAAATGTTGACTGTAGTGTTTTACCTGGAGACAACTTGTAACCCCTATTGTTTCGACCTATTTAGATTTCTGCATCTAATTTTTGCATTTAATTTCCTCTGATTGGTTTTCAGGCTTTAGCTCACAATTTTTGTTCAACGAATGATACAAGACATTAAATTGTTGCAATTGTTTTTTTGTTTTTGTTTCTATTCAACTCCATTCTACTCAGAAACTGTACGAGAGCATTCACAATGAGCCTTTCAAAATCCCAGAGGATGACGGGAATGATCTGACTCACACCTTCTTCAACCCTGACAGAGAAGGCTGGCTTCTCAAACTTGGTAAAATACCTCTCCAAAAATAGTCTGTTTGTACGAATAATTGTGAATAATTTGGATTGTTTTTAAACTCCAGATGTTTTAAACCAAATGTATGTGTGCTCTGTGCTGCTGGGCTACATTATATCTATATCTAAGCTGCTACATAAGACTAAAAACGGGAAAGTACAGAGGAAGCAGTCAGAAAATGACCCAATAATGTGCATAACCTCATAACCTCGGTTGCATGCACGCCACGCAAACCACATACAGTACCTTCAGTGTAAGGTTATGCAGAACTTCACACAGATGACCTCGGCAGGCTTAAAGTTGCACAAACTCTGACAGCACAGCAAATATAAAGATCTTTATTTTTATTCTTTCTCTATATTTCAGGAGGTCGGGTTAAGACGTGGAAGAGGCGATGGTTCATCCTGACTGACAACTGCCTCTACTACTTTGAGTTCACAACCGTAAGGCTCCTACACTGCTCCTTTTAAGACGCTCTGGCGTACAACCAGATACAGACTGTCCTTAATAGAAAAGACAACAGCATAAGTCATTTATTCAAACACTTAAAATGTATGCATTTCTAAATTCGTCTTTAATTCAGTTGTGTAATACAAAACCTCTTAGAGAGGAGGTCATGGTGTACAGTATGGTAGGGCTTACACAGCGTGCAACTTCACAACGTATCCTCATACAACGGTTCATCTTAGTTATTCCTCATTTTTCGTGCATTTCCCAACGAAGGTCCAGCAACACGTGTCAATTTCCACACGTTACATGCATACAGTCTTTTCAAACTAAACTTCTATCTTCACAGGATTTAGGAGGATCTATTGGCAGAAAACTATGTTTTCATTAGTATATAATCACCTGAAACCAAGAGTGGTTGTGTTTTCGTTAGCTTAGAATGAGCCGTTTAGGAAGCAGGTTCTCTTCACGGAGTTCTCCATGTTGCTCACACCAAACTCTGGCTCTAGAGAGAGACTTTCACATTCTTTACGTTACCTGAAGGCCACCTTAGTTCTCCGACACACTTTTGAAACTGCGGTAACGTGAGTCGCAGAGTGCTAAACCGTGGTACCGCCAGCTGCCGCCTGACTTCCCTTGCTCCTAAAGTAGTGTTATTATGGTAGGATGGCCTCGGAGCGAGGCGAACAGCGTTACCACAGTTTAACACTCGGCAGCTCGTCTTCCGCAGTCTCGGAAAGGGTGGAGTGAGAAGGAACTCAGTTGGTTGGTTCAGTCTGCAACCACACCACTAGATGCCACCAAATCCTTTACACTGTCCCTTTAAGTATGGAAGATACGTGACAAATAAATCAACATTGAATTCTGGTTTCACACGGGACACTAACAGCGGTCTGCTGGCTGACAGTCTGTATTTTTTGACCCACCCATCCACCTTGACCTCCTCCCTACACGGTTGTTTGCCGCTCTTTATACTTCCTGGTTCACGATTATGTGGACTAAATATGCATTGATTTTGTAGGATGTACACGAATTACAGTGCATTACTTTTTGTAGATATAGCTACGAACAGTGTATGAGAACAGCCTGAACTTCAACAACATAGACGTTGGTTGCTTTTAATATTGACGGCAACCCTTTAACCTTTAGCAAAAAGTTCTGATCAGCTTTTTTCAAGTTGTTTTTTGGGTCGTATTAGAAGGCCTTTGTTGGCCAGATGACACAGCCACAATACAACTTTTTTCATCTTAAAGGTCGATAACTACACTTCAGAGTCAAACGTTTTTCGTTATCAGTATAGAATTCACTTTGTTTCAGCTGTTACTATCAAAATGTGCCTTTAGTGTTACAAGTTGTCACAATATGTGATGCTCTACCTCTTCTGCTTCCCTTCTTCTTGTGACGCCAGTGACATTTTTACTCTTCCGTCTCACCCTCCTGATACATCGCCTGACTCACTCCATCTTTTTTATAATCTGTCTGCAGGATAAAGAGCCCCGAGGCATCATCCCTCTAGAGAACCTTTGTGTGAGAGAAGTGCCGTATCCTCGCAAACCGGTGAGATATCGTGTTTTCTTTCAACTCTGACATGTTTACGAGCTTATTATTGTATTGTATTGAATCGGGGGGCGGCTCTGTTGTGAATGTTGTGAACCCTCGAGTTTGGTCAATAGATTTAAAGATTGATTGTCGCATATTTCTGGTGTCGTCTAGTACTGTCTGGAGCTGTACAACCCCAACAAACGAGGGCAGAAGATCAAAGCGTGTAAAACCGAGACGGACGGCAGAGTGGTGGAGGGGAAGCACCAGTCCTACACCATCTGTGCTGCCGGCGCGGAGGAGAGAGACTCCTGGATCGAGGCCATCAGGTCAGACCACACACACACACACACACACACACACACACACACACACACACACACACACACACACACACACACACACAGACATACCTGATTTTGCTTACATCCACAGAAAAAGCAACGTACTTAACCAAACAAGTCAGAATACATTATGTAACAATTAGGACTGTCAAAGTTAAGACGCGATAATAAGACGTTTACGCAAATTAGTTTTAACAATAATTTCTTTCACGCATTAATGCAACCTGTGATTTTTACCTCATAGTGTGTTCAGTTTTAAAGCTAGAGTCGCATCATATGAAACCAGAAAACCTAAGGTAAACATTGGTATCAACCATGTCATACTAGCTTGTCGCAATGGAGGATAATAACGCTACAAACCTATGCTAAATTTTGGCAAATGAGAGCATTGCAGAGCGGCAGCCGTGAGCTAGCCAGTGGGGCGCGAGCAAATGCACGAACATGTACTAAATGCATGTGCTGCAGGCCCGGCCCCTACATTTTGTTCTAGTGGTGAAGACCGTTTACTAAGTAGCTAGGTTTCTTTCCTAAACATTTATACATCTAACCTTAAAGCAGCAGAGGGTAGAAATGGAGCAAGTATGATTAAAAAAAGTTATTTTCATAAAACGGTCACTATATCCTGACAGTAGTGCATGAGACAGGTAATCTGAAAAAAATCATGTGTCCTCCGGTGCTCCTAACGGCATCTGCAAGATTTCACAGACCGGAGGAAAACAACCAATCAGAGCTGATCTGGAGTCTGCCGTCCAGACAGAGAGACGGCTGTCAATCACTCGTGAACTCCGACCAAATAGTCAAACTAGGCAGCGCTGATCAAATATGAATCAATATTCTGTTACTGTAATGGCTATTTCTCGCCTCAAAGATTTTCAAAGCCTGAAAACAGAGCCATGAGGAGGTGCAGAAGTCTAGCTTTCTCTCAGAACACTTATTACAATATGCTGAAAGGTTATTATGGATTTTTTTGCCCAATGATGCCAAAAATATATACACTGCCTACTGCCACTTTAAAGAGCACTTTTCCTCTAGATCGACCTACATTTTGCCTCACAATGCAGAAGAGTCCTCACTATGCTGGTTTAAAACTGAAATTGGTCCTCAAGAAGACAGCATTACAAGCCCACACACACACACACACACACACACACACACACACACACACACACACACACAACTAATGTAGCTGCATAAGCCTTTCTATAATGACGCTCATCTCTACTTCATTCAGGGCGAGCATCACCAAGGATCCATTCTACGACTTGGTCTCAGTCCGTAAGAAGAAGGTCATAAACCAAGCTCCCCAGGACTGAGCGGTCCAGCACCCCCCATGGACATTTATAATACTGCAACACAGTGGGATCCTTTCCCTCCTCCTCCTTTAAGTTGTATTAAACACCCCTCAACACAACTGAGCGAGGACCATGGAGGCTACACACTGACGGAGGTCGTTTAGGCTAAAAGAGAGACTTCTCTTTCCACTTCTCTTTTTTACAGACCGAGCTGAACAGTGTCAAAGGTGAAAACGGTGACTCATTTCACCGTCAGCGCAACAAGCCACAAACAATTTTGTCATAATGTCTTCCGCAATGAGAAGCTGATTTTCGGTCGATGTCGGTCTGCTCCAGAACACTTTGTTTCTCGGATCGGGATGACAAATGAAGCACGTGATGTCCCAGCAGATCTACTGAATGCATGCTATAAAAAAGGGAAGAAGTGTCTCAGCTTCCTACCAGTCCTCATGAGGCTCAAAACTGCACGGACATTTAAAGTACACAGCTTTTACTTCTGTCCAGTGGATCATTACTTCTACACATCATACAGCTATACTGTTCCGGTTAGGAGTCATTTGAGGACCGTTGGACATGCTTCCTTTTGTAAATACAGATATATTTTCAAGCATTTAGTAATTCTTTTTTTTACCTTGTAAAGTTTCTATACTTTATAGAGTGACATATAGAATTTCCCTTAACATGCAGAACACTTGTTCTAATCAGAACAAGTCTGCAATATTTCACTTACCTTTATAGCACAGTGCAATAAGTGCAATATGCATTCTGTCTACCTTGATTTTATTGCTACGTGCACACTGTAATATATGAAAAAAGAAACCTTTTAATTGTACCTTATATTGTGTGTCAGTTTATTTTCTTGTGAATTATTTAATAAAAAAGGATTCAATTGCTTGTTGACATGTGAGACTGGATCCTGTTTTTGCTTTAAGGAGCAGCTGTGTTACCGGGTGAACGCTCTCTGAAACCATCAGACCACACCTCGCTTTCTCATACTTATGGTCTCTGTGTGTGTGTGTGTGTGTGTGTGTGTGTGTGTGTGTGTGTGTGTGCGTGCGTGTGTGTGTGTGTTTATATGCACAGCTCACATCCTTGCATGTGTTTCCTGAAGGGTGAAGCACCTAAACCACCTTTGCTATTAGTGCAATATCATAAACAGGCTAATTTTATCCATTTTATCGCACTAACACAAGTCATGTTCAGCTTCCTCTTCCTCCTTCTTCTTCAACGCCTTGTTTTTCACGTTGTATTGAAAACCATGTGACAGTTAAAACCGGGATGAACTTGGTTGAAAAGGTAAACATTTTTTAGAAATGAAGTTTATACATGTCATCATTGTGTCAACTGCATTGAATGATTATATTTCAGTGTGTGGCAATATCCAAACTGCACATTGAAAAATGTGAAATGCTGATAAGACAAGTCATAACGACAACTTTATTTAACCTGCACCCAGCGTTGAGTTAGACATCTATCCACCTGTAGTTGGTTAAATCCATGTTTACTTGCTTCCACATTACATCTACGTCTGTAACTATTTTCATTATCATATTAAATCTTTTATTTTACTTGCCATTTTTACATCAAAAATGTGCTTAATGATTTATGGATTATCAAAATAGATTTCTAATCGACGTAGCTCTAATTACATCACCTGGAATTACAGTTTTGGATTAAAGGTCTTCTATGTATATATGTATTTATTGTAAACTGCATTGTTTTATTTTCATTGAGCATTCCTCAACGTGTTCATCCTAAAGACTGAAAATACTTTATTTGTATATGAAACATTTTCAAAGCCTTTTTAAATGTTTACATTGTTTAAAGATCCCCTACACACATATTTTAAGACATGAAAATATTAGGCCTGTTAATTGATTAAAATATTTAATCATGATTAATTGCATATTTTTTATCTGTTCTAAATGTACCTTAAAGGGAGATTTCTCAAGTATTAATCCTCTTATCAACATGGGAGTGGGCAAATATGCTTCTTTATGTAAATGTATGTATATATTTATTATTATAAATCAATAAATAACACAAAACAATGACAGATATCGTCCAGAAACCCTCACAGGTACTGCATTTAGCATACAAAATATGCTCGAATCATAACATGGCAAACTGCAGCCCAACAGGCAACAACAGCTGTCAGTGTGTCAGTGTGCTGACTTGACTATGACTTGCCCCAAACTGCATGTGATGATCATAAAGTGGGCATGTCTGTAAAGGGGAGACTCGTGGGTACACATAGAACCCATTAATTCACATATCTGGAGGTCAGAGGTCAAGGGACCCCTTTGAAAATGACCGTGACAGTTTTTCCTCGCCAAAATTTAGCATAAATTTGGAGCATTATTTAACCTCCTTCGATACAAGCTGGTATGACATGGTTGGTACCAATGGATTCATTAGGTTTTTTGGTTTCATATGATACCAGTATCTTCACTCTAGCTTTAAAAATGAGCCCACTATAATCTCCAAAATATTGATTTTGTCATTATACTGTAATGTATGTTTGTGTCTCCTCTGGTTGACGAGGTCTGACCTTAATTCCTGTGAAAGAAACTGTGAAACAGTTGTTGTGTTTTATGATAAACATTAAGATGCAGTTGTCACAGGAAATAACATATTGTCATGTCCGCTGTGTGTCAGTAAAACTAGTCTAACTATAAATGAGTTAACGCCTCTTCCTGCTGCAGCCTGTGACTTCCTGTTTCAGTGTTGCACCACATCCAACTAGAACTCCCCCCTCCCCCTCAACCCAGCCCCCAGAGTTCCCATCAGGCCTGTGGTTCCTCTCTGAGCTCTGAGCTGTTCTCAAACACACAGAAAAGAGAAGCAGGAGCGGCAGCTAGTGGTGGGTTCGTGCAGTGCAATCATCAGTTTCCCATCTTAAATGTTGGCGTACTACTGTGTCTCACCACTGAGGGGAGCTATCATCAAGGTGATGTTTGAAATGACATGAATCGTTAAAGCCTCTGTAAACCCACACAGGTGTTTCCAGTGGCTGATTAGAGCTCTTCTCAGGACTGTGTGGGCGTGATGGACATCTTCCTGAGTCTCCTGTTAGCTTTGTTGAACCTGACTTTTATCCTTCTTATTGGTAGATGAAGACTTGTGACCTGAACTGAGCAGAGGGCCCAAGTAGACATGTTCATTTGATTATAAACTGTTGTATATTTATACATACATTTATTATTTTTTTAACCCCTAACAGCAGCGATAACCCTCATAATTTTATTTTTTTCTTCAACTGTGCAATACTGACTTAACAGTACAATAATTTAGTGCAATAATTAATCTTTGCAATAATCTGGTTTACTCCGGCATTAACACTGCATTATTTATACAGAACATTTAAACTAATATTCTTATTTATTTACACTATTCTTGCATTTCTTTATTTATGCATGCATTTATATTATTTGCATCGATCCTATTTTCAGCATTATTATTTGCACTGTTATATATATTTCTTATTTATATTTTCTTATGATTTCTCTCTCTCTCTCTCTATATATATATATATATAAAAATAAAATAAAATACAATTTAATTTAATTAAAATTAATCAATTATAAATATATATATATATATATTTTTTTTAAATTACATTTTTATTTTTGACTCCCGAAGCATCCCAAAAATCATTAGTTTTTTAGAATTTATGGACAATCGAACATAAAAAAACAGCCTGGCTCATTAAAAGTTGTTCATCATCTGAACCCATTTATTGTAGAAGAGATCCCACAACTTAAAAGTGCAGCATTGAAATAAACATTATGTAAAATAACAAAGAATGTAGAACACATATAAAAGCCCACAGTACCTCATCAACACAGGAGTGATGCTGGTAGGTATTTGTAAAAACGTTCTACTACGTAAACTATTCTTTTATTTGGTGGGAGTCAGACAGAGAAATCAATCGAGGCCTGACAATGTCGTGCTTTAGGTTTCTCAGAGAGAGTTTTACCATCTTTGATCAGTGCCCTGCTGGTCTGGTTTGTAACCTCAGAACAATGCTTCCTTTAAAGTCTCTTGTACCTGAACACCACTTCTGTTTGCACAAATAAAAAACAAGTTAGACCGACTTTACATCCAGCGAGCACTCAGCCATACAGCCACATGGTCTCAAAGAGGTCCAGAGCAATCAAAAAGAAAAACAATCACCAGTGAATATCTCATTAAACCTCTCTGCACCCCACCAGGTTGATTATTGACTTTAAATTTGGCACTAAACCTATAAAAAAACTGTGTGTCAGTGCCTCAAAAACTGTACATTCATTTGGTCTTTCTGTAAGGCGCTGGACCAAAGCACTTAAAGTATTGCACAATCAAAGGTGACGTTAGTGTTCATCCATTTTATGAATGTAGTCCGCTCTGCGGGTTCACCTCAGCACACGGTACAAGCGGGTTTTGCTCGTCGTCGACTCTTAACACCTATGAGAGAAGAAACAACGGTGACATTATTAGAAAAAGAAACTGTTGAGATGAAAGAGACATCAGGTAGAGTTCATCAGGCCCCGATACATAGAGGCAGGCTGGTCTGATACGCCATTCCTAACTATACCTACGAAAAGTAATGCACTGTAATTCAATGTAAATCAATGTGGATGTAATCCATCATTATTTGTCACGTAACTTCCGTACTTAAGTTACGCCACTTCTATAGTTATATTAACCTAAACCAAGATCTTTTCCTAAACCTAACCAAGTTGTTTCCTGTAAAGACGGAAGTTTAAAAATAACTTTCGAACCGCTGTATAAGGCTACATTGATAGATGACAATGTCTGTAAACATGTTACCGCTATATTGATCTCCAGAAACAGATTCTGCAGAAGATTGGTCGCAACGTAATCTGGGAACCCAGCGGCTGTCGTCTGATGATGATTTAGCTTTTTACTGGTTTAAATGAGCTTGCTAATCGGACTGTAAACAACGAGCGGCGCACGGAAAAGGAAGTCTTGGCCCGGATATCCTCTGGCTACCCCAGAGGCGTATCCGTCGTCAGACCGATAGCCGACGGGTTCTGAGATTGCCACTATATTATAAAATTAGTTCAGGAATAAATGAGGATCACTCAAAAGTAACTTTGGTTTATTTGCTATGAAATAAAGATTAGATAAGATTAGCGATTTCCAAACCCTTTGCCGTGTGACCCCTTAAAACAAAGAAAGGACAACATGTGACCTGCTGTTGTAAATGTCTATAGATTATGACTGAGTTTAAGAGTATTTCTTTTCCTAGATTAGAGACACAAATTTTAATTTTCTTCCTTCCTATCCTGCTAATTGTCTTGTGGTTGTGGTTGGGAACCACTGGGTTAGGTTAATTGTTTATTCTGGATTCATTAAATACAGGGTTTTTGCTGCTTAGAGGACTTTTTGGCGTTCCAAAGTGGTTTTAGCGAGCGCCAAAGGAAAATCATATTTTTGTTCAATCAGGAAAATGTGTAGATTTCTGTCAAATAAGGTAACAAAGACCCATTGCCTTTACTGTACGTGGACCGATCATGCTTACTGTCATACGCAGTCATCCCCCAAAGCCCCATTCTGAGCCAGGACAAACCCTGATACATCTTCTTTATTCCTGACTTACTCTCATTGTCCTGTGTTGTGTGGACAGTTTGCTCAGATTCTGCCCTCCGGCCCAGTTTAAATGGCTTCCTACTTTTCCGTTTGGGTGATTTAATGATGACGTCACAGTTGTCCTCATTCTCATCCATCTTGTTGGTTTCTCTTAGTAAAGAGCTCGAACCGCCTGCCAGGTTGACATCCAAAGTTTCCTTACTGGATTGTTTCTTCCTGGAAAATTTCTGCATCCACGTGGCTTTCCCCTTCTTGTCCTGCGTGACTCTGTTGGGCCTCCTAAAGATTTCGCCAGGGTCTTCTGAGGGCAGCGGACTCCGTTCCACTCTTTCACTGGTGGTCACTCGTGGCCTATCCGGGTCCATCTCCTCAGCAACCTCAGCCAGAACTGACCCTCTCTTGGGTCCGGGCTCCTGCAGAGACCCTGTCGGACGTTGGATTTGGACGTCCCCGAACACCAGTGAGTATTTTGGGTTGTAGTATTTGTGCGCAGGCACCTGGATAGCCGCGTTCCGTGAATCCCCTAAGCTGACCTGGAAGCGGGATGTGGTCGCCGGTAGAGGCGGGCGTTTGGGGCCCACTTTGGAGCGTAATGTCGCGGTCGCGTTAGCAGCGGGTGGGCTGACGTGGAACTCCTTGTAGAGGTCCAGCTTCTCAGAGATGGCGTAAAGCTCACGGAAGTCCCGGTCAAAGAAGTCAACCACCTGCCCCGTCATCACAGTGATCATGTTCCGATCCATACGAGATGTACACCAGGAGAAACTGGGACAGAAGAGACACGTTTGACGTTAGAATTACAGCAAACATCAAATCATTACATATAAAAAAAGTGCAACAAGCAAGCATCAAACACCGAGAGAGAGTTTCAAGCATAAAGCATTAAAGGATAATTCCAGTTTGTTACAACTTGGGTCTTATTTTTGTAGCTTTGACCATTGTTTTTATGGTAATTGTTTGCAGTATATCTCTATCTAGCCACGCAAGTGGATGTCAGTTCGGATAGATTATCATGTCATTTTGTGCAGACATTCATGATCCCCAGGGGATGAATCCGACTGACTTTGGTGATCCTCTGACATTTAATCTAATCGTGTGGATGGATGAAAGCAGATTAGATTATATTTGCATAATGTATTTTAATTTTCTTTTACTAAGATTATGATATTTACACAGGTAAGAGCCATATATAGCATTAGGAAAATTGGTTAGCTAGGGCGTTCGCCAACGTTAGTTGCCCAATTCGTCTGTCTAAAGAATGTCATTTTAGTGACCGATTGTTCGTAAAATATGTAGCTTGTGGAAAATGGGTCCAATATTTACTTTGGTGACTATGAGGCGGAAGAATCGGTCATAATCTGTATTCACGTTCACTTCTCCAGCTGGAGTTAATAGACTGATACAGGAAACTGACTCTCGGTGCACCGTCTCCTTTCTGAACTGTCTCTGCTGCGATAGTGTGCAGATCATTAACATTACACCAACTAAACGTCAGCAACATCTTTCCATACTGACACAAGGTGTTGCCAAATACAAACATTTTCAAATCCTGCACATATACGGAGCTTCAATTTAATTAAATTATTAAGTTACTGTGCACTTAACACACTTGAAAAAGAATTAACAGCACATGCAATGCAAACATACATTCTCTTCACAAGTACTGGAAACAGATGCTGTATCAAATGGTTAAGTAGAAAGCGTGCACTGACTGTACACACAGTCAGACCTCACCTGTACGAGCCGAACACCACTTTGTCCCCGTCTACCATCATGTACTTGTTGCAGAGTGAACCAGGCAGTCTGCCGAAGGACATACCGAAGCCAACGCCCTGAATTGTTCTGGTTCGGATGTTCTGCAGCCACAGAGGGTCACAGTCAGACCAAACAACACAGCCAGCAGTGTCAGCATTGTACCAAAGTTGCAAAGTTGTATTTTAAATATGACTTGTTAGTACGCCTCTGGATCCCCCAGTCAGAGCTGGTTAATGTGGCCCGGGAAAGGGAAGTTCGGGGTCCCCTGCTGGAGCTGTTGCCCCCCCGCGACCCGACCCCGGTTAACATTTGATCATATGCAACGTGGCCAGGGTCATTCTCTTGCTACCTGTCTCCGCCACATTACATCTCTTATGTAAAAGTGACGTCTCACCCTTAAGTGCTGTGAGCCAATCTGCAGCCTGGAGCAGATGTCCAGGAAGTGTGGCACGCCTTGGTCATCCAACAAGATGTAAACGGGGACGGAGCGACGACTGGCCGCGTCCATCAGGTCCTGCAGGATCTGGACGTCCGTGAGTAAGTCCATCACGATCGCTATCACCTGCAAGAGAGGAGGGATAGTATCAAAGTATTTTAAAGGCAACACAACAATATTATGTACACAATATTATCATATGTGTATTATTAACCGGATATCAATATATTTTTTATACTTTATTTTCTCCCTTTTTTTAAAACCAATTTTTACGTAGTTGAGCTTAGAAACAAACACAATAAGTACAATAGAGAAAAACAACATCAGCATTCAAAATTGAAATAAAATTAAAAACAAAATAATAGAATAAAAACAATAATAATAATAATAATAATAATAATAATAATAATAATAATACAAAGAGAAAAAAGTGATAATAATAACAATAATAATAAATTAAATAAACAAATAAATTAATAAAATTACCAATATCATTTACATGGGCACACACATGCGTCCGCCTTCACATGTACGGTCACTTCCAGGCACATGTATATGTGCATGCGTGCTAACCCATGTGTACCTATGTAGCTATATTTTTCCTTCTGTCAGAATCCATCTCTTCTCAAAAACATCCTAAATATTCCTTATTTTGTGAGTTCCCTTTTCCATAACTTTTACTTCTTGAATCAAACTTTTCCATTTTATAAAATCTGGGGGTTTAGTTTTTTTCCATCGTTTTCATCGATCAATATCAATATTTTAAATATCACGTTTATCGTCAACACCAGTATATTGCAGCAAACCTATTGCAGTCCTATGCTTAAATTGTTGAAATTATTTTTTTTCCGTCATAAATCTGCACTCAATACCTCATGATGACAAAGCTAAAACAGGATTTTAGAGTTGTTTGCAAAGTTATTAAAAATAAATAAAATATATTATAAGTATTCAGAACTTTTTGCAGTGTGACTTTGAAATGTAGCTCAGGTGACTCGCATTTCTCCTGATCATCTCCGAGGTGTTTCTGATTGGAGTCCACCTGTGGTTAATTCAGTTGATTGGACATGAGTCTCACACACCTGTCTATATAAGGTTCAGAGACACAGATGTGTCGAGGCACAGAGCTGAGACAAGCTACAAAAACTATTCTGCTGCAACATAGGGTGGATTTATATGTTGTTAATTGTGAAATTTCCTTATTGTCAGTTTTTTATAATACTGAAGAAAAACACGTTGTAATCACTAAAAAATCCTGAATCTCAGCTCAGACATGCTGCTCCGTTTTCATCAGAATGTCTTATTAGACAGTTAAGAAAGAAACCAGCAGGTGCAGCTAATCTGTCTGACTGAAGCAGTTTGAGACCCAGTGGTATATCTTCACCCTGAGTTCACAGTCAGGCCACACGAAAGAGTCTGAGCAACAGGAGAAAGCACTCTGTGTTATTATCCCTCCGCTGTGCTCCAGTCCGGCTGACAGATCATAGAGATAAAGCTTTACAACGACAACAATAACAGCAGATTTAGGACTTAAATCTGTCTTCAGAAATGCTTCAACACAGCTTGTTCCTCTGCCAGAGCTTTGGGATTAGTAGACGTTTGCACTTTGCTTTTACCAAATAAAGGAATTTCCTGAGAGCCAGTAGTTGTGTATGTAGGCAAATGTACCAAACCGATTACATTGACTTTTTCTGCATTTAACTGTAAAAACTAAATGCTGAAAATGATTGTAAATCAACATATTGGAGTGCAACGGTTAAAACCACTGTGTCCGACTGTGCTGTGTTAAATGGTTTTGTTGCTATTTTGTTATCATGCACCACAGATTGATGAATGTCAGGAAGAAGGTCAACTGTTTAAACAAGTGTTAGTCTCTAGTCCCATTAAGTCCCATTCACTTTCAAGAATCTAAACCAAGTGCAGTTGCTGCTGATTTAACCCATACTCGGATACCATGACCTGGATGACTGAGAACCCTCACAAACATATCTAGTCCCATTAACGACCCCTAGAGGCTGTAATGTTCATTACACCCAACAATATAAAAGTGGTGAAATAAACAACATACTAATCTGATCATTGTTGTTATTATTAGCCTTACCAGTGGTGTAGATGATGCCAATTTCAGACCACGTTATTTCAACCCTATAATGGCCCAACCCAAAGAGTGTGTTCCAATCCACGTACTTCCAGAAGTACACTTCAATGTAGTGCACTTTGTGCACTCTGTACTCACTTGAGTAGTGCTCACTTGGGGTAGGATCGTCTCAAATCGAATACTCTGCGGCGCACTGACCGGAAATGACGATCGCAACATTTGACCACGGCTCGCTACCCGGCAAAAATATCTTCTGAAAAAAAATGAAAGCAGAGTGGAAATAACGCTTCCAACGTCGTCGCCTACGATGTGTCCTCCTGTTGGCTGAAAATGCACCGGTATGTTTACGTATTGTATTGTTTTATTCTGTTATCTACGTATGTATTAAATCAAATGTACCACAACAACTGTGGATGCAGTGTTATCCTCTGCACACATATGCAAGTTGCATACAAAACTATTAGTTAGGTTAGTCTGACTCAGGCATGAGAGTGAACTGCCTGCCCAGTCGAACAGCAGAAATAGTCACGAAATGCACAAAATTTAATGTTTTGATTTGTATACACAAATTTAAGATTGTATGTAATCCACATAATTGTGAACCAGAAAGTTTAGAGAGCTGCCAACGCTGCCTAGGGAAGAGGTCACGATGGATGGGTGTGGGTCAAAACACACTGGATTTTCCCCAAGGAGACCGGCGTTCGTGTCCCGTGTGAAACCAGAAGTCAAAGTTGATTTGTTTGTCACGTTACTTCCGTACTTAAGTTACACCACTTA
The DNA here is from genome assembly GCF_043250625.1 of Sebastes fasciatus. Classification (NCBI taxonomy): domain Eukaryota; kingdom Metazoa; phylum Chordata; class Actinopteri; order Perciformes; family Sebastidae; genus Sebastes; species Sebastes fasciatus. The sequence goes on from NC_133797.1 coordinate 39,284,522, forward strand.
CGGTGTTATATTAACCCAAACCACCATCTTTTCCTAGGAACGCTCTCTCAATGAAATGACCTGTGATTGGTCAAAGTCTCCCGTCACAGGCTAGATTTAGTAAAGCCTGAAAACAGAGCCATGAGGAGGAGCAGAAGTCTAGTTATCTCTCAGAACACTTGAATTACAATATGCTGAAAGGTTATTATGAAATCTTTGCCCAATGATGCCAAACACATACTGCCTACTGCAGCTTTAAGAGAAGGAAAAAAGGGAGACATAAACATAACATGTAGGGACATGTTCAGTCCAAGCAGAGGATGAAGGTTTATGAAATGTATGTGACTCCACTCTTCCACTGTTCCCTGAAAAGGAAAGTCATGGAAAAAAATGTTTCTTTAAATTTGCAACAAATGTTCCTTTCTGCTGGGCAGAAGAGGCCTTTTGTTTCCACTCGGTGTGTCACTGCTGAGTGGACTAATGACGGGGTAACAGAACAGATACAAGCTGAGACGTGTGGACAGTAGACGCAAAAAGATGAATATGTTGGTGCCTGGAGAACTGGTTAATCTACATATGTCATCTCGAGCGTGTGTGTGTGTGTGTGTTTCTTATAATATTCTAAAAATAGCTTGTTGCGTTTCTGATAAGTGTCAACAAATCTGTTGGTTACATTCCACAGATGCACACCAGACTAAATCACCTACTTTGTATTTATCTGACAACTTTGGGAAACACCCTAAAAAGATAGAAAAACTAGTTATAATATGAAGTTAAGTGTGAGAGCTGTGCTGCCAGCTTTAATTTCTGCCTTATCTATAGGAAAATATTAGAAGAGGAAGTGAACTAATAAACAAAACACACTCACGCTAATGTATCGGCTATACCTGCTGCACATGACAAGGTAATAACTGGAAGGTGGAACAACCAGGAAGCAAGCCTGATGTGTAATGTGCGTACTGTAATCAACTTATTCTTAATCAAAAGCATACAAGCAGGGAAAAAGAGCAGTCTTTCAAAGGGCTGGCGATCTCGTTTCACCACTTGTAATATGCTTCTTTGGAAACAGGAAGAAGAACGTGCAAAAGAAGTTTTAGAAAAGTGTGTGGGGTGTGTCTAAAGGGGAATCCATAGATGAGTTACATCATTTATAAATGACCCAGTTTGTTAAAGAGGCAAAGTGAGGTTGTTACTGTGAGCAGGAGGAACAGATGACTCAGCGGAGCTCCGGCAGTCTATGAGTAAACATTACGATGGGCAACTCAAACACACACAGAGATCCACTTCAGGCTCTGGGTTACTGTGTGAGGAGGTATTAATCACTCAAACATTCATTCACCACACCTTCATTCAGTTGCATAAGACAATATTCTCTGTAGGGCCCGAGCACCGACAACGTCCGGCCAGCGAAGGCCCTATTGAAACTGTAGTGTTTCTTCTTTTTCTCCCAAATGAATCGCCTTTTTGACGACCTTAACTTGCTCAAAAGGTTGTTAACCTTGGCACACTTATCAGACGTGGTGAAACATTTTATATTTTAAGGGTGTCGGGCTTGGCTGTTGCAAAATGGCTCGCTAGTGACCCATATAAGGTTGGAAAAATTGAGCCCCTCGCTCCGGTTTCACCTACATGTATGACATTTGGCAGACAGGTGTAACCTGTGGAGACGCACAAAAAAGCCTCTTGGAGGTATGCCCAAAACTCAACAGGAAGTCAGCCATTTTTAATTTAATGTGCGATTTTTGCCCATTTTTTGCGTTTTACAGGCCGTTTACTTTAACAAACACCTCCTACAGATTTAATTAGATCGACTTGAAATTTGGTCAGGACCATCTTAAGACCTTAAAGATGAAGAGTTATTCAAATGGTGAGTTTTCACAGACCGACCTGACCGTGGCGTGGTGGCCATTTTGAGCCATTCGCCATGAAACAGGAAGTTGTTGTAACTCCACTGTACATAGTCCGCCCCAAGACGTTAGCAACACCCCCTTTCATAACTCATGAACCGTTTGTCGTAGAGTCTTGTGGCAGGCGTCATTGCGGTCATCAGAGTTCTGGGTTCATCGTGCCTGGCCGCGTCAGTCTGCGTCCCGCCAGTACCCCCGACGCGCGGGAAGGTGCGAGGACCCGTTCATCACTGCTCGCAGCTTTGATTTTTTTTTTTATGAAACTATACCAAAAAAGAACTGCTTCCAGCTACTCAAATGTTTACATTTGCTGGCAATAAAAGTAAATTAAGTGATGTTGTTTTTATCTAATTTATTATTTCTGCCTCAACAGCATGTTAATGTTTCCAGATAATAACATATCCATTTGGCTAATGCATGTGGTTATACTGACAGTAGTGTACATAATATGTGTGTTATGAACGCGGGCCAGAGGAAATTACAGGATTCAAGCATGTAATAAAAGCATAATAACTTCCTGTTGAGTTATAACTCTCACTACTGCTACTACTACCTCTTGGTTTTGTCTTGTGTTAATTAGGTATTAAAGGGACTGTTTGTAACTTTTTACACGTATAAATCTACCAGGTCGGTGTCCCATGCGCGCTCGCGCGTGGCTACGCTGTTCAGACTGCTTCACTGCCTGCCTTCACTCACACAACACGCGCGTTCTCGCTCAACTGCACGTTCATGCGCGCACACTCCACACTGCAGAAGAACTAGTAGCTCTGAGAATATCTAGTGAATGTACAGTGGACGTTTGTGCAGAAATAACTGCTGCAGCTCCTCCAGACCAACAGAGGTTTCCCGTGTCTTGTGAAGTGACGGGGCTCCGCAGCGAGAAACGTTATCGTCTCCGACTGGGTGCCGGTGTCTCCCCTGTTCCCTCCGGGCGCAGTCGGAGATGAAAACGTTACTCGCTGCGGGGATGAAGCAGGAAAAGCCAACACTAGGATCAGCAGTGATTCATGGAGAGACCTTTGTCTGGTCAGCTAACATTACTGCCAAGCAGCTGAAATATAGTGATATTGTTGTTTTAGTTGACGTGTGTCGTCTCACTGTTTTGAGCGATGCTCGTTCATGTCTATGTAGAGCGAGCACAACCCCAACGCTGACTTTCGTTGACTTAACGGCCGCAGGTGTCGCTGTTAACAAGCATTTCTGAAAGTTACAAACAGTCCCTTTAACTGAGATTTGTGTTGTATTGTTGTTTGGGATTTTGCCCATAATTACCATTTTAAGCAAATAACAGGCTTCTCTCGGCTATAATACAATGTGGGGGTTTAAAAAGTTGGAGTGTATCATGATAATATATATATATATATATATATATCCCAATGCTCTGTAGTTCTGTCTTAATGCGTCCTCGTCCTCACCTTGCTGGCCTCCTGGATGAGGCGCCTCACCACCTCCTTGATGTGGGGTCCGTTTTCTTTGGGCGGGTGTGTGTGAACAGCCACCCGGGTCACCCCTCTGAAGAACCCCCCGCTGGGCCAGCCGATATCCAGCGGTGGCACCTCTGTGTCCGACATCTGGGGCCAGTAGGTGGAGTGGAGCCCTGAGTCCGCTCTGCTCCTGCTGCTGCTGGCGGCATCCTCCGAGTCGTCGTACTTCTTGAAAGTGTTCAGCACCAGTTTGACCTCTCTGGCCGACAGGAAGTCCTTCATGTTGTCATCTTTCAGCCTCGTCTTGAAGGCTCCGTCTCCGTTCTTCAGCAGCTCCTCGACGGCGGCGCGCTGCTCCTCGCTGTAGTAAAACTCCGGTTTGGACTCCGGCACCTTCACTCCGATGTGGCCGTCCTCCATGCACATGAGCTGGGACTGTGCCATGGCTGTGTCACCCCCTTTCCTGGAGCTCAGAGACTTTAGTTTGCTGCTATACCTACCTACCTACCTGTGCGTGTGACGCTGGGCAGGTAAATAAAAGGCTCTCCTACCTGTCCGGGTGGTAGAGAGGTTGGGCTCAAGGAAAAGCCATGGTGCCTTCAAGTACAAATAGAATACAGAGTACTAGAATAAAGGCACGACAGAGAGACTGTCAAAGTGTGAAACAGTAGCCTTGATTCAATCACTGACTGTTTGACATCTGTAGGGGAGACCGGGGGCAACATTTGCATACAATGTGTATGTATAGGTAACTTGTATTGAGCAAATGTATTTAAAAAAAAAGTTATTTTTATAAAACAGTCACTATACCCTGACAGTAGTGCACGAGACAGGTAATCTGAAAGAAAATCAAGTGTCCTCTGTGTCCTCCAGTGCTCCTAACGCATCTGCAAGAAAACAAGCAGTCAGAGCCGATCTGAGGTCTGCTCTCCAGCTGCCGTCTATAAGAGACGGCTGTCAGTCACTCGCAAACTCCAATCAAACGGTCAAACTAGGCAGCGCTGATCAAATATGAATCAATATTATGTTACGTTAATGTCTATCAACGTCTATTAATGTCTCCTCCACTTTCAGAAACATCTTGTAGTGTACTGTTTAGCTGTCAAATGAGAAGGTTTGTGACCCGGCAGCCATGTTGAGATCAAGTTGAGGAAATACCAAGCACCGCCCACCAGCCAGAGCACAGCCAATAGGAACGCTCTCTCAATGAAATGACCTGTGATTGGCCAAAGTCTCCCTTCACAGGCTAGATTTTTTAAAGCCTGAAAACAGAGCCATGAGGAGGAGCAGAAGTCTAGTTATCTCTCAGAACACTTAAATTACAATATGCTGAAAGGTTATTATGGGATTTTTGCCCAATGATGCCAAAAATATATACAGCCTACTGCAGCTTTAACAGTCATGTCTCCTATTATTACATCACCCATCAGATATAAATATAATTAATCGTTTAAAAAAACGGAATGATAAATATCTAGGATTTCCCACAACTTCCAGATGGAGCCTGAACGCAGCAGCAGCTTTCCTGGAGAGACTGGTTCTGTGGAAACATGTATAGGGCTGTTAAAGGAGTTTCTCTTTTCCTTCTAAACTACCCCTTCTTGTTGTTGTTCATGGAACAAAAACAGACCAGCCCAGGCACCAGACTGAGTAACTTTATAGATAAGCTGCTGGGTCATACCTTTTCTGCTTTAAGCACTTCTGTGGAAGCTAAACTGCATGTTGTAGTCTCAGTGATCCGTGCAATGACAATACAGTTGAATCTAATCTCGTCTAGGTTCAGTGAATCCCCTCTGTTATGTTCTGAATATCTTCTCTGTACTTTGAAGGCCACACTCTGAACTGTATCCTGAACTGTAAGTTCACCTTCTTGAGGGCGTGCATATAAGCCAATAGGTGTGTGTGTGTGTGTGTGTGTGTGTGTGTGTGTGTGTAAACAGCTGACACTGTATATAATGAGTGTCACAGTTTATTCATGAGCCTTTGCTTTTGTTTTTTCAAAACATCTCGTAAACTTTTACATGAATGAATCATCTCGGTGGTTTATGTATCAACTTTGCACAACGCCTTTTTAATTATGGAGTCTGAGCAATCAGTTACAAAGGTTCCTAAACACGGACCTTGCTTGTAAAATCATGTTGTGTTTACAGGACCAATGTTATAAAGTGGCATAGCCATATTCTACGGGGTCCCTTGACCTCTGACCTCAAGATATGTGAATGAAAATGGGTTCTATGGGTCCCACGAGTCTCCCCTTTACAGACATGCCCACTTTATGATAATCACATGCAGTTTGGGGTAATAACCATGCATTTTTTTCATGCAGTATAAATGTGTTATTTTCTCCTATTCTAAAATGGAGTATTTGAATATTTCTGCATACTGGGGTCCCTAAACAGTCCTGAATTCCATAAAATGGGTATCACAGTAAAGCTGAGACTCTTGTGGATCCAATGAGCCCAACTGTATTCATGTGTGATGATGTTAGTCCCCATAGTAGCAATTTCATTGTAGTGAGACCATTTTTTAAAACTTGACCTCACTGTCTAAAATGACCTGTGGTGACCTCTAGGATAATCACAGCCTCATGAAACTTTACAGCCACAAACTACAGACCTAGAGCATTCAGAGGATGGATGGCTTTCCTAGCTAGATTGACAATAAGGGGGTTACTGAGCAGTTTACACAACGCAAGTGCTCACCACCCAATCGCGAAAAATGCAATTCTTGCAGAAATCTCCGAACGTCAAAAGTTTTTGATACCAAATCACAGCATGGCTTTTTCTATGGTGTTCCTCAAGTTCCTGCTGTCTTAATGTGGTATTTAGGAGGGATTATTGATAATTTTTATCAATTCTGGAGTGGTAAAAAAAAAGGTTAAATTTAGCACCGAATCTGTGTAACAAATGATATCAACCCATACATTTCTGCAACAATTTATGAGACATAATAGAGCATGAAGATGACCATCATATACTTCTATCATAATGTTCTAAACCCTTAGACACTTTCACAATTAATTTTAAATAATTAATCAATTAATTAATTCATGTTTATTTCTGATTTATGACTAGAAGAACTTCACACACAGTGGAAGGTGTGAGATGAATGATCGACAGTAATAAACCTGTAATAGTGATAGCTGTATATATGTCTACTTAGTTGTTGTTGTTAGTCTCTCTCGTATTGCTCTCCTGGTTTGTGCTCTTGTTTCCTAACATGAGCCCATTGATGTGTATACACTTCGCCAAATATTTTGAACGTTCTTTTATGCCACTATAACGTCACTGTAAGAAAAATGGAAAAGTAACATTGCTTTTATGTACCAATGTAGACTGCAATCACCGATAATATGCAATACAAATATTCTTTTAAAGAAAGAAGTATTAGCTGCAAAGTGCTTTTACCTGCAGTAACTGTTTTTCACCACTTGTTGGTTGTGGACAAAAGAGTTTGTTACCATCTCCTGAGGGACACATCTGTCTAATTAGCTGCTAAATGCTCCACCATGTTCACCAGTTCAATGTGTCTGTCTGCCGTTTGGTGCCAGGTATTGTACGGTGGGTTGTCTTTCGTCGAGGCGACGCTATAAGAGCAGTGAGAGTGAACCAGAACAGAGAAGTTGTGGGCCGGACAGATAAACAAAGAGCTGAAACTCTATGAAACTATAAAGCTCCGTAGAGGAGCTGCAGGTCCAGGGGATTCTTCTCTGTACAGCCCAAAAGGCCACTTAAAAAAAAAGTAAAAAAACAAAAAACAATGAATAAAAGGTGATTTTGCTTGTGATAAGAAAAACAAATCTGCTGATGGCTAGGCATTTAAAGATTAAGAGATCTGGAAATTAGCTGTGAAAACTCATTTAGGGTTATATTTCACTCGTATTAGGACGTGTTGTTCGTCATAATTAACCTGTAATGCTTAAAAGTTTTCATTTAAGATATTCAAGATGTGTTGTCTGAAAACAAGTCTACGTATATCTCACTGAAATGTTACGTGTTCGTTGACTGTGTCTTCTATTAATGTTATGAGATATGTTGACATCTTTTCACATTGTCATTCATCACATTATTATTACAGACAGATTGATTATAGCTGCTTCAAAGTATCAAAAGTAAAAATATTCGTCATGCAAAACGGCACCATGTATCATACGTATATTATCAGAGCATTATTACTGATGCATTAATGTTTATAAACTGCATTTTAATGTTGTCAAGGTGGATTACAAATTAATATACTGTTAGGTAGTTTAATCTACAACATTGCAATATGTTTAATAAACGGATCAAATGTAAAACCTGAAGTAGCAATTAACTAAATGTAGTGCAATAAAAAGTAGAATATTTCTCTCTGAGATGTAGTGGAATAGATGTTTAAAGTAGCATATAATGGAAATACTAAAGTGCAAGTACCTCTAAACTGTACTTAAGTAAAGTACTTGAGTAAATGTACTAAACGTACTGTAGCAGGACAGGTCAAGATAGTGTATGAATATTGTTTTAAGATGTATTGTCAACTCTCAAAATAAAAAGCTCATCACTGTTTTTATTAAAACCATATATTGTAACCATTTATAAATAAATATGTTTTTGTTTATCATTACTGAAACATGTAACTACAGTACATGGCCATGCAATTAGCATTAGACATATGTTTGGATAAAGACGTGACTACAACGTGACATATTTGTGTTTGTGTTGCTCTCAGATGGGTTTGGTGAAGTTGGAGGGGAACAGGCCCGTTTTGCCTCTCAGCTGACCTCTCCACCAGGCCTCGTCAGAGCTCTCCAGGACCGTGATGACGTCGCCGGCGTTGAACTGCAGCTCGTCCGTCTCTTCAGCGTTGAAGCAGTACAGAGCTCTGACCTGCAGCGTGGACGAGGACAGACAGGAAAAGACAAAGACAGACGGACAGACAGATGCACAAACTCAGTCCATGAACCAAGTGTCAAAAAATGTTTTTTGGGGTACAATATGAGTGATTTTTTTTGTGATAAAAAATTGATTTTAAAGATATGCATTGGAAATTATTAACAAAAAAATATTATTAAAAATAATAATAATAATAATAATAATAATAATAATAATAATAATAATAATAATAATAATAATAATTATTATTATTTTTATTATAATGGACAGGGACACACAGTACGTACAAAGTCATTCAGACAGACAGCATACACATTCAGTACCCATCAGTGCATGTACAGGAGGACAAACACACGGTGCTGTTGAGTACCTGTCGTGTTCGAGGTTCAGGTGTAGGCGGGGAGCTGGAGAGTGGAGGAGCAGGGAGAGGTCTTCGGCGCTGCTGAGACACAACAAATGTATGGTTTAATTTTTTTGCTGTGGTATAATTTTTTTTATTTTATTAAATGTTTATTAAATGTTATCGTTTATTGTTACACATAATATAACATGTTATATATATATATATATTTGTTAATTATAAAGATATTAGATAAATAGATAGATGTACTTAATAATAATTAATATAATAATAATAATTTCGTAATTATTAACACATTTTTAATATAGTATAAAATGTCATCAGAATGTAATGTTATCGTCTCTTATGATACAATTTATAATTTATAAAGTAATTATTTCATATTTGCACAGACTAATGATAAAATAACATAAATTATAGCATTACTAATAATTAGTAAACATTATTAATTATCATTTCATCATTTGTTAAAAGTAAAATAACTAAGTTTAATTCACTTTCATGTTACTATTTATAAATGATGGTTATAATAAAGTGTTACCAATTTGTATATACTTCTGTTCACTGTATTTATATCATTATATTCCGAATTTGAAAAAGTGAAATATGACTCTTCATTCTTATCTTTCTATTCAAACCCTTTTTACAGTACCTTACAATGAGAGTATACATTTGTTCTATAGGTCAACTCCATCACTCACGTTAGGTCCCATGAGTAGGTCTCCTACATGCTGTTGTTTCATCTCTTGTAGGAACACCGGACTGTGTCTGGAGATGGAGTTGTTCTTGTAATACTCCACCATCTGGTTGAGAGAGGGGAACTTTTCTGACCAGAGGTAATACTGCCCCCTGCTGTCCCGCAGCACCTTGAAGTGCTGCACATCTGCTGCTTGTCTACGGTGGAGTCAAACACAAGAGGAGGCTTTTATTTCTCATGTGTCATAAAGGGTTCAGCATATTTATACATTTCTATATCTGTCTGTCTCTGTGGAAATATGAGAGGTTGAGGAAATGAAACCTGTATTACAGAAGGGTGAACACTGACAGTCTTTTCACCCATTCTGAATACTAAACGGTGTATAATATGTATAACGCTTGTATCAACATATTTTGTAAACACTGACATGAAAAAGGCCTCAAGTCACAGTTGGAGAAAGTCCAGAGTTTTAATGTCTTGCTTGTAATGAAGCATCACATTTGTACAGATCAGTCTGCGTACCGCTCATCGTGACCATCAGGGTGTGTCACTGGAGAAGCATGAAGCTGCAGATTTAATCTTTTCAGTCAAGATCAGTGAGCAGATACTATGAGAGGCACCCATCCACAATCATTGTCACATTGTTGGAAGCTTAAAAGTTTCTCAGAAAGAATTAACACCTGCAGGAGGAGGTGGTGTGGTCAAATAGTTATACATAGAAAATAGAAGTACTAATCTTGGCAGGTTCAGCTGGGAGAGCATTAGGTTATGTTGTCAACAAGTTCAAAACATGTAAATATCTTGGGTACTTATTCAAAATTTTATGATGCATGTGTCTCCCCCAAATTAAATTATGCCCCATACGGGGCTTCAAAGATTGTAGAATAGCAGACTCCATGCAGAGCTGCACACTGGTTTTTAAGTGTTCATAAGTTTGTTCCTACTTTGGCTGTTATGGGATGGATTCCTGGTACAATAATGAGAAAATGTGAAATGATAAGACTGTGGAATAGTTTGCTTAAAATGTCAAAATACAGGATCAATAAGAAGGTTTTTCTTTGGAGTAAATTACATAATGCTCCATGTGCGTCACAACTTCATGCTATTTTTGAGGAAGCTGAATTACAATATACTGTATGTACACAGCATGAACACATTTAGAAGAAAGTTACTTGCTATATTTTGAAAAAAAAATGGTCGAAAGATATATTGTTAAAACCAAAACTTATATTTAAATAAAGCACAATTATGGCACTAAATCTTATATTATAGCAAACTTATCGAGGAGTCAAAAGTATTTAGTTGCACAGTTAAGAACAGGAATCCTTCCTCTGGCCCTGGAAGTCGGTAGATTTAAAAACATCCAGGAGCACAACAGGTTGTGCGAAGTATGCGAGTTAAGAAATCACATTTTCTTTTGTATTGTCCATACCATGATGAGTTATGAACTTCTATTTTAAATGAAATGTCTGTTCAAAATCAAGAAATGTTTTGGTGCTCGGATGATGATGAAATGGAACGGCTATTTGATTTGAATGCTTATAAGTTGGCTACTTTTATTTCTCAAGCTTTAAAATAACGTCAGGATGGTTTATTTGTTTAGTGTTATTTGTAATGGATGCTGCTACTCTGTTTTCTGCCTTTGTCTTTTCTTTATTTTCTAAATAATGGTGTCTTGTAAGCCCATTTGGGCTGGGCACATTATTTATGCATGATAAAATAATAATAAAATCAAATAATAATAATAAGAAAAATAATAATAATGTCTCATTCTGACCAACAATGATGTGACGGTGACACAGAATGAGAGAAATGTCTGCTGAGAAATTAGAAAAAGTTTTATAGCGAGCAGGAAAAACTACAAAAAATAACTAATAATCTGAGTTTTAAACTGGATACCTGTAGGCTTATCATATTCTGTACTAATGCTGGTATCTTAGAAGTAGCACAATATCACATTTGCCTGCAATATACCAAAGGCATAACAGTACAAGTTATGTCTGTGGTTGTTAGCAGTCAATAATCACTGTGTTAGCTGGAAAACAGTAACCAGTGTTTGGCTCTTGCTGCACATATAGACACACTGAAAGTACCTGACGGAGATGGCAAAGCGGCCCTGAGCTGAATTCTGGCTCCCCCGTATGATGAAGGCCCCAGTAGGCTGCTGCAGCAGCTTCTCCTGGGCGTCACTGCGACTGGAGTCCTCCTCGTACCAGCTGGAGACATTGGAGGAGGTGAAAAAGAAGATCACGATGAGGTTTCAGGGGTTTAAAGTCAGGAATAGTGAGTTCAGGGAATAACAAAGTCATGACGGTGATGGAAGGAGGATAAATGATCACATATTCATGGGAGAGAGAAGGAAAGGAAAGAACATGAAGACAGTTTAAGAAACATCTGCATGTAGATCAGGTCTAAAACACTGGGTGAAAGAGGTGCATTATTAATATTATTATTATTATAGGTTGAGTATGAAGGCAAAGATAAACCAAAGTATAAAAGGAATGACGTCGCTAAAAGTCTGGAAAAATACGTGAGTAAAGATTTATTCACATTTATACACATATCTAAAAAAATGTTTCCTTAAAGATGACTTCATCCTCTGTTCTGTGTTATTTAAAAATTAGACATTATATCTCTGTATACTTTTCTCTTTAGCTTTATGTGAGTTTTACCTGGGCAGATGTATGGTGATGAAGTTTTTGGGTACAAACCCCTCACATCCATTCAGTTCTGCTTTGTACCAGTTTCCAGAGGTCTGCAGAATCTGACACAGTGGGACACAATCACATAAGACACATTCACTACAACTTAAAGTTACTGTGAGGAGCTTTTAACTGGTTATGAAACCCTCTCAATGTAGTACTGATGCCTCTATATGACCTACATGAGTAAGCGAGACCGTCAGAGAGAAGATTGACCATTTCTATATAGATATTGTTAATGCTCGTCAACAGACGACATCATGCAGGTTCACCAGAAACTCCTTTAGCTGAGACTCCAGCGGGGCCTCCCGCCGCGGACATACCCAGATCAGACTTTGCTGCATCCTTCGACCTGCAATCGGATCTCCATCAGGCCAGGAGCAGAGCTCTCTTGAATCGCGCCACCATGCTACCAGAATGCATTGCATGGCTGCTTACATGGACGATGAATGGGAAGCTTGGAAAGGACTGATCCTGTGGACACTTACCTTAAGCCTAAACAAGTCAATCTTTTCCCAAACCTAACCAAGTAGTTTTATTTTGAAATGACTGGAGCGGAAATTGACAAGTGCGTCACGTGATGCAGGACATTCGTAGGAAAATGCATAAAAAATACATTGATGAAAGTCGTGCTGAGCATCAGGAATAAAAAAGGGAAAGTCGTATCTATATGTACAAAAATCAAATAGATTAAATTGTGTGACTATTTCATGTACTGTCGTGAGACCGCGTTGATACTTTATATTTAGCTGTGTGGTCAAAACATAGATGTACTTTCTCCTCGCCTTTGCCTGCTGCTCAAACTATCAAAACTATCTGCACAGTCACGACTATGCAAATTCTGTTGTTCTCACGCTGCATGAGTGTAGTGAGTTTCCAGTAATGTGTGATTTACATGTAAATGGTGCCAGCAGTCTGCAATTTGAATGCTTTTTACACTGAGAGCTATTCATAACTTGAAGGGCAAGAACTATGTTGTTGAAAACACAAAGTAGGAATTATGTAGAAACTGAAGGAGTGTTTTTTAAAGCATGTGTGTGTTTTTGTTCCTTACCTTCAACTGCTCTCCTTTTCCGAAGCTCAGTTCATCACCAGCTTCAGCTTTGTAGTCGAACTTGGCTGTAGCCTCCATGGCAAAGGAGCTGAAAGAAAGGTAAAAAAGGTATAAAGGTGTTACATGTGTAGGTTTACAAATGATAACACCAAGTCCCAGCTACATGTTGAAGTACAGGCATTAAAGGAAATGATGTCTGTAAGCATCTAAAAGGCTATACAAATGAGCACATTTTAAGCCGACTCTGGTGTCATAACTCTTTCCTGTTATCGGTCGTATCCACGGCAACACGTTCCTGACATTTTGAAGTTCAAAAGCACCACATAGAAGTGCTTTAACCTGTCTTCTCGCTTTCATTTTTCACAAATAGATTTGACAGATGAAATCAATAATGCTTCACCTGGACTGGAGTGTATTTCATGGAAAGTGCAATTGGATCCAGTATGTTGCGGCAGGAGGAAAGTCTGTATCGACAGCTCAGGCCAACCAAACCATAATTCAAAATGACAATCTGTTGCTATCGGTGCCTCGCTGAAGAGAAGGAAACCTCGTGCTACTCACCGGGTGTGTGTGTTTGTTCTGCCTGCAGAGCTGAACTCGTATACAGTCTGCAAAGAGAAGTGACAAACGCCTGCTGTCAGCTCACAGGAAGCAGTCTGACCGCAGCTACCACTGAAACACTTTCTGTCACTGCTGACCACTTGCACACAGTCACACATGTTCACACTGAAATAGACACAAGGTGCAAAGAACTTACATGTATAAGAACAAATATATGAACTGAAAGCAATATTTAGGTCTAAAGAGACAGCATGACTGTCAGCTGAATCTTTTAACTGTTAATATACAATACTGACTTAACAAAAATATATATGCAATACTGACTTAACTGTGCAATCATTTGCGCAATAATTCAACTGTGCAATACTGTCATTAATTCTGCATTTATATTTACATTTATATTATATTTATTGGAAATGTATGTTGTATGTAGGCCTAATGTATGTAATTAAATGCATACAAAAACATATTTGAAGTGCAGAAATAAATGCTGCAGCTCCTCCAGACCAACAGAGGTTTCCCGTGTCGTTTCCTGCTGCTGAGTCTCTGCAGAAGAGTTAGTTTATCGTCTCCGACCGGGGCTCGGGTGTCTCCCCTGTTCCTTCTGACCGCGGTCGGGAGGCTGAAGCAGGAAAAGCCAACACTAGGATCAGCATTGATTCATGGAGAGACCTTGGTCTGGTCAGCTAACATTACTGCCAAGCAGCTGAAATATAGAGTGATATTGTGCTTTTAGCTGACGTGTGTCGCCTCACTGTGTTGAGCGATGCTCGTTCATGTCTATGTAGAGAGAGCACAAGCGTGAGCCCGAGTAACAGGACGCTGACTTTCGTTAACTTAACGGCCACAGGTGTGGCTGTTAACAAGCGATTTCTGATTCTTACATATAGTCCCTTTAACTAAACAAAAGTTAACCCAAAGGTGATAATGCTGAGCTAGTTACATGTAACTACTGTTAAAAAAGGTGATTGGGAATTTGGAAATTATGGAGTTTATTCACCAAAAACAAAATAGATGCAATATGAAATCAATAACCCTCCTGACAGCCCTGCTGATAGTTAACCAGATTGTACTATAGTACATTTATACTGTGAAACAAGGAAATAATTAACTTTACTTTTCTGAGCCAGACATGCAGAGGACTTCATTCCATCTCAGCTAAACAGGAAGTTTGTCCTGTAATGTAATGATGATGTGGTAATAGTTCATTCAACATTTCATCAGTAGGATGACATTTCAGTTGTGGTTTGCTGAACTAGTTTGCTTGGGTGGAGCTTCTGCTGTCCTGCAGTCTGTGTGCACATTACAGCGTCTGTTAACTTGTATTTACTGTAGGTGTGACTGAATAAAGCTTTACTTTATTTCTCAAAGTTCCCCAGATGTTGAAAACCTGCCGTTCGCTGAACACGACAGGAGATGTGGAAGTTCTGAGAACCATATCTGCTGCGGGGAGTGTTGCATATCTCCAATAACTAAATCTTTAATAATCACAACGCCATTCATTACATGATGCAGTGACAAAGTTGAGCTGCAGGCCTGCAGTAGACTGTGAAACAGGTGGAGGCATCTATGTCTGTGGTTGGTTAAATCTTGCTGTAGTGATTATGTGTGCCACATGATGGCAGCAGACTGTAAGCAAAATCAGACGACTAGATATTGACAAATTTATTAGTTCACAAACAGTATCACAGAGGGTGACATTATAGGACATTAATTAACATTATTTTTAATTTTTTACAGACTTTAGTCATTCAGGTTTAACTGGAAAGTCTATTTATTGGCAAGGCAGGCACTTGAACTTATCTTTTTGCTCTGAGTAAAGTTAATAAATATATGTTGAATATCACAAATACTGGTCATTATAGACCAACATCAGAGCACATTTTTAAAGGAGATGAGGAAAGCCTCCACCACTTGTTCGCAGAGGATAAAAAGTGGTGTGTCATGTATGTCAATATCTTTCTTTGTAGTTCTTTCTTGTCTTTCAGGTGTATAATCTCATAAATATGTGAATTGCATCTGTGGTAAATAAATACTGTTAGGTGGACAAACACATTTTTTTATAATGATAATCATAATAATTCCCACAAAAACATTTGAAGAGCCAAATCAGTCTCTGCCCGTTTGCACGAAAAGGCGTATAAATGCCACGATAATGCGCAAGGCGTTTAGCGTGCAATAAGTACGCCTTTCTTGATTTCTGCGTGTTATTTGTACGCCATGTATATCCTGTACTGACTGCAATGTAAACGCACCCACGAATAAATGGTACGGTGAGAGTTAGTGACGTAGTATAAAAACAGAGAAAGACCACTTGTGAGGGACGGATGGGTGGGCGGGTCTCTGTGACCAACAAACACTGAACTTTTAACCAGGAGACTCGTGTTCGAGACCGTCGTTGACCGGTGTTTTCTTTTGTAAGTTACGTTAGTGACGTTTGTCACGTGTTTTTTTCTTTATTGTGACGTGTTTTCTGTAGTTGTGTTATGTTGTTTCCATATGTGTTTTATAGTTTACTTACTTATTTTAAGCCCCGCCATGATGTTTTCCCTTAACCTAACTAAGTGGTTTTCCTGCCTAAACCTAACTCTGGACATTTGCGTGACCTATAAATGACACATGAAAAGGCTAAAATGCCTCCTCATGACATGCGGAATGTCCGTGTAATGTCGTGGTATTTATTCGCCTTCCCGTGAGACCAGGTTGGTTTTATCACCGAGATACTGCCGGTTCCATCACTGCCAGACTCTTTGAGTTAATCTGACCACCTTTCAATTTGGTCAGTTTGGCGGGTAAGAGCAATGACACCAAACTCAAGTAGCATGAAATCACTTGCCGCAAAGCAGCCCCTCCGTCTCTCCCTCTTAGATCCACAGTCAGTCTCAGTGGTCGGATTTGATCCTGCGACAAGGCTGAGAAGCAATCAGCATATCCACCATGAGAGGGTTGATGAATGTTCTCCATGTAGCCTCATATGTTTATGAGTGTGTGCGTGTCACTTTTTTTTTTACAATGAGAATCATTGGCCTCTTGGCTGTTGCCAAGGTGACCTCCAGCTGTACGTGCATCTATTGTTATGCAGCCTATTCTGCAGCATCAGGAAAAACAAAACAGGTACAGGTGTAACTATTCAAAAGAGGTACTGTCCTATGTGTGTGTGTCTGGTCTGTAGACTGTGTTTAATTGTCTGGATATCCCATCTAGCTTCATGACAGAGCTCATAAAACTCTGCTTAAACAGGTGGAAAGGAGTCGTATAATGTCTCGATGCAGCGCTGCCGTTCAGAGTTAACGGGCCCGTTAACTCTGCCGGCTGTGTGCGTGACTGTGTGCAGTCTGTGTGAGTTAATACCTCTGCCACGGCGGCATCTTTCTTCAGGTGTTGAGGGACTTTAAACTCTGAGTGAGTGCAAATGGAAGAGGGAGAGGCTGAGAGCAGGACGGATGTATTTGACTACAGAGATGTATGATAAATATTCTGTGAGCAAACATCCCATCTCATTGTGTGTTTACCTCAACTGACTCTGCTCATCTCTCCTCTTCCAAACCTCTGACCGAGTCTGAGGAGGCAGAGGGGAGTGAGAGCAAGAAAAGGAAAGAATATAACTTTTGAAGTTCTTGCTACAAAACAGCTCTCTGAAATTCAACCAAGACAAGAAAACAGCGAGACCAACAATACGTCTCGGCACTACAGATTCCTCCCAACATTCATAAATGTGACAGCACCGTCCCCGGTAGGAAAACACCTGCACTCCACAGAGAGAAGCATGATAGAAGGACGGGTTTGAAATGAAACATCACAACCAGAGAAAGTCATTAAACACTGTCAAATACTTCCATTTTTGATGATATGGATGATAATTTGGATGACCAGTGGGCCCTGATGCCTTATACTGGTAAATCATTGATGCAATCCATCATCGTTTACTTTTGAATACAGAAACTGTTCCACGCTCATCCAAACAAGAAACCCAAGATGCAACAGTATGGGTACACACGTGTCATATGTCTTTGACTAGGTTAAATCCTCAGCCTCACATTAACTGCAGCTTTGTTGAATTAAAAGAAAAGACGAGCAGATCGCTCCACGTCACGTCGAGTCTCCAGTAGAGATCCACCTATCTGACTTTTTAAGTCTCGATATCGATAGCAATACCTGGGCTTTGGGTATCAGCCGATGCAGAGTACCGATCCGATACCAGTATTTAATTAATGAGCTGTATGCCCCACTGTGTGGAAGAGACTGGGTTCATTCTTTTATGTGTAAAGAAACATCAGGCTGGACTTAAACATTAGTTTCCTAACTTTGTAAATCAAAATGTAACAAATAAATATATATTTTTTATTTTTTTTATACAAATTGAATTTGTATTTATTATTAAAATAATAAATCGTACACCAGAAACTTAGTAAAAAATCTTAAAAAATAACAGAATTTGTATTTATTATTATCATTATCATTATCATTATCATTATCATTATCTTTATTTTTATTTTTATTTTTATTTATAATTAAAATAATAAATCACCTTTTTAATGCAGCAAAAAATTGGTCAAATTTTAAACAGGAATAAAAATTCCAGTAAATAATCCATATAGTATATAAACATACCAGCTATTTGAGTCAGTATCGGCCCGATATCCAATGTGGTATCGGTATCGGTGCATCCCTAGTCTCCAGTTAAACTTTTGTTTTCCTATCAATTATCTAAGCTTATAAACGTAATAGTTTTGAACCAGGACCTTCAGTATTTTCGATCAAATCGCTGATGAAAAATAAAGCGTGGCAGATTTTCTGTAATCGTGATACGAGGCTGATATATGACGTATTCATAAAACAAATTGTTGGTTCAGAAACGTCGACATTCAACATATCCCGTGGGTTTGCAGATTATTTTTTTTTCTGCCGTCTGGGTTGGGAGAACATAAAAAAAAACTTGACTTCACTTCACTAGACAGCTGCAGTAGTTAAAATGCAAGTAAATCTGCTCTGTCAGATGGACGACAGAAAAACAAGAATGAAATACGTCCAGTGTAGACAGACTATTCAAAAGCAGCTGTCACAACAGCTGCATTGGAAGGTCTTCAACACAGTATTGATGTTTTAGCAGCACTCAACCAGAGGACTCGAGCATCGACCCTGTTGAAGCATCCTCGAATAAAAACTGAACCAACTCCGGCTCCACTGGAGGCTGACCTCTGACCTCCCTGCAAAATGGGCTCAAGTGAAATCATAATTTAGCCTCAAGAATCAATATAATATCATGTATTACCCCCCGCCCCCGGACATAATGATGGATAAGAGCCTATCCGTCTCTGTCAATGAGACTTTGCCTTCACTCACTGCACACATACAATACCGGCTCATATCCATGCATCGTACACAGATGATGCCTTCAGCTTTAAACGGCCGTAAAATGAGTGGTTGTGAATGTGACTGCAGGTGAGGATGGACCCACAGACACAGTCCATCAAGGGAAGTGGACTCAGAGCTGATGTGACTGCTGATATGACCGATGTCGGAGGAAAACTAGAGTTGTGGGAGTGTGTGTGCACGTGGGAGGTGAGTGGTGAAGCAAGAGAGAGAGAGAGCGACGGAGCAGAAGAGTTAATTTAGCTCTGAGAATATCAAGTGAATGTTCAGTGAAAGTTGCAGTTTGTGCAGAAATAAATGCTGCAGCTCCTCAAGACCAACAGAGGTTTCCCGTGTTGTTTCCCTGCTGCTGAGTGGAGTGACGGGGGTTAACGCCGGAGCGAGTAATGTTAGCGACTCTGGCCGAGGAGGCCATGGTCAGACGCTAAAGCAGGAAAAGTTAACACTAGGTTTGGCCGGGCCTTCACTTCATGGTTGGACCTTTGTTTGGTAAGCTAACATTACTGCCAAGCATGTGAATATATAGAGTGATATTGTGCTTTTAGCTGCTAATGCTGCCAACGTTAATCAACATGATGCCTGTCAATCATGTTCAATCTCGTGTGTGTCGGTAGTGCATCGAGCAACAGGACGCTGACTGTCTTGACTCAACGACCACAGGTGTAACTGTAAACAAGAGTCCCTTTAAGGTTACCCTCCCTCCCTTTACTAAATGAACTCAGACTCTCCAGCACCAACAGATGGTGTCATTTTGTTCTTTAAAGGTCAAATTCTTAGCCCAACTTTCATTTGCAGTTTTTTGAAAAAAAAAAAAGAAATGTGTATGTCAGTTTATTTGATGGCTCAATCAGCATAAAATGCCCGTCTCCATGGCAACGGCTCCCATGCGGGTCACAAACAGTGCTGAAATGACCCTCATTTCAATAGCATGCATATTCATGTCATCTAAATGACACACAGACAGAGGCTGGGTCAGAGTGGAGATGAGGAGAGAAGATGGAGGGGATGAAGAAATGCAGGTATACTGCACAGAGGAAGACATGCACACACACACACTCACACACACACACACACACACTCACACACACACACACACACTCACACGCACACACACGCACACACACACGCACGCACACACACACACACACACACACACACACACACATGATCCCCTGCCAGGCCTGAGAGTTGAATAATTCATCAGAACAGAGATGTTGAGGAGGGCAGTGAGTGGCGTGTGGACTGTCAACCTCACACACTAAAACATTTCATGAATCAGTCTTTAGTTTACTGATGGACGGGTTCATGTGCTTCAGTTTCGTCTGTTTTCATACAGACCACTGATGTCCAGACATGATCGAGGATATCACAGCAAAAATAAAGATTCTATGGGTACCCACGAGTCTCCCCTTTACAGACATGCCCTCTTTATGATAATCACATGCAGTTTGGGGCAAGTCAACGAAAAGTAATGCACTACATTTCCTAAATAAGCCACATAATCAATTCATATGTAGTTCACGTAATTGTGAGCCAGGACAGGTGATGTCTGTGTAGGGAGGAGGTCGGCGTGGGCAGGTGGGTCTAACAACACTGGACTTTCACCCAGGAGTATATTATGCGTGTATAAGTACAGTACATAAGTTGCACTATGCAAAATGTAAATGTAAAAAAACACATTTTCAGTCTCAATCATGAAACGGGGCTGCAGAAGAGAAGAGCTCCCATTTTGCACAATTTGCGACTCCTACATTCACTCTGTTTGCTCAAATGAAACTCCAACAGCAAATAGCAGCAGGAGAGCACATCATACAGACAGAGAGTTTGATGACGGCCATAAACCATTTCACCACATCCTCCACCTCCACCTCCAACCCTATCAGGCACTGAGAGGAAGAAATGAAGGTCAGAGAACTCTCTATTGACATTATATTATGTGATTTTGAGGCAATGAAAGTCATGTTTCTTTGCTTGGGTGTACAGCAGGGTGATGGAGACAGATAAAAAAGACATAATAGTCTACACCGCAAAAGGGTGAAGATTATTGGGTCCCTTTAAAATGTTAAATTTATCTGATTGCCCTTAAGATGATTTGAATGAAAGTGCACATAAAGTAAATGCACAACATAACAGGGACTGCCGATCATAAAGGAAGACATCTAGATAAAAAGGAGCTGATGATAGAGAGAGATCATTTACAAATCTAATATAATTGGGATATGGATTCTACAAAATGGGGCTCAATATGAGGAAGATTCATATCTAATATTTTGCACATGCTGTGAATACTGAGGGGCGACGTGAGAGCTGTGTGACAGTACTGACGCTGACCAGCAGGGGTCAGTAGAGCGCTGCAGTCTGGTTACATCTGCTGAAAGAAAGAGAAAGCAAAGAGACTTTCAATCAACACACACACACACACACACACACACACACACACACACACACACACACACACACACACACACACACACACACACACACACACAGAGAGGCCAGACATGTCCATCAGACACATCCTCGACAGAGTAATGATGTCACACCACGGGCATGCTGCTCTGCACTTGACAGCCACCAGCCGCAACAGTGTGCTTCTGCAACACACACACACACACACACACACACACACACACACACACACACACACACACACACACACACACACACACACACACACACACACACACACACACACACACAGGTCTTTGATCCTCTCTCTATCTATCAATCAAACACACACTGACATTTTCCTCCTAGTTCGGTCACTCGTGGCTCTTGATGGATGCTTCGAGTAAACCACCAATGAGCAGATGAAGATGTTTTTACTGAGCTAAACTACTAATCTGTCATCAGTGGAGCGAGAAGTTCGTCTTTACACTCTCCCGCTGGTCTATTTTCTACTATTTGCTCAGCCGAGCAGGGTTATTATAATAAACTGAAACTAAAAAGAAAACAGTGAGAAATATGTTTTAGTAAACTGAAACTAAATAAAAAATATCCTGTAAGAAAAAATGAACTACAACTATATTTCCTGGTTAAAAACTAATAAATTCATTTCAGTTTTAGTTTTTTTTATCTGTAATATATCACTATAGAATAAAGGAAGCAGCATGAATTTCCGTCAACTCTCGTCAAATTGAACCACAGAAACTGAACGGACTTGACCTTCCAGGTGATGAGGCTATTCAAAGGGGTCCCTTGACCTCTGACCTCCAGATATGTGAATGAAAATGGGTTCTATGGGTACCCACGAGTCTCCCCTTTACAGACATGCCCACTTTATGATAATCACATGCAGTTTGGGGCAAGTCATAGTCAAGTCAGCACACTGACACACTGACAGCTGTTGCTGCCTGTTGGGCTGCAGTTTTCCATGTTATGATTTGAGTATATTTGTTATGCTAAATGCAGTACCTGTGAGGGTTTCTGGACAATATCTGTTATTGTTTTGTGTTGTTAATTGATTTAGAATAATACATATATACATACATTTACTTAAAGCAGCATATTTATCCTCTCCCATGTTGATAAGAGTATTAAGTACTTGACAAATCTCCCTTTAACTGATAAAAAATGTGTGATTAATTTGCAGTTAATCAGGGTTAACTATTTCAATCAATTAACAGCCTTATTATTAAGGATTACATTTAGGCATAATTGAGGGCGTGGTCCCTTTGAGTGACAGGTGGGTGCTGCACCAGGTCGCTAGCTGCTAGCTGTCTGCTCGGGCCCTCCTCAGCTCCACCCACGATCCACCTCTTTCCCAGTAGTCTGGAGTTAGTTAGGCTTTGTTGTCACTGCCAAGATGGTGTCGGTCGGAGCCGCCCACTTTGAGCTTCACAACGGCTCTTCAGAAACCTATGGGTGACGTCACAGAGACTACGTCCATATTTTATACATCTATGGATGGAACTAACCATTTCTTCTCCTTAATCATGCCAGATAAATCACACTCAGTTCCTCAAAATCATCATCATCACATTCTCTACTCTTATGATCCTTCACTTCTATATCATATCCGCCCATGTCTTTTACTCTTGTCGTTATTTTCAGTCACTGTGTGAGCCTCATTGCTATCATCCCTCTCGCTCCTGTACCCGTCACCTCATCTCTCTACAGCTAGCCATGTTTTATATGTCGGTCTGTACAGTCCAGGTCATACCGTTGCCCTTGTTTGCCAGGGCCACCAGATGGCGAATCCACAGGAGTTGGCCTGCCCACGGGGCCTCCATCCCCCCGTTATACAGCGCCGACGCCCACCCCGAGACCCACCCTGCTCCACCACGCCACTGCACCTTTATACAAGGCTGGTCCTGAAAGGATAAGGCTGCATTTACATGTAGAGTCACACATGCATTTTACAATTTTAGCCATCTAGCTAGAAGTAAATTACAATAATAGCTAAACAGCAAAATAGCAGCCATCAGCCATTCCATTAAGAACATCACAGGACGGCAATCATCACATTTTTGGCTCTGTTTTTCCCTTCATTAGACTCTTTTTACTTTAATGGAATATGTGGACCACAGAGTTCATACATTACACTGGACATTTCAACACATAATGTGATGATAATGGAATAGTGTCATAAAGCCTTTGAACTGCAAAATTAAAATGTGCCGCATTTCATTATATGATGCTATTATGACTTTGGTTTTCAATCATCAACATATTTCACACGTATTGTTTTTACATCTCCACTATGCTTTGTGTATCCTAAGAGATATGCTAATAAAGGCCAAGCAGCACCAAAACACACTTTACTCTTTAATAAACCGAAATATTTCTTTATGGACAATAACATAAAAAAAGTTGCTGCCAAGAAACACATTACACGAAGCAAGACCAGATATTAAAACTAACATTTTGTGGGGGAATAAATATTTACTTTAGATTTTTAAGAGATGATTTGGAGATTTTCTGATTGACTTCAATAATCGGAGACTTCCACACGTGCACCTTTAATTCCAGTTAAATCTTGTAATCTTTTAAGTAATTTAATTTAATGAATTAATTTATTTTTATTTAAAGGGATCATTTACAGTTTAAAACATAAATGTCACCATTTGATGCACTGTACCAGATTATAGCTTTAAACTAATTTGCATCTGTAGTTTCTTGGCAGGTCAAAACAAAGAAACATACTACAGTCATACAAGAAAGAACATACAAAACGCACAATACACAGCTACACACAATAGCACATCACAAAGTATGCTTGTCAAGTAAAAGCAAGTCATGAAGACCGCGGAGTAGAATTAGAGATCAGTGAGTACGGAGCTGAGCAGCTTTCAACAGACGTTTTAAGTTGGTTTTGAAAGTGCTGATAGAGCTGCAGGTCCTCACATCGTCAGGCAGGGTGTTCCACTGATTTGTGGCCTTTACAGAAGAAGCTGATTGCCCAAATGCAGAGCGGCAAAATGGTACAATACAATCTTGCTTAGAAGATCTTCTTAAGGATCTAATAGAATCTACTGAGCGAGAATGCACAAAATCACGCAGTGGAGGAGGGGCCAAACCGTCCGTTCACTAAAATCACACACAGTCTTTATTTCAATTTAATTTATCCTCGGTGATATTCAGTTACGTAGATACTTTAGTTACTATTTGATTAGCTTTTTCTTTTAATGACAACATTGTAGAAAGTTTTTCAGTGTCTTTAGTACCAAAATGTTCCATTCAATCCTGAGCTTGGCATCAAATCTTCAAAAAATAGTTTTGAAATAAGTTTAAATTGTTTCCATAGCACAGAGTATAAAAAAAATGTTTTGTATCGAAAACTGGCATCAAATTCCCCGTCAAATTTGTAATCTTTAGGGCTGCCCCCTCTTAGATGATTCAACAACTAACTGGTTGTTTTCTTTAATCAATTAGTCATTTCTTTTAGGCTTTTTTCATGCTGAATGACTTAATACCAACAAACTTCTGAGCACATCTCTGTAAACACCAGATTTAAAGTGGTGCTTTTGTGTGAGTCTTTGTGAAGAAACTTTACAGATTTTTTTTGGTTGAGGACAGCCCTAGTAATCTTATTTACTTATTCTAGTATCATGATCTAGTTTCTGATTTAAATTTTAGACATTTTTATTTTCGCCAAAGTTCTTGTACAGCTGCTCATAACATCTGTAAACGTGATTGGCTTCTTTTGTTAAATAAGGAAAAAGGGATACGTAAGAAAGGTTATCATTTTGGTATCAGTACAGAAACTCGTACCTAATATTATTTAGATGTTTTTGTGAGTGTGACTGTCCCAAACGGTGACAGCATCACACAGAGGCGATGTGCTCACTGCTGTCTTGGCTTCAGTCCCATAACGACTAATCAGCAACCGTCCAGGAGCGCTGCAGCAGCAGCTGCATGAACACGCCAGCAAACGCCACTGGTTCCCGACCCCGTCCTGTCTATTTTAACTCCCATCCTTAACCTCCCTTTAGATAGCTGGATAGCTGGAGATGACAATGAATTACAGAGCAGACAAGTGCAGACTGTTAAATGTTAAGAGAGAGAGAGAGAAGAGGAGGGTGAGAGAGGAAGGGAGGAGAAAGGTAGAAGAACGGAGGGTGACAGGAGAAAGTTTCTCTGTGTGTGTGTGTGTGTGTGTGTGTGTGTGTGTGTGTGTGTGTGCGTGCGTGTTAGAGTGGCTGACATTTGAGCTGAGACCAGATTGGTGTTTGGAGCTTAGTCCCCTTCGCTTCAGGCTCTCTGTTGGCTCATTTACAGCACTGAGAGACCAGAGAAAGAGAGGGCGATGAAGCTGAAAGAAAGAGAGTAAAAGGTTAGAGGAGATAAGAGAACATTTGTGTGGAAAGAGGGAGACAGCCAGAAAGTTTAGTTTACTTCTTAAAAACAGATGAGGATGTAGAAAGGAGCACATCTAATATATACAACTCTGTTTCCCTCAAGTAAACAACAGGTTTTGGATAAAGCTGACAGATTGCATTTGAACCAGAGTCTCTCAATGAGACAAAAGGAAGCGCTGGCCTTTTCAGTATGAAAATGAGCACGAGCTGCATGGACAAACTGCACATGCTGTTGGTCCCAAATGGCAACGAGAGGTGACTGCTTGAATTTTGCGGACATCAATGCCCAGAATCCTCTAATGTGCAATCAAGTAAAATGACCACAGCGTGCTCACACTTGGTCCAGCTGTTCTGGGATCATTTATGCTAAATGCTACCGACGTGTTGGGAGAGGAAACAACATCTCACATTGGTGAGGCCAGCTTTCACTAAGTGCTGTTTGGAGGACACTTTCAATTTGATCCGCGGTCAAAAAATGACCAAATCTTGTTTTATAGACACATTTTTGATGAACGATTATGGAAAAATACACATTTCCCATATTTATTAGAATACAGTTAAATGTTTTTTAATGTTAACTATCAGCAGTAGGATATGCTTGGTTTGCATTAGCAGTAATTCAGTCCAGCTCTGATACGACTGCAGGAGAGTGAACCGTAAACAGTGAGACTGATATCAGTAAGATCACATCTGGATTACATGCTGCATTATATGAATCTTGTGCGGGAATGGCGGACTCCACCACTAACAATGAAAACTACTATGTCAACGTATTCTCATAAAATGGTTCGTATGAAATCTTACTAAAAGTTATCAGTTGTCAATATACGCTCATTACATACATACAGTCTTTTCAAAAATAAACTTCTGTCTTCACAGGAAACTACTTGCTTAGGTTTAGGCAACACAACTACTTAGTTATGCTTAGTAAAAGATCGCGGTTTGACTTAAACAACATGCTCTCTCAACTCGTCAAATATCGCAGATTGGTCAGTGCCCCTCGGTATCGAAAACTGACGCAAGGGGGTACCCCTCTTGCGTTACTTTTGGACGTACCGGGGACGGCCTGTTAATATACACTCGTCACATGCATAGTGTCCTTTCAAAATAAACTTCGCATTCACAGGAAGTTAGGTTTAGTCAGGGTTAGGAAACGGTCGTGGTTGACGTTAACTTCAGTCAGAAGACGTGATTCACGAGACCGACGATACCGAAGAGTCTCAGTGACTAAAGACTGACGTGAGAAAGTAAGTCAACGTTACTTTTAGTTTTACACGGGACACGAACAGCGGTCTCTTGGCTGAAAGTCTTGTTTGTTTGACCCATCCACCACCCTGAACAGACTCTCACGCTATTAATACTACGTCACTTGCTCCGACCGTGGAATATCACTACGGGTGACATATGGTCACTAAAGGGTGCCTCCATGCGTCGGTTTTCCGATGCCAAGGGGTACTGACCAAACAGCTGTATTTGACGAGTTGAGAGTGAGACCGGGTTGGCTTAAAATAACACAACAAACACAAGGCTTTCATCCAGGAGACCGCTGTTCATGTCCCGTGCGTTAAGTTTCATTTTCACGTTACAATCAATTGTTCGTTCTTGTTCCGTGTTCACAACGTCCAGTCACATTTTCACCATAAAAACGTAGTAGTTTTAAGTCCAACCATGTTGATTTTTTAAAAATCTAACTATGGTGGTTGTGTTGCCTAATCCTAAACAAGTGTTTTTGTTTACTTCACAACATAAAGCACGTGTTTAGTGTGATGGAAAAAGTGACGCCGAGGGGTCTGACAAAGCGTCAGTATGTGAAGAGTTGGGATGAGAACGTGTTGATTGGTCACTAAAGACACATTTTGTTATCTGCCCAGAAATGACTCCTGGATCCTTGACTTTTGTAGAAGGCTTCTAGAAAAATCTAATTCTCAAGCATTCAGCCTCAGCGCAGGGCCATCGGACCAAAGTCTGGCTTTACAGCAGAGCCGGGAGGCAGACAGATGAGCACAGTGAACACAAGGCTCTGTGGCCTTGTGTTGTGCACAGTGTCAACTGTCAAGATGTCTCAGCAAAAATCAGGCCAAAGCCCTGTGCTCTCATTATAATTGGCCATTAAAGTATCATCACAAGCACAAAAGAGCATAAATCTTCAGGCTTGCCGATGGAGAGATAGACACTTCGCTGTTTATACAATGTCAGGCTTTTTTACAGTAGGAGAGCTCAGAGGCCCACAGCTTCCCTGGAGCCTCCCGGATGATGAGGCAGCTCTCTCTGCCATCGCAGCCCAGTCAGGGGCCACTAATCTGGGCTGCACAGCCAGGGAGCGGGCCTTGGAGAAGGTCCAGCTCCTCCAAATTGGACAAAGAGAAGCATTATGTGTGCAACCTAACACAGCCACATACAAACAACATGTGGCATGATGAATAATACATGTGCCAACAACACATACATGTTTAGCTGTCAACTCATATGTGTACTGTATAATGTGACAGATTTTCAATGACACATGCATGTGCACACACACACACACACACACACACACACACACACACACACACACAGAAATGCTTAGCTATTGGCTGACAGTCAGTAAAAAAGTGCTGCTGAGTGCAGAGCAACCTCACCACTTGGCCCGCCAGCATTACTGTAAAGCACCATTTAACCGTGTGTGTTTTGAGTGTCTGTGTGTGTGTGTTTGTTCGTGCACGTGCACAAATGCGTGTGCATGTGTCCAGGTAGGCCAAATCTGTAGGTGTTGATGAGTCTGCAGTTGGAAAGACTTTGTGGAGCTACGTGGAATCTGTGTGGGCAAAATGTTGTACAAGTGTCCATTTAATCATCACAGTGTGTTTAATGTGTCTTGTTGATCTATCTATCTATCTATCTATCTATCTATCTATCTATAGAACATAACAAGATTGATAAGTGAGGATACATAAAGGGATCACTGCATCAGAGAAATGATTATCTGCCTCGCTGATACATTATCACATTATCATAACCTGCTAAGCAGCAACAACTGAGGCAGTAAACACTCTCTTATCATCAGACCTCTTGCCTTACTTTGAATGGCTGTACAGTTTCCCCCCGAGGAATCCGCCACAAATCACTGACAGAAATCTTTGAGCACACACACACACACACACACACACACACACACACACACACACACACACATATAAACACATACTGTACATGTATCTCAAGGCTCAAAGCTCATGAATTTGTGATGCATTCTCAGTCCATTTGAAACCTCTTATTTTTCCAACCCACATGTACTTTATCTGAACCTTTGTGCCTCACACCCCCATATCTATGGGCCAGCACAACAGCAATCCTCCAACCAAGTTGCTCCACTGCAGCAGATGGAGTGTTTAGTGCTTTGCTCAAGAGCACCCTGTCGGTATTCAGAAAGGAAGGGGAAAATGAGTTAGACTTTCTCAACACTTACGAACTGGAAGTCTTTGGAAGTTTGTTGTGCCATGTTACAGTGAAGTCCTTTTAAAGGGTTAGTGCACTTACATTTCTAATTCTCAAAACTACATTACCAGATACCACTGGAGGTAGTTTGGGCTGGCGGCAACCTCCGCTTTGGACCGATTTCCAGCGGCCTGAGACATACCGAGCCAATCACAAGCGTTAATCTAATATGGGGTTTGTTTAAGACGATGACTTTATAGCTGAGCGCCGTTGAGGCATTTTTGAAAACAACCAGGATGGCTGGATGGAAACACACTTTAATTTTGCCAATTTTCTTCATATTTGGTTAAAACTTTCACTACATTTGGATGGAAACTTTGGCCGTGTGTTTTGATTGATCTCCAGTAACCTAATCCCTGCATAGTTCTCCTCTTGAGCTGACAATCTTACGCTTTCTGCCTGTGTTCATTAAATTACTAAAAACCCTTAATCAGTATAACTGACTAGTAATTTTCAGATGGTCCAAACCTACGCTGGACCCCATGTGGTGATTATGCAGAATATGCTTTTAATTCTTATGGGAGGACAGCTCTGAGCGCTTGCTGTCCCTTCTGCAGCAGAATCCTCCCCTGCTGTATAAAGAGCAACCGGGCTCAGGAGGAACACACAGATAGACAGATGGACAAAGAACAGACACACATAGACAAACATGTACCATCAGGGCCTGGAGAGCACCAGGGAGCTGCATGAGTCTCACATTTAATTATCCACCTAATGGTCTCGCTGTAGAGTCATTAGACAGACGAGACGGAGGGAGAGGGGGAGAGGAAGAACGAGAAAAGAGAGAGAGAGATTGGTCCACAGAGAAGGAAGGAAGTCGGAGTTTCAAGCTTTGCCTCTTTATGATAGAGACTAGTAAGAGAAGTCAAAGTGAGGTGCAGTAAAGAGTCAGTTTTCGGTGGACTCTCCTACAGTGTCAATCAAAGTTGATGTTTTTATGTGGATATATATTCATTGATGATAGCACTCAGCCTCAGACATGAATATTTTAAGTGTTTTACAAACATGTAGCTTGTCTAATAAATGCTAAATCAAGGCTGATGATCAGGTATTGAATCAGACGGCGTAAAGAACACCGAGAGCCATCGGAAATCAAAGTAATGAAAACTAATGATACGACTGTCAACAGATGTTTTAAGTATCATCCATAATACTAAACACCAACTTTGTAAGGCTTTATGAAAACTCATATATAACTCTGTTTCAAATATTTGTATTAGGAAGCATGTGCATGTCAGTGGTACAGACTTCTGTGGGATGTGTATTAGGGTAGGACTTGTTAGACCAGTCTTTGCACATCAGTATTTATTGTGAACATGTCATAGACTTGCTCACATTTTGATGCAGATAATGTAAAACTATACAAAGATAGCAGAATGCTCCAGAAGGTGAACATATCCCACCTGTCTGTCTCTGGTGGCCAAAAAGCTTACAGTACATGCACACACACTTTATATTAATTCATGCAAATACTTCATATATCTTTGTGCTTTAACATCAAAATGAAACTTTATCATCAGAGGAAAGTTTGTTTTGAGTCGTGTTTCCTTTTTGGTTTTACTCGCACAAATGACTGTTTTTGTTTGTTTGCTTTCATGTAACGTCTTGTCATCACTGTGGTGCTTTTAAAAAACAAAATCCTCTTCTGCTGTCCATCTAGATCTGCGTATGTCGGTGTGTCTTTTCAGCAGAACTATAATTTCTTCCTCAGTCTGCATGTTGATGAGAGGATTAGAGATGAGAGATGTAGGAGCTGTGATGATGGGGAGAGACGGAGGGCATGATGATGAAAAATAAGAAATATATTACAGCTAAGGGCATGAAGGGAGGTTGTGGTCGAAGCATTTCAAAGTCTTATATAATCAATAAGTATAATATGTGAAATCATACTTGAAAGGGACATTTCAGCCGTTTTGGAGGATTTCATTGGGGGTATTTCTTATACCTCTTTCACACCAATGACCAGGGTCGGACCAGGGTTATCTGGCTCTTGTTCAACCTTTGTTTTGTCAATTCAAAACAAGCCAGTCAATCCGGGTTAATCCCTGATCATGACAATTCAGATTTGACCGTTGGTCACAACCAGGGAGCAATGCATACCAATAAGATCAGGTGCTGGAAATGGGCGGGGGGTTTACACGTCTTAATACAGAAAAGGGATGATAGTGGCATCTTCAATGTGTGCAAAAACGTCACAGAATGATGCATATTTTGGATATAACAGTGCATACAGTATCTGTACCTTTGTAAAATGTTTAACTATGTTAACGTATGAAAAACATACAGACAACATACAGATTTATAGCATCTATCAATCAACACTCATAAACCTCTTTTTCCTCTGTCTATCTACTGTACTCATTTATCATATATCAGAATACTTTGTGCTATCTAATGTGATAATATAGGCTATATTTAGAAAAAGGATTACAGAAACATGAAGACTGAAATGTATATTTCATTCACTCCACATCCCAGCAAAGACCTGCTCCATATAGTCGACCTACTAAGGTTTTCCAGCTGGGTGTGTGGCAACTGTTGGATAATGTAACAGTTTGTCCAAATGTAATAAAATGAGTTTAAATATCATGAAGTTTTCTAATTGCTCGATAATTTAATGAGCCGGGTTAGGTACTTTGTAACAGATGGAACAGGTGAGGCGACAGATATCTCTTTGCAGGTTTATTTGGAAAAGTTAAAAAAGACAACGTTACAAATGTGCAAACATGGTTTAAAAACAGATGTGCTCACAGCTGGCTGTTTGCCTGAGGTGTTTGGCTTGCATGCACGGTGTGTTTGTGTTTCTGTGTACAGGTGATGCCTCTCTCATTCAGGAGCCTTGTTATGTTCGTATACACTACGTTGTCCCATGCCGTCCCGCTCATCTACCGCTTAATGTCTTCCTCACCGCGGACGGCCAGCAGTTCCCGCACCTCAAAAGCCCAATCCTGATCTGGCCCCTACACCCTCTCACTCCTTGGTGGAGTGAACTCCGGTTGTAGTCACACTCGCAGCTCAATGAAGCACACTCCTTTAAGGTGGAGGGTATAAATACAGCGGCCACTTTGGGGACGAACTTCCCTCTCTCCGGCAAGGAAACTATAAATAAATATCTGAATCAGAAATGCTTTATTGATTGATATGAAACTGAGTTACATTTTGCTCCCAATCAAGAATAGAAATATAGAAAGAAATCATAAGGGAAATATAAATAAGAAATATGTATAACAACAGTGCAAATAATAATGCTGAAAAATAGGATTGATCATTAATACACAAATATTATAAATAAATATGAATATTAAATGTACTGTATAAATAAATGCAGTGTTGATGTCAGTTTATTGCACAGCTGAATTAATGCACTCAATTATTGTACTGTTAAGTCAGTATTGCAGAGTTGAAGGTAAAATAAATTATGGGGTTATAGGGGTAAAGTCTTGCCACAAATCCATGTTGTTCTCGTCCGTTATTTACCTCCATGTATCTTAAAACATTCCTGCTGCCGTTGCAGCGTTTCTTTGAGCTGCGGCGACCTGTAACAGTTGCATCATGACTTTGCGCCCCCATTTGCAACCAAATAGATTCGTCCCACCCCGGTTGTTAGCGACCCTGGTGTGTGCCGTTCACATTGAAATCGACCCTGGTCTGACCCACCTCTCGACCGGGGTCGTGAAGCCGAGTCGGTAAAGACGGGTTAACCGTTTCAGACACACAATCAACACTGATTTGACCCTGGTTGAGCCCTCAGTGTGAAAGGGGAATTACTTAAATACTGCACTTGAATCATATTGAAGAAGTTTAAGATCAGAGAAAATGTTACACATGTACCAATTCAAAATAAATCAAAGCTATTTTTTGAGGAATGTAGCACTCAATCCGTCTAAATTATCTCATTCTCTCTGATCTGTTTTCTGCTCTCATCTCTCGCTGCCTTCTGTCTTCCACAGCTAAAACAAAACAGAGAAAAAAGAAGTCAGGATGACTACTGAAACTACTCTCCACCATCATTTCATGTAGCTTTACATGGTGGCATTCATACTCCAACTCCTTAACCATTACAAGAGACGTATAAGACTAAATATCTGTCTTGCTTCTCTGTGCCAGGAATAGTGCATACTGGCTGGGCCTCTCATCTGTGGTTTGCGTGCAGTATCCGAGGATGACCTTTAAAGCACGGATGTGTGTACATAAGCGTTTTTGGGGTGATTAAATTGTCTTTGTGGTAGTTATTGATTTTCAGTCAAAACTGCATTGGTAAAAGTGTATTTTTTGACTGATCACTTCACATGAAGCGAATCTCATTTGTACTGCAAAAAAGTTCTCAGTGCAGTTTGGAATCACTAAGTAGCCCTGGGGTGATATGTTAAATGCCAGAAAGGCCACGGTATGAGGAAGTAACTTTTTTTCCTTTTACCTGTCGCTATAAACCCCCACTCATGTGCAGTCTTTGACCCATGTCTGTGTGACCTCATTCAAGTTTCTTTTCCTTTTGTTGTGACATGAAAAGGCCCATTTGCTGAGGACACTTCACTCCGACATCAAGGTCAATCCGACTGACGCAGAAACCACCAGTGAGCTGAAATGGAGGAGGAACAGGCTCATCTGCGAAGATCCCCCCCGCTGAGGCTGTTCAAAGGCCCATCAGGCAAACCACATCCGACATCTGTCAACATGGCGTGTGCTGCACCCTGCCAGGTAAGAAAATCCACTCAGTTTTACAGGCTGGTGTTCAGTTTGTTTGTAAAGAATTTTAGCTTAACAGTTTCTCCACACAAACAACATACTTATACCATTTTTCCACCAATATTAGCGCGTATGTGAAGTTTTTTTTTACAGAGGAAAACTCGCTGAAATCGGTGATACACTCCTTTTCCGTTGCCAGTAGACGAGTATGCCTTTCTGTTTGTTTTTTTGGTGTGTCACGATGGAAAACAGGGTTAGTAAACTTTTTTTTACATCTGTTACATATTCAGTCGTTGTTTCCATGTCTCAAAACAGAGCTGGTGATTGTTTCAACAGTGGAAAGACTAACAAAGACGGTTTTAATCAGTTTTGTTTCTGTCGAGTTTGAATGAATTGTATTTGACGATGATCAGCGAGGTACAATTTCTGTTTCTGTGAATGGAGTCTGGCAGCTTTGAGGAGCGTATATAATGTCTGTTTCTTTTCAAATCTAACTCTGTGACTTGAGAGTTTATTTCAACCAAACCAGAGTTGGTGATTGTTTGAACAGTGGAAAGACTAACAGAGGCGTTTTTGATATTTTGTTTCTGTCGAGTCTGAATGAAGTGTGTTTTGATGATCAGTGAGGTAAAATGACTGTTGTCTGACTGGAGTCTGGTGGCTTTGAGGAGAGCATATTAATTGTGTGTTTCTCATGCAAATACATTATAATAATTGTCCAAATTACAGTTGAATTTATTTATTATATATTCGTTTCAATGTCACAAAGCATTGCGCTGGAAAAGTGGTGAAAATGTGCGTGTTCACCCGGGTGTCATGTTTCCATCACTGCCGATCGGAGCTGGAGCCCATAAATACCTGCGACTACTGCAGAGTCATTTGTCCCAGGAATGAATGAATGCTGATTATGCTGAGTTTTTTTTTTGTCCAGTGGGAAAGAGGCTTTAGAGTCACTTATCAACAACAGGCGACTCTAGTAAAACCTCACATTCAGTAAACGCTTGGTTGCGTCAAGGTGACGTTTTGGAGTGGCCTCAGTGATAAAAGCCTCGTCTAGCTGAAGTCTCAGACTGACAGAGTGGAGCAGGGTGACCTAGTGGAGGACAAACTGCAGCGTGTCCTCACTTTGATGAAGACGTCTCCTCTGGGGGTATCTCTTTACGTGTGATCAGCACTTGACGGGTCGTGACTGGATATACGTGTGCGTGTAGAGCAAAGTTAAGTGATGGCCAGCTTTTCAGATCATGAAATCGTCTCCATAAATTACTGGATTTACAATTTTATCGTGGTATCGTGGTACCTAAATTAGGGATGCTAATTTAGAAAAATGTTCTTAACCGATAACCGACCCTCGTTAACTGATTATTAACCGTTAACCGCCAAGATTTGTGCCTCACATGCAGCGGTGCGCCAGCTGCAGTGCATGAGCACAACAGACAACTGAGTCCCCAGTTAACCGTCAGGAGAGTAGCAGCCACGATTCTGCGTTCACTGTCTCCGGTTTACCGTCAGGAGAGTTACGGCTACAATCTAAAAATCACAAGTTAATGCGTTAAAGAAATTAGTGGCGTTGAAACAAATTTGCGTTAATGCGTTGTTAACTCTGACAGCCCTACTGAAAATGTTAAATGCTCCTAGCGTCTGATACTGCAGCTTCCATGTCCACTAAAAATTACGTTGGCGTCTTCAACTAAAGAGCTTCTATAGCGTTATTCTAGTGGCACTGAGATGTTTTGCGACATCTTCTTTCTGCATGTGCACCTTCACAGCCGTTGCCACCGCTTGCTTTTAGCTTATTCTGCTTTTCCTCTTCTTGTGAGTTTGCCGTGGACAAGCATGTGTGCAAAATGTTTAGAATAGGAATCAATCAGGGTGTGTTCTACCGTGTCATGCTGCTCGCCATATTTCAGTGGTCTACCCTCTTCTATTCCCTGTGGCCCATCACTGGCATGCATGAGGACCTGACGTGAAAAAAAAAGAGAAGTGGTCATTGAGCGGACAGCGGGGACGTGACAGCGGTGCACAATGACCGCTCTGCCTCCAGGGTGGGATCGCTCACCAGCGTCTTGGAGGCTGCTTGACCTTCCTTGTTCTGTTTGCGGTGGCAAGGGACAAGGTGAAATCCAATAAGATTTTGATAAACCACGCTGTCACCTCCGCTATGCTTCTCTGTGTGTTTATGTTAGCGGCTGTGTGTGAGATCAAGAAGGGCATAGACCTGAGTGTGCCTGAGTGTGCTAGTACTACTGTATGCTGGAGGTTCATCATGCAGTTTGTTGCCCCGTGTTTCTTACAGAAAACAAGTCAACCATGAATTGAAGTTCCAGATGGATAAATAAATTTGAAATGCAAAAGTCAGAGATGTAAGAGGCATTTTTTTTTGGCTGGCTGCAGTATTGAAAGGGCAAAGGGTTGCTTTTATTTACTATTTCGAAAAAAACGAACCTCAATGTCTAGAGGATTTGTGCAAAATATAAGGCATGATGGTGTGATGTAATCATATTTAACTTGTGTTGTATGCAGTACTGATTCGGGGATGATTTGTGGTTCACTCTGAGTTGAAGGGATTTGCCGAATGCTAATTTTGCGACTTCCAATCTAACACTTATTAGATGGTTCCACAACGATCACAGTGTTTTTTTAACTGACCACAATTGCTGGGCTTTCCGTGATATGTCATACGTGTTTATTAGACGCGTGATCGTGTAGATACTGCACAATAAAAAGAGTAGTATTCACTTTTGTCTTGACAGAAGCTGATTAAATCCCCGTATCAATTTGCAATGAGTAGTCCATCTCCCTTCCATCAACATCTATTGGCAAACAGTATATAGGAAATGCAGCACTAGCCAGATCTCTGGCACAATCCCCAGATGTGTCATTTGCTTTACTGGCTGTGGAGTATAATATGTTTCAACTGCCTGTGTTTGCTCATAACTCACTCGCCCGTCATTGCTGAGCGGCTTAAAATTCAAGTTGGCAAAGAAGAAGACGCAGAGTGTTGAAATGCCAAGAAGTTGGCAGTTACATTCGACAAACAGAGAAAATTGGTTTTGAAGACAAAAAAAAAACTCACCTGTTGAATTAACAGTGGGGTTATTGGTGTCAACAGACCTGCCAACACCTCTACAGAGATGTAATATAGATGGGTTTGGACCATGGGACAATACATTTTAACTTTCTTTTTTAGAGTTGAAGCTGTTCGATCGGACACAACCGGCTTTAGAGTCACATGTTGAGGACAGACAGACAGTGACTTTGAGTAAGAATGAGGGACTGAAGGCCTCAAAGTGGACGTTAGGTCTTTGACAAATAGAAGATCTTAATTACAGTCATTTTCAGTGATGGTTTTGCCATTAGGCAGAGGTCCGTAACTGCCAGCAGAAAGAGGGCTTAAAATGAGAAGAATAGAAAGACATTTTCTTTATCGTATTAGCTTGATTACAGGCTATTTTGGCAGCCGTTGCTGCAATAGAAGGGGAATAAATGAACCAAAGTGACCCAGGTCACACAGAGAAGTAGGAGAGAGGACTAAAATAATCTTTTTCATCCAATAAGTAACTGCTGCTAGTGTTTGCTGTTGAGCATTATTCCCACTGCCTCAAAGCTCAACGAGCTCTAGTCAGGAAAACATTTTCTCCATAGGCAACAGCAGCAGCGATGATGAGGCTGCTGGGCCAAGTGATGCGCGAAGCCGAGGGGAAGTCAATATTTCAGATAGTGATCTTATGATGCTGGAGAATCAGAAGATGATGTTCAGCATCCAGACACTACAGGAGTGTCATGTCCTGCTCAGTTAGAAGTGGAGATGCTAATTGTTTTTTCTAACTGATAACCGACCCTCGTTAACCGATTATTAACCGTTAACCGACAAGATTAGTACGTGTGTTGTGGAGGACACATGCAGCCACTTTCCCAGTAAAAGTCTCCACCGCATCATTTAGTTTAGCTGCGAGGTTGTCAGCTGTGTGTTCGCCTGGCTTAACGTTACTCTGTCTGCCCGGCATTACGTTAGCGAGTGTCTGACAAACCGTGTCTGTTTGTGCTACTTTAGCAGCTGTAGCGTTGCTGGTGGCTTCGTGCTCGCTGTTGTCACACACATACGGTCTCTAGACAAAATCCCACCGGCAGAATTAACACAACACTGTCTCTCTCTCTCTCTCTCTCTCTCTCGATCTCTTCTTTACCGTCTCCTGCTGGAGATAAATTAACAGAAAGCAGCCGATGCCGTTTTAAAGGTATGCCGACATCTAAAAGGTCCAGACGACGGGGAGCACAACTTTCAATCCAAGAGAAAACCAGAGAAAAGTCCCGTTAGAGAAATAATCACAGTGCAGCTCGGTGCAGTGTCGGTGCTGGAGCTGAGGCAAGAGCGGCCGTTGTTAGCACCTCCAAAACGTCCTGAAACTGCATTTCGCAACTGCATTATCACATTTGCAGGGCCTTTCTATAGCGACTGACTGAAGCACAAAATATTTTTTTCTTCCCGCTAAAGCATTTTTTTTTTATAGATCAACATTTTTACTGCTACTTTATCTGAGCATTATGCAATAGTCCGCGACCTGACAAATTGGGATATGCCGATTTATTCCTTATTTATGCCAACTTTTACAATATTTACAATGTAGTAGCATTTGTTTTGATTATCTGGTTATTGAGTTTTGTCCTTTTAGTGCAAGTATTATATTTGACTGCAGTACTGCAGGTACTTCGGGTACATGTTCATATAATTGTTAGCCTATTTCCTTTTACATACGTAGTTCTTCACTTTTCTATGTAGAGTTCACTCCATATATTTGAGGCATGGATATTTATTAGTTTGTTTATTTTATATAGTTTTCTTTTTTTAGTTTTCTGAACATGACTTATTAGTATTCATTGAGTGTTTTCAGGATTTTTATGTATATCTCTTTGACATACTATATACATGCATGTGGCCCTTGATAACGCTTTAGCGCCCTCTATTGGTTATAGACAAGGCCTGATGAATGTTACCCACGGCTGGTATATAATCCTGAGTGATTAGTTGTTTGTCAGACCCTGATGAAGACCTAGAGTCGATATACGCTGGTTCAGTGCCTTTGTTCTTTTCCATGGTTGTCTGCACCACTTGAGGACGATTTATCCAACAAGACTTCCTGGATTCTGTTTCAACTACTTTTGTCACAAACCGCCTGTTTTGTCCATGTGAGGAGGGCTTTTTCTACATAGGCCGTACTCAAAGACGCCTTAGGGGTCGCCCCCTCGCAGAGCATAGAATTAGAATTAGGAATCCAGATTACAACATCATGGCTAGACACTTCATTACCTTTGCACCCACTAAAGTGTCTAGATGGGGTAATCCCGATTACCCCATCTAGACACTTTAGTGGGTGCAATGCTAATGATTCCTTTTTGTTCATAGAGGGCATTGAACACATTAAACCGTTGGTCGGGGGGGAGACAGACAGGATACAGAAACTAAACCAGAGGGAAGCTTTTTGGATCCATCGACTGGATACATAAAGTATCCTGGTCTCATTGAGGATATACATGCAACACGTTGGCTAAAATATATATATATATTTATATATTTTTTCTGTGTTTGTCTTACAGCCTATGTTAAAACCTTCCTTTTATGATGTATATAAAAATATTTTTTCTGTGTAATCTTATCTCATGTTTTTTGTTGTTTTTATCATTTTCAATTAGTTTCACCTGTCATGTTATTATGCAG